>NW_025544774.1:9138134-9788448 GCF_000003525.1 Blastomyces dermatitidis ER-3
CACAACCCCCCCCCCCCCCCAATGCCCTGCCGAAACTTCTTCCCTTTTCTTCTTCCTCCTCTTTTCTTCCCGCCTCCACCTCAACCACCCCCGTCTTCTTATCCCGACCTCAACTGCACCCTCAACCACCGCAACCAACTCAGCCTCTATCTCTGTCCTTCATTCCTCTACCACCACTATCAGCTGCAGCAACACCCTCCTCCGTGTTTTATACCCGATGATCGGGTTCTAGACGCGTTCCCATCTCCACAGGTATGCCTGCCTCCCTAGGCCCCCCATGGCCACCAGAAAATATCGCCCGCCGGACGCGTATTTAAAATCCCTTCCTACAATTGATTCTCCTTCCCTCATCCTGAATAGATGAAATATTTATATTTTCTTGGCGTATTTGCGGAGCGAAGAAAAAAAAAATACTAACAATAATAACAGCTCGAAGCCTCCACAGACATTTTTCGGTCCTTCCTCTCAGTCGTAGCCGGATATTCTTACCCGAGCTAGTCGGGCTTGACAGACAGGGGGACTGCTTGGACAATTTATTCGGGTTCCTATTGCGTTTTCTCGTTAACGGGCCCGACTGGCCAAGTATAGCTCTTTCGTTGTTATAGTCAAACAATATGGTATGTGGACTGTTATCGCGCTTGCAGCTGGTTTCCGACCAGCGGAAAATTTACTCAATCGTGCGGAGAGATATATATTAACGGAAAACTCTCCTCTGTCTCTCCATCAGGTCCTATTCAAGCGCAAACCCGTCCAATACCTCCCTCGACCAACCATTGAAGATGATAGCGAGGAGGTATGTGCCTACTGCCCTCATTCGCGGATTTATTCTTTCAGCGGACAATCATCTAACTTGTACCGTGCTTTTCGTGCTTGTGCGGAATACAGGTCTGGGTTATCCCGGAAACAAATGAAGTGTTCACCAAGTATCAGCAATTTCTTCATAGGTGCGTTCACACACTTTTCAAAACTCTATTTTCCTCCTCCTCTCCTCCCTTGTTACTTTTATATGCGCGGCGCAAATCGCTGATTATATGGTCCCTATTCAGAATGAACTTCTACAAACAGGTATGTACCCATGAACTCCCCCCCTCTCGAACTCGACATCAACAAGGGTCCGCGCTTGCGTTTCGTCCGCCGCCCGGAGAACTTTTACCTTGATCAGTCATGTCCGAACGCGTCGACGAGAATGGATGTGCTTAACAAGTCGATATTGGATATAGAAACGATTCATCTGCGAGATAACGGGTCACTCCTCTCTTACTTTTTTTGAGGCTCTAAGAAGTGAAGTACGTCGCATATCAGCTTTTCTTGCTTTTCCTTCAATTGCGTTTGAGATATTAAGTACTTCCTGTACTAACTGCGCAACAGACGGATGGTTCGCGCGAAGTGAATAGCGCCTTTCCGGAACCGTTGAAGGAACCGGTTTTGCGAAAAGTTCAATTTTCAACTATTTCGCGAATTGACAGCCTTGGTAAGTCGTCTTTTTTTGCGCTGTTTTACAACCCGGGCCTGAAGCTGATCTCAATTGTTCTTAATAGTCGACCAAGTTTTCGAAGTATGCTCCTTCCGATCTCCAACCAAGGATTCGTATTATGACTAACGAAATTGAAGGACTTTAAACAAGATTTTTACCCTGGCGAACGCGTTACTGTCCTCCTGACCAACGGATCCCGCCTGCAGGGCATTGTTCGGGAGAAAGCCCGATTCCCAGAATTAATCAACGAAGATGGTACGGTAGAGCGAAGGGCATCGTCAAGGTATCTAGTAAAATTGGTAAACCGACCGAATGAGGAGGCATTGCTGGACGATGAACACCTGATCCGAGACCGGAAAATCTTTACCAAACAGATGCTGCGTTCGTTCATCAGAAATACTGTCACTAGGGAGTCGTGGACCGGTGCGCCATGGCTAGTCAAACCCGAGATCGCCAAGGAATATAGGATTGATACGGAGGTCCCGAAACACCTTCAATATGTAAATAGGGTTGCAGGGAAAAAAGCCAACGTGGCTGTCGATAAAGAAGAAGACGAAAACCTCTTCAGGTTCTTTTATTCCAAACAAAGATGGCCGAACCTAAAACCTGCTGCCAAGGGGCAAAAGTCCAAAACCAACGTCCGGGAACTTGCGAAGGCAAGGGAAGATCAATATTTAGAATACCAACGAGCCTTGAACGAGAACCCTTCCTTTGCTGCTCCAGGCAGTTTCGGCCCGGACAGAGTCTGGCAAATACCCGAAGATAGCGCCAACTCGTTTTCCGTCGTCATTCAAAATGGCCCGCCGCCGCCTCCCCCTTCGCCCCCTATCAAATACCCTATCGAGGATTTAGATATTCCACCTTCTCACAGCAATAAACTACGACCGCCAGTGAAATTCTTAACTGATGATCAGCGCTCGGAGCTGCTGGAAAAGTCGTCGCGAGAAGATAGTTTACTCAGTGGTGACATAAAAATGGAATCTATGGGACCTCTTCTCGAAACCTGGAACACGCTGAATGTATATTGCCAGGTTCTCCAATTAGACTCCTTCACATTCGATGATTTCGTCGAAGCAATGCAGTTTTCTTCTCACGACGTTACCTGTGAGCTGTTTGTGGAAGTACACTGTGCGGTGTTGAAAACACTGGTGAACGATGAGAAAGATCAGGATGGCGCTGTTCAGATCTCGCTACCCGCCCTTCCCGACGAAGAATCCGAGGACGAAGAGGACGATGAAGAAGAGGAAGAAATTGAAGAGCCGGACCGAGAACCGACACCGCCCAGAAGAACCACTAGAAGTAGTTATGCAAAGGCTGAAGCCGAAAATTTGAAGCGGAGATTGGAATCAAGGAGCCGGTCTGGCACGGCTGAAGTACAGATACATCGCGCGGCGGAAATGTTTGGAGAGTATGGGTGGATCGATCGCCTACGGAAACGAGACTTCCAAAAAGGTGGTTGGGAATTAGTTATGGTCGGACTCCTTCATAGGCTATCCTACCGACCGCGACTACAAAAACCCTGTGACGAGATCCTAGCCCATTTGGCGCCGCTTGACCGTGAGCCAACTCAAGACACCTCGCAAGAACAATATGTAACCCTCGACGTCAATTTACGAGTGAAGGCTCTTCAAATTATCTGCATGTTACTACTTGAAACGAAGGCGATCAAGAATTATCTCGAAGAGTGCAGCATTCAAATGACTGAGTTCCGCAAAGAGAAAATTGACTATCAGCGGGCTCGTAAAGCATGGTAAGTTATCGCGTTGGGGATTTGTCCCTTTTTTTCCCTCCATTCTGGACGGTAGCTAATCGTTTTCGCTAGCCTTGAGGAGATTCGACGGTTGCATGAAGAACGCAAACAGCTTCAACCTGAACACCCCCCATCACCAGTTCCTGAGTTGGAAGAACTAGCGGATGTAAAGATGACTGGTTTGGATGAAAACTCAGAGGCTGCTGGAGATACCGATGAGGAAGACGTGCATGGAGGAAGATCGCTTCGGCGTGGAGCAGATAGAGCCGCAGAGCGCAAACGACGGCAAGAGGAGGAGCGTGAGAGAAAGGAACAGGCCGCCAAGGCACCCAAGGGATCGAAGCAGTATCAGCGTGTCCTAAAGAAAATCGAAGACGAAAAAGCCAAAGTCAAGTCATACGAGGAACATATCGCCGTGCTGGATAATGATTTGCGAGAGGCGGATTGTCCCCGGACGCGTGTTTTGGGTAAAGACCGGTTTTGGAATCGGTACTATTGGTTTGAGCGGAACGCGATGCCGTTTGAAGGTCTCCCGAGCAGCTCCACTGCGTCTGCAAACTATGCGAATGGACGACTATGGGTTCAAGGTCCCGACGATATGGAACGGGAGGGCTTTATTGATTTAGCGGCTGAAGAAAATGAAAAGTACATCCAGCGGTTCAAAATGACAGTGAGACAGCGGAAAGAGCTCGAGGAGGGTTCGGTGGGTGTTTCCACCGCTTTGGAATGGGGCTACTATGACGATCCAGAGTCTCTCGACCAGCTTATCAGCTGGCTTGACTCCCGCGGTATCCGGGAGGTGAAGCTGCGCAAGGAACTGCAGTTGTATCGTGATAGCATCGCCAAGTACATGCGAAATCGAGCGGAGTACGTTGGCAAGAATGCTGATGAGAAGAAAAGCACAGAGCCGGAGGAAGAGGCGCCAGCGATGCCGACACGAATGTCTACCCGGACGAAGCCCTCTGGGGGAGAGGACCTATCGAGCCGATACCGCTGTCTGAGATGGAAGAACGGGACTGCACTGCGGGAAAACGGACACTTGCATGTCGAGCCGGCGCGGCCGACGAAGAAAGCTAAGCGGTCCACGGCTACAGCTGCAGCTTCGGATGATACGAGGGAAAAGGAGAAGGAGGGGAAGGCTACGAATCGACAAGGAAAGCCGCTTACGAGGCAGGGGACGAAGTATCAGTTTTGAGCAGATACCACCACTTCTGTCACTCCCGTTGCAGTCACGCCCTTCCACAGTGACGACCAAGGGCAAACCGTGTGCCTGCCTCCCGACAACCCGTAGACCCTCCTCATCCGAATCTTGTGTGTACAACCCGGCGTATAATTTTAGCCAAGGACAGCACAGTTCTGGCTCTCATCTTAATCACCCGGCCCGCGCAATTTTTTTTTCTTTCCTTGAGGTTTTTATATCTATGATTTCTATTATTATATTTTTCTCAAGACAATTTCTGGCATGGCTTTTCTGTTAGCTAGGGCGCTTCATTGCATAGACTAGGCGTTTCCATCCCTTAAACCTTCCACACATTTTTTTGATATATAACTTGGCTACTATTGTTATTATTGCTGGCATTTATATAGTTTTGGGCGGAGACCCGGGGGGGGGGGGGGGGGGAAGTGTATTTATTACATTCAGGTTTTTGGTCGGCGGGATACTTTTATTTTTATTATTCTTAACCTCTAATTTTTCTTCTCTTAAGGGTATGAAAGGGACAAGGGCTTTCGTCCTGGGAGGGACGCGATGGGGGAAAAGTATCAAAATTGTGGGAGCCCTAGGTTTCCCAGTACGGACTAGCGCCCCGCACCAAGCATATAGCCCACACTAGATAGCAACCAATAACAACCACTCAGACATTCCAACAAAAATGGTAATGCCACAACAATCACGTGACCTTAACCGAGCGGCAAATAATACAGGGCCAATACCAAAACCCCGGGTGGGGGCGAAATTTCACGCGGAGCGTTGCCCGAAACAGCCTAGTTTGCCGATGCCAGCCGACGTTCTTTCCCCTTTCGTGTATTTGTTGGCGTGTTTCGCTGTATTGTGTTCGTATCTCTTCTCATTTGGCCGATGCAAGCAAGGGACGATCAAGGGCGGGCAGGGTAATTACGGTACGGTACGGTGGACGGGAGCTACTTTCCCTCCCCTTCCCCACGCCTTGTTTTCTTCCAAACCACACTCCACCAAACCACCAAAGACCAAAGTGTTTAAACAACTCCGCTCTCCACACGATGCATTGATTAATTGCTCGCGGTACCGAAGAACCCTTAAGCAAGAAAGAAAGCAAAGCTACATCGCACATTTTCACCCTGTGTTGTCTCCCTGTGGTTGGCACGGAGCTAAGGAAGAAATGCCGGCGGCACAGACGATAGCCATATCCCACCACAAGACTGCCACCATAAGCATTCCGTTTCTTCCGTCTGTATTACGCCTCGAGGAAGCGATGCTCTGATAATCCAGGTAACAAATAGGACGGAGTAGTGTTATTCCTTTTTTGGGAAAAAGGTTGAGAATACTAAAATTTTTCTGTTTCTTTCATTTCATTTCTGCTTCCTGGTCAGCAGGATCACGGAGGTTACCCGAGGTTCGGGAATTGAGGACGCACCTCGCGAGAAAGGTAACGCGGTAGGATAGAATACAGACGCCGATGCAGCAATCGCATCCTACTTCGCAGACACACACACATACTACACATACCCAAGCGCATGCTCCTTCGTCCTCCTCCTCGCCTCCGAAACTCTCCCCTGCGACGACACCAATAACAACAGCTACGTCGCACTTTTACAATATCTCCGCCGGCGATTCAGCTCCCCCGCTACACGGCGCTGGTCGAGTAGGTATCACCGGTACGGAATCCGGATCCCCGATGGACCTAAGGATGGAGATGGTGAAGGTGAAGGAAAATGCGTCGACTCTTCCGCCTGCGAGCGTTTGTCCTACCGACCATGAGAATATAGAGCCCTTGGATGCTAGGGTGGGGGAGGGGAGGCAGGGAGAGGGGGCGGATGCGCGTGCGCATGTCGCCGCCAATGCGGATGTTAAGGCGCTTGATAAGAGGAGTTTGGATTATATACTTAAAAGCGGGTTGGCGGGAGGTTTGGCGGGTTGTGCGGTATGTTTTGCTGGTTATGTTTATGTTTATGTTTATGTTTATTTTCAATTTTTTTTTTGTCCCCTAGATGTCACTGGTGCTTTCGTCCGTAAAAGAGGAAAAGATAACTAATCACATATGTAAAACCTATACAGGCGAAAACGGTCGTCGGCCCTCTGGACCGTGTCAAGATTCTCTTCCAAACCTCCAACCCTCAATTCGCAAAATACTCCACTGGCTGGTTCGGTGTCGTGAGTGCCATGAAAGACATAAACAGCCACGAAGGCGTCCGGGGGCTTTTCAAGGGCCATTCGGCAACCTTACTTCGCATTTTCCCTTACGCCGCTATCAAGTTCCTGGCCTACGAGCAGATCCGCGCCGTGGTAATCCCGTCACGGGACAGAGAGACGCCGTTCCGCCGATTGATTAGTGGCAGCACTGCTGGGCTGACGTCCGTGTTCTTTACATACCCTCTGGAGGTGATGCGGGTGCGCTTGGCGTTTGAGACGAAGCATAATGTCCGCTCGTCGCTGCGGAGGATTTGTCGTCAGATTTATAATGAGAATAGACCTGGGACGGTATCCGCTACCGCTACCGCTGCATCTACATCTACCTCATCAAAACCCCTCACACCTCCCACGTCCTGTCTCCCATCCAAGCCCCCCCGCTACGGCCTCTCAAACTTCTACCGCGGCTTCTCTCCAACCCTCCTCGGTATGCTCCCCTACGCCGGCGTTTCCTTCTTGACCCACGACACCGTCGGCGACTGGCTCCGCCATCCAAAGCTCGCGGCCTACACCACAATCCCGCACTCCGACAAACCACCCGCCTCCTCCCCCGCCTCCGCCCCACAGCCCTACAAGCGTGTGCAACTAACGGCCCCGGCCGAGCTGCTATCAGGCGCATTAGCAGGCCTCGTGTCACAGACGAGCTCGTACCCACTTGAAGTCATCCGGCGCCGCATGCAGGTTGCTGGTGCGGTGGGCGATGGGCATCGGGTGGGGATTGCGGAGACGGGGAAGCGGATTTTTGCGGAGAAGGGGTTTCGCGGGTTTTGGGTTGGGTTGACGATTGGGTATATGAAGGTTGTGCCTATGGTTGCGGTGAGCTTCTTTGTTTATGAGAGGTCGAAGTGGTGGTTGGGGATTTAGGAAGGAGGGGGAAGGAAGGGGGGATGTTGGTCTGTTTTACGTGTTTATGTTTTGATTGGTTTCCTTTTTTGCTGCATTGAGCGAGATATATCTCTGTCTTTCTCTGGTTTTTTGTTTTCTCATTCCTCACTGGCATGGCATGATATATTTTGCATTTTTTCCGTTGTTGCATATATACTCCCATCCTCAGCCTATCTACCTACATAGGCATAAGCTGCACATATGTCTCGTTTTCTATGTCTATATGTCTCATAACTAGATATTCCTATTGGCATTGGCTTTGTCCGTGTTAGATATTCATGCGGGTTGGCTTTTTCCTTTTCTTTTTTTCTTTTTCTTTTTCTTTTTTTTTTTTTTCTCTCACTTCTCGGTTTACCCTACCTTCCCGGGTGTGGATGATCAGTTGAGGAATTGGTGGGATATTTTCCAATCTTTTTTCTTTACATATACTCCGTAGATGACAAAAGATAACCATGCAATATAACTATCTATTATTAGCTGGAATATGATAAGATTAGCTTCAAAATTTAGACGAGGTAAAGGTGAGAGCATGGTGCAATATGAACGAGAGCTTTGGACAGACATCTCTACCCGATTGCAAATATTCCTTGGGGTTCTTATGCTGAGCTAGATTATTATTAAATGATGTAGTATTATGGTGATATTCTAATGTAGTTAGTTATCTTGATGAGGAAATGCTATCTACATACATCTATGATACATATCTCTAAACTGAATTTGAGTATCTATATATAAATCATGTCCATCCCATCCTACCCAACCAACCTTGACAAAACCAGTACGAAAAAAGATAAAAAAAATCCATCAAACAAGCACCCTCCTCAGCCCCTCCGAACCACCCAATACCCTGCGCCCAGTAACCGCACACCGCCCCTCCCCGCTCTCCCATCTCCCAACCCGACTACTCTTATTGTCAAGATCATTCCCTTTCCCGCCTTCCCCATCCGTACCGCTCATCTCTCCAGTCACCGTTTGTACCGTATTCTCTCTCCCATGACCATGACCATCACCATCATCTTCCCACTCCGAACCTTTCCCATTCATAAAGTCAATCTGCCGCTCATGCTCTCCGTTTATCCAGCGGAAGATGCAGCTGTAGCAGAAGACGTACCCTGTCTGGCAGGCTGTAGGGTTATTAAGAGGGTTGAGACAGATTGGGCAGGGGGATTGAGTGGAGGCAGAAGCAGGGTTCGCATCAGCAGCGGCCGGGTCGACGGCTGGTAAAGGTACGGTGAAGATGGGGAGGTATGATGTTGAGGAGATGGGGGGCGGATTGGGACGTTTGGGGATATGTGTTTGTGAGCTCGAAGGCTTGTCGGACGATTTGCTGGTAGTTGTGGATGTGGTTGCCTTCTTCGCCGTAGCAGACGCTGTTGCAGCCGCGGTCGCTGCTGTAGGCGATAACATGCCCGAGACAACCGGGGCGGGTAGGTCAAGTGCCTCTGTCGCTTTGCGAGCGAGTTGGCGCGAGAAATCGCTCGCGTGCCACCACTCTAGAAACTTTAGCGCGAATATGGAGGTTGGAAGGAAGATCTTCAGTGACCCTAGAAGATGCGGGTATATATTCTCCGGGCGGAGGAAGCCCAATGCACCGCTGGGCCGGGTGCCCGGAGTTTTCGTCTTCGCCTTTGGAGGTTGCGTAGCTAGCTCTATTGCAGCGTGGTCGGCAGGTCCCAGCCTTCGTATCCGTGTGCCTATCAGCCATAGGAAAGGCGAGGAGTACTTTGTGTTATCGAACAAATAGGCAAGATTAAAAGCTAGAATGGCAAAATAGTACGCCGCGTTCAGCGACGGGTAGACATTCCGCAGGAACCATTTGTAATAGTGCATTAGCCGCTGGCGCACGGTGGGGTTGTGCGGGAGGTCGTCGTCCGGATGATATCGTGGCCCTCCTCCTCCGCTGGCCGCCAGCGCAGCATGCGGAGCGGCGTGGATATCATATCCTTCATCCAGTTTCCGTTTCAAATAAGGTATCCCGACCATCACAGCCAGATTCTTCCATATGTCTGACGAGCGGAGCTTAAGCGTTTCGCGGACGGGCCCCGCCGCGCCGAGCTGGGCGCGTGGAACCTCGCCATTTTTGGTCGCGAGGACGCGTTCGCGTTTTAGAGAGTAGAAGTTCTCGGTAAAAGAGCCGCCGAAGGTGCGAAGGTAGTAGCGTTCTACGAGGAGGGAGAGGAGGGCGTATAGTTCGTCGTATGAGTTGAGGGCACGGAGAAGGTAGCGGGGGTGTCGGTGCGTGGCGACGGCGAGGACGTAGCGGAGAGACGGGGGTAGAAGGGCTGAGAGCTGCTGCTCTGAGAGGATTTCTGGGGATTTTGGTTAGCATGGAATTAATGAATGAACGAGCTCAGGAGACGGCGTCGAGTTGGTATTTCAGCACATAGAAACGAGGCGTATGGGAGAAAACGGAGATGAGCTTACCGAAGAGCGAAGGCTTGAAATCGTCGAACTCGTTCTGTAGAGCGGACATATACTCCATGCTAGCGAATTGATGTTCTTGACTGCCTCTCTGTATTGCAGGGAGAGATGGGAAGTTCTTAACACAGGCTAGGCCTGAGGAGACGGTCTGCCGGCTTGTCGCCGCTGATGTTCTCCTGGAAAGTTGGGGATGGCGGCTTTTGGTCAATAAACAGCCGAGGTAGGTAGCGATGAGAAATGCTGACTCATCAGATTTCAGTCTCGTAGCTCATCATTGATTTATTTATTCGTCTAATTTTCGTTTTTCCATTGAATTTCGAGCTCTATGCTATATACATGCGGATCTCATTGTATTGTCCAGGAAATTTATTAGGGGTATATAAACTAGAATATTGAGGGATCGTCAAGACATGGTGGAAGGGGGATTTTGTGCCCCTCTCAAAGGAACCTCCTTTTCAATCGTGATTCGACAGCGGTGCCACAGCCGGACCAAGGGACTCGGCTCGTTTCGCTCAACTCTATCCATTATCTCTGGATGTGCTATAGCAAGGCATCTTGCTATAACCTCTGCTAGCTCACGGTCCATATATACTGGGGGATTTTCTCTTTCCATCATTGGAATACAGTTCAGAAGGGTCGACTTCCAACCTTCCCAGCCATCCGATTCGGCGTGGAGCTGGAAAAGAAACACGTAAAGCGATTTGTCTCGAGGCATCCCAGCCAGCGCTATTTCTTCCCATGTATCCCAGAACATTGAGTACCATTCGTGGTCGAAGAGCACACGAAGCAGGCTCAGATACTCGTTTGCGCTCAGTTCTATTTTGGCGGCTGTTTTGACTTTGAGTAGACGCGTCTGGACGCGATTTACTGTCTCGTACGTATCAAGGGAAACCGGAGTACGGTTGCCGATAACCGGGGCATTCATAAGATCCCTTACTGGGCAGACCGGCACGCGAAATGAGGCGCCGACAAAAAGTTTCATCCAAACAGTCGAGTTAAGGAGGTCGATACCTCGGAGTCCCACATGATCTATGGTTTGTAATGCCAATTCCATATCAGCGGCTGGAAGAAGCAGATTGGGAGGATCCGAGGTCAGATCGGGTTTGAATGAGAGCAACGCATCCAAAATCTCCAGGAATTGGGGGGGCGTTACACCGTAGTTTGAGATGAAATGCTCTTGGGTCACCTTGAAGAGGTCGGTTTTGCCATAACCGGGATGATGAAGCATGATTGCAATGCATATAAGTTTTATTCTTTGAGCGGACGCCAGATCATCGGGAGCTTTCGAGAGTTTCCGGTAAAATTGCTCTAAAAATGTCGTAGAATTTGTGTCATTAACGTCTTGTCCGAGATGATAGATCGCTTCATATGGAGAAATATTTCTTAACCGGGAAGTCAGCGATGTTAGGGGAGTTGATTCAGAAATCAGTTCCGGAAGTTTAATTGTTCCGTCTGGGTTGATCGGCGCGTAATTCAACCCGTCCTCTTCGAGGTCTCGGTACTGACAAGACCCAGTAGATATACCCCTTCGTTGTTCATAGTTGACCGAAATTTGGGCCGCGTGGCTAACTCGATGACTGATGTGAGCTGGTGTAACAGATGAAGGTTTATGGATATCACCCGCCTCTTGTGGAGGCTCTTCCGCCTGCGGTTGCGGGAGGCCTTCATTCTCCAAGGAGTTTCGTTCCAGCGTCCGACGCCAAAGACCCTCTAGGTCAACTTCTTCCCTTTTCTCCTCTGTCATCAATTGCACAACGATCCGAGTCCCCTGCACAAACGTTCCGAAGCCAACAAAACCGACTTTCCGAGCCTCTTCCTCCGGTTTGCGGAATTGACCGCCTTCAACGGTTCCCACATCGACACATATCCAACCCGTTGTGATTCCATCGTCGGGCGCCGTAAGAGTTGATTTGGCGCTCTTGGCTAGCTTTGCACGACGAGCCTTTCTTCGGAGCTTAATCTTTAGCTCGTTTCTGCCTAGGAGACCATCGGCATCAGGCCGTAACTTATAGGTAGTACGCAGCCACCGACACAATCTATCTGCTGAAACATTGAGATGTTTCACGCCTCGAGCAGTACCGAAAATCATAATGAGATTTGCTCCCAGAGCGGGAGGAGGATCAAGTTTGCGGAGATCAAGCAGGCTAATATCATCGAGGCCAAGGTCGATAGATATATGTTCAAGTAGGCCATTTAATATTGGGGGTGGGTTCTCCGGAAGAGGAGGCAGCGGTTGTTGCTTTCTTAGGGGGTGTGATGTTGTGGCTTCAAGTTCTTCTTGAAGGTACCAGGGTATATGTTCTTCGGGTTCTTCTGGTGGCTTCACCGTCTCTTCCGTAATGTCCTTCTCAGGCATAGGATCAACAGCCACTTCAGCATTGTCAGAGGGATGGCTCGAAAATAATTTCGCGTGCTGAGATGAAAAATTCCGTGAGAGAGGTGGAGGGCGGGTCTGAGAGGCAGAC
This sequence comes from Blastomyces dermatitidis ER-3, assembly GCF_000003525.1. Classification (NCBI taxonomy): domain Eukaryota; kingdom Fungi; phylum Ascomycota; class Eurotiomycetes; order Onygenales; family Ajellomycetaceae; genus Blastomyces; species Blastomyces dermatitidis. The sequence continues at coordinate 9,150,515 of NW_025544774.1, forward strand.
CATGAACCACTTGCTAGAGGCATGAATGTCACACCAGAAACGGAAACAAACGAACGAACGACATTATTTCGACAAGCATGGCATTGGATGCCCGTTAGTAGAGCCCGACGCATTGTGAATATGACAATTGCCCGCAAATTGGGCCGATAGGTGCAAATACTGCTTGTCCGTTAGCAAGAGGAAGAAGGAAGAAGAATCAAAAAAAATGGTTGCCGTGTTGAGGATGTCGGTTAAATGTAAATCCGAGACGAGGCCCATTAATAATCTACTTTATGAGATTCTAGAGGGGCAAAATGCTTTTTGATATTTTGCGATGACATCCGTTCTACTTTACAACACTCGCTCGAAATACTAGAATTATCTCAGTTTCCCATTTTATCTGCCATCATGTCGATGGACTTGGATTCCCCGATGCCCATGCAGCAGGTTGCATACAAACCGCAGCAACAAACAGCAACGTGAGCACTTCCAACCGCCTGTCTTGACTTACCGAGAAAGAAATTATCTAACAAATTATTTAGGATCCTATGTTGTAACTGCGGTGCTCCTATCGATGGGACAACTTCTGCAGGCGCCCTTTGTGAAGATTGTGTGAAGCTTACAGTTGACATATCACAAGGAATACAGCGAGAAGCCACACTGCACTGTTGTAAGGACTGCGAACGTTGGCTACAGCCGCCTTCCCAGTGGATAAGTGCTACCCTCGAGTCGAGGGAATTACTTGCGCTATGTCTCCGAAAACTGCGTGGTTTGGGCAAAGTTCGCATTATCGACGCCGGATTCATATGGACAGAACCTCATTCTAAACGAATTAAGGTCAAAATTACAGTTCAGCAAGAGGCCTTCGAAGGGACCATTCTGCAGCAGACCTTTGAGGTAGAATATGTGGTGGCGTCTCAACAATGCTCCGAGTGTGCCAAATCGTATACCCCTAATACCTGGAGAGCGGCTGTGCAAGTCCGGCAAAAAGTCCCTCACAAACGAACGTTCTTGTACCTAGAACAGTTGATTCTAAAACATAACGCCCACAAGGATACGATTAACATCAAGGAAGCCAAGGATGGCCTGGACTTCTTTTTCTCACAACGAAACCACGCAGAGAAGATGGTGGATTTCTTATCTTCTGTTGCTCCAACTCGAGTCAAGAAATCGCAAGAGCTCATTTCCATGGACGTTCACACGTCGACCAAATCTTACAAAATCTCCTATTCCGTTTACCTGGTACCTATTTGCAAAGACGACCTGGTTGCCCTCCCCATATCGCTGGCCAAATCCTTGGGTAACATCCATCCTCTTACTCTGTGTTATCGTGTGGGAACTTCGATTAGTTTGTTGGATCCAGCTACCCTTCAAACGGCCGACATCCCTTCCCCAATATACTGGAGAACTCCGTTCAAAGGCGTGGCAGATGTCCAAGAACTTGTTGAATTCATTGTTATGGATATCGAACCTGCTGGTCGATCAGTTGGCCACTTCCATCTCGCTGAAGTCACCGTCGCACGGGCGTCCGACCTCGGAGTGAACGACACTACTTATTTCACTAGAACGCACCTTGGTGGCGTCCTTCATGTCGGGGATTCTGTGAAGGGTTATCTGTTGTCGGGGTCAAATTTCAACGACGCCAACTACGAGGCTTTGGAACAAAGCCATACATATAGTTCTACGATCCCCGACGTGATTCTCGTGAGGAAGCACTATCCCAGGAAGAAGAAGCCCAAGAGAAACTGGCGCCTCAAGCGTATGAACCGCGAGGAAGAGGAGGCTGCCGCCTCATCACGGAAACAAGAGAGAGATCGTGCGGAGGAAGATTTCGAGATGTTCTTGCGGGATGTCGAGGAGGATAAGGAGTTGAGAAGCACCTTTGCGCTTTACAAAGCCAAAAAGGCGAAAGCTGATGCTGAGCGTATGGATGGTGTCGATAAAGATGCGATGAGTGTTGTGGAGGAAGATGACGAGGATGACGATGATGATGGCATCCCTAAGATAAACATGGATGAGCTTCTTGACGATTTTGAGGAATTGAACGTGAACGGTTAAGACAGGTTTTGCCTGTTCTGCTTTTCTTTATAGCCATGACTAATATTTTGCATTTATGATGGGGCCATTGGCGTTACTATGAGGGTAGATGTGATTTAAAAAAATATATATATATAAAGTATTCAAGAATCACGGAACTGTGGCAGTTTCTTTATTTGGATAAAGGGTTAACTGATGTAGACGCAAACGAATCTTGTCCTCGAGTGTATAAATAATATCTATAAGCATAAGAGAGAATGACCACCCTTAGAAGATCTTCCCCAACACCCTCTTCGCATCCGCATCCAATGCCTTCTCCCCCCTATCCCTCGCCTTCCCACTACCCAGCACCTCGTTCTGCCTAAACACCCTCCGAACATCCAAACCAGCCTTGGCCTTAAAACCCTTCTCCTCCCCAGCCCCAACCCCATCTACATTCCCACCCGCAGCCTTTTCTCCTTCCACCACCTCCTTCCCCTTCCCCTTCGCCTTCTCCGCCCTCTTCCTCCGAATCCCCTCAACAACCTTCCCCCTCTCCACCCCGGCCAAAAACGCCTTCTCCTCCCTCCTCGCCCGCGCATCCTCAATCCGCCTCCTCGCCTCCCTCTCCGCCCTCTCCCGCTGCACCTGCTCCATCAAATCCGCCCACTTAAACCCCCTCAGATATTTAATGTTCCACACGTCGTCATGGTACCAGCCGCCCTTCTTGCCGCCGACGATGGTCGCATTGAGGGTCTCGGCGCATATCTTCGCGGTGCGCTTGGAGGCAAATTCGACCCAGCCGTCTGTGTATGTGCGGCGGCGGTTGCTGCTTGCTCTTTTGCCGGTGGTGGTGGACGAGGAGGCGTTGGGTGGGACGTAGGGGGAGAGGAAGATTTTTGTGATGGGGCTGAAGCCGCGTTGGGTTAGGAGGGATTTGAGAGCGGAGGGTTTGAGGTAGGGGGGGAGGGAGGAGAAGTAGATGACGCCGGTTTTGTTTTTCTTGCGGGTCTCCTTGGGTTTAAGAGGCTTGGACTTCGTGGTGGGGGCGGTGGAGGATGTCGTTGAGGTGGGTTTCTGATCTGATTGCGAATCGTATTCTTGGTATCCCCCCTCCTCCTCCTCCTCCTCCTCCCCCCTGCTTCCTTCATCTTTTTCTCCATCACCGTTCTCTTCTTCGTCATCGGTATCCGCATTATCAATAACTTCGTCCTCATCCCTATCCTCCTCATCTTCCGCAGAAAGAACCCCGGCATCCCGCCCGCCCTTAGAACCCCGGCCGTTAACGATACCAACCCCACCCTCATCCGCTAACGCAGATTCTGATGCAGATAGAGACAGCTTCCGCCTTTTCGTCGCTCGTCCAGTCACCTTCCCCTTCCCTTTCCCCTTGCCTTTAGCTTCCAGCGCAGCTTCAGAATCATACCCGCCGTCACTCCCTTCCCCACCACTGGATTCTATATCCAAATATTCGTTCCTTTTTCGGACCTTCATGATTATTTTCGTGTGGTGTTCTGCGACTGCAGAGTAGAAAGGAGTGCAGAATGTTTGCACTGATGTTTTTTAGGGTTTATTTTTTCCCTAATATCACTGCTTTGTTGCGGAGAGGCCCAGGTGGTCCGTGCATTCTCAGCCATCAAAATATTTTTGGCTCACTACATGCTCCTCCCAGGAGCCAGTTAAATGATTTCTACTTATTCCCTTTTGTTCAACGATTATCAGAATTCAAGAGTTATTTATTTATTGTATTTATTTATTTTTCACCAGTAAGGAAAATTGCATATTTGGGCCATAAAAATGTAAACAGAAGTCTCTTATATCACTTACTAGCTAACCAAAGAAGAAACAAAAGTGTAGGTGATATAACTAGTTATATCATAAATAAAACTATATCTAATTACAAAATTCCCAACAGTAAAAACTGCAAAATTATCTTGCACCCCCCCCCCAACCATCCATTTCATCTCACTCCCCAACTATATACGGCGCGGCCCCCTTCTCGAAGATAAGATGCGGTTTCCTTACCGCAAGGTCTAGAATAGTTTGGGCAAACACACTGTTCGCCCACGCGAACCAGCTACGCGTGTAATCGGCGACATTGTTGACGTTGACGCTCTCGTGGATGAGGCCGAGCAGACTCGCGTCGCGGACCATGTTGATAGATTCGAGAATTTCATCGTCGTCGTCGGATGTGTGGGCGCGGACGAGGACGGACATGGGCCATGCGTTTTCAACGCCGACTGGGAAGGATTAGATTTAGATTTAGATTTAGATATATTTTTCAACAGAAGAAATCTCCGAAAAAAGTGAAGAGGGAGATGTCCAAAGTCTCGAGAAATCATAAGCTTACTGTGAGGGCCACCGATGCCATGGAACGCCGAGCCAGTCAGATAGTACGGATTTCCTGCCTTGGACAATATCATCTTGCGCGTGTTCTGGTAGATTTTATCGTGCTTGTCGACGAAGCCGAGAAGAGGCAAAGCGAGGAGGGAGGGGAGATTGGCGTCGTCCATGAGTAAACGCGAGCCATACCCATCAACCTCAAACGCGTATACCTCCCCAAACTTCTTGTGCAACACAACCCCATGCTCGCGGATACCCTGCTCGATAATGTTTGCTCTATCCTCCAGCTTCTTGATGAGGTTGTGAGGCCCGCCGGCGGCTTTGATGGTTTTCGCCGTCCGCTTCAGCTCGACCGCCATCTGGGCGTTGGCGGGGATGAGGAAGCCGAAGGTACTGGCGTCATCACTGGGGCGGAAGGCGCTGCGGACAAGGCCCGTGGCGTTGTTTAGGGGGTTCCCAATGCCGCCCAGATTCAAGGTTTCGGTTCCTACGTTGGTCATGCGCGTGAATGTGTATTCGTTGCGGAAGTACTGGCCCTGTTCGTCAAAAGTAGGTTCGGATTGTTCCTGGATAACTTGAAGGACAGTATGCACGGCCTGGTACCATCTATCAGAGACAAAGTCTGTGGATTTGGTTTCGGCGTAGAACTTGTTTCCTAGCGCGAGGAAATTGGCTAGGGAATCGAGCTCGTATTTGCATTCGAAGACAACGGATTCTTCATAGGCGGGGTGAACGGTGTCTTCCTGGGTTGGGGGGATGGGAGCGAGGCCACTTGGAGGGGGCGGCTGGAACGCATTGCAGTAGGGAGATTGAAGGACGAATTCAACCTGGGTGTTGATGGCGCCCAAGATAAGGGCCTCGATTTTGGGATCTTTATTCGCGAGGGCTTGATACGGCGAAAGTTGGTTTGTCGAGTCGCGCAGCCATTCCGCATTGATATCGCCTGTGACAATGAAGGACTGCGGCCCCTGCCAGGCTTCATCTTGCGGATGTTGTTTCGATTTTTTGGATCGCCGCTCCTTCCCGGACACATGCCATCGGACAGTGGTATCCACGGTATTGGGGAATGCATTCCGAAAGAGTTGGGCAAGGTCCTTGTCGACCATGCGGGATGTCACATCCTCGATGACCTTTTCAACGAGCGGTGATGAGAAGGTTCGACATGGCTCAGCAGGCCGTTGGAAGGAGAGCTTGAGAGGGCCTTCGGAGTACGGGCCACTGCATAAAGAGAATCATCCATGGATCAGTAAAAAACCATTCGAACGTGCGCACAGTTTTCTTATCTCTTAAGGAACGACGAAGTTCAGTAAACGGGCGCTCACTGTTTAACCTGAGAGTACTCGAGGAAGTCAGGGCAAGCTTCCGCGAGCGATGCGGGATCATCCTGAGGGTTAGACCCAGTGTTGCCCGCGAGGGCAGCAAGCACCGCAGCTGTCTGGGGAAGGATTTTCATGCTTGCAAGCTGCCGAGCATGCACGAGCTAGTCAGAGGTACTCGATATTGCAACGAGATAGGTGACGTGATAGGCAACTTGTTTAAGCTGGGCTTGTAGAAATGCGTGGGCTGCTTGTTCTTATTGCATTCAAGGACATGTAAACCCCAGTTCGGCCTTTCACGCGCCAGAAATGTCCAGCCATGTATTTACTCAGGACTCCAAGTTACTTCCCATCCACTCCACACCAGGATTCCAGGGTTGATTTTGCGTCGAAAAAGTGTGGAGAGAGCTGACCAAGAGACTCACACGCGATGCCCAGGTGTAACCCTTGGTCCACCCCCCTCCCGGAACGCGCCAGTGGGGAGATCAGATGGTTTTATGCAAAGCTAAATAATAACAGCCCAAGCTTGGACGACAATCCACGACGGAAGCTACGACTAAATATTTATATGACTTCCCCCGGATTTCCAGCCAATGGTATTTATTAAATAGCTTCTTCCCAACAACTGGGAGTTCTGATCCTTTCCGTTGCGTTTCGGTGAAACCCGACCTGATCTGCCAAGCACTAGATCTCCAGCCTTTTTAAATACTACCTAGGTAAAGAGTACAGTGCAACTTATATCTTTCCTTCTCATTCCTTCGTAATTTACACATTCCCTCTTATGTGATATAGATATTAGAGAGTGCTGATCTGCGGTTTAGTCGGATGTACTCCGTACAGTACAGCCATAGGTAGCTCCCCTTTCACGGAAATACAGCTTCTTTCTTGTAGTTGGTGGATGTCCTAAAAATGCCCATTTTTGGGAGATATGGTTTTCATTCCCCCCGACATTTGGGGGTTTGGGGGATTAAAGGGGAGGGCCCTCGGGCCAAGGGGGAAATGGGGAAAAAAAAAAGGAAGCACCAAGAGAAAGGGAGGAATTCGGGGGCGAAATGGGAAAAAGGGGAAAAAGCCAGAAGGGGAGGGGAAGAGAAAAGGGGGGGGGGGGGGGGGGGGTTTATATGATTTCAATGCGGCTCTTAAATAATTTCCCAATCCCAGGTACGGAGTACTGCGGATGCTTCCACACTACATCGAGAATGACACATGCCCAGGTGGTGGTGGAGAGCACCTTCCACATTCACTACCTTCAGTATATTCTGCGGTTGGTTTCATGTACCTCATCTGCCTTATCAAACTCACTAGGTACATGTACATGAATGAATGTTATCATTTGACAGATTCATCATCACTCTCTGATAGATTCACTTCTCTGTCCCTACTAACTAACAGGGACTGCACACAGCACAGTGCATACTTCAATGGTGATATGAATTCTTAAGTGCGATCTTTCTATCAAGCATTTCATTTGAGTCCTCTGATCCTGTGCCTGTCTGAAAATAGTAATAAATACCTGCTACTGTAGTTATTTGCGGAGCGAAGCGAAGTAAATATATGATGAAAACTCTGATTATTAAAAGTGGAGAATTTCCCTTTTGAGGTTCTTGGCATGAATACAGCCCACTGATTAGTGCAGAATTAAGTGAAGTGTAATTTCATGACATTGCACTATGACTTCTTCTACACACTCACAATGTGTTCATCTTTTATCTCATTAATTATATCATCAACTATATTATCTACTCTGTACAGATTCTTGAATAATAGATTATATATCTTATTAACTATCTACTCTGTACAGATTCTTGAATAATAGATTATATATCTCATTAACTATCTACTCTGTACAGATTCTTGAATAGATAATGCATCTGATCAATCATCTTTTATAGATTCTCAAGAATAAATAATGTATTAAAAGCCTGTGTTCACTGCTTGTGAAATCAGTCTCTTAATTAATTCATTTCTTTACAGTGTTTTACTACTTCTACAGCTGTCTGCCTTCAATACTGCACTCAGAGAACTCAGATATTGTAATCTTCTCTCATTATATCTTTTCTATCACTGATTATCTCTTTACACTGTGTAGAACTGTAAATAGATGTGTGTAGTGAAACTAGATTCTTCTACAGCTACAGATTCTGTGATAAATAAGCCTGAACTTTCTCTGTTATCTCAGACATGTTAATACTTCATACAATTAACAGCAGTCTCTTAAGTCTGTGAATAGTCTATTGAAATAGACATATTATCTGAGATTAAGTTTTATTACTATAAGATTCATAGTTCTGATATATCTTTATTAACAGCAGTCTGTAAAAAGAAAACTGTCATTCAAAGAGCTCACTATGTTATCAGATATTATAGAGAATATTTCTCATTAACTTTATTCTTAACTTAATTAAGAAAATAACTGTGACTGTTATCTTTGATAATTAATTCATCTTCTGATTCTGCAGATCTCTCTTCAGTCTTTCATCAATCATCTATATCATTATTTAACTCATTTTTAAGTCAATTTCATTTCACTTTTACAGGTATACTTCTGCTGCAGACATCTTTTACATTATTTTTCTTATTCTCAACTTCTCAAAACTCTGTTTCTCAGAGCTCTGTAAATTCATTCATTAATTAACTCAATAGAAGAGTTAGTAGCTTCTTAACATCTCAGTACTCTATATAATCTGAAAGCTCAATTAATACATTAAATATAGAAGCTCTTATAATTCTTTAAAAACATAATCAGTTATAAGCTGTAATTATCTCAGACTCTCTGATGAACTCTCAGAGTTCTACTTATCTTACAGATTCAGCTGTTAATTCTGATAATTGACAGTGTATGCAGGAATTTCATCACACACTTGAAGATTTACAGATGAAGATCTGTAGCTGTTATTAAATTCACTAGTTCAGAATAAATCTTCAAGATAATATTTATACTTATTATTATGCTGTTGATTTGAGACAGCTGTCTGATAAGCTGTTTTTATTCTCTTAAGAGAATAATCTTGATTCTTGTGACATTCACTCTTGCTACTTTCTGAGACTTTCACCTCTTTCTTTCTGAGGCTTCTGCCTCTTTCTGAGACTTTTATCTCTTTCTTTCTGAGGCTTCTGCCTCTTTCTGAGGCTTCTGCCTCTTCCTTTCTAAGGCTTCTACCTCTTTCTTCTGTAAAAGTCAATCACAATAAACAAACAAGCATGTATATATATATATATAGAGGCGTCCGCCCATCTTCATCTTGAAGAATAAGACAAGATTTATCTTTTTACATGTATGATATATAATTGGCATACACTATAGATGATGTATGCTGCAATTTGATAGCATATTTTATTAAGAACAAGATTCTTGATTCTCTTAGATTTCACTTCATCTTCAAAAGATGTAACACTGATAATTGATCTGAGTTGTGAATAATGAAGTTCAGTTAACTGATGATTGATCTAGTTGATTTCTCTACATTCTTTCTATCTTTAAGAAGATATAACACTGATGATTAATCTGAGTTATAGATAACAAAGTTCAGTCAACTGATGATTAGTCTGATTGACTACTCTATCTTTTTTCATCACTGCAGCTGATAATCAGTTCAGTTGTAATAGACTCACTCTATACACATCTGTTACACACTGCAATGAAGCAGGATGAACATCTCACTAGAAGCAGCTCTCATCAGCTGCTCTGCTTCACTGAGCTGAATGAGTCTGCTGAGAAGTGAGCTTTCTATGAACCTGCTCAGAAATCTGATACTGAGCACATCTATCTACAGACAGCAGTGAAGAAACACACTGTCATGATCATGAAGGTCTGACAGAATGCAAATGAATGATATGATAGTGTCAAGAACTAAGTCATATTATATAACTGTATTAAGACAGAGAACATTCTTATAGAAGTGTTCATCAGGTGTTATAACAATGTTAAAATGACTCTTGACTCAGTTTCTGTTATAAAATGAAAGAATACTATTAATTCTTGGCTACAGACTTTCTGTACAGAGGTCACAAAGCATATGAAAGAAAGAGAATCAATAGCTTCAAGCTATGTTAAGTTTAATAATCAGAGTCATACCTCTTTCAGTGAAGTCACTGTATTAGATATAATTAAGAAGTTAAAGCAACTGAAGTTTCAGCTGACTCAGTGAGAAAGTAAGCTAGATAAGTGTGAGCACTGACTCAATCAGCAGCAGAATCAGCTGAATAAGTATATCACTCTTATTAATGAGCATGTCAACAAGCTTCAGAATAATTTCCAGCATTTGACAGATAGAAGAAGCTGACTGACAGAGATATGAAATAACTTTTACACAGAGAAAGCAGTACTTGCTGCTCAGAGATAAGAGCAGTAGCATGAAAATCAACAGTAGCAGAAATAACTGACTCAAGTTGAAGATGATGATTCTCTCACTGAATTCTTCTGATGACTGAATGTCTTATTTAATAAAGACTTCAAATCACTCTCTAGAGCTCTGCAGACATCTGCAATTCCAAGAGAGCTGTGTGATGCTGAATGAGATGTGTTTGAGAGCAGAACTTACTGCTCAAACATGATAAGAAATAGATTCAATTTTACATGAGAGACAGACATTTCATGCTTTATCTATGACACAGAAGAAAATTGAGTCTGCAGAGAGTAAGTGTCTGCAGTACTCTTGAAGAGAGAGATCTGTCTCATCTGTGATCATGATGACTTTCTGCTAGACAATAGATTCTGTTCATTCTCATAATGAATTGATGATGTGATTCACTACACTGAAGATGATGAATGAGAACATCTGATGTGACTGAGAGTGAGCAATGTTATGCTGTTCAATTCAGTGAAAGCAGATGTAATAATATTCATCAGTTATCTAGAGTTTATCATCATGCAGAAGAGAGAAGATGCAGTACTCTGAGTCTTTTCATTATACTTAAAGAGACAGATATTAGAATGACACAATAATCTGTCTACAGAAATGAGAAAGAATATGAGTACTTCTCTTCTCATTATAATCAGCAAGCTGAGATGAGAATTTCAGCTATCTGAGAAGAAAGTCTGAATGAAAGCTCAAGAACTGTGTTTCTTCTTTGAGAAGTTGAATAAGCTGTTATTAACACTGTATATCTTGTGAAAGATTAACTTGCTGTGAGCTGTCTCAATCTCTGACTCTGTGATGATGAAGAGACTTCTATGAAAAGAGTTGAAGTTGAATCTATCTCTGATCACATCTCTTATTCTCACTGAGTGTCTGAATGACTTCTGAAGAAGAATTAGAGACAATGAGTCAGTCATCTGATATGCTTGAACTGATCAAAGAACTTAATTTACTGAATATATATAAGACTTCAGATGAATTGATCAAAATAATGACTGCTGCTCTTATCAGATCTTCTTGATTAAATTATATATGAAAACTATCAAGTCATCTATGTCTGCTGCAGACTCTGCAGCAACTTTCTCTGTGAGTGTTCTCACAGCAAGCAGACTGCTGATTAGACATGCAGAGGGCAAATCACCAGCACTCACAGCAGAATACTATGTGTGCGAGAGCTCTCATTATGCTAACTACTGCCTCAGAAAAGAGAATCTAGCAAATCAAGTTAAATGAGAGAGTGATAGAGAAGAGGATGATAATCTATTATAACTAGATCTCAGTCTAGATTCTGACAGTGAGTTAGAAAAATAGACAATGAGTCAGACACTGAGAAGTCTGTCTTATTCACAGATGCTCTCTCAGATAATTATCTGAGTATATTTAACACTGATATATATACTATCACAGCGCATGATATTCTTATAAGTGATTGAGAATATATTAGTGAACTGTAGTACTTACTCTACATCTTTCTTATCATTCTCATTGATACTCTCTGAGATGATCTCTCAGTTTGTATTGATACAGGCGCGGATATATCACTTATTAATACAGTGATAGCAAGCTTATTCTTTCTCTGATGTCAGCTAACTGCTCTGTCACATGATCAACATGTGTGCATTCAAGAAGTTGATTTAAATACAAATGAATCAAACCTATTCATATCAACAGCTCTCACTTTAAAGATGAATAATGAGGCTCTTTTTCATCTGAAGAGTGAATTCCACCTGATGCAATATCTTGAATGCAATATAATTATAGCAAATGATATATTATCATCAGTGAGAGCCATCATTAATGTTTATAATGAGTGTATTATATTTCATGGAAAATATGCTATAAATGTCAAGATCATCAGAGACACTATTCATGCAGATAGAAACTCTTCTCTGTTATAAAAGTAAAAAAGAATTATCATCTGCATCACAGATGTCAATGTTGTCAATAATAATTCAATTAAGAAGTTGTCTCTGTTTTCTATCTCACACATGGAATTATTTCTATTGACAGATACAGAAGATCATGACAATTCTCTTCAGATTTTCATGATAAATGCTCTCACTGAGTGAGTTGAAGCACAGATATCAGATCACTGAGCAGTGAGTGATTATAAGACAATTCAGAAGATCATTGACTGACATCACAAACTTTTTAATCTCAACCTGAGATTATTTTCAGACAATGTAAAGATGCTGCTATAGTTTATTAATGAAGATGATTTTTCTGAACTGAAGCAGTAATCATACTCTCTCTCACAGAGAGATTGAGAAGCAGCTGATCAAATCTTGAACTTGCTTATTCAAAATGAAAGAATTGAGAGAGTTTCTCTTAGAGTCAAGAATTCTATCACTTCTCTCATGTTCATGATCTGGTATAAAGAGAAATCACATGTGATTGTGAACTTGTGAAAGATCAATCTATGATTGCTTTCAAATGTGTATTCTTTACTGACACAGCAGAATGTTCTGCAGTTGTTGAGTGATTTCATAGTATTCTTATCAATGAATATCTGTCAGAGCTTCTTTCAACAGCTCATAGAAGATTTCAATCACTTCAAAACTATCTTTGTTACACTGTATTAAGAGCTTGAATACTTTATAGTTGCTACAATGAGATTGATAATCTCATCTGAATTCTTCCAGCAATGTATGAAAGAGATACTGGCATAATTCTTGTAATGATTCATCTTGATCTATGTTGATAACATCATCATCTTCTCATGTTCACTAAATAATCATCTTCATTACATGCAGATAGTATTCACTGCTCTCAAGATGTTTGAAGTGATGATATTCTTATTCAAATATCATTTCATCTATTCCTCTGTATATTTACTGAGCCATCATGTTGACTGACTGAGAATATTCACTCAGAAGAAGAAGATAGTCACTATTACAAACCTGGTCTTCTCTATAACTCTTGAGAAGCTGAAGAAAGTTGTCAGCCTCTTCAACTACTACTGTGACTTTGTGAACTTCTACACAGATAAGATAGAAGCACTGAAAACACTTAAAATCAGAATACTGTGTAACAGCCTCTGAACAGGTCAGAAAAGAGCATTGTATGCAGCAAGAATCAAATTAATTGAGTTTAAAGCATTCTCACAATTTCAAGTTCTACTCACAGAGACTCAACTCTTCTTCAATACTGTTAAACAGGTCTTAATAAATACTCTCATGAGAGCATACTCTGACTTCAAGCAACTGTTCATCATGTATGTGAATTCTAGTAAACAGTGTGGAATAGAGATTGCACTGCATCAGATGAGTGCTGATAGAATTGAGAGACTCATTCTATTTCTATTGTGATGATTGAACTCAGCAGAGAGATAATATTGAGTGACTGAATTAGAGTGCTTGAGATTGATGTGAGCTCTGAAAAAGCTTTCTCAATACCTCAACAGTGAATTCATTATTATGACTGATTATATTACACTCATATTCACTCTTCAGTCACTCATCACAGATTATCAAAGCAATTGATTGATAAATTGAGCTCTGACTCTTAGCATGTATATCTCACACATGAAAATCCGCTATTGCAAAGACACTTCACATTATAATATTAATACTCTCTTCTGATTATGCACTCTCACAGACAATTCTGAAGAGATTCTGCAAGATGATCAAGAAAAGATATATCAAGTGCTTACTCAGCAAGCTGATGAAATCAAGAATGAGTTCATCACTGCTGTATTCAATGTAGATGTCACTCTCTTAAACAATATCAAAGATCAATTATGTAAGAATCTATCAGCTGATTCAACCTTGAAAAAGATCTATTATAAAGTGATATGAGAGAGAAAATATCATTCATTCACACTTTAAGACAGTCTTCTGTTCTTTATCAATGACTGTCTCTGTATTACACAGACCTTAGCAGGAGACCTCATTCACATGTGTCATGATACTGTCAGACACTCAGGTCTTCATTGAATAGAAGACATTGTGCACTGATTCTTCTTCTTATCTCATGCTTGTAAATGAATTCTCAATCACATCTCATGTTATCTCAATTATTAACTGTCTAAGCTGCTTAATCACTCTCAGTGAAGAAAATCACATCTCATCTCATCTCTGAAAGAATCATTTGAGATTCTATCAATTGATTTTATTACAGAATTGCTGATAAGTGACAGCTGTGACACAATACTGACAGTCACAGACAAATTCTCAAAAGCTGTCATTCTGATTATCAGGCAAGAGAAATGAGACACTCTGTGATGAGCAGAAGAGTTCTATAGAGAAGTAGTCTGCTACTGACAGCTCTCACTGATCATTATCTCAGATAGAGATCTCAAATTCACATTGCAATTTTGAAAGAGCATTCTTCAACAGATGAAAATCAAGAGCTGAATGATAACTGCTTACAATTCTCATTCAAATGATCAGAGTGAGTGAATCAATCTCACTATTAAAATCACCTTGCAAGTGCTTCTCATAGACAAGTATGAATCATCTTGAAGAACTCTACTCAATCAGATGAAAAGAGCTCTGAACTCAGTAGTCACTCACTCAGCAGTAGTCTTTTTATTTGAATTGCTTATAAGAGTCAAGCTGAGATGACTGCTGCTGAGAAATAAAGAAGCCTCAGCAGATGCAGCTGAATTCATTGTGATCTGTGATACTGTATAACAGAACACTCTAGATTTATACACTCTTATAAAGATTAAAATGATGAAATCCTTCAACTGCTTTCACACTCAATCAGTCATTAAAGTGAGTGACTTTGTCTTTCTTAACCTGGCCTGCAAGAATGAAAAAGAATATACTGTTTAAGAATCTTCAAAGATCTCATCTCTGTGAACTGATCTATTTGAGATTGTTATGAAAGTCTTTAATATTATCTTCTATCTACTACTTCTTCTTAAGTGATGCATGCACTCTATCATTTCTGTCATTCATTTGAAAAAAACACTTCTATGTTCTGCAGACCTTGAACATTCACTCTCAGAGTCAGTCATTGTGGCTAATCAGTCTCAATTTGAAATTGAAAAGATCATTGATAAATGCACAGAGAGGAGAAAAACATACCTTCAGATCAAGTGAAGAGAATATGAAGATCTGACCTGAAAACCTCTTGATATGATTGTGAAGAATACTTCAGATCTTGTCAAAGTCTTCATGATCAAGAGGCCTTATGAGTGATCATGTCAAGTCTAAGAGAAACAGGTAAGAAAGAGAATGTCATGAGTAAAAGTAACAAGGAAAAAGAGGAGAAGAAGAAAAGAAAAGAAAATTCATTATCACTATTTTTAACTACTGACTGCAGAAGAAAAAGAAAAAAGAAGAAAATAGAACAAAGAAAAGCAAAATCAGAGATCTTTTATCTGTCACATTCACTTCAAGCCTCTTATCAATCATTCTCAAGCTCATGTTACAGCTTTGTCTTCTGTTTAGTGAGACATGTGTTCCAGAATGCAATGTTCATTAACAGACTGTTATTCATGAGATTACTGAAGTGTGTCTCACTAGATAGCTTGAAGAAATGATTATTGTTAATGATATCATCTGTGACTGAGATCACATTAGTAAATTCTCTGATCTTGTCTAACTTCTTCTGAGTGACCTGCACAGTGTTCAGATTATATTTATCAAGATTAAATGACTGTCTCAACATCTTCAGATTCTGTGTCATACAGTTGATAGTCTGATTCTTGAAAGATAAAATTAATGACTGCTATCTGCTGCTTATCTTGATATTCTTGATCACTCTGACAGAAGTTGAACTAGCATCTTCCTTACTAATTCAGATGTGCTTGGTAGATTTTGAAGTGACTGAACTCAAGGCCTTTTATTTCAATGAAGTAAGTGTCTTCTCAGCAGAGACAAAGATCAAATCATTTTCATCTGCATCACTATCTTTGATAGTGTCATCTCTATTCACACTTACAGTCTTCTCAAACCTCAGCACACTTCTCTCAAACAGCAGATTGTCAGTGTTTTTTCCAAACTTGTACTGACTATGATGATTTAAAGAACAGTGAGCACTCTTATTATCTTACTAATAGTTAATGTAAGTGCCATGCTTCTGCTGAGTCTGATTATCATCTGAAGAAGTAATCACACACTCTTTGAATCACCTGTGACCTGCTGTATAAGACTGACAAGATGTGAGAGCTACTTCTCTATGAGTTTGAAGAATGATGACATTCTGATTAGCTGAATCTTTGAGATTGACTGTTCTTAGAGTAATTAAGTCATCATTTATCATTCATCACTGCAACTTTTGTTGCACAGGCATTTGTCTCAGCTGCTTGATCAACTGCTGACTGAGCAAGATAAAAAATTCACAGTTCATGAACAGCATTTCCTTGCTGTGTTCTGTGAGTCTTTTGATAATTGATACAGCATTCACAAGTTCTTCTACAGTCAAATCCTGCATTATTAATACACTCAGCTGGGCTGACTTCTCATTCTTCTAAAAGTGTAGATCAGTTTTGTCATTATAATGCAGATGATGTATATAAGTCATGTCTCATAGTCAAGGCATCTGATCATCTTCAACAACTCTCTTTCACTCTGTTCTTCTCAGTACATTATTCTCTAATGTGCTATATTACTTCTGACTATCTCTTCATCACTGTTTATCTGCTTCAGTCAGCTCTGGTTTCTCTTCATCTTTCTTCTCATGAATGTCTTTCACTGCTGACTTCACTTTCACTTCTATCTGAGCTACTGACTTCATCTTGTCTTCAGTCACTGCCTCCGCATCTGTATCTCTGTCAGAGAACTCATGTGTATTTGAAGACTATGACTTCTTCAGCTTGATGAATAATGTGATAAACTTCTGTTTAAATCTCTCTACAGTCACATCTGAATCTTTTGAGCTTCTGTTCTCAGATTTCTTTGCTGACTCATCTGCTGCTTTCTGACCATGTAACCTAGTCAACTAATGATGAGATGCAACTGTCTTTTTCTCATCACTTCTTGAATCTACTGTAGACATCAAAGAATGAGGTTCTGACTCTTTGATTTTATTTGTCTTCTCTGCAGTCTCAAGAAGGGCATTACACTCTTTCTAACTCAATAACTGAAATAATCTTTTCAATACTCTTCTTGTGTCACTTCTGTCAAGATGATTGATCTGATCAATCACTTCTCTCACATCTGATATTCTGAATACCTTTCTTGAACTCATTGCTGCAAGTTCTCTGAATTTCAATGAAAATTTTTTATGATAATGAGAATAATGATGAAAAGATAATAAGAAAGAGAAAAGAAAAATAAGAAGAGAAGAGTGACTGATTATATTATATACTTACAGATTATTCACTTATATCATTCTCAGTCTTCTGACAGAAGATCTGTTTCTTTATCATTTTCAATTCTCTTGTTCTCTTTTGTCTGTGTTCACTCTGCATTTTACAGTTCTTCATCTTTCATCTATTTTATTCATTCTTATGACTTCTATCATCTTGTTATCTCAGACTCTTTATCTTTGTTTCATTATTGTCTCATTGTACCCGTATGATATCTGTGAAAGACAAAGATTCTCTATGATATCTATTGCCTTGTTGTCTCAGACTCTTTATCACTGTGTCATTATCATCTCATTGTTTTAACTCCTTTCTTTACTCACTCTTCACACAAGGAGAATATTAATCTGCATCTGAAAAATGCCTAACTCATTCCTTATTAGGTTTAGCTTTTTTCCCATCATCTCATTTTCAGGCGTCCGCCTCTTTTCAGATAGAGAGACTATGACATTCACTCTTGCTACTTTCTGAGACTTCTATCTCTTTCTTTCTGAGACTTTCACTTCTTTCTGAGACTTCTGCCTCTTTCTTTCTGAGACTTCTGCTTCTTTCTGAGACTTCTGCCTCTTTCTTTCTAAGGCTTCTGCCTCTTCCTTCTGTAAAAGTCAATCACAATAAACAAACAAGCATGTATATATATATATATAGAGGCGTCCGCCCATCTTCATCTTGAAGAATAAGACAAGATTTACCTTTTTACATGTACGATACGTGATCAGCATATACTACAGGTGATGTATGCTGCAATTCTGATGATCTTGATTCAGATCTCTCTGTTCTCAGTCAGATTGAAAAGATGTTAATTTCATATGTACATATCTTCATTAAGGTTTGTCAAGTCAGAGAACATCAGTATAAATATAAAAATCATGTTGTTAACTTTCTTAGAGACACTGACTATGTTTATGATACTCTCTCACTTCTTTCTAAGAATCTTGATGTTATTATATTAAAGTCTTTAAATTCAAATGCAGATTCTCACTTACAATATCAGTTTCACTGAGATTTCATAATTTGTAAAGAAGCTGTTACTCAATGACTAATCTATCTTTATAAAAATCATCTCAGTTATCAGAACATTGTGATTGATAAAGAGACTTAAAATCAGTTATCTGAAAATAAAGATGTCTCTGATCAGATTCCTTTTCATAAGCTTGATAAACAAGAATTGACAGCTATTGAGAATGAGAATTATTTAAATCTTGATAACTTGAATATCTCATCTGAATACTCTGATGTTTCAGATCTTTTAATCTCACAGTCTGAAGTTAAGTAACTTTATCATGAACTTGAAATGTTATAGTGAGAACAGATTGATTATCTCACTCTGTCTTCAGTCTGTAATACATTACTTAGTGAGTTTAATAATACTCATTCACTCTTTTCTTAAGTCTTTTCAACACTGTTCTCATAAGATGAAGCTGAATTCATTCTCTCTAGATAAAGAATAATTAGTCTTGCAGATTATATGCAGTTTCTTCTTAAATATCATAACAGCTGCTTTGTCTGTTATAGCTATTTTTAATATGTTCTTTTCAATTCTCTATTCTGTAGATAGATTAATAATTGAGACTGCTTTTTCTATAATTAAACTGATTCTCTTATTAAGAATCTCACTCTAGAGAAGCTGCAGACTGCTTTTACTACTGACACTTTATAATCTGCTATGATTTTGAATTCACTTACATAGTTTACAGAGAGTCTTCATGAAACTCATTCTTTTTAAGATGCAAAATGTCATTAGCTACAAGCCTATGTTCAAAATATCAGATCTCTGCATCTATTTCTTACTCTCTCAGTCACAGATCATCACTGAGATGATCTGATACATTACTTCTCTGACTATATCATTTGAAAGCACAGCACTGATCTTGAGAGGTTGAAGTTTATAAGAGATAGTATTCATGACTATTCTGCTATAGTTGCACATTACTTTCATCTATAACTTGCAATCTTCAAGGAAAAGATTCTAGATCTGAAATTCAAAATTCTAGATCACTGAACTTGTTATGAGTGATAAGACTGTGAATCAGTGCACTCACATAGTGTATTTTAGTGTAAGAATGCACTGAATTCTGAACTTGATATGAATGAAGACTCTCATCAAGTCTTTGCTGACTACTAAGGTCTTATTATTACAGCTGAGAATTCTGAGTCTAATTACACTCAGTCTGACATCTAATATTCAACCGCTCCATCACGAACTCGCTCGATTTTTCGAATAAGAACCCGCCGATAGATCCATCGAAAAGCCCTCGATCATACGAGCATTCTGACCCCATCGCCGACCGCATACCCTGTGTGGTGGTGGAGTTATCCAGCCAAACGTGAACTGGACGTTGTTCGAAACTCCTGTGTGGGAGTATCCCCCGTTCTCCCCTACCACACCACAACCCCGGGCCAAAGTGCCATACAAATTGTAAGGTGAAGAGACCTAGCCATATGCACCAATCTTCTCGATTTTGGAAGATCCCCGATCTGTAGTTGTGGAGATATCTGAGGAGCGACCTCCGCGAAAACCCTGTCCATCTTTGATGTTCCAAAACACCAACGCCAAGTCCCACCGTTGTACCGCCCTTCCTAATCTGGCCCATCCCCGGCAGAAAAATACAAAAAGATACCTCGGCGATAATATCAAGCACATAACCAACGGCCACTTCTGAAGTGCAACCTCCGCGGTCTGTCTTCAGTGTATCTGGACATCAACGCCAAGTCTCGCCCTCGTACCACCCCTCTCAATCTGGCCCATCCCCGACAGAAAAGTACAAAAAGATACCTCAGCAACTGTACTCAATACATAATCGGCAGACATGACAACTATAAAATCAGTATACTTCAAGGTCTGACTGAGCCTTTGATCCCTGCACAGTGAGATATATTAAATCTAGTTTTAATACCTCAATATTCAATAGATTCTGCAAGGGATTGAGAACAGCAACACTAGATTTCTATTGAATTTGAGAATTAACTCTATATTGATATAATCATTGACAAAGTCTTCTATTTTGAGATATAAATAACCAGTTCCTCTACATCTTGCTGACAATATTTATATTATCATATAGAAACAGACTTATATTCTCTATAATATCAAGACTCTGAAGAGAGAAAGTCTTGATAGAGAATATACAGTAGTGTATATCTTAGCAGTTTCTATCTCATTCTTCTGCAGCAGTTAATGCAAAAAAAAGATTTTAGAAATAGTTTTTTACTTCTCTTAAAAAAGTAAGGTGTTTTTCTCTGAGTTTTACACAATATTCTTACAAAGAATTAAAAACAGAGTTGTTTTCTGTCATAATTTCATATTCTTTTAAGTAAGAATTACTTTTTCAGTGACTGAAGAGCTTTCATTAATACTTAATTCTTTTTTACACTCTTTATTAACTGATTTGAGTTGCACACCTGTTGTGTGAGGAGAATTGGATAATTTAGAATAAAATTGAATAGTTTTAATCAATTTCTCTTCAAAAAATTGATTTATTTTTTGTCAGTTTTTCTCTCAAAAACTGTTATATCATCTGATTTACTATTAATTGATATCATACTTTTCCTCACTGTATCCCAAGAAAGAGATTGTAAAGATTTTATTAATTTATCTTAAAAATTAATTTTAGTTTATTAGATTCTCTTCAAAAATCTAACCTAGTTACTGAACTAGTGTGAAAAAAATCAGGTGTTTTATACACAAAAGTCTGTGATTCTTCTTTTGAAATAGTCTGATCAACTTTTCAATTGAAAACAGACTTAGAAACCTCTTAATTGAAACAGTCTGACCAACTTTTCAATTCAAAAGAGTTTAATAAATATCTCAATTGAATCAGTCTGACCAACTTTTCATTGAGTAAGAACAATGAGTTCAAAAGTACACTCAGTTGATGTGAAAAAAGATGTATTCTCAAATGCTATTCCTGAGATTGAAATTCTGAAGAGAAGAAAGAAAGAAGAGATAGAGAAACAACAAGTTCTTGAAATACAGAAACTTGAAAAAGTAAGTAAAATTCTTGAAAAGCAGTGTCTGAGTGAGATGAATGAAGAAGTTCTGTTAATTCTTCATGCTCAGGCTAGACAACTACAGAAAGTGATCAAGTTCAAACTTGGAATTTGAAACACAGTTCAAAAAACTTTGAAAATTTCTAATACAATCACTGACTCTTCAGTTTGCTCTTCTTTCTTTTCTACTTCTTCTTCTTCTTCTTCTTTGAATTAGAAGAAAACATATGCTTAAGCAGCTGAATCTGCTGCCTCTAAACCTGCTGTCTCTAAACCTACTGTCTCAAAACCTGCTCAAAATTCTGAGAAAACTGAGAAGAATACTGCTCATGCCTCTATTCATAGAAAAGTGAAAAAGAAAATGCAAAAAGAGAAAAACTTTCAAATCTTCAGAAATAGAAGACTTATTCTCAAAGTCTTAAACCAGGACATTCTGCAAAGAAACAAGCTAAACTCAAATCTCATTTTCAGAATCAGAAATGAAATTAATCAGCAGTTCTTTTCTCAGTTGATAACTAATATTGAAGTTCAAAAACCAGTTATAGCTTCAATTGAATCATCATTCTTTGAAAACTTTATTATTCTGACTACAATGCCTGAATTCAGTGCTGAATTCTTTATTCAGAATGAGAATCTCTGAAAGTCAGCAGTAGAATCTTTGTTAAACACAATAATTGTATCTGAAAGAGATGAAAAGTGAGACAAATTCATTCTTCATGATATTTCAGTTGAAATTTTTGACTGTGAAGAAGAAATGCTACTTCTTAAAAATGAATTGAAAGAATACAACTTTATTCAACTGAGAAAGAAGCCTGTATAACTAAATTCAATTGAGTTCAGACAAAGCAGGAGAAATGCCTCTGTTCTAGTATATATAAAAACACTTGAACAGTCAAAGATCTCTGAAGTAAGAGTAACAGGTTTGAAAATGAGAGTTCATGAATACAAAGACTCAAGAATGAATCTCAAAGCTCAAACACAGTGTTCAAACTGTCAAAGATATAAATACTTTACAATCTCATGTTTTAGAGACTCAAAATGTGCATTCTGTGCCAGAGATCACAAAACTAGTGAGCATAAATGTGAAACATGCTCAAAAAGAGATGAAATTTGTCAATATACTCTGCTTAAGTGCTCTAATTGCAAAGAAAAACATTGTAAGAGGCCTACGCCGAATAGATCGGTATAATATTGATAGGTCTTATATAACAAAGATAAAAACATTAGAGAAGGAAAGAAAGAGAAAGTGTGAGAATCAGTAATTGAGATGGATATTTATACGCGTATGTGGTGGTGTATGTGGTGAAGCTTCGAGGTGGAAGAATATACACGTGTTCATAGCGGCCGAGGATCAGTGATCAGAAATGGCTGAGAATCAGAGTGTATGCTACACGCGTTCATAGCAGCTGTGAATCAGTGATCAGAAGTGGCTGAGAATCAGAGTGTACACTACACATGTTCATAGCAGCTGTGAATCAGTGATCAGAAATGGAAGAATCTATGAAGTGTAATGAAATAGTCTATATGATTGATCAGGCACAGCTCATCACATTAGTCCTCTCTTTTCAGAAGCAGTTCTCATCAGTCAAGGACTGCTGTTTTGAATAATATGAAACTCAGAGTCCAGGTCAGTTGATTGTAGCTGACTCATTTCATCAGATATTGTTGACTGTGGCTGCAGAATCTCTTATCAAGAATATCTTCAATCTCTCACTCAAGCTCATTATCTTCTTCTATGATGCCTGGCAGCTGTCAGTCAGAAGTCAGCTGAGAAGAGAACAGATCAGTGATAGTACAGCAGAGCAAGCTTATGTGAAATATATCATGAATTTCTAATAATGTATCAAGACAGTAGTTGTGACTATCTAGAACTTCTATCACTTTATATCTGACATGATGATAGTCTAGTGTATGAGATGAACATGTGATTCATATATTCTTGAGATTCAATCACACAAGATCTTCTATCTTATACTGCTCTGCAGAATCTCATCAGATGTTAATTTAATCTTCTTAGTTTTATTTTATAATTGTTATGAAGACCTCTGCTCAGTTATGAGTGTCTCAGAGCTTTATTACTATATTATCAGCAATCTGAATCAGACTGCAGAGATTCAGTGTGTACTATGTAATCTCTAGAAGATTCAACACTTTCATATGATACTCATGTGTAAGAAAGAATGAGCTTACATCTGTTGAAATAGCATCTCAACTGTTGATAGTAATCTCTGTGTGTAGAAGAAGATCATGTCAATCATCTTATGAGTGATTACAGAACTTATAAAGATAATTCTTTACAGTCTGAATTATTTATTCTGATGCATCATCAGTCTCAGAGTGATAGATAGTTAACAGACAGTGTGTAATCTTGAGAACTTGACAGATTCTTGTTCAGAGAGCACTCACAAATTGATGACTCTGATTCAATACTATCAATCTCAGCAATTCATATATCTGATAGAATGAACTCTGTAAGAAGGCTTCAGTGACTTGTTCAGTATTCATCTTATTACAAGATTTCAATATTACACTCTTACTTAGTCAGTTAACAATGATTAGAATGTTTCTGCAGTTCTTGCTCTTAGATAGATTAATAGTGAAGTTAATTACTACATCTCATCAGATTCTATCAGAGATATCAAGTGATTTCAGTAGATCTTTTCTACAGTTCTTTTATAAGATAACAGAAGAACAGTAATTGCAGTTTCAGATGAAGTATCTGATACTATTTAATATCTCAGATTAGTAGAATTCTTGAGAGATCATTCTATACAGTTATTCATAGCTCAGATAATTAGTTATATACAAATCATGCATCTCTTGCATTATCTGAGTGTATAAGGGTTTGAAGTGAGAGACTCAGCATTATTCATGAAATTATAGAGTATTATTGTCATTGATTGAGCATTCTGAGATATCAGTTCTGATATGTAGTTCTGAGAAAAATCAGAGTGCTTCTTGATATACTGCTTCAGTGAGAGTCTGAAGAAGTTCATCAGTCTGAGCTGCTGTATGCCATAGTTTGTTCAGTGTAGAGAAAGTGAAGATATTGATATCAGTTCTAATCAGAGAAGTATGTATGATGTCATGAGTTATTCTATCTTGATCAATTAATATCTTCAGATTCAAGAGCTGATGCTCTCAGTTTATTCAGTGAGTATCTGTTACATCAGATGATATATCTTACTCTTATTATAAGAGAGCATCTGCTATTGAGTTCTGACTGTCAGAACAGTAGTGTATTGTAAAATGAAAGCAGCTTAGAAACTCAGATCATCATATCTGTTATTCAGTAAGTTTACAGATAGTTATAAAGTATTTGAGATTCTTATGATCTGTGACTATCTCAAATTCAGAGACACTTCAGAGTTCAGAGTCTCATTCTTCTAAACAGTGTATAATTGTGAGAAGTTTCTTATCATAGATCTTATAATTATATTCAGCAGAACTCAGTTTCTTAGATATGAAGACACATGATTATAGAACATCTTTATCATCATATTACAATATCACTTCTTCTGTCACATAGTCAGAGAAATCAGCTTCAACAACTGTCTCACAATCAGAATTAAATATTATTAGCAGAGAGATATTAATGAACATCTTCTTCATCTGTGTAAATGCAGCTTCAGTATTCACTGATCATTGAAATACTGAGTCTTTCTTAGTGAGATCTGTAAGTAATCTTGTAATATCTGAGAAGTTTCATATAAATCACTGATAGAAGTTAGCAAATTTGATAAAGCTTCATACATCTTTCACAGTACACAGAGCTTCTCATTCAAGAATGATGAAGACTTTCTCAGAATTCATTTGAATCTTCTTATCAGCTTCTATAATAAAACTCAGATACTTGATACTCTTGACTTCAAAATCACACTTGTCAATATCTATCAGTAGTTCTGCTTCTTGTAGCTGTTGTAATATCTTTTACACATGTTCTTGATATTCTTTTCTGAATTCATTGATGAAGATAAGAATGTTATCTAAATAAGTAGATACAAACTTATTAAGAAAATCTTGAAGCACTCAGTTGATATACTTCTGAAATGTACTGAGAGTATTAGTCAGTTCAAAGAGTGTGACTATTCATTCAAAGAGGTCATAATGTATTTGAAATGCTGTAAGTCATTCATCTTCTTCAGTGATACAAATCTTATGAAATGCAGTGATGATATCTAGTTTTATAAATTATTGAGCTCACTCAATCTGTGCTAGAGTTTCATTGATGAGAGATAAGAGATATTGATCTTTCTTTATTAATCTGTTCAGACCTCAGTAGTTCACACAGAATTGAAGTTCTTCACCTGATTTCTTTACAAAGAGAATAGAGGCTGCAGTGAAAGAGTTGCTAATGTATATAAATTCTTTATTCAACAGATTATTAAGTGTCTTTCAAAGAAGAAGAAGTTCATCTTGAAACATGCTATAAAGAGAGCCTCATGATGATTCAGAGTTCTTATTAGACTGACTGTGTGACCGTGTCTGAGACCAGGATCAAACTTTACAGTTGTCATGTTGTCTAAAAGCATTACTTCTGATCATGATTTGTGTTCATCACATTGATCCCAAATCACATTATTTCAAATATTAAAGGTCTCAGATTCACTTTTCAAATAAAAATCTAGTCCTGAATAAAGAATATGTTTGAATTCTTAGTCACATTTTCATTCTGATTCTATTATTGAGAATGACATCAAATGAGACCATGAAATCACTTCTCACTTATATAATATCATAACATAGTGCTCATTTGTTGAAAATTCAACAGAGAGTGTTATCAAATATCATTACTTTTCTAAACACAGATTATAATTCATATAATTTTAATTATGAAAAAAACATAAAATACAAAAAAAAACAAAAAACAAAAAACAAAACAAACACAAGAAAAAATCACATTAAAAAAAAAAAAAAAAAGAAAAGGAAAAGAAAAAAACAAAAAATAAAAACAAAAAAAATCAAGATTACAGGGCTGCAGCATTCTCAAAATACTCACTTCTCAGAGTCTTCACAATGTTCATTATCAACTGTGTATTTCTCACAGTGAGAGTAACACAGCTGTGATAAGTCATTGTCTTAATATCATCTTACAAATAATCAGTATATATCTGTATAAATGTGAATAATTAGAAAACATACACTTAAAAAGTGTGGCCAGGGTGGACTCTGCTGCCACTTGAATAACATCAAGGACAGAATGCTGGAATCAATGATTCTTCTCATCAATTTCACAGACAAGGCATGTGAAGGTGGTCTTGAGAAATATAAGATTTCTCAACTTCTGATAAAAATGAATCTCATGAAGAGACTCTATTTTCATGATATCAGAGACTGAGTGTTATCAAAAAGTGTTACTTTTATGCAATGCACATGCACTTACTGTGATGATTCATCCTCTGTGCATGTGACTGAGAGTTGCAGCTTTTCCACGCCGCATGGCTCTCTCTGGAATGCTGCTGTCAGTTTGCAATTCACACAGTCTCTCAGTTCAGCACACGCTGCGCATATGCAGCTCTGCATGCTGGGGCTGTGTTGATCATTATAGCCTGGCGTGGTACTCGCTTTTCGCGAGCCATGTTTTGTTTGAGGGGGAGAGAGAAAGATATGACTATTGTTTTATTGAGAAGAGAATGAATAATTAGTATTATTGAATTATTTTGATTCATCTGCATTTAAAATTTGATTAGTTTATACTCTTTAATTTGAGGGTTTCTATGAGTGTTTTAATAGTTTTCATACCAGCTTGGACTTAGTGATGAGTTGAAGAAGAAGAGAAAAGAGAGAAGAAAGAAATGAGAATAACTTATCTTTATAATATGAAAACAGAGAATCACTGCAATCATTCTTTCTAGTAACAAAGATCTGTTTTCTGCATGTATCTCTGATATAGATTATATGATAAATGTATACAAAGAATATCAATAGTGCATGCATTGAATGAAGATAATGTTGCTACACAACACTGTAGCTGTTTCTGTACATCTCTGAAAGCTGTTAATAGTTTCTTTGTCTCTTTATATTTAGTAAGTCAATAATATATTCCGATGCACTTTCTCTTTCATCATCATCATCATCATCATCATCATCATCACTATCATCATTATCATCATTATCATCATCATCATCATCATCATCACTATCATCATTATCATCATCATCATTATTATCATATCATTGCCTGCCTTCACCTCTCTTCAACGCTCATTAAAATCAATCATGTCATCTCTCTTTAAATATTCTGCGGTTCTGCGGACCACCAAGGCGTGTGAGAGCTGTCACAGATTGAAGGGAGAGAAGAAGAAGGTGTTCAAATGCAGGGAGACAGATTGCAAGACATGTTATAATGCCTTAAAGAGGCTCTGCAAGAGAGCAGAATGATAATGATTTTAAGTAATACTTCTGATAGATTTAGACTGAACTAAGTATAGAAATAATGTGGATGGCACTGCTTATGAGAGATTGAAAAAGAAGACAGTGAAGAGCCTCATACAGCAGTGATGAGACCAGGAGAAGTCCTGAGAATGATTTAAGGCCAAGATGAAGAGAGAGAGAGAGAAGAAGAGTGTTACTGTAAATAAGCAGTAGCAGAAGAAGATTGAGAAGGTATTGAAGTGAGAGATAAAGAAGTCAAAACTGGTAAGTTTTTATTGAGAGGTAATGATTTTTGATAATGCTTCTGTTCTCTAATTGATTAGCAGAAGCTGGCAGAGAAGGAGAGGATTGAGGTCTTGTTCAGGTCTTGAATGCACTTCATGATCCAGAACATTGAGAAGACAGCCCTGCTCTCTGAGCATGCCAATCTGCTTACTGCTGAGGTGGAACCCGAGACAGCAGACCAGGAAATGCGGGATTTTGAGGCACAGATTGACCTGACTGAAGAGGAGCAGCAGGAACCCTCCTCTGAGAAGACAGTGAAGAGAGATTTTGAGATGATTATCACCTCAGATAAGAAGAAGGAGAAGAAGAAGAAGAAGAAGAAGAAGAAGAATAAGAAGTGAATTGTGAAGAATGATAAGAAGAATGAGAAAGAGAAGAAGTAGATTTTTTTCTTTTTATATTAGTTAGTTATAAGTTTAAGTTTTTAATTATTAATAATTAAAATTGATTTTGAGTTTTCAAAAATTATTGTACAAGTTGTAATCAAGTCAGGAATGATATATATATATATATATATTTAACTATCATGATTCACAAATCACTATAATGTATAAGTATCAACATTTTTTCAACATTGATATTCACAATATTAATATATTTTTAATGATATTATCTGATAATGCAATTTGATAATGCTCTCTTTCACAATATTAATATATTTCAAGAAATATAACAGAGATTAATCAAGATTATTTATTTACTTTTATACATCAATGATATTCAATCTGAGTTAGTACTAAAATTATAACTAAGCTAAGAAACAAGATTATTTTCTCTTATATTAATTCTTCTTACACACATCAGTGATCAGTTATTGAAAATAAATTATCATCTTTCTCAAATTATTATCATATCTTCTGAATTCACTTCTTTCACTTCTTTTACTTCTATTGAAGATTCACAAACTCTTCAAGAAATCACTGTGAATCACAAAGTCTACATTGTTTACAATTCAACACAGAATGCTCTCTTTCAATCATGATGAATAATCACTTCATTCTTCACATCTGATTCCAGGCCATGAAATTTATGAAAAACTCAACACAAACATTGAGATGAACTATGGAATAATTATTAACAGGTTGCATTGCAGATTACTGAAGAGTCATCTCTTTACTGCAATCACTGCAACTTCATTCAGAAACATTCATCATAAACTGGTCATAACTCTGAAGAAATTTTCCAACATCTGAAGTCATCAGAATGCAGACAACAAAAGAAAAATAATCAGAAAATTACTACTGAGCTGGTAAGTTACTCTACCAGGTAATGATTTTTAGTAATGCTAACTTTCTAATTTGAAGAAAATTATGTGAAAATGACTCTGTACCAGTACTCTGATTTCACAACTCTCATCTGATAACTTCTGTGAACAATTACTTCACATGTGTATATCTCTGAATCTTTCTCTTCAATCAATTGAAAACCCCGAATTCTGAACACTTCTTCAAATGCTTAATTCAAATCTTCATATTCCACATCAATCCTGTCTTCAGTCCAATCTTGAGACACACTACAAAGTCAATATGCAATATCTAGGATCAGAGTTGAAGAATCATTGAAGAGTGTCTCTCACAGTGAATGCATGAACTAGTACAAACAATCTTGCATTTATGAGAGTTACATGTTATTACATTGATGAGAACTGAACTTATCAAGAGACATTAATTGAATTTGAATCATTGATCAGTAGTCATACTGAGGATTATATGACAGAGGTATTAATGACTGTGATTAAAAATGACTATTGAGATATTAGTTTCAGTCTTCTTACAATTACAACTGACAATGCTGCAAATAACTACACTATGATGAAGAGCTTGAAGCAAAAATTGACTTTGCATTCCTGGAATGATAAACAAGATCATATTCTCTGCATTGCTCATGTGGTTCAACTTGTGATGCAAACACTGATAAAGAATCTTAACATCAAGGTGAAGAATAATGAGATGACTGATTCTTGAGATGAGAATGAGATGAAAGTGATTACTCAAGTAACTTTTACATTCACTTTACAAAAGATAATGTTTTTTGACAACACTTTTTAATATTGCTTTTTGATAATGCTTTTTGATAACACTACTGTTAATTTTGAATAGATTGACTAATAATTTAAATATCATAGATTTGAAACATTGCTAATGCAATTTGTACCTCTTCTAAACAATAACAATGATTTCATGATATTCAACAAATAAACAAATCAGTCACATCACTGAATATGATACAGGATGTTAGAACATGATGAAGTTCAACATATGAGATAACTGTTCAGACTCTTTGATTGTGTCAGATGATTGATCATTGAGTGCAACACTCTGATCAGAAAAAGATCCAGATATTGAAACTTTCTGATATGAAGTGAACTCAGTTGAAATATGTGATTGATTTACTGTTTCAGTTTTATAAGACAACAAAGGCAGTCTCAATCACTTGTACACCAATGCTGCAGTCAGTCTGGTGAGTGTATAACAGTTTATTTACTCATCTTGAGAAGCAGTTGAATCACTCAAAAAGAAATTCAGTCTGGGATAATGCTATAGTGCAGGCTATTATTACTGTAAGGAATAAACTGGCATATTACTACAGCAAAACAGAACAATCTTTTGCAGAGTACTATGCTGTAGCAGCTCTACTAGATCTCTCTCATTGAGTTAACATCTACACTTCTCAAGATTGGACAGAGGAGAAACAAGACTCATATATCAAATTAGCCTGAGACTACTACAATACCAACTATCAGAGATTTAAATGAGCAGATGTTTAAGATGTGAAGACAGTGAAATACAATTCCCTAGTAAGTAATGATCTTTGATAACACTTCATATCACATAGAACTATTATACTCACTTTGAAACAGAACTTGCATACATTGATTGCAACTGAAAATCAGGCAAAACTACATGCTTGTAAAACTGAATTTGACTGCTATCTTCAAGATGATCTGACAAATTTACACACCAAATCAATTCTAGAGTTATGAAAAATTGTTAAGAGTACATATTCAACTGTTGCACTGATGATGCATGATATTCTGACAATTTCATTGGCAGGGGTGAGAATAGAGTGAAAGTTCAACTCAAGTTGAGATATTTGTCACTATCACTGAGAACAATTACAAGAAGAAACAATCAAGAAACTCATGATTGTAAAACATGAAATTATCAGACAGTTTAATACCTCTGATCACAGTATATCAGAGGAGTGTAGTTTTCATGAGAAAGTGAAGAATAAACTTGCACAAGAATGTATTTAGTTGTTTCATGAGCATTATCAATAATTATTATCAAATTCTGATTATATAAGCAATCACTGAATGAACTGAATGAGACTGATTTTGATCTTCAGTCCCAGTTTCATTCTGATTTTGAAAGAATGATCATCTTTCACAGTTTATTCTGAAAAATTACTCTCATTTCACTGTTCTTGAATTAAATCTGGTCATTTTTCACACCATTTCTCTCAGAAATGGTCCATTTTCAGATTTTTTTGAGGCTTGGTCCTGGTGGGACTCATGCCAAGAAATGTATGAAATCAGACCAAATGGGACCAAATGTGAAATTCATGGTCCCGCCGGCCAGTCTAGTTCTTATCATTCTTTTTCTCTAACTTGATACTGTGATTCACTTCAGAATCTTATAAGAGAGATATGTTTATAATATTATCTTGTCAGAAGATATCTAGATATTCATGATATTATTGAGAGAGTTTCATACAAGAATCTGTTGTTATAACACAGAATAACTTTTCTAGAGCCTTTTTAATATCAGTCAGACTGGTGAAATAGATTGACACATAGTCTTGCTGTTGACAACTCTGTCAGTGATTTTAGTAATGACTTCTTTTTCAGAGTATTTTATATGCATTGACAGAGATCTGTGTCAGGTTCATGATCTTGTGAATATCATTTTCATAAACTCTATCATTATTAGAGAATATCAAGCTTCTGTTTCAAGCATTCAACAAGATGCCTTGTTCAGATAGTCAGATAAGTTCTAATATAAGATCATAATCAAGATTATCAACTTTATACACATAGACATCTTCACATTGATGTCCTTCTACATCTATGATCAGCTTCACCATGTAACAGGTACAAATGTCTTTTGAATCATCAAATTCTGCAAGAAGTCAGGGTTTTAATAGAGAGATACACTGAAAATTATAACATCTTACAACTGAAGATTTTATCATTGCATAGTGACATAGATCACTGTCTATCATGGCCTTCATATTATACATGTTATTAATCACAGTGAATACAAGAATTGTATTCATTATCATCTTCTCTTTAAATCATTGTCATCTGATCTCTTCAAGCTTCTGTTTGTAAATTTGAACAGAAGCTAATCTTTTCCCTGTTTCATTGAGACATTCTTATAGTTATTCTCTGAATCTTCCTCTAATGCAACATAGTTGATGCGGACAGATGCTGATTCATTCTTTGAACAAGAAGGCACTGATCCTTCTCTTGAATATGAAGACACATAGATTAATCAGCAGTTGAAAGCAATGTGTTCTGATCAGTTACAGTTAATGCACACTCTACATTAACATCAATCAGTGACTTCTTCAGAAGTGATCTCAGAGACTCAGAAGCCTGTTCAGATAGTGAAGACCCTTGCTTGTGTATAGATATTCAAGTCTACTCAATTCATAACATCTGCATCATTGTTATTTCTCAGCACAGGTGTATGAGTCACTGAAGTGTAATGTCTTCTATCACTGTTCTGTATATTCTTGAGCTTGATAAGACAGTTATTCATTATTCAGAGCTGTGTGTAGAAGTCTTTATAAGTTGAGTCTTCATCTACACTTATAAGAGCCTGTAAGAGTTCAAAAGTCAATACCTTCTTGAGTATGCTAATCTTTATTCAATTCTTTCAAGACTGATCATCTGCTTCTAGAATCTTGATATTGAAGTCAGGAATGAATGTTGTAAGAGAAGTGTTTCTCTGTCAGACACTCTGTAATCAATCTAATACTTTCTGTTACATGGCAGTGTCTCAGAACAGAACATTAAGATGTTTTATAATATTGTCAGATGTTTATAACACTGATTCATATACTTTCATTCATGAATGAAACTTCTGTTTCATGTGATTCTTCAATCATTCATTAATATATCAATCTTGATTAATTAATGAACTGATGAAATCTTCATCTACACTCAGTTTCATGAGCATTTTCATTCTTTATAATGAGTAGAGAGTGAGATCAGAAGCATTAAAATATATAGAAGCATTTAAGCATTCTTTCAGTGCTTTTATATTCAATTCTGTAGATGCTGAAATTGCATGAGTTTCTTGTTATGATAATCATTGAATCTCTTCATATTGATGTTATTAAGTTGTATGCATATCAGCTATTTATTGTTATTGTAGTTTCAACATTGCTTAAAGTCACTGTGACACTGCATCTATGCTCATGTTTGAGAGTTTCATATTATCATTAGACATGATTATATTGATTGTTGAATATATGATATCTGTGAAATCTGAAGAAGTGTAATCATATTCTTATACATCTGAGTGTCAGAACTCTCAGGTCTTTCACTGACATTCTCTTGTAAGATCTTATTCTCTTCATAAGATCTTGTTACAGGGTCAGAGTGACTGGTGAGCAAGCTTCTATCTGAGAACTCAGTGTTCACTTAACTGTGTGACTGTTTCTTATGTGTTGTTACATGTTTGAATATCTCTCAATGAATAATCATTCCTGATGAGAAGATAATGTGTGGATAATTGTTTCCTAATAAGAAGACAATGAACATTTTTATAGTGTAAGAGGCCTACACTGAATAGATCAGTATAATATTGATAGGTCTTATATAACAAAGATAAAAATGTTAGAGAAGGAAAGAAAGAGAAAGTGCGAGAATCAGTGATTGAGATGAATATTTATATGTGTATGTGATGGTGTACGTGGTGGAGCTTCAGGGTGGAAGAATATACACGTGTTCGTAGCAGCTGAGGATCGGTGATCAGGAATGGCTGAGAATCAGAGCGTACACTACGCGCGTTCATAGCGGCCGCGGATCAGTGATCAGGAGTGGCCGAGAATTGAAGTGTACGCTACGCGCGTTCGTAGCGGCCGCGGATCGGCGATCGGGAATGAAAGAATCTATGGAGTGTAATGGAATAGTCTATATAATTGATCGGGCGCAGCCCGCCACAAACATGTATCTAGCTCAAAAGAATGTATGTTTACTTCTAGAACTCAAAAGAACTGAAGAAAAGATGAAGCTCAAACTCAATCTAGAACTGAAGAGAAGAGTCAAGTCAGTAAACTCACAACTGCAAGCTTAAAAAGAAGAAACTCTCAACTATCTAAGTCTTCAAACTTCAACTCTCCAGCTAAATGTAAACAGAACTTGAATCCTCAAACTTCTATTAAGATTAGAGAATTGAGAAATGACTCTAGTGATAAACTAGATATAATGCAAGCAGTTGAGATTTCTACTTTTCAGAACAGTTATAATCTACTATCTGATGATAGTGATTAGATTCTACTCTACTCTCTTTTAGTATGAATATACAACAAAAACAATAAAAAAAGTTTAAAAACTCTTCAAAAATCACATTTATTCAAAATAATGTGAATAGAAACTCAAATTGTATTTATTCTTATCTTCAAATTACATTTGAATAAAAAGTTGATTTTATACTGCTTCAGAAGCCGAATTTTGATGCTGAGCAAAAATATATTATTTCTCATTCAAGCTACTACTGCTTTTTATCTCAAAAGTCTGAGATAAAGTCAAGAGTAGTGATCTATGAAAGAAAGAGATCAAGATATCAATTTAATCTAAGATTTGATATCATGTCTGACTCTGATATTCTGGTGAGTGATATTATAGATAAAGAAAATGAGTTTGATACTATACAGCTCATAAATATCTATAATGAAAAGTCATTGAAGAAAAATAACAATATCTGAACAATTGATAGAGAATTTCTGAACATAACTTCATCAAGAAACTTTATAATTGCAGGAGATTTCAATGCACATCATTTCTGATAAAATTCAGAATGTAAGAGAGCAGTGAGAGCTGATAATCTGATTGAATGAATCTTTGAGCATTCAATAGATTTGATTAATAAGTCTGATCAATAAACATTCTTTAGAAAAGGCATGAAACAGAAGTCTATTATAGATCTAATCTTCATGTCACAAAATCTAATGGAAAGAAGACTTGTAAACTGGTTTATTGATTCAAATGAGACATCAGAATCAGGTCATGAGATTATTCAATTTGATATTGAACTGAGTGAAAAACAAATGAGTGAAAATCCTCTTCTCTCTAATCAGTATAACTTTGAAAAAGCTGATTGAAAAGCAGTTGAAGAAAGTATAAAACTGCTAAAATCTGAAAGACAGAATGAGCTATATTGAAATTCTAGTCAAGATATCTCAAATGAAATGCTTGAGAATAGAGTGAAGCTTATTACATCTATTATTCTAACAAGTGTTAGAGATAATATTTCAAAAAGAAAATCTTCTGAGTATTCAAAACCTTGATGAAATGAGAATATCTCATCTAAAAGAAAAGAATTAGCTACTGCTAGAAGAGATTGAAAAAATGATGTAATGTCTGATGAAGAGTTCAAAGCTGTCAGAAATGAATATTTTTCAGATATTAAAAGAGCTAAAACAGACTGCTGGAATAAATTTCTTGAAGAAGCACAAGAGAAGGAAATTTTTAAAGCTTTTAACTATACTAAAACAAGAAGTGTAGCAAAACTTTCAGCCTTAGAATATGAGTTTCAGAATGAATCATATACAGCAAACTCTTTTGAGGAAAAATGTCAAGCTTTTATGAGAATTCTCTTTCAGAACTCATCAGACTCAGATTCAGATTCAGAGAAAGAGAATATATCACTTCTCAACTACATTGATGAAAATGACTGAAAATAATCTGATCTTACACAAGATGAATTAGAGTCAGCTATCTTCTCAAGTTCTGTTAAAACTGCTGCAGATCCTGATTCAATTAATCACTTGATTATTTAAAATACATATTCCTACTTAAAGAATGAATATTTTGAGCTCTTTTTCAATCTCTTGAAAAATGAATATCATTCTGAATGCTGGAGAGAAGCCACTGAAGTGATTCTTGCAAAACTTAATAGAAAAACTTCAATTTCTAAGTCATATAGAGTAATATCTCTATTAAACTGTTTAGAAAAGGTTTTAGAAAAGATAATAGCTACTCAACTATCTTTTATAAGCTCTATAGATGATTCTCTTTTATTCAGTGAATAAGTGAGAGATAGAAAACAGTGTTCTGTAATTAACACTATTCTCTCAGTTGTTCATGATATTTAAATAGCAAAGCATGAGAGTCTGATCTCAACTGCAGTTTTTATTGATATAAAGAGAGTATTTGATCATGTTTCAAAGTCAAAGTTAATTCAGATATTGAAGATATTAAAACTGTCACTTTCTCTAATAAAATGAGTTAACTGTTTTATATCTAAAAGAATTATACAACTCTTCTTTGATAGAATGAAATAAGACAAGACTGAGATAAAAATAGAAGTATCACAGAGATCTTCAATCTCACTCATTTTATTTGCAATATACACTGCATATCTATTCAAAAATAGAAATATGAGAATAGTGTGATCTCTGAGTTATGTGAATGATATTGGTCTAGTCTACAGCTCAAAAACTATCAAAGAGAATTTGAAAGTAATTGAAGAAGCTGCAAAGAAAATCTTTGTTAGAGCAGATATCAATCAAATTCAATTTAATATGAATAAAACTGAGTTAATTCATTTCTTTTCTAGACTCAATGAGAAAGAACTATCTCTAACTCTTTTAAATAGAGAGATTAAACCCAGTGTAAATGTCAAATGATTAGAAGTATGATTAAACTCCAAGTTGAATTTTAAATATCACATTCAACAAAGAACTGTCAAGGCAGAAAGACTATTGAACAACATAATCAGACTATCAAATACAGAGAGAGGTCTATTCTTCCAGGCTATGAGACAGTTATATATAACCTGTATTACATCAGTAGCTGATTATGAAGTTCAAGTTTGATGAAATAATCAAGAGAATTTCACTGAACTCTTTCAAAGTCTGTAAAACAGAGTCTTAAGAAGAATTCTGAAAGCATTCAAATCATCTTCTATTAAAGCAATGGAAATTGAAGCTTCAATTCCTTCTTCTGCTATTAGATTTGAAAAGGCCTGTATGAACTATGCTCTGAGAGTTGTAAAGATGAGCTTAAATTATATAATCAGAGAAAGAGTCTCTTCTTCATTTTCATTAATTAACTCTGGAAATGAACTGAATTGAAATAGATTTCTTGATTGAAATGAAAATAATTCTTCAAAGAAAATGCCTTCTCAACTGTACAGACTATGCTCTCTGATTAAAAATCAATTTTCTTCTTTAAATGTTGAAAAAGTTGATCATGAGAAGTTATCTCTCTGGAGAGAAAAGCTTGAATCTCTTATAGACTTACAAATAAGTGAACTATCAAAAGAGAAAGAATATAAACAGCATTTGAAGAGAATTTCTACAATCAATATAAAAGACTCTATTCTGGTTTATTCAGATGACTCAAAAAATGAGAACTTGAATAGATTAGACACAGGCATTGCTTATACTGAAGATAATATTAATTTTATCTCAGATTTCTGGAATCTAGACTCTGAATGTGAAGTCTTTGATGCTGAACTATTTGCAATAGTGAAAGCTTTCAAACTCATTGAAATAAAATCTCATAAAAGAGAAAATTGTTTGAAAGAGATATGAATATTCTCTGATAGTCAAGCTGCTTTAAAAAGACTTAGAAATAGTCAGATTCATAATGATCAAATGAATCTTGAACTGATCTTAAACTCTGTTTTGAAAATTCAAAAGAGAAGAATATCAAAGCTGATAATTCATCTGCACTGAGTTCCTGCTCACATGAATATTCATAGTAATGAATTGACTGATTCAGCTGCAAAAAAGAGTGCAGAATTAAGCAGATCTATTCAAAAAATTATGTCCTGATCTTTTATAAAGAGAAAAATAAAAGAATCTTGTTTAGATAAGTGAAATGAAAGCTGGCAGAAACAAAAGAAGAGTATACATTATTCAAGATTTGAAACAAAACCCAAGTGGAAATCTTGTTCAATTAAATGTAAAAAGAAAATATTCTCATCTATAATACAGCTGAAACTAGGACATGGCTATTTCAAATCTTATATACAAAGATTTGATGATAGATTTGACTCAATAGAATGCTCATTCTGCAATACAAATGAGAATTCTGAGTATATTGTAATACACTGTGCATTATATAATAGTCTCAGAGCCAGATTGAAAGAGAAGTATGATCTAAATCAATTAAATATGAGATTCTTATTCTCAACTGAGACAGGAATTAAATACTTAATAGACTTTCTATCAGAAACTCAAGCAGCTATAAGAAAATGACTAAATTCAGAATTATCTGAGTATGAAGAGGAGGAAATTAATCAGATATAGTCTGTTAAAACAGCTATACACTCTCTTTTAATAATTTGTTTTGTTATAGTCTCTCTTTACTTTATCTTTTTCTTTATCTTTTTCTTTCAATTTCTTTCTATCTATTTATTTAATGTGTCTATTTTTGAGACTGTGTTCTTTTTCTCTTTTCTTTTGTCATGATATTGTCAAATGGTTTCAAAGTATCAAAAGATGTTAAAACACTGTAATTTGTAAACAGTTTTTGTATTCTGAGCTGGAATTTTCTGATTTTGCATATCTGAAATTGATGAATGTATAATAGTTAACTTTACAGACATAGAAAAAACCCTGAGAACTAAAGTTCTCAGGTAGATGTCATAATCTCTGACTACATACATCTATAATTAAAGAATAATAATAATAATAACACTCAGTCTGAAGATACACAGTCACTTCTTTTCCTCAGTCATTCTGATCAGATAAATGTTATTAAACATTTATCTGCAATTCTCAACTGTGTTTAATATCATCACTGTAGTGAAAAGTACTGCATTTGTAAACACTGAGTCACTGATAATCTATATTGCTGATTTCACTTCCTGTATGAATGTCAGACTGACTGTGCTATTCTCAAATCTTTGAATAGTAGATATTATCAGCTGCATCTCTGTTATAATGACTCAATTCTCAATAACTACAATAGATTGATTACAGTTAGCTGACTAGTAAATACTGATATTATTCTCTGCACTGATAGCTATACTGTTCTTGATTATCTGTCTAAGTACATTGTCAAGACTGAAACAGACACAGAATTCTATCATCAGATTGTTCAATGAGTGATTTCAAGAGTCAGTTCAAGTCACTCACTACTCTCTACAGTTATTAAACTTATGAATCAGCTCATTGATAAGTGCAATTGATCTGCTCAGAAGATTTATCATCTTCTTTTAAATCTTTCTTTATAAATAAGTTCTTATGAGTTAATTGCAGTTGATTGTCAGTCTGAATCTTAACATCACTATAGCTATATTCTTGAATCTAATGAATTACAATGTAATTCATTCTTTTTGAAAAAATATAAGCAGTAGTTAACTGAATTTGAAGATCTTTCATTTCTTAAATTTCTTTGAATCTTTTCTCACAGTCATCAAATTAAGAGACATCTCTGTGTAAAATTCTGAGTGTTGATCTACTTTTCTGTTTATCAGTTTGAAACTGATTCAGAGAACTATGCTCATGTCAAACTTCTTCTTCATCACTCTTTTCATCAAATTGAAGATCTCAAGATTGTTGATCTTCTCATCTCTTGACTCTCTTTTACAGAGATCTTTAATTATTGTCATCTTTCTCATAATCACTCAGTTGATGCCTATGGTGAAGACATGCTGAAATCAGAACCTGAGTTTGAAGATGATCAGAATAATGAAGAGAAGCTTGATCTCTCTTAGACATTGCTTATCTGTTAAAACTCACAGTGTGATAATGATGATCTCATTAACATCTGAAACTGTAAACAGCTTGATCATTAGTTCTTAGATTTCAACTATAATTGAAGCTCTTATGTTGACACTTATATCAATCTTGACACAGAATTTTAAAACAATATGAAGACTGACTTTCTCACAGACACTACTCTTTATAAATATAACTTATTCAAGACTCTAGACTCTGATCAATGCCTTCTTCATGACACTATTCTCTATTATTATACTGAGATTCTTAACAGTGAATTCTCAGATTCTTTACTAATTAATCTAGATGATAAAGATAACACTGATAAAACTTATCTGATTATAATTTTATCTATAACTCTTCAAAATCTTGCAGAGGCTCAAGATCTCTTAACCTCAATTATTCAAGTCATGTCAACTGATATAGCTGCTCACTTCATCAACACTCAAACCTTGCATGCATTATTTCAGCTTCTCATACATAAGAACATGCTATATGAACTGCTCAACTCTCAAAATCTTTGATCTTTGCAGGCTCTTTTTAAGAATGTTCACTATCTGTTAATTGATGAAAAGTCAATGATTGATTTATAATAATTAATAACTCTCATGAATTGATCAGATCTGTTGTTATATATTCTCTCATAAGAATGCTCATTTTAATGATCTCAGTGTCATTCTCAGTGAAGATTTCTATCAGCTTTCATCTGTTTTTCAAACTCTGCTCTATCATAACAGATGTATTGATCATAAAGAAGATATTCAGAGCTGTTAAATCTACTTAGCTTTTAGTAAAATCATTCAACTTACTGTGATTTAATAATAAGTGAGTGAAGATGCTATCAGCTGCCAGTTCTGTGAGATCTTGAAAAATCTTTGTCTTGATCAGTTAACTCTGAATGATTGAGAGTTTCTTTCAAAGTATGTGCAGACTCTTATCTCTTATAAAGTCTCAGTCTTTGAGAATGCAATTCACATTTATGCAAAGAAGTGTCATATTCATGTCTATAATAATAATACTATTCAAAGCTGTAAACAACCTGTTATTAATATTCAGATCATAAATATTAATATAGATACTTCTCAGTTAGATTCTGATAAGACTGATAATCTTCATCAGAATCTTTCTCTCTTTATCAGCTACTGAATTATACTTCTATAGAATATTTGAACAGACTGCAGTCTTGTTAACAGTGCTCTTAAGACTCTTTATGATATTGTATGAAGTTCAGATGTGAAGAATTCTCATCAAGATTCTTCATTTATACTGCTAATTAATTTTAACAAATATAACAGCTCTGCTTATTTGAAATGAGAGAGTTTTAAACTTGTGCCTATCTTTCACAGCTGTTATAACTTTTCTCATGTTAATCAAGCCTGCAGCTGTACATAGTTCTCTATTACAGTTGTATATATCTTTACTGTTTATAAATCTCAAGAATTATCACTTGATTGAGCTGTTCTTGATATTTTCAAGACTGAATTCCAGGCTGATCTCACATATATTGTGATTTTATAGATTAAAATATATCAAGATCTTCTATTCAAATAACTCTTTGATTATTTCAGATTTCATCAGCCTGATAATGAAGTAAGCAGAAGCATGCAGATATGTGAGATTGATTATATAAGATATCAAAGTCAACAGATAACTAAGTTATATTTCTTTTCTTTTTATAGGTCTCTACTAATCTATATTCTATATAGCTTCATCTGTTCTTTATTTTATCTTTTTCACAGTTTACATTTAATCTGCTTATTCACTCATTCTTCATTACTGTAAGTTCTTTATTCTCTGTTTTATTATTCTCTTCATCTGTTCTACTTGCAGATTCACTGAATTCAATCATTGAATTTAACAAATCTATTACAGCTGATTCTATTATAATCACTGAATCTGAGAATGAGTAGTTAGTAATCTATAGAAGATATTGAAATAATCTAAATATTAATTTATACAGCTCAGATTTAATATAATAATATCTTTAATCTGAGAGATTAAGAATCTTCTGAGACCTGTGTTATTGAGATCTGTATTACATTATATGATAAGAAATATTGAATTCTTGCAGCTGTTAATACATGTATGAGAGAAAGTGAATGAATCTCAGAGTATTCTCTTTCTCTTTGAAGAATTTATCTTATCTCTCATCTTTTATCTCTATCAGTTGTTTT
Source organism: Blastomyces dermatitidis ER-3 (assembly GCF_000003525.1). Lineage (NCBI taxonomy): Eukaryota > Fungi > Ascomycota > Eurotiomycetes > Onygenales > Ajellomycetaceae > Blastomyces > Blastomyces dermatitidis. Next base: position 9,192,516 of record NW_025544774.1, read on the forward strand.
TTTTTTTTTCAGAAACTATGTCATTTATCTCTATTAATTCATCAGAAGTTCAAAAAATCATTAATACTGTTATTATAACTGAAAATAACATCTTGAAACATGTTCATTGTAAGTAAGATTCTTAAAATGATGAAAATTATAATTTTAACAGTCAGTATAGTTCTCAATAACCTTGTTCAGTCTATTGAGCTATCAGCTGTTAACTTCATTTTCAGTTCTGTATCTGTGTCTGTCTCTGCTGTGTCTGTTGATTCTAGATTATTAAGTTGACTGTTGACTTATTTAACTGAAAGAATGTCTGAGAAGCTGTTAAAGAAGCTACAGACTCTTATTAAATTATTCTATACTTATAAGTCAGTCTTATAAGAGAGTTGTCAGATTAATATAAAAATTAATACAAATTATAAAGCTCTTCTTCTATAATCTTATAGTGTTGTTTTTACAGTTCTCTGCAGTCACTGTGCTAGAGAAGAAGACTCTTTTATCATCTGTATCAGCACTCTGAATTGATGTTATAAAGCTTGTACTAGTTATCATTATAATAACACTGAAAGTTACTGCTCTTATTATAGAAGTAAGTCACTTTTTAATATGAAATATATCAATTTCAATACAATTAACTAATAGTTATACATAGTCAATGTCAGTATGTTTTTACAGTTCTATTCCTTCTATTATTATTAAAAAATGAATCTCTATATGTTTTTACAGTTCTATCCCTTCTATTATTATTAATAATAAGCTGTAAAATCAATCTTGCAGGGCCTTCTGTTTTGAGCTTAGCTCTGCAATGTCTTTGCACACAGAGGCTCGTGTGCATTAAGATATTTTTAGTTACTGTAACTATATGGTTTAGTCAGTCTTGGCTTTAAGAGAATGAGCTCCACAGATCTCTCGACCCCTTTCAATGTGTGTTTCTATTTCATACAACCTTCAATGAGAAGGTCTCAATTACTAATACAACCAGTATCAATGGTGTGTGTTCATTGTAACCCTGGTATAAAATACCCATCTGACAATCCCAGTTCCGTGGCCGAAAGAGGAACGGACGTTACCCTTGCTTTGAAAATGAACTTCCCTGTCATTTGGTGGCTTGGTGGGTGGATCGGTTTGCGGGAAAAAGCTTATCTGGTATTTCCATCCCTGTGAGTGTAACCTAGTGAGTGACTTCGGTGCTGCTCCTTTCTCCTTGAAGGTTACCATGTCAAGTTTCCGACCTTTTTCCCCAATCATCATGATGATTTTATTGGCTTCGGGCTTCTCCTTCGAGGCTTGCTTACTCTTTTTTTTCTTATGGTTATGGGTTTACCCTACATACTGTGTCACATACTGTGTCACATATAGATCGCCCGGGGAGAGAATGATGTCAAAGGCATTAAGGAATCGGGCAATAAGTACGGGAATATAATAGAATCCAAAAAAGAATCTGACGTAGAAAGATGCTAAGTGGTTGATGTTACATTCATAACTTTGGGCCTGCTACCGCTGGAGACGAAAGCGATCATCCATTGTGGAGAAATCTATTAAGGCTGTTTTCTGCCAAAGAACGACATAATGTTACCCTGACCCTGACCCGTTTTCTGGGTTCCCTTATGACTAGAAGACTTTGGAGTCACCGAGATGGCCTGCTTTCTTTTCGCCGGTGGTGGTGCTTCGTCTTCTGAAAATGATTCCCAGACAGGTTCCTCTTTCGTTACTGTGCAATTGGAAAACAAGAAAAGGGAGTGTGAGCTGCTGGCCTATCATGTTTCGTATGTGCTAGAAAAGAGAAGGAGAAGGAGCAAAATAATTGTACGTACCGAGATATCCTTCTGCATCTTTTATCGTCATCTTTTTCATCACTTGTCGTCTCCCTCTCCGTCGGCCCTTCCGAGCGCTCGCTTCCTCATCAGGCTCGGGCTTCGGTGCTTCTTCGGGCTGCGAGGCTTCGGCAGACTCTGGCTCTTCCGTGGTGAATGGTTCTGGCGCATCTGTCATTTCTTCATCTTTTGTTGTTTGTGACAAGTCAGCCCACAGCGAAGTGATCTGTAACGTATTCCCAGAGTCACTGGAAAATATACCTTCCATCATTTTCCGAAGCTTCTCTTCTCTCTCCTTCCTTGCCTCCCTCTTCGAGTTGCTGGTTCTCGTCCCTGTGTCAAGGAATAGGTCCTCTCGCTCTTCTTCCGATGAATCATCGAGAGCAACTAGAATATTATGAGCAAGGAAAATGAAAGAAAAAGGAGTAATACGTAAAGGTATCATACCATCTTCAGGGTCACTGGGTTCAGCCTACTCATATAAATCAGTATTTACTCTGACAAGACAATTGAGAGTGATGTTTTGGACATACCGATTCTACGTCAGGACCGCTCGATCTTTCAGGTGTATCTTTCTTGACTTTGGGCTTCGACTTGGCAAAAGCCTTGAATATATTCGAAGTGTCTCGTTTTAGAGAACTGGGTTTATCAGCCGTTCCACCTTGACCGTGACTACGATTGGATGGCCGTGAAGATGCTATAGATGATGCTTGAGGAGCTTGATTTTTAGCTTGTGACTGAGGAGGTTCCTCGACTTTGATGGTCTTGGGTGCTTCATCTGTTTTGGCCGGCTTTGGTTTTTTGACTGTTTCGATAGGAACAGGTGGTGGGGGCGCTGGTGGAAGTCCCGATCGCCGCTTTTAGATTTTCGACCGTTGGTTAGCATATCCAAAAATTGAGCGAGACTCGTTGGCCTTGGGTTCCTACCTTGACGTTTCTATTGAGGATCATGCCGTACTGTTTACCGTGCTCGAGGGGATCTTCTGGCTGGGGCTGCAGTATATCATGTCCAATGTCGCTTAGAACATTTAAGTCCTGCAGACGGGTGGGCTCAACGCTATACATAAAAATTGAGAATATTGTTTGATGCAGGCTCTTGGCTTCTATAGCAAGATATTAGGTCATTGTCCGAGCAAATAAGGTGAGAATTTAATTAAAATTTGAGAATACCGAGCAAGTCTTCCTCGCGCACCAAAGTTATCGTAGTCGTTGGGATATCATCGTTCTCATCATTATCTTCTTGCTGTGCCACCTGGCTGCTCATGGAGGGACTGCTTTGCATAATCTCATCGTCGCCATCCCTGATGTGGCCCTTGAGCGCATGTTGCTGCGTAGGAGCTTGAGTGCCAGTGATGAGATAAGTTGCATTGACACTTTGGGGTTTTTTGGAGTTCTCAACGCGGTGGAACTCAGAAAGCATCCTTCAGAAGATGGGTTAGCACATTTTGTTCCCACTGATCAGAAAGATATTTGAAACCTCCGTACTGTTTGGCTAAGTTGGAATGGACTTTTAGAGCTCTGCTCAGCGAGCGGTAGGTAACCTATGGGGAAGGATTAGCGTGTGTAAACCGCACGATATATGCTTGTAGGTTGCTTACAATCTCTTGCTCATTAAGAACCTTTTCGGCAAGGTATCTTTTATAATTGGCAGCCATCGTGAATTATATATCTCAAGCTTATGTCTCGATTACTCCGTACTTTGAAGCCTCTTGGTAGATGCTGCAGCTTGTCGTCAACGCGTGGGAACGTGATCAATTAACGCGTCTTAGTCATCAAGCTTTGATGATGAACTCGGACTCTTCTTCACGAGGTTTGGAGACGAGAGATTTGGCCGCAATATGAGTACTTTACAGCTGCAAGATCATATATATTAGTTAAAGAAACAACGGTACTCCTTTATGTTTGAATACCCCTTTCTTCCCCTTTACTCTCAATTTCACCACCCTTCTCTCCGTACACGAAACTTCAGTGTAAATGGATCATGCCTACGACATCACGGACTCGACAGATTGGCTCGGCACGCCCCTCTCCCAGCTCGCCCGTGTAGAATCCGCCCTACGATGTCAAGTATGCAAAGACTTCTTCGATAATCCCGTCATCACCTCTTGTTCACATACCTTCTGCTCTCTATGTATACGCCGATGTCTAAGTACGGAGGGGAAATGTCCCGCCTGCAGGACCGCGGATCAGGAACTCAAGCTGCGAAGGGACTGGGCGATGCAGGAGATGGTAGACTCTTTTAAGCTGGCAAGACCTAGCGTTTTGGAGTTTGCGAGAACTGCTACTGTGAGAACGGATGAGCCGGAGGAAGACCTCCAACTGCCTGCAGCGAAGAAGCGGAAGATAGATTCAGGGGTATCTGCGCCGGAGAATGGCAATGCAGCGACCCGTGCTAAGGGCCGGAGAACACGTTCACAAAGTAGAAGATCGGAGGATAAAGGTCTGCAAACACAGGTGGAGGTTATTGAAGATACGGAGGATGAGGATTTGGAACGAGGTATTCCTCTCACTTTTCGCGACGTCTGTTTTCTGCACAAGCTAAATACATCTAGATGATGCCCTTGTTGCATGCCCAGTCTGCCAGCGGAGAATGAAAAATGAGGCTGTATTCGCCCATTTGGATAGTTGCACTGGCTCCTCAGATCCACCGAAGCCGTCCGTATCATTTGGGTATGTTAAGCAATTTTCGAATTAGGAATGAGAGATATGATAATCGTTACTAATATAACCTAAGACCTTTACGAAGTCATGCTCCAACAAATACCCCAAAACGCCTCCCGACATTAAACTACTCGCTCCTGAAGGACACAGTTCTGCGGCGAAAGCTCAAGGAGCTAGGAATTGCCGACTGGGGTCCTAAACCCTTGTTACAAAAGAGGCACACGGAGTGGATGAATATATGGAATGCAAACTGTGATTCCAAGGTACCTAAATCGAAACGGGAGCTATTACGGGAACTCGATATCTGGGAGCGGACACAGGGTGGTCAGGCACCAACTGCTGGTATCTCAACATCTTCAGTAATGCGCAAGGATTTCGATGCCTCCGCTTGGACGACAACGTATGGTGACGACTATAAGGCACTCATTGCCAATGCTCGCAGAAAAACGCAACAAATGGTGCAGGTGGCTCATTCCGAAACCGCTCTAACAACAGATGAAGGCGCGGGAACCGCAGGCAATGAACGTGATCCAGCTATAACCAAATCAGCTCCACGTGACACTCGACATGAGACTCAGGGAGTCGAGAGTGAATCGAAAAATGATGCAATTGGTGGTGCTGTGAATGAGGTAAATGGAGAGGATCAAAGTGTGGGCATGGAACTTGATAGACAGAGAATTTTAGAGGACGCTGTGGAGTGATATATCTTTCTCCTTTTCGAGATCGAATGGTGTTCTAGTGGCGTTTTAAGGCTAACGAATAAATGTATCCAATACATGGTACGAGCAGTATTTGTCTCCCAAAATTGTGCCATTGCCTCCGGGGTATCTATTCTGCTATAACCTGTTCAGCTTTCTGCGCCTCCGTATTCTCCCTGTCTTCGATAGACATATTTGATAATTTTCCAATGCTATCGTCAAGCTCGGAGTCGTAGTCTACTACCGTTGCATTCTCTTTCTCAGCTTTACGCCGCGCTTCAGCTTCAATCGCTGATTTCTCGAATCGTTCAAGCTCCGCCAATTTTCGTTGCGTTGCTTCCGCTTCCTCAGCATCGCGTGCTTCTCGTTCCTGTTTCTCCATAGAGGCAAGCTCATCGTCCAGCTCGTCTTCATCAACTGCTTCTCCAGCCTCATTGATGATATTCCCAACTTCATCGACCTTACTCATCTCCTCTCGCAGCTCTTCCAGAACGTCTTCGACTCTCTCCACCCCACCGACTTGGGCATGTAAGGATCGAAGGGCGCCGGCGCTGGCTTCCATGACTCGTACGATATCTATCTGGTCTGCTGCCTGCTCCAGTTTCATGTAGACTTCTTCGAGTTGGAGTAAAGTATCTGTCCGTTGCTTGAGATTGTTTTCTGCCATCTTTTTGGACCTCAGTGCAGACAGAGCGACCACTCGGTTCTTGTTTGTCACTGCATCCTTCGCTCTCAATGACGATTCCTTGATTTTCGACTCGAGAAGTGCGACTTGTCCGATCAAATTTGATATTAACGTTTTCAAAGACGCGATCGTCCGATCTTCGTGTGTTATTGAGTTAACGTTGTTTTTGGCGCTTTTAAATTTAACCGTCTAAATACTCCTCAGTTACGTATTTATCGAAATACAATAGATGTGCATACCTCTCCATCATAAAGAATCGCGTTTTCATCCCTAGATAAGAATGTCAGGAGGACATCGACATCCAAGTTTGATAACACGGCTCCTCCACCTATATTTGCAAATCGCTTCGTGAAAAGTTCTTTTGAGTATATAAGGTCGGTATTTGACCTATGGGAGCTTGAGGCTGTTGCAACGATGCGTTTCCCAACTTCCTAGACACATAAATATCAAGAGATTCAGTTAGAGGAGTTTGACTCGGGAGTGGAGCTTGACTAAGAACATATTTCAATGTGAAAAGCTGAGGAGAGTCATTTCTAGTCATATATACCTTTAAATTATCCACCAAAACCAAATTCATAACTTGTAAATTTCCTGATCCACCTGAATGACCTTCGGAATCGAATAGGAAGGCCCTTAACTGCTTCATACTCCAACCCATAACTTGTGATATTGTTGGAGGGGGGGGGAGACGTATCCACGATGTTTTGAATGGACTAGTGGAGCTAGTTTGAAAGGCATCTAGGGGTATCATGGAATTACATCGGATCGCTTCATCCTGCGAATCGAGGTCGAGAACCAATTAGTGAGGCAACCGTAACGCACCCCATAGCTGAGAAAATCAAGCCCCAACAGTGGATGGAAATACATATTATGATAACGTACAATGGTAGTCTGTAATGCTACCGGGCGGCCCCATTCTTGCGTCTCCAGCTCTGCCATAAGCGCGTTGCCCGTCCTCAGCACGAGCAAATCACCTCTGGCTGCTGTTCCTTCCTCTCCATGGTGTCTGCTTCCTGGCGAAGAAGAATCTATGACGCCCGCAAGAGCAGCATGAGCTAGCGCTCGCTGCCATGCAGCGACGTTTGTCGCATATCCGTCTGGATTGGTATTCCGTTGGGTGGAGAAGTCTGAGTAGAGAGAAGGAAGTCGAGCTCTGTATTTTGGATTATTAGTTTCCAGATCATTTTGGCTTCTAAGACGGGAGTATGGAAGATAAAACAAAACCGCAAGCCTGACCTTCGGAAAGACTCTTCATGTGCAAGGATGTATGCTAGAAGTTCACTCATAGCTGTTTGATTGGGGTTTGTTGTTGGTGCCAGGAGGGAACGGCTAGTAAACCTTTCACTACCTGTTTACACCTTGTTATTTCGGCGCATAACCCTGTTTCCCGTTCATTTCAAAAGAGATCTTATGGAGTCCAGAATCCATCCGTTCTAAAGTAGGATTGCTAGGATTGCTTCTCCTGGAGACGCGGAGCTGTCCACGGGTGTTATCGATAGGACGAGCAAATATGATCACGTGATTCGGATGCCGTTAGGCAACTGAAATAGAGCTGCAACCAAGTGATGAATGAATTATCTAGTTTATTCAAGAAAATGAGTACCGATATTATGATACTTGGCTTGTTTCAATACCCCACGTCAAGCTCTAGTAGAACTGTGGATATCACCCTAGGAACAACAGTCAAAATGCCTAGTCGAAAAACCAAAGTTGGCGCCTCTACGCTGCGTACCTAGGTACATGTAGGCTTCTCTACTGGGGCAAAAGAGCTCTGTCACCACCAGCGCACTGCTGGTAGAAGGGCCGATCAACCCGGGACCCCCAACAGTATAGACATCATAAGCATGTGACATTACTCGATAATCCGTCCATTTATTTTTCTTAGACCAAATCATCCTGAACTATTCGAAATCATCATTTGGGTGACCTTCATCATCTGATTTTAACCGGGACACGGTTACAGGCGTAGATTCTAGTGGGTTCACACCTCCTCTTAACGATTTTCGGTGAACGCGATCATCCAGCTTCTCTCTCGTCTCTTCCGCGTCAAACTCTATCGGACTAGATATTTCGGCATCGTTGCCGAAACCGCGGGTGCCAAAATATTCCATCTGTATGGCATTCCGTAGATTGTCGATAAACTGTTGCATTTCTGGTAGAGGCCCCTTTCCTTCATCTAATACATCGCTATATAGGCGATCTGATTCTTCGAGGCAAATAGAGGCAAGATTTGGCTTTCCTTGTTTTAGCCAGGAGTCAGCAGCGAGAAGGGCCCACATAGCGGCTTTCCTTCGTCTCATTCCCCATTTTGCACCGCCCGATCCGGTTTTAGAGGCATAGCATGCAGACACTCGCTCGGAGACAAGAATTCGCCCGTTGTCGCCCACAAGACCCATATTGAGGATTCGTATTGCCCATTTTGCTGCAGCATCAGAGGCAGGGCCTCCACGAGATTTCAAGAGTTCCACACCTAAGACAAGGGTTCGTAAAGCATTTTGAGCATCGGAACACCTTGTAAGATATGAATAGCTGGCGGTATCTAAGAGGTGGTCGATGGATTCAAGTTTTGTTCTAGCAGTCGATGCCATGGGGTTTAGCAGAGTGCTGACGGCGCACATTTCATGCGCCCCCGCCTGGTATCTCCATGCTTTATCATGCCCATAGTCTCCTTTCACAAGCTCATAGGTTGACGACGCAAGTTTCCAGTCACGGAGCATGAATGCAAAGTCTGCCAACTTCCGTAATATTGCCTCGGGTGCATCGGGTTTGTAGAATCCCTGAGAATCATAATTGGTCCCTGATCCAGAGCCATACGCACCACCGGACGACCTTGTATTTGCTCCAAACCCGGCCCAACGCCTTGACATTGACATAAATCGACCACTCAAGCCTCGCCTCCGAGATGCAACTTGCTCATTCCAAAGAGCAACTCGATTTTCCATATGAGGGATCACCGACTGAGCGACCATTTCCCGAATGAATGCTTTGATAGCGGTGACGTCAGATTCAAAAATATATGAACCTTCGGACTCAACATCAATAAGAGTTTCTAAACGGATATTAGCAGGTATATTCCAGTTTTAGGAGTAGGGAAAGGTACATACCTTGTTCGCCCAACTCGGAGAGATCTTCCGACGGAGTTAGCCATTCACAGGAGGGAAATTGCGTGCTGTCATCGTCCGTTATGACGCATTGGTTGCTCCGCAGCCGTAAAAGATGGCAGTGGAGGCCAAAGTGCCTCTTCATTTGATCAAACAAAGCTGTTGACTTAGTGATGTCATCCTTGTCTTCGTCATGGACGAGAACGTAGTATCGAAGATATTCGGGATACACCCATTGAGGAGGTCGCTTATCGCCCTGAATTGTATGTGCATACAGTTGACGTAGCGATTCAAGAGGCGTAGGGGTATGTGAACTTATTGCAATAATGCAGGCAACGGGGTGCATGAAGGTTTCGTGAGGCGAGGTATACGCCGGGGAGAGTAGACGTCGAAGGAATAGTTTATAAACTGGAGAAGCTAGGGGTAAACGGCCATGTCCGCCATCGCCACCCCGAGTCCAACTTGCTAATGGGTCGTCAATTGAATGGATATGCCTGTCAAGTACTTGCTCTATCTGAACGAGAGAGGGAACGGGTTCCGTTTTGCTGGTCTCCGTGTCCTGTTTTTTCGTATCCAAATCAATAAAACGAACCCCGAAATCCTCCCAGGTCCGACTAGAGCCGCTGTTATCACGTATAACTATCTTTCCCGCGATCGTTTCCCCAAATGGCCTTATTAGTTCATGGAATCCATTTTTGAAGCCCTTTCGCTGCACTAGAGCATCCGTGTCTGGCGAGGCATATACGCCTATTACCGGGGAGAATGCTCGGATTATTAGAGAACGGATGTCGTCGGTAGTATCGATTTGGAACCCCAGCGGTGAAAGAGTACTTGAGCGAGATAGATGTGAGGCGGAGGCGGAGGCAGAATACGATAGCCTCCCATTGGGAGATGCTGTTCTCGATGATCGGCCGGAGGATAGGGACGAGCGTCGTTCCAGAGGAGAATCAGTCAAGACGGATTCAGATAACGAAGAGATCAGCGGCTGGGTGGTCTGAATCTTCTCCGGATATCTAGCTTTAGATACGTTGAGCGCGGCTCCGGGAGAAAAGGACGGCGGAGGCTTGACTGGCGCAACATCGTCCGGTGATGTCATTGGACACTTCGAGGACTCTATAGAATAGTAGTTTGGCTGGTAGCTGTGAGCATCTGTAGTAGTGCGAATAAAGAGAACTCGTTAGATGGTATATATAGGAGTAGTGTGTGCTGTTGGGGGAGGGGTTGTCGTTGCTGCTGTCGTTTGGTTAAATAGAGCTAGAGGCGCGGAAGCCAGAAAAGAAAAAGATCACTCCTCGTAAATATTTATTTAAATATTTAGCTCAAATAAATATTTAACGTGGCTTTCCTTTCCACAACGAAACCAACAACCAAAATTTTTGGAAGTAATCCACAACAAACGCGTTAAATATACCATCTCCCAAATACTTTTAACTACTCGCCATTATGACAGACCCCTATGCGCTCGTTAATCGGTCCGTTCCCAGATGACTGCTCGTTTAGCACAAGCAATCCTTCCTTGCGCCCAGCCCACTCGCCGGACGCTATTGACTCATTCCGCAACCAGACACATCATCGGGCGTTATAATCAACCTTCCATAAGCTGGACAGGAACCAAATCTGTGGGCTTCTTCCAAAAATTACGCTGTCTAACACAACCACTCCGGAATCCTATGTCATTTCGAGAGAAATCAAGCCTCTCTCCTGAAGAACGACCTAGCAAGCGGAGACGAATTTTAGGGGCCTTTGTAAAGGAGGACACCCAGAGAGCCATGACCAAAGACTCGACTACCTCGTCGACCGTTCCCCGAATAACACTTACGCCCATCGAACAGACTTTGCGATTATGTCTCCTTGATGCGGTGGAGTTTATTCAGCAACGAGACAAGGAAGATACCCAAGCGTTGCCAACAGACGTCGAGCCACTGGTTTTACGGTTCGCTGGAGGATGGGTGCGCGACAAGCTTCTCGGTGTTGATAGTCATGACATTGATGTAGCAATAAACTGCATTACGGGGGAAAGATTCGGGGAGGGGTTGAAAGAGTATCTGGACACCCCGGGAAACCTCGAAAAATACAAGGCGTTTCACTCTGACCCGTCTATTATTGATTGCATCAGAATCCATAAGATTGAGAAGAATCCCGAAAAATCGAAGCACCTTGAAACTGCCACTACGAAAATATTCGGCCTGGAAGTTGATCTGGTAAATCTGCGGAAAGAGACATATACTGATGATAGCCGCAATCCACAGATCGAAATAGGCACCCCAGAGGAGGATGCACTTCGTCGGGATGCTACTGTGAATGCATTATTTTACAACATACATACAGACATGATTGAAGATTTCACAGGAAAGGGGTTACAAGATTTGGAAAATAAAATTATACGTACACCGATGGCTCCCTTCCAAACTTTTAAAGATGATCCACTCCGAGTTCTACGGTTGATACGCTTCGCAAGCAGACTGGGTTACAGTATCGACAGCGACACAGAAGAGGCTATGAAAATTGAGGATATAAAAGCGGCTCTAAAAGCAAAAATTACGCAAGAAAGAATTGGTGTTGAGATGGAGAAAACTCTACGAGGTATGGTTTCCCAGGACCTAATCCCATGTTATTTACATGCGGCTAATTGAACACCTTTTTAGGACCCGACCCCTTAACCGCTTTGCAGCGGATCAACCGACTTGGTCTATATGATACTATTTTTGCTAATCATCGGGATAATGCCGGAGTTGATACATCATCCTGGGAACGAGGCTATAATGCCCTTACGCTTTTGTTAAGCGAATCGACTGGAAATATTGATGAATCGCAGAAAACGCGAGAATATGTCCGAGATACGCTTATCCGCGATGAGAATGAGAGATATTTTGCTTGGTTTCTCACTGCGCTTGCCCCGTGGGTCACTATTGCGGACCCAGTACCACCAAAACCCTCAAAGCCTACAGTACCACGCGCTACAACTGTCGCTAGAGATAGCCTTCGTGCAGACAACAAGGCTGCCAGTATTATCTCTGCAGCCTCCAAGAATTATCAGACGATCTGGGATATCAAATCATCTTTTCTTAAGAATGAGATCGCCGATACGCCTTCTGAGACCCGCGTGAAAATTGGACTCTTCATCCGCACCCTGTCTCATGACTGGCGATTATGTTTTGTTCTTGCTATGCTCCTTGAAGTTATGCGGGGACAAGAAGCTGATCATGGTAAGTCTTTTCGCAAGATTGTCGTCATATTTTACAAGGCTATAGCTAATGGTACGTTTTTTTCGATAGTATTTCACAATTATGAAAAGTTGCTTTCATACATTGAAAATACTAATCTTCTCGACGTGTGCTCATTACGATCACCTATCAACGGACGCGACATCATCAACGCTCTCGGCGTGAAGACGGGACCTTGGATGTCCAAGGCCGTGGATATGGTTATCGAATGGCAGCTTCGCAACCCCGACGAAGCAAGTAAGGAGGCCGCAATTAATGAGGTTCTTAGAAGGAAAGATGAGTTAGGACTAAATAGCAAAACAATGGGGAAATAGAAGTAGACAATCTGAAAGCAGGTTGATAATGAATATGCGGGGTATAGTAACTACAGTACAATCCATTTATTTATCATATTGTAGGGCGGTTGTTGGATACCTAGAGTCGAGTTAGGGTTTTTGATGACAAAGCTAGCTTCCACACACCTAACTACACCAATGAGTTTACTAGTGAATTTAAAGTCTACTGCATACTGTACAAGTACTATATTTGCCGGCTCCAATAATACAAACACTGGCACCATTAATTGATTTAAGGAAATTGATGTGTACTCCATGTGGCAATAATTCGCCCTCATGCACCAGTATAGGATAGCAGCTTGCAAAAGCTTGAAAGCCGTGGACGACAAAGCCAACTATCATCTTGATACATCTCAGATTGAGTCTGATATAAGCCTGCCTGACCTGTGGTCCGAGATCAGTGCAAATGAACCCTCTGTCACTACTGAAAAGGCATGTTTAAAGTTATTAAGGCGAATGCCACAGAGAGCATACACAAGTTCGTTCGTTACTAATATTATTCTGCTAGCAATGCGAAGATCTTCTCCTCGTGGAGGCAGTCTTGAGGGCTACCAGGCAGCCCGGTTTATTACAAAGGGAAGATCGAGAAGCGGCAAGATTCCTGACATTCTGGACTGCCCGCGCTGTGCTACCAAATGAAGATGTTACTGTTTTATGGGAAAACGCGCAGCTTGCCGATAGTGAGTTTGATTTAAACATCTTTGGGAGAATAAATGTATTTTCGCTAATCACCGTTGAGTAGACGAAGACTCAAAACGCTCACAACCCGGAACATACAAATTGGCCCGACTAAAATCAAGTGTTGGAGTATCGGTTTTAGGACTTCTCAATTTGATTAGCCCTATCGAAAACCTTGAAGACGAGGATGCAATTGATGTCATCGCCTCCCTAGCCGCCTTCACGTGCAGGAAGGACCCTTGGACGACGGAGCGTGCATTCAATGAGTCCTCAACTATTCTTCAAAACTATGAGTCATGCCTTGGCTCAGGGACGAGAGGAGAGTTGGCTGCTATTCAGGAAGATATTCTTAGAAAGAAAATAAAGCCATTGTTTTCGAAGACGAAGACGCCCGCGGTGACAGCTGCAGGCAGAAAAAATGTCCACCCTCTTCCACAACCAAGATTTGACCCGAGCATTTTTGACCCAGAGTCCAAGCCGTGGAAGCTTAGAGATGTGTACCTGATTACGGTACTTTCTTGGGTTATTGGAAGATATTCGGTACGTTGACAGTTACTATTTTCTACGGTACCCCTGACACTAAAACAATGGAAATCCACTGCCAGCTCGCTGTAACAACAGATAAATGTTTCTAATATGCTTCTAAAATTTCAATGGAGATGAGATATACTAATAGAGAGAATCCACCCTATTAGCCATCTGACAAACTCGCACTTGAATCGCAATTCCCTCTCCTTGTCCCAGCAATCCTATCCTTAATAGATGACGAAACCCTCTCATTCAAGGCCAAGGGCTGCGAGTTGCTGTCGAAATTCCTAGCTCCCCTTGAACAGTCAAACTCAGATATACTCCAGCGCACAAACCTGGATTCAGTATTCCAAGACGCTCTTAACCCTTGCCTGCTCTCCCTTCCTACAATCACACCTGAGCCTGAATCCATTCATCTTCTCCAATATGCCTACCCAGCACTTCACGCCGTAATCCGCACTCGTTTCCCTTCACCCCTACTCCAACCTACATCAACACCACTAAGACCCACCCAATCCAGACCGAAACTAGATTCCGAATCTCAAAAGCGTGTGGAATCTCTCACTAACCTCCTGCGCCACGGCATCCTTCACTCTTATCACCACACCAGCAACCCTCGCCCGATTGAAAACACCTCAATATCCTCGTATCCATATCCCCGCCTCTCTACCCTCCTTCTCTTCCAGCTCCCACCGGTCCTCTCGGAGTTAGGTATCCACACCACCAAGCATCTCCAAGATCTCGTTCCGATGATTTCAGCCACATTGTCCAACCCGTTTGGAACAGTATTCCCGCCACTTCTTGCTGCGGCGGTTGAAGCGACAAGAATGCTAGTCTTGAACGCATGGCCGAGAATTTGGAGGTGGCGGGCAGAGATACTAGGCGGGTTGTGTGCCTGTTGGTTGCATATCTGTGATGGTTTGGTAGATATAGGGATAGGCACTGGGGGCGACAATGGCAGTGGACAGAAGGCAGAGTTACTTCAGCTACAGGGTGGGCTTAAGGTCGTAGTTGCAGTAGTAAGGATTGCGATCGAGGAGTGCGTGGGTCCGGCTATGGAGGAGACTGGTAATGAAATAGGAGAACAGGGTGGAGACAAGGGAGGGAAGGGACAAGTTATTGATGTTGATAGTGAATTTGGAAAGTTGGTTCAAGGGGATACGAGGTTGAGTGGTCTGCTGATCGATAATGAGTATTTTGATAGCAAAGAGGGGTAACAATTCACTTCGCTCCGACAATTGCGTGATATTTGTCTCAACAATTTTCCTTTCGTTAAAACAATATTAAATTTTTGAAGCTATGGAGTCTAACACCTATGTCCTCCAAGATCAACAAGTGTAGGGTATAAATGTATCGTCATGGGATATTATCCAATTAGTTAAACGATGAAAACGCAAGAGAGAAATGTACGCCACAGTACAGACAGCGCACCCTCATAACCATGAGCTGAGACAAAGAACTACGTATCACGAATCAACTCGCTGCTTGAACAGGCTCTTTCCTCTCAACCACTGCCGATAACGCTTGTACCTTTTCTTATCGTGGTCCTCTGCTATGACTGTCAATCCTTCCTCACTCACATTGACAAACTCAAGATAGTCTGGCAAATTATCCTCCGCTAATAAGTCCAAGTTAGCATCGTCGAGTGTGAATTTATTGGCATATTCGAAAAGGTCAAGGTTTGATCCACGCTCCGCCAGCGAAGCGGCAGCCAGCGTGTCCTCTGAGGTCACGACAAGGGGGACTTTGAGAGGGTGATTGATGTAGCGTTCGTACTCTTCTGCCTCCACAGCGGAGACTGATGGGTGGAGTGATTCGTAGACTAGCTCGTCCAGACTCCATTGGATGAGTTGTGCTTTACTAGGAGCATGTGAGTTGTTGGCCATATAGGTTTCTGGGCTGTCGGAAGTTTCGAAACGGGGTGCTTTCATGATACCGGTCTGGGGCGGGTGTTTCTCGGCAGAGGGAGGTTGCTGGAGCCAGTTCTGGATAGGTTTAGAGACAGCTGATGAGTCGACGAAGGAGTTCATGGAGCGTGCGTCTTCGCTTTGGATATCTGATGGTTCTTGGATGGTGACGCCTTTTCGGCGGGATGGTTTCTTCTCACGACCATCGGGTTCGTTAACCACACGCACGACAAATGGACTGAAGTTGTACTGAACCCCTTGGATCGATCGGAAAGGAAGATAACGTATTGTTGATTTCATCTTGTTTGAGAAGATTTTGGAAAAGGAAGACACGGCCAACGGACGGTAGTATTCTAGCCAGTAGTCGTCGTAGTTGTTGACCTGGGGATTCTTTACACCTTTTGGAACCACGGCTGACGGTGTTTGGTGAGGTTTCAAGTATTCTGGATTGAACCAGTTTATATAATTATAGTTGTTCGACCGTACTCGTGGATCCGAATGATGGAGATAATAATCCGTGGCAAGTTCCCACAACATGGGCTGGCCGTGGGAAAATATGTAGTTCCCTAGGAATAAGTTGTACGCTTCCTGGCGCTGCGCATCGAGAAAGGAATTGTTATAATATCGTTTAAAGCTTTCAACCATATCTCTGGAATGGCTCGTCCACTGGTTGATTTTTCTATAGGTCGCCATGGTGTTCACGAGGTGTGATCCACCATATTGAACTGCTATTGTATCGCCATGATGATGCCACATGGTAGTGAACAAGTTCATCGCATCGGTGTCATACTCGACGGATACTTCGTCGATAATCCCCAAGGCATGGAGTTGATATCCCAGCGCCCGCTTACCAATGACAAACTGGGCGGCATTCGTTCGGTCAAGGCAGTCGATACAATTTGTTCTTGCAATGCCATTTTGTAACTGCAACCCGGATTCAGCATCCTTGCCGTTGCGGAAAAACCCTGTCTTTGGTATTATATCCTCAGCGATGTCCTCTAACGTGCCGATGACATCTTGATCACGACTCTTTGACGCTCGACTCATGTCCCAAGCTTTGTAAAGAATTTTCTTATCTTCAGGCAGAAATTGATTTAGGTAGGTAATGGCATTCGTAAACTCCGTTAGCAATTTGGATTCCCGTGGGACTCTCTCCCTGGCTTTGATAAGGTTCAAGACGTACACGGGTGCGCCATATCGTTCGAACAGGTTATTGAAATGAAGAGCAGCAGCCGAATAGAACGGGTCAACAAGATTCAGCTCAATATCGGGCTTCGGGCTGACCCCTGTACTGTCCTGCGTCCAATGCAATGGAATACTACCACGGTGTTGTACATACGAAGTGTACTGAGGATTTGCGTAAAGCTTTGGTCCAGGAGAATGAAAGGAGGTGGTCAACATTTCGGAGACAATCTGTTCGGTTTCAACATCGTTGGCGACGTAACCAAGATCGTTTGCGCCGCGCTTCAGAAATCGTGCCCCTGCAAAGAATCTAGACCGGCGGGCAATTATGGTTACATATACTAGTCTTCCATAGACGGATATCATCGACTGATCAACATATCCGTGTATGATCGGGAGGCACCAGTCAAACGCATTCTTAAAAAGGGAAACCACAGGTTCCAACATGTAATAATTCCAAACAAACATTGGATTGTGATCAACGTCGCGACCGTCAGAACTTCCTCTTTGTAGTTTCTCTCGTTCGTAAGAAATATTTCGTTGCAGCGTTCGAGTGATGTTATAAGAGTAACTGAAGTAAAAGGATCGTGTTAAATCGACATTATTCATAATGGCAATGAATCTTGCCTCCTCAGCATTTTTTTCAGATTTAGTTCGGGCTGATGCTGTAGAGGTTAATGGTACAAGTTCTGTGCCGTCAATCTGGTAGATATAGTGTCCGCCAATCATTGCAACTTGACTTCTTCTCGTGACCAGAAGCATGTAGTATGGCCCAGTAAATTTAATGAAACCTAGTAGGCCCCAGGAACTGCATCTAAGCTTTAAGCCACCAGAGCTTTTGTTTCCATCATCAACCGCATCTAGGAGCTCATTCATTTCACTTTTGGTGTAAACGGTATCGTCTTCTGAGATGTTGAGATCGTCCAGCTCAGAAGTGCGCTCGATCTTTAGAATCCGGAAACGTTGCTCCAACAAATCCATGCCCACCATGTAATACCGCGTTGAAGTCTCATATAGCGAGAACTTGTGCATTCTGGAGACCCAGTCATCTCCTATCTTCCCATCGAGGAAATGCCGACTTCTCTGGGCCCCAGTGGAAGGGGAAGACGTCCGTTCAAAGGATTCGGCGACATTTGGCTCCTCATCTCCAGCCTCCGTACCCTCGTCAAATATTGGCACATGGTTGGCAAGGCCGCGGGTAACTGACTGCTCCTCGAATGGGGTCGTAGTGCCATTTAGCTTCGTATCTTTGATATTGATATCACAAGATGCTGGTCGTGCTGGCTCAGGAATAGTTGCATCCAGTGAGCCCTGCTCCTCACTTTCGATAAGTGTTTTGAGGGGTCGCGTCACATTATCGAAACTCTCCATTGAAACTAGAAAACATGCGGTATGGCCAAAATAAAGGGCAAGACGAGTTACCTTGGATGGGACCTTGGTCAAGTGTATGTTCAAAAAGTCCCTTATCTCGATAGGATAGCGCGACGTTGATGGCGTTACGTCATACGTTTCCCCTTGGACAGAGAGCAATTAGTTAACTAGTTAACTATCACGTGATATCATATTTTGTTGGAGTGTAGTGTGCTATGCTATGCTGGTATGCTCGGTGGGAGATGTATGTAACTATGTATTTGTATGTACATTACTGCAAGATCAAACTAAACGCCCATCCTTTTGATTCATTGTAGGTTCTATTTTCGCCGCAAGATTGCTACTCCTGAGTATGCCGCTGTCAAGTTGTTTTTCTATTCCTTAACATGGGTCGCGTCAACTTCCCCAACATCTAGATAGGCAATCTGGGGGACAATTTCAAGCTGCACTGCCATGTCTGGCGCATCAATGAGAAAATCACTGAGAAGTCAACTCTGCTGCCCTCACTCCCCAGCATCCACAGAGGCAAAGCCGAGGCCCAGGCTGTCTATCACTACAAGGAGATTTTCCAGGGCAGATAGAACAGGAGACGGGTGTTTGTCAAAGTACAAATACACTAAGGATACACATGTCTACATATATCAGCAAACTGGAATAAATCTTGCCCATAGAGTACCCCCAGAGTTCCTGCCTAGTTTCAACTCAGGAGTTTGCACTCAGCTAGCAGAAACAGTGCTAGCAGGCTGGACATGTAATGAGCTGCACTCCCACACTCGCTTCAACAAGAAGAAATGCACAGTGATCCCCAAGCTGCTCAATGTTGTGAGCTCATGGCAAGATGGGCCTAAAATGCCTGTCAAATGGCTATCTGATGTTTATTGTGATGAACTCCCAGGTGTCTCACTGACTGATTTCTGGAGCTACCCTCTCTGGAAGCGCAATGTGGTCAGAGCTTCATTTGAAAGGAGTCTGACATAAGTAGCAGCCCTTTACTATTTGGACCTTTACTTACTAGTCATGACTACTTATAGTGAGCTATTTAGCTTTCACGGACGTCCTTGGGATTGCAGGCTCAGAATCTTATCCACAATGAGAAGACTGACAAATGGTAAGCCCTCAAGTCATTGTTTACATAACAAATCACTACTCATTATAGCTCTTCTTCTTGTAGCTACTTCTGTTGAATTTGAAGGAGTCGATGTGACAGAGGACAAACAGGTGCTCAGTTTTTCAGATATCTATTTCTACCTGTGGGGTTTGATGCTGAGGAGTTTGGCGAGGTTCGCCGCTAGTATGGAGCTACGAATGGCTGCTACAATCCAAGGTATCTAATGATATCTGAATCTCAAAATCGCGCGGGAACCCCTTGCCTTGACGTTCTAGGTACTCTCATATTGTTTTATTTCAGACACATTGGACATATTACATCCCGAAACATTGAACTAGCAATGTATGGCTGGGCGAATGGCCCACAGTCAGAGAAAATGCTACGAAGTCTGCACAACAGAGTGTCGACCGGAATATGGGAGCAAATATATTGTCTTGGTGATGGTGGCTGAACAGGGTGTCTCACTGTTGTCAACATTCTTGGGCTCGTGCGAAATTCTAATGGAGGTGCCAGCTTCATATGCCGCGTCCGTGGGAAAGGTATCCCTTGTTTGATTAAGCAATGGGTTTCAATTGTTGACGATGCTGTGGATCGCCCTCTATCTACGATTGTTCGTGGAGAACGGTACGACAAGGCAGCCGCTAAGAACAGAAACTAATGTTTCTGATACGTCCCTGGAAATAGGATTTGATCGGCATGGAAGAAGATTTGTGCATCATTCCAAACAAATGTCTACTAGAACGGCAAGCAACCCCTCATTCGACCAACCGAGAGATATGTCTGTTCGGTTAGCAGAGTGCCGTGACACCTCTCGATGGTGCCACAGGGTAAGGTTGGTCAGGGCTAGGTTCATTTGAGACCTTCGTCATGCAGAGATGCAACCTATTTTCCCATATGCTCCGGCCAGAAGTTAGCCACAAAAATTTGGGTGTTACCAAAACTCCTGAGGGAACCAAGAGCAAGATCCTGAACTGTGTCTCCCAGCGGCTGCCCTTAAGCCCATATGTACGCGGGTTGCTTCCTTATTGGCATGGTTAAGTTGCTGGTTACCTACAGCGGATTCCCCCGAACATCTCATAGTGGAAAGTGAAAGACATACTGCCCAGGGTTGATAGGCGATTACTGCATCTTGCCTACTCGTTTATTTCGGAAAAGTATCGCGGACGGCACGCTGAAAGTCATGAATGTGACAAAGATAAAAAACGAATATGCCGCCGCTTAGTTGTGGTCGTGGTACTCTCCCCCACTGGTCTTCTAGCTCGCGCGTTGTTGCTGCAGGTGTCGATCTAGCATTCACAGACGTCCCGCAGTTCAGGGACTGTCATCATGATTAAACTAAGTTTTCAAATTTCCCTGCCCCCCTGCCCATCCTGTAGGATCAAATGTCGACAAGTTAAAACAAGATATGATGGCTCAGGTTATTTCTAATGATGCCTTCCCCGTTCCTCTCAAATGATGATGCTACGTTATCCACATATGCTGATATCCAGGAAGGAAATAAAGAAAAAGAAAAGAAAAAACTACAAGATGACACTTGGGATAGCTACCTAGGTATAGAAGTCAATATATTCTCGAAACGCCTGATCTAGTCCCACAATAATAATACAAACCTAAGGAAAATAACGATTCCAGCCTCAAAATGCAAAAAGCACCCACCCCTTGTTGCAGTATACATACCATCTATCCTTTAGACCACTCTATGCATGCGACTTTCTATAATTTAACACCCATATTCTCCAAACAAACCAAACCAACCAACAAGCCTCATCTATTTACCAATCCATCAAAAACGGATGCGCCTCCGTATTAAAAACATACTTGTCCAAACTCGCGAGATCCGGCTCGCTAAACAGAAGATAAAAATATTTCAACGTCTCCCCAGTCCAGAACGACTCCATCTCATTCTCCACCCTCGGTTTTGGCGACGTGACATCATCCAGACCGCCGTAAGCGAACTCCGTCTTCGCATGCTTCTCGATGGCAGAGAACATTTCCCAACCTTTGTCTTGGAGGCTCCTGTCGCCAGTGATGCGGTAGAGGATGAAGACGGATTCGATAGCCTCGGGCCTGTTTTGTATGGTGTGTTAAAATCGGCAGGGTCCTTGATATTTTAATAGGGAAGGGGCGGGAGGAGCAATAAATAAAATAAAATAAATACCTTAAAGAATATCCCCTTTGGATAATTGTGGAAAATCCGGCAACCTTCCCCTGTTCCCGGCCCATGCGCTCGTAGTCGCTGTCTGAAGCCCCGTCATGAATTTCACCAATAAACCACGACTCCGGTCGCCACTTGCAATCCGCCTGGTCCTCACAGGGGACTACCTCGAACGTCTCTGGCATTACCCCACTGGGAGTGGCTTTGTATGCCCAGATACAACCTTCTGCGAGTTTTCTGGCGATCTCGAGTTCCTCAGGGCGATTGAAGACCTTAGCACCAAGGGCAACCATACCCCCTACAAAGCACGTAAGGTGTTGTCCTTCGGGTCTGAGTGTGACCATTGTTGTTCCTCCAATATATGCAGTTCCGGAAATCAGGATGTCATCACTGTCTTTGGTCATGGGCCGGAAAAAAATGTGTTTCTTGGCCACTTCGATGGCTTTTTCGTACATGTCTTTGTACTGCTGGTTCCGGCCACCGAGTAAGATATATTCCTAAATTGATGCATTATTAGCCACCAGATCATGGAAGGGCAGATGCATCGGTATTTGAGTTTCGTACTTTCGGTAGATACTCATACAGAGAATCTGCCATGCTACCAAAAGTGAATCGACGATCCCTAGTAAATGAGGGAGTTTGAGTATCGACAGATAGCGGCCATAATCCAGGAATGTTTGTGTTAAACTGGTGCTCCTGAAGTATATTTGTGATCCGATGGATGGCATCATAGTACTTGTGGTCCCCGGTAATCTGCGATAGCCTTGTGAATTCGAGGGATAATGACCCGAGTTCAGCAAGATTATTTAGCGTGCTTGACTCCTGGTTATCACCATCCCTTGCCCCAGGCCAGTACCAACGGAGAACGGGCATTCGATTCGGAGTATCGAATGCAATGTATAGAAGATCTCCTACTTCTACCGCTTTTTGCAAAAGGACCGGATAAGCTCCCTCTGAAAGATCGTAGGCTGCTAGAAATCCACCCAAATACCGAATATTCGTTTCAAACACATTTAGCATTAACATGTTACTAGACGAGAAGTCAATGTGCTTAACTGCCGCAACAGCCTCCTTGAATTCCTTCTCCAAGCCCATGAGCCACAACGTATCCAGCGTATCAACTAACGTTGCACCCCACCCACCGTATGGATTCCTCGCCCCACCGTTAACGGGTGCAAGCTCATCCTTCAACCAGGCATATTCCTTATATCCTTTCCATGTATGGAGGAATGCCTTTTTTACTAAATCCCGGCGAGATTCTCTAATTGCCTTGGAATTTGGATCCTCATTTCCAAATTCAAATTGGATTTTTGGAATTGGTACGGGTTTCGTGGTTGGAAGAGGGACCATAGACGTCACAGGGTATTTGATGACATGCCGCCTGAACCAATTGTGAACAACTTTCTGTTTTCGTCTTGCGGGTGGTGAGGAGACAGAGGACGTCGAGTCGGGCGATGAAAGATTATTTATGTGAAGCAAAGTGAATAGGAAAACAAAAGTGAAAATTAGGGTGATGACCCATCGTCGAATCCAAGCCATTGCAGAATGTTGAAAGGAGTGTATTATTCAAAATGAAAAGACCGAAAAGAAAAGAGCGGCAACGACGACGAAACGATTGCCCTGAGTATCATCGCACAGGTTAAAGGAAGGAGTAAGAAGATGAGAAGAAAAGATTGCAATTGCAACCGAAGAGAAATGCCATTGCTCGTGAAATCTGGGGTTCCAAAAATTTACAATTCATCTGCTTCTTCCATGCTCGTTCTCAAGGCTCCAAAGAAACTCAAGCTTGCTAGGATCCAGGCCAATCGGGCATTGCTTCGACGGGATGGGATTGGTCTTCTTTGCATTTCAGGAAAACTCAGGGCTCCCAAGTTCCACTACAGACCCATTATTCTGTCTTAGCTCATGTTTGATCTTGTTCCAGAGCCACAAAAATAGCCATGATGTTTGCCTGGGTATTGCTTAAGTCTCCCCGATTGGCGGCAAAAATGTTTCCAGGGGGGGGGGGCTGCCCCTGGTTGGCAGTGACGTAAGCTTGGCTAGGGCGGCAGCTGCGCGAGCAGCCCCAAGGATTAGGCGTCCGGCTAACGGGGTTCCAGGCCGTCCAGGCGCTGCTCGGGGCTTCTATGTTGGGTCTTCTTGCCCAGCGGTGGGCCCTGTGGGGCCGCTTGGCTCGCCTTAGCAAGCTTGTGTCAAGTTAGCTTGCATATCAGTGGACCAGCAATTTTTTGGGCCCAGTTTTGCTCCACGCGTGTGAATGTCTCTGGTGCTGCCAAGTTTTTCCAAGCAATCCATTTTCTGGGGAAATTGAAGCAACAAAGGGGACGAAATATTATTTATAAATCGGTTAAAAATCATATAAATGCAGCATGACCCACAGGAAGCCAAAGTTTTTGCAAAAATGCGCTTTTGTTCTTGGGCAAGCGCCGCCGGACACCGGCCGCCTATTCATTCATATCGGCTGTGTCATATATCGGGCAAGCAAGCAGGATGAAGGGTAGCAAGGTGAGTTAGTTCTCATTGTTCGATATAAACGCAAGAACGCTTCACTATATGAAGAAGATACCCTTCAAATGCCAATTAGGTGATCCCGCCTCCCCTCCAAAATCGCAGTTCATTCAGGAAGCTGCTAAGTTAAAATACCGCCCGGTTATAGTAGACGTAGATTTTAACACGCTTTGGAAATAACTTACTCGACATGGGGCTCCATTCAAAGGGCATAGGGACCACAACGTGATGTTCTTAAAGATGTTCTTCATTAATTTCAGATAGGAGATGGGTTCCTGTTTATTCCAGCGGAGCGCGTCCAAAATTTTATTATCCCCGGATACAAGTTCGCAGAGCAGTCGGAACTGAACTCCCAAGACAAATAACGGCCGTACGCTTCAAAGAAGACAGGGTCCCAATTTGAATTGACCCGAACTCCGATATATGATCAGCCTGCAAACGCATTTCCCCTCCTGAAAACCAAATGGATGAGGGGGTGTTTGGTGAGATGTGTATGGGAATGGGCGTTAAAGATCCAGTGGGCCTGAAAACACGTGATTGCTGCCTGAAATGATTTCGTATTGTCGGCTTGTTCGACCGGATTTGAGCATCAAGGGGTTTGCATCCCACAGAATCAACTCTTCCAGGGTTGTTCAAGGGTCAATGAGTCACATCTACAAGCTTCAGATAGCGTTGGTCGATGGGATGAAGAGGGGAAGGTTGATGCGACGTAGCCAGGACATAAAAAGATCCTTCCTTTCCCACCCCAAGCGCATCTCAATCTCTGGAGCTCCGCAGGAACAATATGAGCATACCATAATCTAAACTCTCGGGGTCAAAATTGATCAATTGGAAATTTATCCACCCAACACCAAAGAAAAAAACCTTTACTCCTTCCTCTGACCACCATGTCCCTCCCAACTTTCACCGTTCCCTCGCACAAAATTCACACATGTCTCTGGTTCGAGAAAGACGCCATCAAGGCAGCCGAGTTCTACGTCTCCCTCTTTAAAAATTCTCGCATAGTCAGCAGCTTCGATACTCTGGTCACACTCGTTCTCGACGGCCAGGAGATATCTCTCCTGAATGGCGGCACTTATTTCACCCTCTCCCCGGCAGCGTCCCTTTTCACCATTTGCGAGGATCAGGACGAGGTTGACCGTTTGTGGGCGGCGTTGCTCGTGGATGGCGGCAAAGAGTCACAGTGTGGTTGGGTCACCGATAAATTTGGCGTCTCATGGCAGATTGTTCCGAAATGCTTGATGGAGATGATGGGAGATTCCGACAAGGAGAAGGCAAAGAGGGTTACGGATGCGATGTTGAACAGCATCAAGTTTGATATTGCGACGTTGAAGAAGGCGTTTGATGGAGGTGATTGAGGTGATTGAGGTCGCCCCTCACGATGATGGAACAACATATATATATATATATATATATTAGCAAGGGACAAGAGAGCAGTCTACAGGGAGCTGTTACATAGTATGTTTTGGCTTACCCCGCCCATAGTTTTCAAACCACCTTTTTCTTTTTTTTCTTTTTTTTCTCATTTTTCATTTTTTCATTTTTCATTTCATTTTTCATTTCATTTTTCATTTTCTTTTCATTTATTTTTTTTCATTTATTTATTTATTTATTTTTTTTTTTTTTTTGATCGAAGGAGAGTTTTCAAATTTGAAATGAAAGAGTTTTTGGTCCTCTTTTTTTATCCAGAGTTGTCGTAGCCTTGTTTTCCGCATAGCAATCGTGATTCAGTTGGAAAGTATCCCCTCCTGATGTCTCCTGGCATATTTCGTAGGTACCTTCGGGGTACCACTCATGAAATCCCTAGTGCAGTACATTTTGGATTGCTTGAAAGTGACCGGAACGTCTCCCATCTCAATCCCGAAGTCCGATAAGCTTCGGCACCGGTTACCCCACAAACTCGGCCCGATACCAATATCCTAGCTCCCGAGGTACATGTAACTACTATACAAACAGCGAACCAATCAAAATTACCAATAATGTAGCTAGGTAGGGCGCGAAGAAGAATTCAAATGCGCATCAAACAGAAACCTAGGGAAGACTAGGCCCAACTTTTTAATCCGAGGCTCAGACTCTCATACTGGCGATTCAATTGAGGTCGTTGACGATGAGTTAATTGAAATCACTCCTCGCAATGACTCGACGTACCCAGACCTCCGCGCTGCCCTCTCAACTAAATCTTCTCAAACGAACTACGATAGTAAACGATAACTCCTAGCCCACCACGCCTCTACCAAACACCTTTCCCTACCTTCCATCCTTGCTTGAGACCTTCCTTCACAAATAGCAAAAACCATGCAAGCAATCCACATAACCGACTTCTCCGCCCCCCTCTCCTCCATCAGCCCACAAACGATCCCCATCCCACCACCCCCCAGCCCCAACGAAGCGCTGATAAGAATCCACTGCGCAGCCCTAAACCACGTCGATCTCCTCTACGCGCAGGGCAAGCACCAAAACAACACCTCTCTAATCCGGCCCCCTTTTACCCTCGGCCTCGAATTTTCTGGCACAATAATCGCCCTCGGCGAACCCGCGCCCACCACACCCCTTGCCCGCACGAGCAATCACGATACAGCAGACGAACACCCACTCCAAATCGGCGACAAAGTCTTCGGAGCCGGCCCGGGTGCCTTTGCAGAGCGCATTGTCGTCCCCGTCGGCTCTCTCCACCGCATCCCTCCAGGATGGGCGTTTAAAGACGCAGCTGGCCTCGCGGCTACGGCGTCAGTGGCATATGGGGCCGTTGTGATGCGTGGGGATGTGGGGGATGGGCAGTGGGTGCTAATTCATGGGGCGGCAGGAGGGGTTGGTGTTTATGCTTGCCAGATAGCTAAGGCGTGCGGGGCGAGGGTGATTGCAGGTGTGAGGAGCTTAGGGGATTCGGAGAAGGTGAGGATGCTTAGGGGCCTTGGATGTGTGGATGCGATTGTGGAGACGGGTGGGAAGGGAGATGGTGGTGAAAGTTGGATGAGCAACGTTAGGAAGATCACAGAGGGGAAGGGGGTGGATGTAGTCATTGATAATGTTGGGTTGGTTAAAGAGAGTTTGAGATGCTTGAGGCCTGTCGCTGGAAAGATTGTTCTCGTGGGGTTTGCAGGGAGAGAGGGTGTTATGGAGCAATTGTCTGTTAATCGGATTTTGTTGAGACAGGCGGTTGTGATAGGTTACGTGAGTTCTTCCTGCACAGCCTCCACTTCCTACCCCCCCCCCTTTTCAATTCCGGAGATATGGGGTTTACCTCAGACAGCTGACTGGGCGCATACGATAATAGCGATACGGGGAAACCAATCGCAGAAATCCTAATGAAACCAAACTGATATGGGATGGATTGATGAACCTCATAAAGTCTAATGCCGTCAAGCCAGTGACGTTTGAAAAGAGATACCGTGGGTTGAGTGAGGTGCGCAATGCCATGTCAGACCTACAGGCGCGGAAAATATATGGAAAGGCAGTGATATATGTTGATGAAAATGAAAGCGGCCGGGCTGCGCTATAACTACGAACTTACTCCGCCTTCATCCGCTTCGTTTCACCCTTTCGCTATTGCCCATTTTGAAAGGGAGATAACCATGATTTCCCGTTTGATTCCTACAAGCATAGTGAGTGAGATACTGCTCCAGAAGAGTGGCGATGTACTGTGCATGAACTGCACGAACTACTGTATATACAGTCACCAAAAGCAAACAAATGGATTTGGGCAATCCAGAGCCAAGAATTAAATCTTACAAGGTCTTTCGCCTTTTCTCAGAAGCTTTACCACAATCAAACTCTAGGATATTTAGTATTGGAAGTCACCTAAGAGCGACATAGCGCCGTTGGAAGGAAAAAGAAGTTAACAAAGGAAACACCAGGCTCCGAAAAGGGATGGAGACATAAAAGGAGGGGAGAATCATGCGCTTGAAACCCAAAGAAGAAAGCAGCAAGAATGGCTTTGCTTCTAATTTATTCCGACATCACCGGTCCAGGTTGGGTTTTCATACCTGGATACTATGTCATTCAAACATCGCTGCACATCCTTACATGACCATCTGCAACGAGGATACGGATCGAGCATTCCCTTTATACATCCAGTCAACTTTCTAAGGATATCCGTAGTACCACTCTCACTCTCATCTTTGAAGATCCCCGAACAATCAACCTTGGTTGCGAAGTCAGGTGGAAGTTTAGGCACGAGTCTGGAGGGCCTGCGCTGGTGTTGGTGGTCCTGCCGATGGTGCTTCATCCGCGGATTGGGTGAACAGGTCAGATCACAGAGCGTCATTTGGCGCTCCATTCGGGTCTCAAACTTATATAGTAGTTCAAAGAGGATGACACCAAGCGCGAAAACGTCTAGGCTTTCGTCGATGCTGAGGGCACTGCGTATCTTATTATGGTGTATCTCATTGTCACCGTGGCCACCGCCATTGTCATTGATTCCATGGTGTGTGCTGTGACCTGTGGTAGGGTATGAGGATGTGACGATGGGCGGTCGGTAGAATTCCGTGCCAACAGGACGGACATGGGTCCCTGTGGAACTACACAGAAGCCCTTTATCTTCATCCTGGCATTGGGATATTTCTGCAACGAGGCCGAAATCACCGATGCGAGGTGCCGTGTACCAAGTCCTTTCTGTACCAGCTTTCTTGCATGTTGGACATGGGCTGTCCTGCGCACCTGCTGGAGAAAGGAAAATGTTTGCAGGCTTTAGGTCCCGATGCACTATGCCAGTGGCATGCAGATACTCCACGCCAGCCAAGACTCCCAGAATGATTTTGAGAGAAGGAACTAGATGGTAGCAATGTTGCGGGGGTTTGGGACCTGGCGCGACGGGCTTCGCAGTCAGATATTTTGCCAGGCTCAAGGGATGTAGCGACATTTGTATATGCAACATAAGGACAGGGCCAGGTTTCACTAGGTCAATTTTCCGGCTGACATGGGCCATGGAGCCACTATGCCCCATCCCGTCAGAAAAAACATCATCATTTGTTTCACTCTCCGTTGTTGTGTGGCCAGGGGTTGGGAAGTCAAAATGGCGTGGAAGAGACTGGACTTCATCGTCTACGGTGTCACCTCTGCCACTTGATTTTTGATAAAATTTCTGCTTATCGCGTCGTGCGCCGGGAGTGTCGTGTGAGAGTTCACTCTCGTCAACTTCACTTTCACGATTTGTGGAAGAGTTCTCGAATACGATTCCGTGGCTGGAGTCCTCAAACACGATGCTAAAGTTTAATTCATCGTTTCGTGGTGATGACGATACGGGGCTCAGGAGTGGCTGTTGATTATCGTCCATCTCGCGATGACCAACTGGAAAGCTCGTAGGGGAAGTCTCGATAATTGGGCCACTGGGGCATTCAGCCCAAGCACCGAAATAACGCACAACATTTGGGTGCTCTAACCGAGCGAGCGTTCTAACCTCCTTCAGGATATGATCTAGACCTCTCAAACCACGTTCCTGCACTTGCCGCAGTCGTTTCTCTCCCAGCGGTATTTTTTTCACAGCATAAACTTGGCCATCAACGTGATGTCTCACGCGGTATACAGCACCATATGACCCTCTGCCAATCATTGCTTCCTCTTCAAACTCAATCGTATAGCGGGAAGTGGGGAAATTCATAGCTTGTGGATATAGAACAGGTAAGTTGATGGGAAGCTGCGGGAACGGAGTACGAGTATGCTTTACGAGATCCGCAATATTTGGCGGCATGGACTCATTGGGAGCTTCAGCATGGGCTTTGTCAGTAATACGTCTTTGAAGACTAGGGCGGGAAGCGCCACGTGGAGTGAAGTTCCTTATGTTTTCAAGATCGAGGCCTTCTAATCGCTTTTGAAGTTGCTCTGTATCTACCATTCCTGCAGCCTGTCTAACAGCTCCCCTCGATGATGGGCGAGGGGACCGGCCGCCCAAGTCCGCATCTCCTAAGGCAGCCATACCAAGCACATCCAGGTTATCTCTATAATACTGTCTCGTACTTTCCCAATCCTCCCCATCGACTCCCCCTGCAATAACACCATGATGAGACAAGAACTGCGACTTGTAGGCATACATATGCCTTCCTAAGAATTTCGCTTCAGGAGAATCTCGAGTATATGGTCCATGGGATCCTGGTTGCCCATTGAGGATGTCAGCAGCGCGACTGTTGCAATAGAATTCTAGGAGGGCGGCAGTCATCATAGCAGCCTGTCCTTCCGCATTGAGTTCGGGGATATCCCCCTGGTCAAGGCGATTACTTGTCTCAACTTGCTCATACTGAGACGTTCCGTATTCATGAGAACGGGTTGAAGCCTCGGCAGTATCGGTGCCTGTGTCTGTGGGAGCCTTTTGGGAGTGTCCCGGCCATTCGTCGGTCTCACCAGGGTCAAACTCCGGCAGAGGTTCGGAATCGGAAGACGAGATATCTTCCGGAGAACGAAATAGGGTAGACATTATGCGTCTGTGTTTTTCTGTATTTTTTGCACTCTTCTGGACTCGACGAGGAGATCGAATATTTAAAATGAGGTTTAACGAGGGATGGCAAGGAAACTCAAGCACAATGGGCAACAATCATTTCAGAAAGGAGTGTGTAGAATGGAAAAAAAAGAAAGACTGTATCATATTACTGTAAACAAAGGTAACGTGCGAAGTATAAACAGACATTACACACAATCAGAATGACAATGACATGTTTCTAGCAGCATTCTGTAAGTGATATTGGAGAATGCAGGAACTAGTGAACAGTGAAGTGAAAAAAAGAGGTCCCCTAGTGAATCTAAGCAGTTGGAAGTTTTGCGCTGGGGATTCTTGAATAACCAGGGTCAAAAGGGTTCAAAAACATGGATATTATGATATTTGAGCCTGTGAGTTTCGATCAGATTCCATTTGATATAGCTCGAAGGGCGCCGGTGGCTTGCCTCTCTGCCTGAGGGAGCTGCACAAATTAGTGGCTAGGATTCCACTATAAAAAGATAAAAGTCATCCCAGTAATAAACATGTTGGATCATGGCATATCGATACCCATTTGGTCGATATCAAATTGGAGCACAAGCACTGGAGGTTCAACTGAATGAGCCTCGCGCAAGTTGAGGCTGAAGAATCCGATAGTACCGACGTATTAACTAGACAGCGCAAGCTCCCCTTCCGATAACTACACTTAACTAGCTTAGGATATTTAAGCGAGTGACAAGAGCCAATAAACGCGAAATGAATAACAGTAACTTACGAATACTGCCTAATTAGGTAACTTAACTAACCAAATAGAAATACAGTGCAAAACCGCAGATGAGTCAGAATGACGCCAGAAAGGAAAACAAACGGCAAACTATTTACAATCTACTCCATCAAACTCTGCGCCATACTCCTTCACAAACTATGGGAAAGTATTTGCTGCCCTTGAAGAATACGTATTATCTTCCATTCCACCCACCACGCGGGGCGTAGCTCCGTAGTAGCAGGGCCTTCAGATAACAGAGGCGTCATTCGTAGCTCATGGAATATTCGCCAGCTTATCAGCCAATCCAAGCATTTGCATCGGCCATCGTAACAAGGGTCTCCAACTTACGCCTAAGGAGCGATAAATTGCTTCGAACAAGTGACTCGCCCAGCCTTGCGACCACCAGCACGAATCCAACCTGGAAAGGATGACACAGTAGTGCGCAAGAATCACCAGCGCCATGGGTTTTCGGGCCTTCAGATGCACAAGGTAGGCTTCGGGGAGAAGGATCGGCCAGCGAAAAACAGTCTCCAAGCTCGAAGCGGGTCGCTCAAACGAAATCCGAAGTTCGCGGATGGCATGATTATTCGCATCCTTTTCTTCAGCACTTAGCTGGGTTACATGTGCTCCATTGCAATCGTGCAAATAATCAAGTGCATTTATGACGTCTTTAGAAATCGGCTGTGGTATACCATCCGCAGGACGCCGGATCATTGGCCCCAGCTCCCCCTTCTGTATGAGCTCCCATGATGTACTTAGCACGCTCTCCACACCGCGAAATAGAAGGAAATCTTGAAGTAGCTCAGCAACGGGCTCGCCCCCACCCGGCCTGCCGACAAAACGAGAGAAAGCAAAGGCCAGCGCCGCGATGAGACTCGAGAACGCGAATACAGCGTTGCAGTTGGACGGGGTGATGTTATTCAGCACTGGCCGAAACGCTGCAAGGGCAAGATGCTGATGCATGGTGGCTAATTCGACATATTTTCGGAGGTTCGGGTCGTTATTGCTGCTGCACTCAATGAGGTGAAGTGCTGACAGAGATAAGAGTCCATGCATTAGAAAGGGGTGAGCAAGAGCTTCCTTGGGAATGACGGTTCTCCATATTTCGATATGTTCTGGGGTGTTTGATAGCGTCGTATACGTCTCCGTGGTGTAATGGTGCATAAGCTTCAAATCATCAATATGTAAATTCGATGTGAATTGGGGATTTCTGCTGTCAAAGGTGGTAAAGATTTCCAGCTGATCAACAGTTGACGAGGAAATTGGCGGCAGTGCTGAGGCGCCATTGACGATCGCCGGCCAACGGCCAGTTCTACCATTCAGGCGTACCGCCCCAGGAGGGGTCGCGAATTGGCATTCAATATTGTGCTTTTTGCAGTTGCCGCATGGCGGCGGAGCCTCGTCACACTGTTACATATGTAGAGTCAGATATCTTCGATGAAAGCTACAGTTGAGCCTAGACCTCTGTGCTATGATATTTACTCTTTTCGTTTCCATTTCAACTAGACCACGGTGAAAACACAAATAATCCAGGGAAACTTCGTAAATCGACTTGTCTTCTTACCTTTATCTTTCTTCTCTTGCACTGAATACATCCCAGGCGGGACTTGCGATGGCTTCTTCTTGGCGGCATTGTGAATACAGAAGCTTGTTATTATTTCCCTCGCTTCTGCATGCCAGTCAGATCATACGCGTAAATGTTCGTAGTAAAGCAAGCCACGGTGAAATTTCATAAAAGCCATGAACAACATCTAGGGCATGATCAGGGTTCCCTGGATCAAATCTTTAAACCAGGAAGGCTCAGCAGCACGCGTTCGCCTGGATACCCCGCTGAGCTCAGACTACCGGACAATAAAAAGGGACTAAACCATGCTAAGAAAAGGTCACCATAGGTAGAAAAATCCTTGTAAACAAATCAAACAAAGTAAATTATGCGTAATACGAGCTGCGCAGTGAAATTGGCAATATCTATGAGATCAAAAAAATGTCCGCCGAAAATCATTTTGTCAAGGCAAGACATGGAGCGCCAGAAGCCGCCACCAGCTCATGGTACGGGTACCCAAAAGTATCCACATGCAACTATCCGCAGGTGTGATACCCAGCTGGTGGGTATGTACTCCGTACAGTACATGTATGTATGTACTGTACGGAGTACATGTACGTACATTACATAGTTACATAGTGTCGGCCCCATCCTCACATGGCTGATATATCGTAGTCGAGTTTACTGCAGTTTCACACCTTGCTTCAGAAAACACGGAAATATCCTGTTGAGCTCCTGTTACCATTATCGAAAGCTTCAAGCTATGAGCATGCACATTTTTGTCCTGATAGTTATTTGGGTCTGTTTTGTCGCCACGCTCACTCGGGAGCAACACTTGCCTGGAGGAAATCTATCAAACAAAGCGCAGGCTCCGTAACTATTCCTGCTGTTAATGGGACTTCAAACTTTCACCGCGACCCAGTTGCGGTTTTTGCCGGGTCCTTATGTGTGTCAGAATTTGTTGCGATCCCGGCACAGGAACGTATTCCAGGATTTCTGTGGCGGCGCGTTGACGAATTCCTGAGGAATGCGTGTTCAGCTTGAGCTCGATGCGCTCGAATGGCACCAATATAACCTCTAACTACAAATACCTCAATGGTTGACCGCCCTAGTTGCCATTAGCCCCAAAGCATGTCTTGTGTTATTGGCTACCGCAATTGCGACGCAGCAGAACACATTCTCTTTGGCTGCTCGGGTCCTTCCGGTGTAAGGGACCTGATGAATTACTGGCTCCACAACACCTTCATGACGGAAGGGACGAAATGTAAAGGAGTGCAGGATGATTCTTTTGTACATGCCTATTGAGGCATGGACCCCGGGTAGGAGGATCACAAAGTGTCAGAAATTAAGACACACTTGAAGACAGCCATGCCTTTGTCATATGGAATCGCCCTATTCAATGCGGCGGCTAATTACGGCTCGGAAAAGGAATCTACTGTTGGTTTTTTTTATAAGATGACTATCATTGAACTCGGGTGCTACCTCATGGTTATCTAACTTGAGAGGTCAGATTTTTGAAACTTTAACAGGTTTAATTTCACAAGTCCCAGCGCAAAGTTTCGATCAAGAAGTAGCCTACATCCTCGGAAAGCCATACCCATGCAAGCCCTCTAAAAGTATGGTTTCCCCGGATTTCCTAGTCTCAGACACGCATGGCAAGTTGTTGTCAGCAGGGAAGCACCCCCAGTCAAAACCCAGGGATCTGGGGAATGACAGTTGGTTCTCCAAACAGTTAAGTTACCCGAGTATTTGGAGGTCGCGTTTTTATGTACTGTACAACGTGTGACCATAAAAACTCAACCTGAAAAGACAAATGTTTGCTTAAATTGCTGCGAACTTGAGATTATAAGTGTACCGTACCTCAGTGCGATATGTCTCATCGGTGTTTGAGGTCGGGCAGTTGTCTTCTTTTGGATTGAGAATATATACCTCGTTATTTCATATCATTTGGAGCTCGATATGCTTTTGGGGCCGAGTAGCTCTGGATTATCCCGCCAACCCCCGTTCGAAAACTTCTACGATTGCTTCGACCTCCTCTATGTTATAAACACACATCCGAGATAAATAGCTCTCATGGCTCTGAGTTTTTCACTTGATCCGCTTGTGATACCTTACTGACATAATTTTATAGCTCCCCGACAAGGTCGGCGTTAGGTACAGCTTTGAAGTCCAGAATTCTGTAATTGTCGTTCTTGTTCACCAGATATCCATCCTTCTGACATATCTGTCCTACTCTGTTGGAGGGCTGGTTCAATTTTATAAACGCTTTGCCGTGGTTGACCAATCTCACTAACTTAATGACATCAACTCATGTGCACAATGTGACATGGTTTGTTGGGTTTGGTTTGTCTATCTCCAATTTTGAGACCCTCTCACTTATCTCTAGTGCTCAGTGGTGCCCTGCGCTTGACCTGCAGGTTGACCTACGCCAATTTCGTATCTTGCACTTTTTGTACCCCAACCCCCAACGAGATAGACACATTATTCCTCCTGTAAAACGCAGGCCGTTGAGGGTTCGACGGCTTTGCTAGCAATTATCTCATGACGCCAGTGTGAATTCATGTGTCCAGTACACGGCTCTGCTTAAGCTCGTTGCTTGGTCATCGGTCTGATCCCTCCCCCCCCCCCCCCCCTCTCTCTCTCCTCCTCCTCTTCCTCTTCTTCCTCAGCGTTTTTTTTTTTTTTTTTTTTTTTTTTTTTTTTTTTTTTTGGTTGTGTTCGATCTGCTAAATAATAACGAGCTTTTTATCACAGGTGCCTCTTTCTTCGACGATTGGCAGTTCTACGGCACGTTCTATTGCGCGCAAATATTGTGCTAAACATCACAGCCCATTCATGGCCACCCCTCCACTCACCTCTCATGTCTTAGGTTAACACGGGATCAAACTATCTGCATTCTAGTGTGAAGTGCAATCTTCCTCACTGGGTCAAGACTCTCTGGATCAGTCTCGTATCATGTGGTCGATCTCATTAGCATTTTCTCTCGCATCGAGTTTGATATCCTACATAATTAGCCATCACGAAATTATTTTCGTTTTTCAGATGGAGATGGTTATTTAGTCTATAACTACTGTCTTGTGAGACGTTGCAGAATTGCTCCCCTCATTTTGCCCGCCATGATCGAATTAAATTGACGTTCTGGATACCATTGGTGTCACAGGCATCCCCAAGGGGTACGCAAAGGCCTCTGTCTTGAAGAATATCTCCATTTACGGCCTTTTATCTCACGACAAGATGCTCTAAATCTTGCAAAGTTGAAGTTGGAGCTATGTCCTTGACACATTATCAAGCTAGTTTCTGTTTGATAACGCCAATTGGTATTCGATCCAGCTCAAAAAAAACGTGCTCATTTATTTGGGATTGCTATGATTAACAATAGCCCGACGCACTTCATATTTATATCCTACATCACTCCCAACTTCCCTGCCTCTTGGATCAGTCGTTCCCATTCATTGTAATGTGTTTTTATATATGATTCGAGTCTTCTATTATACATTACCTTTGTACTAACTATCAAGCCTATTCCATATTTGTCCACAGATTTGTATACGGAGAATTTCAAGTTTTTACCACCAATCATGAAGCAACATGTTCTGGCGTCTCTCTTCTGCTTTTGCAGTATTTTGATAATTGGAGCACTGGGAGGGTCTGACACAGCGAACAGAAAGAGACGGGAGTTTATTGACAGCGGAGCACGCCTTCTTCAGCTGCAAAGCAAGGAAACCACCACCTGTATGAGGCACTTAGAGGACGACGAGATACTCGCCACGATGAAAAGGCGGGAGGGTGTAACAATGACTACGGTGACGGTAGTGGTCATCGGGATGATGACCGTGGGGAAATATGTCGCCATCAATGTACGCCAGGTAAATTAACTATTAGGAAGGAGTGGTGAGTTGA
Organism: Blastomyces dermatitidis ER-3; assembly: GCF_000003525.1. Taxonomy (NCBI): domain Eukaryota; kingdom Fungi; phylum Ascomycota; class Eurotiomycetes; order Onygenales; family Ajellomycetaceae; genus Blastomyces; species Blastomyces dermatitidis. The sequence goes on from NW_025544774.1 coordinate 9,229,068, forward strand.
CATTCTTCCCTCCGAAACTACATACACACCAATTTAACTCACTGGCGCTTCTTATATAGGCGATTCTTGTCCAAGGCAGAAAGACGGAAATATATTGACGCTGTGTATTGCCTCCAGTCGAAACCATCATTATTTACACAGCAAGAAGCACCTGGCTCTAAAAATCTTTTTGACTCGTTCGCAGCTGTCCATATTAACAAAACCCCATTCATCCATGGAACTGTATGTTTTTGATATATATGCGTCCCTCTCATATTTTACCCAAGCGCTTATGCTGTCTAGTTCAACTTCCTCGCCTGGCACCGATACTTCGTCTGGGCATACGAGAAGGCTCTTAGAGAAGAATGTGGATATCATGGGGCTAGTCCGTAAGAATCCCTCAATCCAGCCTAACTTGTGGCCTGTTGTGAATATATACTCATGTTTTAACCCATTCAAAAGTTATTGGGAGTGGGGATACGATGTCCATGATCCGGAAAAATCTGCAGTGTTTGACGGTTCGGCCTATAGCTTGGGGAGTAATGGTGCTCCATTAGCAGATAGGGCACCAACATACCGTCCGGCTCCTCCTCCGCCCTTGCCACAAACTGAGGGTCACGATTTTCCGGCTGGAACTGGAGGAGGATGCGTTATGTACGGTCCGTTTTCAGACTTAACCACCAATCTAGGCCCAGTTGCTATGCCCGGAGGTGACCTAAATAATCCATTGCGATACAATCCCAGATGTTTGATGCGTGATATGAACGCCCTCATAGGCCAGCACTACACTGCTTTCAACTGGTCGACGTGGACTATTGAAGAGAGTAAGGACATAGATGGGTTTCAATCTCGTCTCGCTGGGCTACCGGGCAATCAAGGCTCGAAACATGATCCGCTGAATTTCTTTGGGGTGCATGGTGGTGGACATCTCTTTTTGGGTGGGATGACTGGCCAACGTATGTATACTCAGCATAAATAGCGAATTTTGTATATACCCTCCTGTGGTGTACAGGTAGCACCTAACCATTGACTCGCACTTATGATGTCCGAGACAAACTAATGCTTTTCGTTGCGTCCAGATTCGGATTTTTATTCCAGCCCCCAAGAGCCAGCTTTCTTCCTACACCATGGCCAGATCGATCGTCTCTGGTCCATCTGGCAATGGCTAGATATTAAGGAACGACGGGATGCAATTTATGGCACACTTACGCTAGCCAATATACCTCCTACCAGAAATGGAACTTTAGACGACATCATCGACGTGGGTCCGCTTGCACCGCCAGTGTCTGTGCGAGAGGTTATGAGCACAATTGATGGACCGTTTTGTTACTTTTATGAATGATCCCAAGATCACCCTACGGTCTTCGGATTTTCGTGGTTTTTGTTATTTTCACCGACTATATATGATCTCTAATTGACATTTATTCCTTTTATTCTTCAGATTATTAGGGTTGGCCGCATCTAAGTGAGCTCACGAGCTGGTTGGTTGAACACACTTGCCAGTGTGGCTGCTTGAATAAACGCCTTTCTGGCTACTGTTTGAGATGTAGAATAATTGTATAAGTACTTCTCAGCATAATTATGAATTTTTTGTCTCGTTTTGAATACAATACATTAATTTTTATATCTCTGCACCCGGAACGCGCAGAATACAATCACGTGATTTAAACTCACGCGTCTGCTGGCGTCCTTAATTGGTTCACAACGTCACGTAATTGGGCGGCTCGCAGTTTCCGGCACGCGTACTCCGTGCAGAAAGCGACAACGACCTTCACATCATCCCCAGAAAAAACAGACATATGTCAACGAATCTGTTTCTCGATATGCCCCAGGAAACCATTGTATAATTACAATTAACTCAACTATGCTAAAACCCCCACAAAAACGAGTCCTTGGCGACGCTACACTCAGCCGTCACAATGTACTGCCGAAGTCGCCCAGTACCGCAAAGAAGCGGAAGCTCGAAACCGACCAGCCAGCTATTGGCATTAAACCGTCTTCACAGACTGGCAACCGGAAGCTAATATCCTCAGGCCCTCGTCAATCGCAGAAGAAAAGCCAGTTCGAGGAGGAAGTCTTGGAGAAATTGACACAGGACATTTCAGGACTGAAGGAGAGCAACTCGGAAAAAGACCAGCAGTGGGCTCGACCAAGTTTAGATAATTTTGATGCAGCGCGAGACACTCTTTGCTTCCAGCAAATTGAAGTGGAGGAAGGGACGCTAGGAGGTGGAAAGCCTGCGGTGAAGCTTTTCGGGGTTACTGAGGTAGGTTTGCTCATTCATCCAATAATAGGTATCTAGTTGCTTTATCGATTTGGTTCATCCTAACGAGATCATTTTCTTCTCATCTAGGCTGGCCATTCGGTTCTCTTACATGTTACCCATTTTCTACACTATCTCTATGTGGCTGCTCCTGTCTCATTTGCTCCAACAGACTGTGAAGGATTTAAGGCGTATCTTGAAAAGGAAATCGATCTTCATCAGCCAGCTTTACATTCAGTACAGATGGTAATGAGAGAAAACCTTTTCGGATTTCAGGGAAACCAGAAAAGTCCCTACTTGAAAATCACAGTGACAGATCCGCGACATATCAACAAATTGCGAACGCTGATTGAAACCGGCCAGGCGAATTATAAAGGCATGTGGAGAGGTAATGATGATGGGATTTTGACCTTTGATAATATAGAATATATTTTACGGTTTATGATTGATACAGGGGTAAGAATTTCTTTGTTGACTTAAGCTTCCTCCTACCCCTTTGCACCTGCTTGCCTCGGCTAATCAATTTTTGAAGATATCGGGCATGTCTTGGGTCGAGGCGCCGGCTTCCAAATACCACATGCTCCCAATGAACGAAAGGTTGTCGAATTGCCAAATAGAAGCTACGATTCATTACCGTGATCTTATTGCTCATCCCAACGATGGCGAATGGGCAAAAATGGCACCGCTCCGAATCCTTTCCTTCGATATAGAGTGCGCTGGTCGCAAGGGTGTGTTTCCTGAGGCCAACCAAGACCCGGTAATTCAAATCGCGAATGTCGTTACACGTTATGGGGAGTCAAAGCCATTCGTTCGAAATGTGTTCGTCTTGGACACATGTAGCTTAATTGTCAATACCCAACTTTTCGAGTTTGACGCAGAGGAAAAAATGCTGATGGCCTGGAGAGACTTCTTGGAGGAGGTTGATCCGGACGTTATCATCGGATACAATATTGCTAATTTCGATTTCCCCTACCTTCTTAAACGAGCGGAACATCTCAAATGCTCAGGATTCCACTTCTGGTCCAGACTGAAGCATATCGCTTCACGGGTAGGGGACGCAAGATTTTCTAGCAAGCAAATAGGCAACCGGGAGTCCAAATCTACGAATATCAGCGGCAGAATTCAACTCGATCTCCTGCAACTTATTCAGCGGGACTATCAGCTGCGAAGCTACACTCTAAATTCAGTATGTGCGCAGTTTTTAGGAGAACAAAAGGAGGATGTCCATCACACTATGATTACAGAACTTTTTAATGGAACGCCGGACTCGCGGCGACGGTTGGCTGTTTACTGCTTGAAGGATGCATACTTACCTCAGCGACTGATGGATAAACTTATGTGTCTTGTCAACTATACTGAAATGGCAAGAGTCACTGGCGTACCTTTCAACTTCCTGCTTTCCCGCGGACAGCAAGTCAAGTTTCTTAGCCAACTGTTCCGCAAGGCTCTCGAACAACAATTGGTTATTCCCAATTTACGGAACGAGTCGACTAGCGAACAGTACGAAGGAGCCACCGTCATCGAGCCTATTAGAGATTATTACGATGTTCCGATAGCAACCCTTGATTTCGCATCCCTATATCCTAGTATTATTCAAGCACACAACCTGTGCTACACGACTCTTCTAAAGAAGTCAACCATCGACACACACCAAATGAAGGAAGGAGAAGACTATATCGTGACTCCAAACGGGGATAGGTTCTGCACCTCAAAAGTCCGCAAAGGGCTCCTGACTCAGATCTTAGAAGAACTTCTTGGTGCAAGAAAACGCGCAAAGAAGGAGCTTGCTGTGGAAACGGACCCTTTCAAAAAGGCTGTCTTGAACGGACGACAACTTGCTCTTAAAATCAGTGCGAACAGCGTTTACGGCCTGACTGGTGCTACTGTTGGCAGACTACCCTGTTTGCCTATCGCCAGTAGCACGACTAGTTACGGCCGCCAGATGATTGAGAAAACTAAGGAAGAGGTAGAGGCTAAATTCACCATCGCCAATGGGTATTCTCACGATGCTAAGGTCGTGTATGGTGATACTGACTCCGTCATGGTTAAATTTGGAATGCAAGACCTTGCTGAAGCAATGAAGCTTGGGCGGGAGGCAGCTGATTTTGTTTCAGCTAAGTTCATTAAGCCGATTAAATTGGAGTTCGAGAAGGTGTATTTCCCATATCTCCTCATCAACAAGAAACGCTACGCAGGTCTCTATTGGACGAGACCAGACAAGTATGATAAAATGGATACCAAGGGCATTGAAACCGTTCGCCGAGACAACTGCCGTATGGTACAGACAGTTATCGAAACTGTCCTTAGGAAAATCCTCATTGATCGAGATGTCGGCGCTGCCCAAAGGTATGTTTTCTAGATTTATTTCCCTTTACTTCCCTTTGCGCTGCTCTATTGACATTTCATTTCCCCCCTCCCCAATAGTTACGTGAAGGATACGATCTCTGATCTCCTTCAAAACAAAATCGACATGTCTAAACTTGTGATCACGAAAGCCCTCTCTAAAAAGGATTATACTGCGAAACAAGCTCATGTCGAGCTAGCAGAGAGGATGAAGAAGCGTGACGCCGGTTCTGCCCCAACGCTCGGCGACCGAGTTGCATATGTCATTGTTAAAGGTGCTGGAGGTTCAAAAAATTATGAAAAATCGGAAGACCCGATCTACGTACTAGAAAACAATATTCCAATAGACACGAAGTACTACCTTGATAATCAGCTCGCCAAGCCCCTCACGCGAATCTTCGAGCCCATCCTTGGCGAGAAGAAGGCCGGCCAGTTGCTCACCGGGGAGCACACTCGATCCATCTCCGTCGCGGCCCCGACGCTGGGCGGCCTGATGAAATTCACCAAGAAAACACAAACGTGTATGGGTTGTAAGAAGCCCCTTACTGGGAAAGAAGGCGCCGAGGGCGCTGTTTGTGAGAACTGTCGCCCACGCCTCGGCGAGCTCTACACTAAAACCCTTACGAGAGTGTCTGATCTGGAAGTGCGGTTTGGCCGCCTGTGGACGCAGTGTCAGCGATGTCAGGGCAGTTTGCATTGTGAGGTTATCTGCTCGAGCAGGGACTGCCCGATATTCTACATGCGGATGAAGGCGAAGAAGGATGTTGAGGACGCTGAGAAGGAGTTGGCACGCTTTGATCACGATCTGGGGGCCTGGTAGGTGAGTGGGATATAGGTAATATGTTATCTCTCTATTCATCGGTCACTTGAATTTATGCTGGCATTACATCGGGAATAAATCATCCTGGATTGGCTTGCTTGGTTTTACGACATGTACGCATTGTGTAAAATGTGAAGGGATCCTGGCTTTTTGCGTCTATATTTTTGTTTATTGTTTTTATGAGCATTGTGGCAGGCATATGCTGCATGTACGTCTACTAATGGTAATGGTATTTTATATATTCTCTCTTGAATATTTTCTTTTCTTGCCTGTTCTTGTCCATATTCATCTTTGATGACGGCCAAATAGTTAGCTATCTGTACCTCATGTTCTTGGCACGGTCGGGCCCTTCTCCCCTCCTTCAAAATTTCTGTACCATCACTCTCTCGCTCCTTATTTTTTATCTCCCAACTCCTCATTCTGGGCTGTTACCCTTCTTGGCTACGTATCTACCGCAGGTACGTACACCTATAAAAAGCACCAATAACCTTATCCCATGCATCGCAGTTACCTGCGAAAATGACGACATTTTTGGCCTGTCAGCGTGAAGCTGTTTACTAGCTTTCTACTTCTGCGACATCCTATTTTATCCATTCTAAATATACTTACAGTTTTCGAAACGCATCCACCTCCAGATAGTTTCTATGAACTTAAATATCCCACATGCGAAAACTTTACGACAGAGTTCGTGGTTTTGGCTACAAAAGTAGTAGAAAAGAAAAGTTAAAATAAATTTGCTAGATGAAATTCAAGATTTTTGAATACATCTGTGAGACAGCCTTGAGAAGAGAGTTTCATATGCTCCGTCCTCTACTTAGTCGAGTCGTACTATGCTTGTAAATGAACAACTAACGTGAACAGACGAAATACATGCGACACAAATATGAGAAACCAAGATAGCAATCCACCTTACTTTCCTCGGGTAAAGTACTATCAAGTTACTTGTCCCCTGTTCGCAATTATAGGGAAGATAAAATATTTGGCAATGTGTGCACGGAGGAGAGAAATTCAACGGAGGTGCTTAGATACAATTCTGCTTGTTCGAGGAGGTAGATAATTAATGTTCTCTCCCGAGAAATGGCCGAAATGGCCTAAATAATGCAGAAACCCCAGCAACCAATATTCTGCTCATTGGCGATCTGGTGAGGCCCCATGAAGGCAAGGCTAGTCAACTGTTGCAGTGTTCACTATTTGAGCTGTGATCCTCTTGCAAGTTGTTCAATTTCATCCAGAGTCGGTCCCTGAGCTGGCCCAGGTTGGTTCTCAAGAAACGAAATACTGGCCGCTCATTGGCCAGCGCAACGTCACCCTAACTTCAATCGTGAATCAGATTCGAGCTTCACAAAGCACTGCCAGCAATATCTTCATAGCAGATGCGAATCCACTTAATGTTAATAATTCATCAGTTATTCGCCCATAGCAAAATGCCGGAATTACAGAATCCGCGGTCGGATGATCATTCAGTATCATGGCCAGAGGTAAGCCGAGTTTTCACAGCTGTGTAGGGCGCTGCATACCAGTGACGATGTATTTAATCGTTTTGCTGACAACATACTATTTCTCCTCACTTTCTAGATATTTTCGCAGCACCAGTCAAATCTGAATCGACACCTTCAAATATGTGGCATGGTTAAGCAACATGTCGTTCCAGAAAGTCCATCATTCCGCGCCATTTCTTCCATGTTGAATCGAACTCAAGAGCTGCTCAAACAGCTAGAGGAACTCAGAAGTGAATTTGTAATTTCCACCACTCTCACCCTTGACCTAGAACGATATCATTTTGCGCATTTTGACTTACAGATTTCTATTAGATGCCTCAGCATAATGCAACCAGGTTCCTCTCAGGCAAATGTGTGGATAGGGTCGATGAGCAAAGGGCAATGAATAGAGGTGCAGAATCTGTGGGCCAGGGTCCTGCAACCTCACTTCCATCTTCACAAAGCGGAAGCAATCAACATCCCAGTGATGGAGCAAGCGCGACTGGGACACCGGTCCCACTTTTTGTGTTTGACAAGACACCCACTCCCATTTCCCTCCCTCAGCGTCCACGAGGTAGGACCAAACGCTCACTAGACGACGAAAGCAGAGCTGAAGATAATGGCGAAGCCATAACTGCCTTACCTAAAAGAAAGCGGCAGAAGTTTTTCTCAATCGAGAATGGCGACAATACGTCTGCAAGTACTTCATCCCGCTTCGTCGAAACTGAAGATATTTCGGCGGAGGTTGAAGCGCGACTCAAGGCAAAAGAAGAAAGCCGACGACGTATGGCGGAGGATCGGGAGAGGAAGAGGAAAAGGAATAGCTCGGGGTCGAACTCTGGGGGGCTTGGTGCCGAAAGCTCATCACAACAGCCGACGAAACGTTTCAGGGCATATCATGGCACTGAACGGGAAGAACTTTCCGGCCCTTGTCCAACAGATGGCAATGTAACAAAACGCGAGAAAAGGAGAGCCGTTGGCAACGTTCATGAGATGGTCAAAATCAACGGGGAAAGACATGGTGCAACAATGTACAAAAAGCTGAAGAAGTCATGACCCTAGTTTAGTATTAGGATAAGTACAGTGACGTATATTATTCTGATACTTGTCTATACTATATTGGACTCTCTCCGTCATCTTTCTGTCCTGAGCTTGGTATACATGGTGGCATTCTTCTGGTCATTCCGTGATGAAGAACTGCCCGATGAGGCTGTTTCCTATTTGGCCTCTTTTGAGTTCATGCCATTCCGCTCTCGTTTCGCTCCTCCTACGGGAAAGGCGCTCCGTCCGTCGTGCCTTCTTTCCCTTCTCAGTCTAGCTTCCAAACAACCAGGAAAGAGTTATGAGCATCCGTGGACCCGGAGAACTGTGTAGTGCAGGTCGCTCTTACTCCGCAATGCTTATTCCAGTTTTGCCCCAGGATTGCCCCAGGATTGCCCCGGTTGGGACCGTTGAAGCCGTTGAAGCCGTTGAAGCCGTTGCTCCGTGAAGGTAAACCGGTGAACTCTATCAATCGCCATTCTTCGACCACTGGTTCTCTTTGCTTTCGGCCATTCCTACGGCAATTATGGCGAGTGATGATACATTTTTATGATTTTAACTAATATCCAGGAGGCGATCAAGATGAGCACTCTTCTTATTTGGAAGTCGCTCGAAAGAGCTTGCGGGGGACAAAGTCCCAACAATCTTTCCAGTCTCTGCTATAAAATACCCTCCCACCCCCGGTGCTTTCCTTCCTACATCTTCCCTGCAACCCCCGTCCGTCGTTCGTTCATCCGCTCTCTGGTTACATATATCGGTCCTTCGTATATATCATTTCTGGCTTCTTCCAAGCCTACTTGAGTTTACTTACTCTTCTCTCTGTGAGAGCCCTCATCGCATATTTTGCCCTTTTTCCTGTAAAAAGGGTGGCTCAAAGCCCACCTTACAATCACTTTTTTTTCCTACCTCTTTGAACCTCGATATACTGATCCCACCGCTATCTTCCTCTTTATTTCCGGTTATCTTCTGGCCCCTCGTCATATATTGTCTCTATATCATAATCTGAGCAAGAAATACTTTGCGACATTCACCTCAGCTTTTACTATACCATTTGCTCAACTTAGCCTATATATCTGGAAGCAGCAATACTATTCAAAGCTCCTACGAGCTTGGTGATCATTCCGAAGTCTATAACGACCAGTCGTTCGTAACAACCGATCAAATACTCGAGCAGTCTATCAAATATAGACGAGTGCGACTACGTACCTGATATCCTCGGGTATTCTGGACCCTCGACGAAAACCCTAACAAGCTACTTGATTCATCCGGAAGCTTCAAAGGATCTTAAGCAGCCTATCGAGCTCCTGACGATAGAACCGTCATACGAAGGGAGACATTTGTGAACGGATTTTTTTTTTCAATTATCTAAAATGTCACCTCAAAACAACAAAGCCAGCCAAAGCAACAATTTTAAGAGTATCTCAGAAGGTATGTGTTCCCATTTAGGCAAAGCTACGCTCATGATATTGTTGACAGTGAAACTAACACCCCTTGATTTAGACGCTCTTATGGAGGCTACCGTGGGGTAAATATAAGCCCTTATATGCATTATTTTCTCTTTAGTTGGTCGCGGCCTGATCAGCATTCTTCGTCTCTGCAGCAGTGATACATTTGGTATTCCTCCCAGAGACGATCTGCCGAAACCAACCGAAAGCATGGATATGGACGGGGTTGGGGAAACGGGCCATTATGGCTGGGAGGATATTGGCCTCAAGGATACAATTTTCGAAACCATAAACGACGAAGACAGTTTATTCAATATGTCATTTAATCCTCCACTTACTGTCAAGGAGAGATACCGACAAGCATGCCTGAATACACTGTACAGAGAACCTCGCCCCGTCACCATCATTATTGACCTCGCTACAGAGAACGATACGAATCATGCAGAAACAGTCAACACTACGAACGTGACAAATGGGACAAGAATAGCATTACCTATTCGTCAAAGCCCCCCACGGGGGTCAAGTCTATCAAGGTCCCCTCCAAAAAAGGCTGGTCATCAGACAAGTAATTCCATTCGACAAATTTCTCCGAATCGTTCGCCAGATGGGGAAAATGGTCGGAAGAGCCAGCAACCTCGTTCCAATTCCAACGAAGGCCGAATCAAAAAGCAATATAAAAACTCGCTTACGGCATCGTTTAAAGAATTTACGAGGCAACAACTCCAACAAAGCCCAGACGCATTTAAAGGCGAGTGGTACAAAACGCAGGACGCGACACCCACCAAACGCATTAGTTATGTTAAGTTTTTGAAGAACGGCAGCAACGCTAGCGGACACAACTAAACTGGAATGAACCCTATGATGCATTATGTTTATATTTTAAGTTTTGTTATCATTCGCTGTGTTTGCATCCGCCGATTCATCTTCTTGTCTACGTGTGAAAATTGGATTCTGGCAGGAGCTGGGCTTGGAGACAAATTGAGAAATTTTCGAACTCTCTTACAAATTTTATTTGTCTTGCTGTTTGTATGTTCGCATGTTCGCATGTCTGCATGTCTGCATGTCCGCATGTTTTCATATTAAGTCTTTTCTGCATTGCGATTGTTTTGTACAATACCCACATACATGGTTTGAGAAATTTGGATAACTTGGGAAATTCCTTCTTTTTCACCCCTTACTTCGGGTGATTTCTAGAATGGACCTGTTACTTTGCTCTTCATACGGAATGCTGGTACTGTTGTTCAAAGGTTTTTATCAAAGAAGTGAATAATACAAGTGTTTTGTTTTTTTCCCTTCTACGGATGGTATGAGAGTAAATAAAGACGCATGAACATGAAATGGAAAGAAAGTGATCCAACTAGTTCTACCGTAGATTGAAGGCTATCCCCAGTCGACTCCCACGCACTCTCCCGGTACCAGTGGAGGTGAGGTTGTATGTAGTTTTCATCCAGGTGTAGCATCTCCTTTTCACTCCAGCTCCTTTACTACAACACCAAACAGCCATGTTTCCAGGTTGGGGAGATGAACAAAAGACGAATAGAGCCGCCAGAAGACACATCATTAGTAGCATTAGACACGTAGGCGCAGCGAAACAGTTGCTGGAGGTGACTGCGAATGAACCGCGGAATCCCCGCTGCGTCGCAATTTCGTCAACGTGATACAGCCGCCGGGGAAGCGGAATGGTGTATATTGTACGTCGGCAATTTTCATCTTCATCCCTCAACGTGATGGTTGAGACTCAAGAGTCATCGCGGTGGTGTAATCGGGAACATGGCCCGCCATCCAGCACAATCCCTGTCGGACCAACACTGCGAGATAACATGAAGGTTAAGGGTAAAGAAGCTCACATTCCATAACGAAATGGAAAAACCTCAACTCCGCTGACTCCCCCCCTCCACCTCTCCCCCGTTTTGCTTCTCAACCCCCTCTTCGCCTGCCTCATCATCCTTCTGGCCCCAATTTATCACATCCCAAATATGTTCCTTGATCAAATCGCCATAACCCTTTCCCTCCTCCAGCGCCTTCAGTTCTTCCCTGCGTCTCCGTTCCTTCCACCCTTCTCTTTCCCCACCCATCCACACCTTTTTCACAATATTCATCTCCTTCTCCTTCTCCTGCCTCCGCTTCAACCTCTCCAGCTCCTCCCCTACAATTTTCCCTTCCCGAATCTCAGCGTCCCGCGCAGCCCGCAGCTGCGCCTGCATCGCCTCCGCCTGTGGCGTAGGCAGGTCGCGGAACACATTTGGCCGGTTCTCGCCGACCGTCCGTGACCGGATGTGCCCGACTATACTGCTACCTGTGTGTACGGAGGAGAGGCGGTTTGCGGAGACCAGGAAGGCAGCACCAAGACTGAACGTATAGAAGTCTAGTTTACGGGGCGGAAGAGCGATGAAGACGGGAGCTGCAAAGAGGAAGGTGTAGGATGCAAAGTTCTTGAACTTTTCGAAGTCGGCGGCGCGATCGCGGGCGGGAAGGGTTGCTATGGTTGTACTGGAGGATGATTGGGGAGTGGAAGGCTCGGCGGCCGCCATGGTTACAATTCAGGAGGGGGTGTGTTTTTCTCTTTCTTATGTAGAGTCCAGGACAGGTAAAGTCCCTGACGTAGCCAGGTATGGTATTCCTTTTATGTTTCAATTGAGGCTGACGGCCGTTTTACTTTTGTCTGATAGTGGGTTGCTTCGTGGAAACGGTATCTTGCGGGCAGGATTTTATTGCGAATAGAGAGAAATTTTGATAGGTAGACGTATAGTTAATAAATAGGTATTCATATAGTCTTAATTGATAGAGCTAGTCTTTAAATAAATTAAAAAGTATACTGGTTGGGAGGATACAGAATATTGATTTATTCATCATCCTGAGCTTCAAAGCCTCAAACCTCTTTTGCGGGTGTGGTGTAGATTGCCTAAAAGGGCATAGGCCGAAAACCCATAGTATTTATTAAACCACTGCAAACGACAAAAATCTCAATTTTCTGGTTAACGTTCTCTGAGTAACCCGCTGATATACGATGAAGTGATCTAATAAACAGACGTTAACCTCCAAAATATATATGAAAACAACTGGTTTACAGCCAACTATGCTGTTCATTATCTCTCCAATTACCCCTCCCTGGCTAATAATAAGAAATATTAAGCATCGGGATAGCAAGTCACTATTCTTGAATTATCGTCAGCCATGCAACAACGCCAAAAATCTCGCAATATAACATTCTGTTTACTATCCCCTCGTCATGTTCATCAATATCTTTCCCGCCAACCAATGTGGTTTCCCTTCTCCCGTAGCGTTACTATTCATTGCCTAAGCTACACATAAGAAAGAAGAGAATGGATAACAAGAACCATCTGGCGAACGATGCGCGCCGATGTCTAAGTTCCGATATCACAAGCATACTTGTCTAAGGTCTATCTCCCTACCACCTAACATTCTTCAAATCAATTCCAGTTTGAGATGGCGCCACCGTCCTATATATTATAGAGCCATCCTCATTCTCCCCGGCTGGCTCGATGAGCCCGGCGGAAACTTCATCCAGGATGCGGGCATAGTTTTCGTCCTTGTTGACTTTACAGCGCACTGTGGCGGATTCGCAGTGCGCTGTTAATGCTGTACTAGATTTAAACATGCGCAAACAACCAGGACAGCTAATGAGATGGATGACATATTAGTTTCAGGGACTAACTCTGGGAGAAGCGAAGGCGCAGGAGCGGAAAATGTTCGATATAGAAGGAACAAGACACAACTAAATACGGGGATAGGTTTATAAGGGGAAGCTTTCATACCGGAAGACACCACCCATATGGATTCCAGACTTAATATGGCCCTCAAAATCCTTCTCGCTGTCAAATAACTTATCGCATACACATACCCACTTCCCCATAGCGGGACTGAAGAACTTAGAAGGGCTCCACGGTTCCTGTTGGCGTTTCTCAACAGTTTCACTTTCCCGAGGCATGGGCGATGGGGCAAACCTGCTTTCCCAGGTTCCCCAAGTGTTGTCAGATGCCTTTGACGCCGTCTCATCGAGGTCAATCAGAGGGGTATGTTTTCCCGTCGGGGATGTCGGTGGACCGCTGTTATTTGCGCGGAAACGGCTTCTAACCTCCCGATCATCACGGCCATATGCCGCGTCAGAATATGCCATGAAGACTTGCTCCTCTGAGCCTATCTCCACCTCTTTCTCTTCCCCGGGGGCTGGCCAGAGACTCATTCCGCGAAGCTGCATCGAGACAGAGGTGGCGTCATATCCACTGCTGCCTGTGGTCCCGGGTTTACTTCTCTCACCCGACGTGGGCACCGTTTCCCGCCCATCTAAGAGAGGAAGGCCAATGCCACCATCCAAACTGGAAGTGATAGATGAATCAGTGAGCCCAAAACCCTTATTAGTGGGGCCCAAGGCTCGGGACATCACAGTTCGGAGCGCTTCCTTCTTGACGCGCTGTTCTCTATACCGTTCTGCGGAGAAGGACGGACATTGGTCGTTTTCTATATGACACATGTATGCATGGGCACGCCTGAACTTGGCATGGCAGAAGTGGCAGACCATTTCCTGGTTGGTTCTATGGAACTGTTTAACGTCAGAGACTGTGATAAATACCTGGAAGTGCAGAAGATAAATAACACGTAACAAGAGTGAAAATGCAAGAGAGCAACGCCGATGAAGCAAATTTGATGCATAACAGAAGCAGAAGACCTCATACCTGGGCGAAATGTGTGTTCTTGCCTCCCTCGCTTTTGAACTCCTCTCCGCAGCTGGGGCAGGCAATGTGTTTATTGCTTTCGAGTTTATGGGCGAACAGTTCTCTCTCATCTTCAAAATCTAGATTGCAACGGGCGCAGTATTCATGATCGGTGAATTCGATTTTATGCTTTCGAAGCTCCTTCTCTGTAGCGAAGGTACGGTTGCAATTTTCAAAAGTGCAGACGATTCTGGGAGTGATTTCTGTGGGGGCCATCTTGATAGTGGCTGTGAGAAGACGCCTGTAGGTGGATATAGTTATAACGACGCGGCAGAAGGGAGTGAGGAGAGAAGTTTTGCAGAAGCAGTATAGGATAAAAGAAGGGCCAGGAAGAAGCTTGTACGGTCCTTTGTATCTTATTCTCGTCAAAGTCAGTAAAGTGAAAAACGAAGAGAGAGTCAACAAAGGGTTCTCAGAAGGTCAGTGAATGTTCTGATGAGTAATGCGAGAGAGTCTTCTACATCTCAACCTCATTGCACCTGGATGTAGTTAATATATATATATATATATAACTAGTATTAAAAATTACTATTGAGCAAGACTTTGGTTCGAATGTATGTTTGCCCAGCCATTGTATTCTTGGTTTGATCAAGGATAATAACAAGGCATTGCTTTTTCATTCAGCGACTACGCCTTCGCATTGCTATCATGTAGGGCCAACTGTGCTATATGGCCATCGGCCAAAAGCCCAGGTTCAAGAAATGCCAATGAATAGAGCCTTGACATAGTAGATACATCAACATCAACATTTCTTTAATATTGCAGACATATGTTTACCCCTTTCCCTTTCCACACGCTCAGAATCGTGAATATGGAAGCCTGTTGGAATTAATCAGCCCAAAATGCTCAGTTCAATGTTTCCAATTGATTGAAAGGGCACCGATCCCAATGGATAAAATAGAAAAGAATAGAATAGAGAATAGCATAGAATCACACGTACCATTTCCCCCTCCACGTCACAACCGCCCAATTATTCCCATCCTTATCCGTCTCCTTCTCAACCGTAGTCGAGAAGGAAATCGCACTCATAATCCCGTCTCCAAATTTCTCATTCATCACCGCCTTATACGCGTAGCCATAGTTCTGCACAATCTCATACAGACGGTAAATCAGCGGGTCCTTCGGGGGGAAGGAGACGGACTTTCCCCGGTCTGGGAATCCGCTCAGAAGAGACTCCAGATGAGCATGGTCAATTTCAAGGACCTGAGCCAATTTGGCAATATCCTCCTCGGAAGCTTTTGCTTGTCCATAGAAGATGGCTGCGGTGGCTACCTCATTCCGGCCAATGGCTGCTGCTATGCTCTCGAAAGAGAGCTTCTTGTCGGCTTTGGCCTTGAAGAGAACCTCGGATGAGGTGGGGAGGTTAGCGTGTTCGGAGATCTGGGAGGCATAGGTTAATTATCTGTTCACTGGCGATCTACGAAGGATGGTGGAGTGGTTGTGAAGGTATCATACGTCAAGGGTCGCGAGGTTGAGGTTGGACATGGTGTATGCTACCCTGCTTGGAGTTACTGATTGTGCGGGGCCTGCTGTAGGAATGTTGTATTTTGTCAAATTGGCTCTCGGGATTATTACGTTCCTGGTCTCTCAACAATGCAAATCAAAGAAGAGGAGCGCTGGAATAAATAGAATCGAGATCAGATATATGCCTAAGAAGTTTGTAACAAATATGCGGCGAAAATGACGGGAAACCTGTTTTCCCCAACTTATTTGAAGGCGCGGAGGTTGCTTGGTGATGAGGGGTAGCGAGTGAGGGGTTGCAAGGACTGTGGAAGTAAAGGGTTCGGACGCAAAACCTGGGTTACATTTTTATATGCGTGTAGTATATCGATGGCAGTTTAATATTGGTACTAAACTCTAATTTATAAAATCAAGGCCTTACGATAACATATACTCTGTTCCCATGCATCGAATTCAAGCCATTTGGAGCTCAGCCGGTGCCGGCGCCATGACGTCATCTGGCTTCGAACTGGCAACGCTATTTTTGGTCCTAAACTTGCAGATCACGGCTCGACATCTGCCTGTTTTCATCAATCAACAACTTCAACACACCGGAATGGCTAACTATGCCATACCATACTTATTTATTTGCCACAGATCTTGTCCAGAGATACTTTTCCCATCCTCACTTAACAGATGCGTCAGTGTTTAAGGCTTTCATCCGGACCGCCAGTGGGATCAATCTCAAAGATCCACTGAGCCCGCAAGAATTCCAGCTTGCAAAGGTTAATAAGACCTCGTATGTCCTGAAGAGATTCGAAAATCATGAATATTTCAAGCCTAGGAAACGCGCCTTGAGCACCGGCATCCTCTAATATAACTCTCAAAGAAGATAAAACATAAAAGAGTAAAAACACGCGACAAATGCCAAATGCAGCCTAACGTGCGAGCTCTCTATAATCAACATCATATGTTTGGTCCCAGACCTCGCCCTGCTTTTCCTCATAACCTTTCAAGTAATCTGACTGTATTCTCCCTGCCATACCGCGGAGAGAGCCCTTCCGCGCGTCAATGACCGGGCTCATCCATTCTGTCTCTCCATTCCTTTGAGCCGTGCGGATCGGGAAAGACGCCGCGCTTAACCCCGTCGGCCGGCTATTTCCATAGATATTCTCCCATTGTCCCGGTGGTACGACATATGTCTCGTGATATATGGAGACATGGGGGCAGTCCTTCACAACGCTTGACCAATATTTCACTGCTTGAATGTGGAACGGCCCGTGAGCGTATTTGTGCAGGGACTCGAAATCCCGGAAATACATCACAGTCATAACCTCATTTGCCGCTGAGTCTTCGGCACTGGTCCAGGTCGCTGAACCCAGGTACCCCGAATGCTCAGCGGTCTCTTTGAGCTCCCTTACCATTCTAAAGAAGTATTTGGCTAATTTGAGATATACCGGATCGAAAACTCCAAAGGGGGTGACTGGATTTCGTTCCTAACATAAATACAACGAGCGGCCGTTCGGCAAAAGTCGATCCAAAGGATCCGTCTGGACGAGGCATTTAGGCAGTGAATTTGGTGAGGAGTACATCTGAGAGGTAGCGGTTCTTCGTCCAGCCGAAGGCCATGAGAAGGTTGTCACCGATCCGATAAGCAATGACCACTGTGGCTGGCAGGAGGTTAAGATAGCCTAGCAGGGCGACGGCCACACCCTGCAACAACCCGCCGACCAGAAGCCATGTGCTCATGGTAAAATTATCGCGCATTATGTTGTTCTTGATGTTTTTCCTGACGGCTTTTGCATTGTGGTTGTACGACGGCACTTTTTGTGGTGAGGAAAGTGGACGAAATGATTTTTCGGCCATCGTGATGTAGACTTGGTCGGAGGAATTGGTTAGTTCTTCAAATAAGGAGTATAAAACAAAAAACACAAGGATTCCTGTGTTGCTTCACACTCGGGAAAAAGGGGGAAGGGGGGGATGAATGACGACTTTATAGTCTTCAGATAGGGAGCCTGCACCCAGAGGATATCCAAGCATGTCAGCCCCCTCCCTGATACCAAGCAAGAGCAAACCACCACATTATTAGCAACGGAAAGAAATGAATAGATTCCTGTATTCCTCCGACGGGCAGTAATATTTAGGCGTCAACCCGAGGATTTATTGTATGTTGCGGAGAGAAAGATACATTCATTTTAAAGCTCTCGGAAAATTTTACGCTGCGTAAGCAATTAGTTATGGACATGGATTCCGTTTTGTTTTAACCTTACTAAGGTTAGCCCGAAACGGACTGGCGAGCCAGAGACATAACTATTCATCGCTGATATTTTTCGGTCCTAACCATTATCGTGATTAAGTTAACTATAATTATTCTTTTAATTTTTTTTTTTTTTTTTTTTTTTTTTTTTTTTTTTTTTTTTTTTTTTTGGTTGTAGATGTAAATAGATAATTTACTTCTATTGAAGGACATTCGGAACTTACCTATAAAATAAGTTCTAATATCAATAGGATTCCAGCTCAGAATAATTATATATATGTGTGTGTGGATATGTCAAAGGGTAACCAGGAAGTCATGTCACCTCACAAGCTGACTATGCTCGGGCAACCGAAATCTTGAATACTATTTCACAATTTGCAAAAGAATATATCCATGGCTTTCAGCCCTATGTGACCTTTCATTCATATACTCTCCATGGACTTCTTTTGCATGAGTGCGTGGACGCTAATCGCCTCAACTTGCAGGGGTTATTCCTGACAAAATCGATCCCAAGGGTGTTCCAGACGCTGATTAAAATACGCCGAGAAGGTCGCAATAATACGGACTGTTAAAGGTTAGTAAAATCTACTTGGTGCTTGTCAACTAGGGGTGAATAGACAGTTAAACCGACCGGAGTTTCCTTTGCAAGACTGTATAGCAATATCCGCCTTACTAACTACTCTACTCCGTATACGGAGTTGGCGAGGGAATATCAACTCGCTCCTTTGACAAGCCCCTGCATCTGGGAAACAAACAGGGGTAAGGGGAACCTTATCACATCAAGAAAACATGGATGCTAAAGTAAGCACGCCGCCACCGGCTGGAGGCCAACGTCAGCTCCTATACTTAGTAGCAGTGCACTGATCCTAGGATAGTGTCCCGCCATTAGCAACGTCGGGCACTAACAAACGGTGCCTGCATTGGCACGCGCGTGCTGTTGAAGTCGGCTGAGCACACCCTTCAATGTCGACTCCAAAGTTATGATCCAGGAGGGTCAGGGGCCTTTGTGTGTCCAGCCGCATCCGTGGAGCGGGAAGCCATGGTGAGCACGTCGCTAAAACAATCCCTTTATCAACCTGTAGCATAGCAATGGTTTGCGCGGAACTGCACCGGCAGTTGAGTTCAACGTTGGGCTTGGCGTGAAATGACGGCATTAAAGAAGCGCGGAATTCCATATCCATGAAGCGGTGTAAGCTGCACGTTCGGGAATCAGGAAGGATATGGCGTTGCATTCGTTGAAACAACTGGTAGTACTTGCCCGTATAGTTAGTCGAAAGGAAATATGTAATACACGAGCGTCCATATCGCTACCTGTAGAATCATTTGCGGCCAATATCAAGAATATCAAGTGGGGACAAGCTGTCGTCATGCGATGTGTTCCCGGTGTCCCACCCTGGCGGCAAATTGAAAATAGCGCATCAGCTACACTTCGTAATATCTCCCTCGTGTCGACGTATTCATAAGAATACATCACTACAACCATTCCTAATTTATTTTGTCTCACTGGTAGCAGCAACGTCCCCATCAACAGCAGCCGCACTGTTAAAGCCACCATCAACCCCATCAACTACCTCCCCCCTCTTTCCCTGACACATAATCTCCCCCAGAAATTCCACCAAAGTCTCTCCCTCCCTCTTCGCGCCAACCTCATCCTCTCCGCCCCTCCCATCCTCTCTCCCGATCCTATCCTGAACCCACACCTCCAACCGCCTCAACCCCCTAACCGTCAGTAGCGGCTTCAACCACTTGGCCCCGGTCGACCGATCCAAATACTGCCCCTCGTAATTCATACAAAACCCCAGCTCCACCAAGCCATCCATCTTACTCCTAACAATCTCCCAAAACTCGCCCCACGGCTCATCCCACAACGTATATTGTTCGTACGAAGCGTAACCAGCTACACCACGGCGTACCGGCGCCATTGTCAAGCACGACAAGCCAACTCAGGTGCTCCGCAGCCGCTTGACGAGCGCCAAATTACGGGTGGATACCATGCACGCAAAGAGGAGACATGTCTTTAGCTCTGAAGCTTCGAAGGTTAGTTCGCCGTAGAGCACTGCAGCTGCCTCATTGTATAGCTGTTTGTTGGTGTATAGGATGGCGGTCGGTAAGTGGGCAAGGATTGAGCGCGGCGTATTGGTAATTATTTTATTCCTGCTATCGCGCTGAAGGGGTTCGGAGAAGGTGTTGCTTAGCGCCTGGATGCAGAGGTCGACTCGGGAGCTGTGGGCGCAACATGCATCGTCCAGGTGGGGGGTTTGCTGGCGGCAGCGGAGTAGGTATAGAGTTTCCCTGACATGGAAGAGGTGTAGGATAAGTCGCAGCTAAAGAGAGCGTAGTAGATTTGGTTGCGGATCTCAGGCGGAAGGGACAAAAGGGAAAGGGTGATTGATCATTGGTTTTGCGGCCGTCAAGGCTGATTGAGTGTCATTTTTGGCGTTTGGTAAGTATGGAGAGCTTGCGAGAGGAGAAGTTCTCGATGAAACTGCGCATTCATTGTTCGGCTCCATGGAGTGGATTTCGAGGTGTTTAGCTGCGGGCGCATTTCTACAGCGTAGTTCTCGCCCCAAGATGTGTATGGGGATTGATGTCGTCGGGAGCAAGCGCCAGGATATGCTGATCTGCCAAGTATAACTATCACGGACCAGGGGGAAGCTTCGCATCAACGTGGTTTCAGTTTCCCCCACACAGAGCAATCCGTCGCCAATTTTTCCCGTCAAATAATGCAGAGATGGTCAGACCCTGACCAGCCACTTTTTTGCTGGGCTCCTGGTGACTTTCGCACTTATTGACCTCGACGCGATACAGTGGAGGCTTCAAAATTGTTCTAAACAATTATTTGACAGATCCCGATCACGGATTCGGTGGTATTTCCATGGTATTTCTGCAGTGGCCGAAAAATCCCCAACGTTTGCGGTTGCTGCCTAAGGAATGAACATGCATCAGTATGAGGGGCCAAGATCGCTCTCTACTTTCTCCCTTCGCTGCTAAGAAGCCCACAGCCCTCTGTAGTGAGGCACGTCTCTAGCGCCAGCCCACGCTTCAGCCCGATGTGGCCCGAATCCCAGTGCAGCTGAACATCACAGCTGGGTTCCTCGGTGTCATCTTGTTCGACTGTGTAACATAACTAGAGGTTATGCAGCAAACTTATGCAGCAGGCTCTAAGAGAAGAGCTGTTGTGACTGGTCCGCGGAAGAAGCGAACCACGATCCTGGGTTTGCCTGAGTGGACACTGACGCCACGATAGCTGTGGCTGAGCAAGCCACAACGAGATCAATTCCCCCACTTCGCGTGTTCCAGGACCAACCCCAGGACCCGGGGAGGGGAACAACATCCTTCATATAAAGACAGCACTCTCCTGCTCGTTTCCTGGGTTGGGTTCGAAGCGGTGTAGATATGCGATAGACATTCACTCAGTTTGCTATTGCTAATGTTAACCCCCGAATAAAAGGGTATTTCAAGCCGCGAAACCGAGCATCCTGTTTGAGCCCCATTCCCCGCACTAATTCGCAGTCAGCCGAAACTCGCCCTCAATGTCCGGAAAAGAAGACCCTTTGGCCTACGGGTATTATGGCGGACAAGGAGAGTCTGAAAGAGGTTCTGGCGATGGCAGGGGGGGAGGAGGAGGGGGGGGGGAGAGGAGCCTCCTAGGAGGCACCCTCAACAAGTTCCGTGACAAGGTCAAGACTTACGCCGGTGGACCAGGTTCTCAACAACCATACCAACAGTCCCATTATGATACTCATAACGTCCAACAGGTGAGAGACTCGGAGAGAATACAGTGGAATCCCTACTTTTCACATACTGGTATATTGGCGATGGGGGTTTTTTATATTCCGCTAACAAGGTTTCAGGGACAATCCGGCTCCCATGGTTATGGACAACCATACCCACCACAGCCTCCACAACCATATGCTGCTGCCCCTGGCCAACAGCCATATAATGAACCTCCCCATGGCCAGAACCCCCCTTATCATGAAAATAAGCCATCCACATCCAAACCCGATATGGTATCGGGGCTACTTGGCAAGATTCAAGGAATTGGCTCCGGTGTAGCACAGAAAATTGGTTCTACCCTTGACCCTCAAGCGTACGCCCAGTATGGCCCGCCACCAACAAGCTCACAAAATCGATTTGGAAGTTTTGCACCCCCTAGAGATCACTGTGATGCCAAGTGGTATATTGATGGCTGTGATTATATGTATGCGGTGTCCAGGGCCTTGGAAAATGCAAAGGAGTCTATTTGGATCCTTGACTGTAAGTGACCCCTTCAAACAACGGTTGCTTTTTTGACAACTAATTATTTTTCATTTAGGGTGGTTATCCCCGGAACTATATTTGAGGCGCCCACCTTCCAAAAACGAGCAGTACCGACTCGATCGAATGGTCCACGCTGCTGCTCAACGCGGGGTTCGTGTCAACGTAATTGTGTATAAAGAAGTGACCCAAGCAATGACTTGTATGTATTTAAACTGCAACCCACGGGTCAACATTTCCCCGTAATACCTATCAAAATGTGAGTGATACGTTATTGATTACCGCGTGATAGTGTCGTCCTCTCATACCAAGCATCACCTTCAGAACCTTCATCCAAACATTGCTGTGTTCCGGCACCCAGATCATCTTCCTGATCGGCAGACTATCCATTCTTCCGTTGTAGATTCTTTCAAAAACTTAACCCTCAATGCGGCTGGCGTTTCTAAGCTTTCCGCTGATGCCCTGAAAGGTTTATACGGAATGAGTGGCGATGTTGTCCTTTACTGGGCTCACCACGAAAAGCTTTGCCTCATTGACGGAAAGACTGCCTTCTTGGGTGGCCTTGATTTATGTTACGGACGCTGGGATACGAATCAACATTCTCTTTCTGATGTTCATCCTAACGATATCAGAGAGACCGTTTTCCCTGGCCAGGACTATAACAATGCTCGTGTGTTGGATTTCGACGATGTGCTACATTGGCAGAATAACAAGCTTGATCGCAAGAGCAACTCTCGTATGGGATGGGCTGATATTTCAGTTAGTTTGCATGGACCTGCCGTTGAAGACCTTCGAAGGCACTTCGTTGAGCGATGGAACTTCATATATGACGAAAAGTATAACGTTCGTCAAGATAGCAGATACTCGAGGTTGGTACTCTATGAAAAACCGCTATCAGCTGCTAGCATTACGGGATCGCACGGACAATCACAGCAACAGCATCATGGACACCAGCCGCCTCCTCCAGCACACAACCAGCAGTACCACCCTCTTCCCCCAACTGGGCCTCCTCCGACTCAAGCGCACCATGGCAGTAGCAATCAGCCAGGACAGCCTGGGTGGGGCGCTTCAACACAGCAATCGCAGTCCCAGACGCCGTATTCCCAGGCGCCGTATTTCCCACCGCCGCCAAATCAGGCTGGGCAACATTCGCAGACTCGTGGACCTGAACCATACTATGAGCATGGTTATCAGCAACAGTTCCAACCGGGTTCTCATCAACAACCCGGGCAGGATCGCAGTCTGACCTCAGAACTTCGTGGTTTGAAACATGACCTTGGCAATTTTGGCAGCGTCCTTCGAGGTCAACTTGCTGGACAAGTGCACCAATATCAGGATCGATATTTCTCAGGCACACCTGGTAAGACAGGGAGGCCAACGGCGAATATGTCTTGTCAAATTATTCGCTCCTCCGCCAAATGGAGCCATGGAACCCCAACAGAGCACTCAATTATGGATGCATATGCGGCTATTATTCGCGACAGCGAGCATTTCGTATATATCGAAAACCAGTTCTTCATCACAGCGACCGGTGATGCCCAGAAACCTATCGAAAACAAGGTTGGTGCCGCGATTGTGGAGCGCATTCTTCGCGCCGCGAGAGCAGGGCAGAAGTACAAGATGATTGTTGTGATCCCAGCCGTGCCTTGCTTTGCGGGAGAGCTCCGTGATGATGTCGCCCTCGGCATTCGCGCAATTATGGAATTCCAGTACACTTCTATCAACCGTGGGGGCCATAGTATCATGGAGCTGATTTCCAAAGAAGGATACAATCCGATGGACTATATCCGCTTCTATAACTTACGCAATTATGACAGAATCAACACAAGTGCAGAAATGAGGAAGGCTGAGCAGAAGAGTGGTGTTGACTACCAGGATGCCCAAAAGCAGCATGATGACAAAGTTACTGCAAGTACGACCAGTGCGTTCGACACCACTGCGGCGTACCAACCATACCAAAAGGCTGCACAACAAGTTTCCCACCCGACTGGATCTGGCCGTTGGAATAGCGTGAGCGAATGTTATATGCTTGGTGGCGAGGATATACGAAAGGTTCCGTGGGAACATCCCGGCGATGTTTCTGAAATCGACGCATTTGTCAGCGAGGAACTCTATGTTCATTCAAAGGTTTGTTCCTATATTTTCTCAATCTGTGATCTATGATATTCTAATGATTGTGTGCAGGTCTTGATTGCCGACGACAGAACGGTCATCTGCGGAAGCGCCAATCTCAATGACCGTTCCCAGCTGGGGGATCATGATTCGGAGATTGCCGTCATCATCCAGGACCCCACACCGGTGGAGTCATCAATGGACGGGAAACCATACCTCGTGAGCAAATTTGCAACTACCCTCCGACGGCAACTCTGCCGAAAACACTTGGGCTTGATTCCGGTCCAAGATTACCAGCGGCCTACCGCCAATTCTGAGCCTGTGGGCGTGCCCAATGTTTACGATATGAACTCGGCGGAAAATCAAATCGTTACCGACCCTCTGTCAGACACATTCCAAAGCCTTTGGAATTCTCGCGCAAAACAGAATACCGAGGTCTACCGTAAAGTCTTCCATGCCGTTCCCGATGATACAGTTCGAAACTGGAATGATTACAAGGAGTTCTTCGAGTACTACTTCCGTAGTCCCGTTGCTGAGGAGAAAAAGAAAAAGGAAGGGGAGATACGTGAAGTCAAACCATACTTGATGGGCCATGTCATTCGCGAAAATTTCCCAGGAGGGGTACAAGAGGTCAAAGAAGAATTGAGTAAGGTCAAGGGAACGCTCGTGGAGATGCCCCTGATGTTCTTGATTGAAGAAGACATCGCGAAGGAAGGGATCGCATTCAATAGCCTCACGGCGACGCTCTACACTTGAAGTCCTTCCCCCTTCGTTTCAAGTTGATGTGTGATTGGCTAGGGGTTTTTTTCTTTTTTTTTTTCTGCAAGTTCGTTTTAATTGGCTCTCCATTTTTGATGTGATGTATTCATGAAATATCTGCTCAAATCCCTATCCTCTAACACGACTACTACTGATAGCACCTTCCACCAGCCCGGCGCGCGTCAGCGTTGGCCAAGTTTTCGGGTCACAACGTACGGGCTTTCCCATTATCGCTGGTTTAGATACGGGCTAATTCGCCCCGGATGTCAGAGCCGCCTGATGTACGATGTCCTTTTTTCCAAAATTTTGCTACGATAGTCAAACTTTTCACCTTGGTCTTATCCTACTACTTCTAAGTTATTGATGATAGGAAATGCAAATTGAAAGAATTACCTCGTCTTCTCTAGAGCAACCCGAAGCAGTGCTACATAGCCTTTGCCTCCACATTTAGCTGAAGCAAGCTAAGGCCAGATGGGGCCTTCAGAGCTATCCATGCCCATCTACATACAGAGTACAGTACATATTATAAGGCTCTCACACCCTATCCAGTTCCCATATTCCTCCGCAGAGATCTCCCCACAAACGTAGATCCAGTGTTATTTAACCACATGCAAAAATGCCGGGTTCATCAAGATTGGCATCCTATGGATAGCTTAGCTAGCCTAACCGCTTTCAATAATGTCATATGTACCTTGTGTGGCCTGTAACTGGGGAAAGTCCAGATTCACCGGGGTATGTCAAAGTGGAGCCCGAGGTCCCATTCCGAACGTACGTACAATTTAAGGGAATGTTGGGTCAAAAATGATACTAAATGTATTAAGTAGTAGGTTTATATTGTTCAGTAAAAGAACAATACTAAGCTTGTGTATGTTACTCTAAAACGAGCTCTGTGATTTGCTGGTTGGCTGAAACTTGGCGGCTGTGGTTGCATTTAGTTTAGCGTGGGGCTCTGACTAAGACATTTCTAGATTAGTCGCTTGCAAATGAACCAAAGGCCGGGAAATTCAATTTCAACGACACAGTTAAACATTAAACATTCCAAGCACAACAAACACCTCTTCGAACGTGGGAATCTAGCAGACAGGCAATCGATACCCGTTTCTTGGAGCAGGTGGAGATTTGCGCAGATGTTGGGGCCGAACAACAACCGGAATTTATCGAGAGCGATGAACAATGAAAATGTTATTCCCCCCGCATCACCTAGCATTACGATCCGTGCTCAGTGGACCCTAAGAGCCGGGATAGTGTTTGTGGAGAGACTCAGCGGTTTATGGGAGGGATCGGGAAATACAAATCGAGGAGTTGGATACGACTGGGTTGAGATGCCCGGGACCAAGCATCGTGTATACGGTTGACCACCCTTCACTCCCCCGGATGTAGAAACCTGAAGAAGGAATGATACCAAATGCTGGAAGCTACTGGGCCCGCACAACACGCAATCAATGTGTCTTGATCTGCGGCGCTGCCACTTCCTACATACGGGAATATGTCTGGAAGGCCCCAGCTGGGATTCCTGCATAAACAGCTCCTGGTTTGTTGCGGCCACGGGGGGTGTTTTTTGATGGGGAGGTTTTCTCCCTATGCCTGTTTTCTCTTTTTCCTTGATTTTTTTTGCTGTTAAGTTCTATGCTGCATCCGTCGTCTGTGCATGTATCACATGGTATGATCCACGGTTTTGCGCCCGGACCAGATGGATAACGGGCTGTCACAGAACCCTCGTGTTAAGGTGAGTGAGAGGAGCTAACAGCCCATGCGAGGTGGCGCATGTGGTCGTGATGGGCTTAGCTCTGCTTTTTGCTTCGATCGACATGTTTCAGCATCTGGCTGGCACGTTATATGGACGTCGGCTCTCTGCGCTTTGAAAAGGCTATGAAACCGCGAGCATCCTGCATTTCTAACCCGAAGCCAACCCGCACACGCCGTACTCTGCGAAAGCGTCGACCGTGTGATTACATGAGGATGCAATCTTCGGTTTGGGTGCAATACCTTCTAAATAAACTGGTCTGTATATGACCTGTTATCTACCGGCAAAAGCATCTCCAGTAAAGCCAGGATCCAGTGGGTAGAGTACATGCCACGTTTCACCATATTCTGTTTACTTTTTCAAAATTGCCTGGCTAGAGCTTTGTCATTAATGTAGTTCCAGTGGGGATATCACAACTTTCAGTTTTCTCTGCGCATGTTTATGAGCTTTCTTGGGCGAGCATGTCAAACCCCTGTGTCGAACGCCTTTGAAGCTGGCCTCGACGCACCACTAAATTCCGCAAACAGTCTACAACTTTTCAATATGATACATTCTTTATCGCTTATACTTCTTCCTGCTCCATAGATTCACTTTCAGTTTCTTTAAAGTTCATTCCTACCCCCCTTTCAGTCTCCACTCTCTTTTTCCGCTTTGATAAAGAACAATACTAAGACAAACAATACTAAGAACTTACGCAGGAACACCACAACTTCTCGGGCATACAGTCTAATTCCCCCCATGGGTCCCCCGTCATTCCCACTCCACTGGCGGCTTTCCACTCTGGGGAATGTATCAAATTATTGCATAGTGTTCCGCCATACGGGGTTCAAGGCGTCTAGTTGCGTGCTGTCGTGGTAGCTATTCTCCTACGACGCATAATGCCATGACTAAAGCCACGTGCAAGTGACTGAAGGTATTACAACAAACAATATAACCAATCCACCGGAGTATTTACAGTTTCAGTATTCTACTTTCCTTTGAACAGATCCCCGAATTGTACTGGGTATCCCCCTTGCAATCGCTGCCTTCACTGTTGCCCTATCTTCAATCTACAAGCTCCGGAATGAATATATAAACCTGCCTTATTTCTCTTTTTCCTCTGCCTTCTGTTTCTCTTTCTTCAAACATCAGTTACCAGAGTTCCAAACAGCGTCCCAATATTTCAACTACCAAATTTCGCAAGAGGATTATCCTTCCCTCGCACTTCCAAACAAACTACCTTCAAACAAAATGTCTCCCAATACTGCCAACATCTCCTCCCCAAAGGTCCCAGAGACCGGTAAGAATTGCTTCCATGTCTACCCTGCTTCCATAACATTACCTAACCGAACCTACCCTTCTAGGCCCGGTCTTCGTCCGCAACAGCGGCGGCCAGTGCATTGTGATGTAGATATTCTACATCACAATATGTGGCATCTGCCACGGGGGAAACATTTTGCAGAGTGCTTCGGCCTCAGTTACATTGATATAGAAAACGACCAATTCTTTTTCCTCGCGCCGTGGATGCAGGGTTCCTTCAGCTGTTCTTTTTGAGTTATGCCTGTTACTTGCATGGTTGGGATTGCCTGTGCGAAGTTATCGATGAAGAATCCAAGTTCACACTCAGAATTGAAAGGCGGCTAGGGGAATGAGAACTACCAAGGAGGTTATTCGCTATTTCCTTCCGACTGGAACTCTTTCTCGTTACCTCACCTTCAGATTAAAGATACGCAGAAACTATCGAGTCCAACGTAACCCGCCGGCTATCACATTCTAAAACTCAGAAAAGACTACCACCGACGCAACTCTACTTCCGAACGATCTTCGACGACCCCTTTGAGAAACGCAAAGCCCTTTGTATCCCCCTTTGCGACCCTTGCGGGGTTGTTTACGCGAGCATGTATCCTCTATCCTGTCTGATCTTGGCTTACAGGCTCTGTGAAATGTTGTTCCCCCCCATTTTCCTTCTCTTGTTATTTTCCTTTTCATATTCGTGATGCGAAAGTGATCGTAACCACCACCCATCCTTTTCTGTTGTTATTGTTATTCTCCTTCAATTTTTTTGTCAACCCCGACGGGAATGTTGTATTCGTACTTACATTGGATATGTACTGCTTCCTGGGCCTACTTGCATTCCTTGTTTGTCCCGAATCACTGTTACTTTTCCCAAGGCCCACGCTCCTCGGCTTTGGTTATGCAGTCTGGCTGAACATTCGGAAACATGAGGAGAGGGACCAGAAAGGAAAGAGGAATAGGGTGGCATCATGGTAATGCATGTATGAGTTGTTGTTGTTGTTTGGGGGGGGGAGAGGGGAGGGGGGGAATGTTTAAAAGAGAAGAGAAAAAGAAATGAGACGTGATTTTTTTCGCCTCTCTCTCCTATCCAACCCGGCCGTCCTCGCTCATAAATGCAAGTACACTTATCGATGATTGTCTCCCCGTTTCTCTTCAACATTCTCGTTTCGCATTGTTGTTTACCCATACCCAATCCCAGTTTTTATGACATGATGTTCCTTGCCAAGTTTCTTACCCTCATTGTGCCATATCACGACGCTCTTTTTCGTTTGTCCCCCTATTATCTTCGGATTGTTGTTATTATTTTGCCTTCTTACATAGGGGATAAGCTGGGTATGTGGATGGGCCAGTGTGGAATTCAAGGCTCCATGTTTTATGTACTGTGCTGTGCTGTGCTGTGCACAAATGACTTCAAATGACATGTACATGTGATACATAAACAACCATCTACTACCTACCCCACTGGCGGGTGTTGTTTAACTCCTTTACTCATTGAATTTTTGTATTTTTAGTAAGCAATGAGTGGAATTAATTGAGTTAGTAGATGCAATATTACATTAAATTGGGCGGGGAAGCTTCATTATCTTTTTTCTCTTGCTTTCTTCCTTCCTTTTCACATTTCTTTGTTCCCTTGCTCATTGTATAGTACAAGGGTATTTTGGGGGTCATAAACGCAATACAAAGACGCAGAGAGGAGAATGACAGTAATGATAATAATAATAACGGTAAAAGTTTGTACATGGTGGTATAGGAAGTGTTTAATCCAAAATGTATCAAAAAACAGAATTAACCTCAATCGCAGGGCGTCTTATGGTGTATATGGTGGAGGCTTCTCATCGTCAATGCCTAAACGTCTAATATCGGGAAGATCTTGTAGCGTAAACTCGCCGTCCTCATCGGGGTCGAGTAAGCTTTCGGCGGCACTTGAGTAGCGCTCTGTGGACGGCGAGCTGGGGTAAGTTTCGGTGCTGATATATGGTTGATCCTTTGAAAGGGGTGGTGACGTTTGTTGATCTGGGCTACGTTGCTCATCGTCTGCTGCTGCTGCTGCTGCCGCTGTAGGAAGAAGAGAGTCGAAATGGGGCGGTGGTATTTGGGGTGGGTTGGCAAGCTTAGTTTTTTGGAGTAAGTAGTCGGTTTAGTAACTAACTAATTTGGCAGTGAAAGGAGTAAAATGTAGGGGGTGTAGGATAGAATATGCATTGGGCTCGCGAGATAAGGGAACTACCGATTTCCTCACTTACCATATCGTCGTCTTGGAGACGACGTCTACTGTCACTAGCTTCACCCGATATTATCTCGGGCAGCGCGTTATCTCCCTGAGCACAACGACCAGCAGCAACGGAAGCAGAAACAGGATCCTCAATACCTCTGGCTGGCCCCGTCATTACCCCTATCCCCACCCCTATCCCCACCCCTATCCCTAACCCCTTGATCCCTCTAACCCTCTCCCGCTCCTGCTCCCGCTCCCGCGCCTCAATCTCCGCAAAATTCCTCGCCTTGACAATCACCTCCTCCCCCTCATTCACCTTCCCAACCAGCTCCCCATCCTCCCAAATCCCATTCCTCAACCACAGCCCGGAAAACTTCGCCTTCGCAATCCGGCATCCGTCGATATCGCAATCATTCAAACACGCATCCTTAACCGTACTCTGGGAGATTTTTACGTTGTTGAGTCTGCTCCGGCTAATCGTGCACGGTAATGGGCCGACGATGGAGTCGCGGATGTCGCCTTTGTTGACTTCGGTTTTGGTAGTATTAGTAACGGGATTTGGTATGGTGCTATTATTATTATTATTAATATTAATATTATTAATATTATGGTTGCCGTTGTCGTTGTTGTTATTGCTGTTATCGTCCGACGTGCACAGGAATTGCGCGTTTTTCAGCTTGCTCTGAGAAATGCGCCCTGTGCCTAGTATTGTTGAGCCGCGCACTTGCGAACCCGAAACGTACTCTGCGTTCGACGTGGTGGTCCTCCGCATGCTGCAGCAGTCGATGTTGCTGCCCGAGATGGTGCAGTGGGATACATGGCTCTGCGAGATGGTGCTCATGCCATTCCCGCCGCTGCCCCCACGGCTGCTGCCTTCGTTAATATTGCTACTACCTGGATCTGTGGTTGATTTATTAGATTTTACAGTCGAGTGTCTGATGAATGTGTGTCGGATTGCTGTTGCGGGGCTTAGGCTGTCTAAGGTGATGCCGTAGAGGTGGGAGTGGCTGATGACAGGGTGATATGTGGCGCTGTTTGTGGGGAGTACGGTAACGGAGGTGAGAGAGCTGTGTTTTGCTGTAGAGATTTTGTGAGATCGACTGGATTTCATGGTTTTGATATGCTTTGGAGGGGGGGGGGGGAGATGGGTAAAGGTTTCGCTGGGAGGGAGGAAGAAATGGGGTGTTATCGCATCAATGTGATGGGTTGAGTTGAGGAATTGACGACCGACTGCAGCACACTGAAGTTGCGCCGCTGTGGTGTGGTGTGGGGAGCTCGAGGAACAAAGTGATTGCGCTGGGATGAGATTGAGGGTCTAAATTATATATCCAAATGGCGATAGTTGTCCGACAGCAAAACACAGCAGAATGACCACTATGCCCTATGGTGGTTGATTATCATGAAATTTGTTTCTTGAGAAAAATGAACCGACTTTCACTGCCACACTCTAACTATGCCGTCATGTCATGCAATGCCGTAACTGGGGATGGATTCTCGGTAAGGCTGCTTTACGAGCCTGCCAAGGATGTTTGAGTCACCAAACCGCCGAAGAGCTGTGTCTTATTGGCAGTCACATACAAGGTTTGAACAGTGCAAGATTTGGGTTCGCAGTTGAACATCTGGGAAACCCGAAAGGGAAATCACCCCGCAACAATGTATTGGATAACTACCTAGCACGGAGCATGCCGAGTATGATGCGTTGACTGCGATGACTGAGGAACGGAAAGTCGGGGTCACCAGCGTAACTAGTTACTCGGCTCGGCTCCGGGTTTAAATAATACGACGCGGAGGAACCATAGAAAAAGCCGAGCTGAAGACATGACCGATCTGTCGAAACCGAACTAATAATATAACAAACTCTCTCTACCTAACGGGGAAATAACTAACACATAGCTAGAACAGAAAACTAAAATATAAATTCGACACAAAAATATCATATCATACCGCATTCGTTTCCAGTTAGCCAGCTCCTGTCGCATATCTCATATCTGAACCAAAATGAAAACTGTACTCGCAACGCACACTTATTCATGAAAAACAGATCCCTTCTGGGAGAGATCAATAACGGGCCAAAACGGCTCTTACCAGAATCTTCAAAAAGCATACATCCACTCCACCCTTACTTGGCATCTTTGAAAGCAAACGCAACTCCCCTTTTCACCCTTCACCCTGGCCACCCAACAGCCCTGCCGAACCCTCCTCAATCTCCCCAATAATATGTAACACCAACTCAGCCGCTCCGTGGCCCATCTGTTCTGCCTCATCACCAACCTCCATCTCGACCCGTGCCTTGATCTCCGCGTCTGTCGATATATGCTGCGCGAAGGTCATGAGTGGAACGAGGAAGTTGGATTCGAAAGCAGGGTGGAGTTTTTGTATTTGTAACCGCTCGAAGAGGGCTGGGGACTGGGTGAGGAAATAGTAGAGGTTTAGGATGGAGAGGTAGTAGGGGAGCAGATGTTGAGTAAATGTCATCCAGGTGTTAATGAGGTCTTCGGTTTTGGCGGTCCCGAGGGCCAGCCAGTCGGCCGGGATGGGTTTGTAGATGTGCTGGAAGAGGATGGCGAAATGGTTGGGGTCCGTGAAGATGTTTTCTTTCTGGTCTGGTGGTGCATTTAGCGCGGCTGCTGGAAGGAGTTCATCCTTTAGCCATCCTATTGCTGGTTCTCGGGCATACTGCAAATCTTCGTTCTCGAGGATTTTGCTGATGAGATTAAATCGTGCAGTTGGGTCGGGATTGCTGTGGAATATTGTTGATGGAACACGGGCCATCCGGCTAAAACTACGGAAACCAGGTGCACGGGCACAGGCCGTGAGCTGGATGATGAGTTGGCTAAATTCAGTTTCATTTTGAGGGGCTGAAACTGGGTTACAACTGGCAATCACGGCTAGGGATAAGAGCGAATCGACGAGGGCTTCGGGTTCTTCCATCATGGTTGAATATGGAGATTTGCTTTCTCCAAGGAAATTCAAAAATATGGCGGCAAGATCAGGGAAGACAGGAATGGGTTTTACTGGCTGGCCGGAAGAGAGAAGTTTATCGGCGGCAGACCGAGCTGCCAGCAGCAGTAGACAGCCATGTCTTTGAATGGGGACATCGTTCGGGTGTTTCGGAGTCTCTTCAAAGTCTAGAGGAAGTGGTTGCTGGTCACCAGGCTTCGAAATGATATCCAGCAGTTCCTTTGTTTCTAGGTCAAAATCTCGCGATAGTGCCTGGACACAAGAAATTAGAAATGAATCCGCGAAACGAACAAAGAATATAACTAATGGGAGTGGGACAAAACATACGATAATCTTCCCAACAGTCATATCCCGCTCTTTCAATCGTCCATCCCTTCCGAACTCCTCAATTAAGCTTAACGATGAGTGCATCCGATTCTTCGTATCCAATTTCTCCTGTAATCGAAGTGCCCACTGCATGCCTGCAGGCGCCTCATTAATACAATGCAAGAGATATGTTTTCAAAAGCTCAACAAGCCCAAACTGCATAAGTCTCTTTACCATAACACCTTCCCCGGATGCTGCAGTCCCAGGATGCGATTCAGCCTCAGGATCCGGCGCAGACTCTTGTGTGGTCTGCGGCAACAATGATTCACTTGTAATCCGAGGCGGTAGACGAGGACGCTTCTTGCCAGCTATGTCTCTGAAGAATTCTAGCACTGCCGCTGTTGTTTCCACCGTTGGGAAAGCAGTGTATGCTTCCAGCACGGCTTGGAGGGAGGTTGCAACGAAACGGCTGGGGTACTTTGTTTGGATGCGGGAGTGGAGGACCGAGAGCATGGAAAGAAGGCAGTTGAATTGCAGGATGTGCACTGGGACTTTGGGTGTAGCTACTGACTTATCGTCTACAGCTTCATTGTCGTTCACACTGGGTTTCTCCTCCAGATTAACCTCCCCAATGGTTTCGCTGATTCTCTTTTCGTCCATTTCGTCCTTCGCTTCTTCCTCATCTTCTTCGACGGGCTCCAACTTCATCAATGAATTCGAAACCCGCAAAATAACCTCTCGCGGATTCCCCAGCCTAGCCACATCTTGTAGACATTCCTGAGATGCCGGAATCATAGGAAGAAGCAACTGGACCAAGTCCCAGCCTATATTTATCGTCAGCTTCTCATCCTGGAGCAGATTGTGTAGGATCGGCAGGCGTTCGGGCGTCAATTGGTATTCTAGAATTGTGAGATAGGTCAGGTAGTCTGTTTCGGGAGGGAGAGCCTTGACGAGAGGGTCATCGCGTTCATCAGTTGCCATGATGGCGGTAACTCTGGGATGTGAGAGGTTCTTTCTATACGCGCATCAGTACTCCGTACGATGCAGGAACCTAGGACAGATAAAATGTACGCGTCAGTTTGGCCACCCCCACTAAACCACGGAGTTAACAAAAAACTGGTAGTTGAAGGATGGAGAGGGCGCGAGTACTATAGAGGAGAGGATTGATAAATATAGAATTAACTATGTCCAAGTCAAATAATCAAACGTACTAAATCTCAAAAAAAATTCGTTATTTCTAGAGGTTGATCCCTGGGTTGATTCAAGGTAACTAACTAGCTAACAAAGTGAAACCCAACGTCGGACAAGGGATGACGTAATAACAATGTGTCCGAGCATCGACCATCGTCCTTCCCCGCACCAATCACGCCACGATTTCTTTGTACTCAGTAAGGTAAAGATATATATTCCTCTCTCTAAAATACTGCATAAATACCGCAAGAAGGAAATCAATTGACATATCTCCTCACAATGGCTGACTATTATAAATATCATTATATCTCCCCAATGCCATCCTCGTCAATTCTTCCATCTCCCGACCCAAAAACCTATTCGGATCAAGAGCCTTGAGCACAACCTCATCATCGCCACTAACCTCACCACTCTCATCGTACCGCCGGAGAATTTCCCGCGCAAGAATCGACGCAACACCAGCTGCATGAGATACCCACACAGCAGCGCAGAGCCACAGGTTCTGCACATCCCCCACCTTCCCCGCCAAGGGTAGATTGTCCGGCGTGACCGAGAATATACCATTGAACGGCCTCTTCTTTTCCGTAGCGATCTCCTCGTCAGTGCATCCATCCGTCGTCTGGAACAGCTCGCCGTTTTTCAGACATGTTCTGGCCCCCTCCGCAAGCGCAATTTCGAACGTTTTAGGCCAGCTGCCCAACGCGGAGTTGAAAGGGTCGGTGATTTGAATTGGTGGGTGGTCGTAAGTGCCCATCCCGTCGTTTGTGCCGTGATCGCGCGCGTAAACCGTTCGTTCAGGCCAGCGGACGAATGGATAAGGAGGGCCTTGTCTGGGTGCCCGGGTAGGGGTGAAAGTGTATGGATGCGCGACGGGGGTGATGGGAATGGGCGATTTAGTTATAGGGTTGCCAGACGATGACGCGGATGAGGCGTCATTTAGTAAAAAGCGCGTCCATATTCCCGTCGCGAGAACGATGCGGCTCGTAGAGCAGACATTTAAGGGTCCTTCAGATGTTGAGATCGTTTTGATCGCTCCATGATCTCCCACTTCCAAACCTGTCACACCAGCTTGGACAAAGAAAGCGCCGTTTTCCGCGGCCTTTTGGCGAAAGTATGCCGTAATAATCTTCGGGTTTGCAGTCCCATCAGAGGCAAAATGTAACGCAGCCTTGGTGGTATCCGTCTTGACGAAATCAGGCGCCAGCGCTGCTGCTTTCTCCACGGTAATCATCTCAGATGGTAAACCCGCTGCTAACGCATCGGCACACCGTCGCTTTAACCGTCCCACACCAGGTTCCGTAGCTGCCAACTCCATACCCCCTACGACATCAAACCCATTGGGGACGGTAAGGTATTCCCGCACACTGTCCATTGCCAACTTGGTTTCTATGGCAGAGTCGTTGTACTGTCCCACAAATCCTGGGGCGTAGTTGGTTGAGCCTAACAGGGACCCGAGAGATTTCTCCAAAACCACGATCTTGGGAATCCCATTTTGGGCAGTGGCAGATTTGCTGAGATAGTATGCTAGAGATGAACCGACAATGCCCCCGCCTACGATGAAGATGGAGTTTTCTGTGGTGTTCTTTTGGATGGTGGAAAACGGAGTTGCAGGCATGGCTTAAGATTCAATTGAGGATTCGGTATTGGGAGGAAATGAAGAATCTTCAATAACGTAGCGGATGGTATGTAGTCCCTGCAGAGAGAATTATGCACGATGAAGAATAGATGAGAGAGACCACAGCGGGAAGTATCTACGTACACTCAGAGCGAGTGTGGGGGTGGGTGCCTACCAACTTTTATATGAGCGGAATGTCAACAAACAGCCATGGAGAATTCGACGTCTCACCTTGTGCTCAGTAAATGAAAGCTAGAGGGAGAAGAGATCCATTGAACACGAGGCTTTTGACGCCCTACATAGGAGATCGCTCAAACCACCTCCGCTCGGTTGCCCTCGGTATCACACGCCATTTATCGCGTTTGCATCATCATGGATGCAGGAAAGAGTATAGTCTTGTCTTGATCTAGAGCATTATTTTCCTCTGCAATCGCAGACCCAAGAAAGGCCGGCTCCGCTCTGTGTGTTGATGCTGATTTCGCTCGCTCCTGCTCGAACAGGGGCAGCAAACACGCCCTATGACATCAGTAGCCGTTGTCTTGGATCGTCCAAGAGGTTGACGTGTACATGTGTACTTGCCAATCTGTAAGGTTGGATTCGAAGTCCATCGGGTCAATTAGAACGATTCAATCCAGATCTATTGCGACTCGCGCATGTTGAAAAATAAGAAGTCATCGAGTAAAGATATGGAAGGGTCGCTATCCCAACCGCTTTGTCGTTGCGGGGATAGGTGTTCGTTCAACGCCTGCAGGAAAATAGCCCGCGCCCCTGTAGTTGGGGCTGTATAAAGAATAATTATTGGCATATTTTGCTTTGGAAATTTTGTTAGGTCCAAGATCATTCATTATTATTATTGCGATGCATGTATGATGTATCCCACATAACTTCGATTGTAACTCATCATGGCGATTAAAAATATCTTAATGCACACGAGCCTCTGTGTGCAAAGACATTGTGGAGCTAAGCTCAAAACAGAAGACCCTGCAAGATTGATTTTACAGCTTATTATTAATAATAATAGAAGGAATAGAACTGTAAAAACATATAGAGATTCATTTTTCAGTGCAAAAGCATCAGCTAACTAAGCAAGGAAAAAAATAAAAAACACTTCACTCTGTCTCATCAGCTTATATATCATTCTTAAGAACAGTTTAAGTGATTTGAAGAAGACTTATAATAGTTCTGAATTTAATCTTCAGAGCTGTATTCTTCTTACACAGAGTCTCATTTTCAATATAAAGAGTTAAAATCTTAATATCATAATCATCAACTAACTTAACACTTATTACTTATTTTTTCAAGACTCTAGTCTCTGTATTCTCAGCTGCAGAGTGCTTCTTAAATAAACTCTTCTTCTTAACTTTCTTTCTCTTTTTATTCTTCTACTTCTTTTCTTTCACTTTATCATTCTTCTTACTGATATTGATTATATATAACTATTAGTTAATTATATTGAAATTGATATATTTTATATTGAAAAGTGACTCACTTCTATAATAAGAGTAGTAACTTTCAGTGCTATTATAATAATAACTGATACAAGCTTCATAATATTAATTCAGAGTGCTGATACAGATAATAAAAGAGTCTTCTTCTCTGACATAGTAACTGCAGAGAACTGTAAAAACAGCATCACAGAATTATAGAAGAAGAGCTTTATAATTTATATTAATTTTTATATTAATCTGATAACTCTCTTATAAAACTAACTTATAAGTATAGAGTAATTTGATGAGAGTCTGTAGCTTCTTTAATAGCTTCTTAGATATTCTTTCAGTTAAATAAGTCAATAATTAACTTGATAATCTAGAACTAATAGATGCAGCAGAGACAGATGTAGACATAGATATAGAACTGAGAATAAGATTAATAGCTGAC
Organism: Blastomyces dermatitidis ER-3; assembly: GCF_000003525.1. NCBI lineage: Eukaryota > Fungi > Ascomycota > Eurotiomycetes > Onygenales > Ajellomycetaceae > Blastomyces > Blastomyces dermatitidis. The sequence goes on from NW_025544774.1 coordinate 9,267,177, forward strand.
AGCTCAGTAGACTGAACAAGATTGTTAAGAACTATACTAACTGTTAGAATTATAATTTTCATCATTTTAAAAATCTTACTTATAATAAATGTGTTTCAAGATATTGTTTTCAGCTATAATAATAGTATTGATAATTTTTTGAACTTCTGATAAATTAATAGAGATAAATGATATGATTTCTGAAAAAAAAAAAAAAAAAACAGCTGATAGAGATGAGAGATGAGAGATAAAATGAATTCTTTAAAGAGAAAGAGAATACTCTGAGATTCATTTACTTCTTCTTATATATGTATTGATAGCTGTAAGAATTCAATATTTCTTATTATATAATACAATATAGATCTCAATAACACAGGTCTTAGAAGATTCTCAATCTCTCAGATTAAAAATGTTATTATATTAAATCTAAGCTATATAGATTAATATTCAGATTATTTTAATATTTTCTATAAACTATTAACTACTCATTCTCAGATTCAGTGATTATAATAGAATTAACTGTAATAGATTTATCAAATTCAATGATTGAATACAGTGAATCTGTGAGTAGAATAGATGAAGAGAATGATAGAATAGAGAATGAAAAACTTACAGTAATGAAGAATAAGTGAATGAGTAGATTAAATATAAATCATGAAAAAGATGAAATAAAGAGTGAATGAAGCTATATAGAATATAGATTAGCAGAGATCTATAAAAAGAAAAGAGATATAACTTAGTTATCTATTAACTTTGATATCTTATATAATCAATCTCATATATCTGTATACTTCTACTTACTTCATTATCAGGCTGATGAAATCTGAAATAATTAAAGAGTTATTTAAACAGAAGATCTTGATATATTTTAATCTGTGAAATCATAACATATATGAGATCAGTCTGAAATTCAGTCTCAGAAATATCAAGAATGATCTGATCAAGTGATAATTCTTAGAATTTATGAATAGTAATAGTATATATAACTGTAATAGAGAACTGTGTGCAGCTGCAGACTTAATTAATATGAGAAAAGTCATGACAGCTGTAGAAGATAGACACAAGTTTAAGATTCTCTCATTTCAAATAAGCAGAGCTGTTATATTTGTTAAAATTAATTAGCAGTATAAATAAAGAATCTTGACAGAGATTCTTTATATCTGAACTTTATACAATGTTATAAAGAATCTTAAGAGCACTGTTAATAAGACTACAGTCTGTTTAAATATTCTGTAAAAGTATGATTTAACAGCTGATAAAGAGAGAAAGATTCTGATGAAGATTATCAGTCTTATCAGAATCTAACTAAGAAGTATCTATATCAATATTTATGATCTGAATATTAATAACAGATTGTTTACAGCTTTGAATAGCATTATTATTATAGATATAAATATAACACTTCTTTATATAAATGTGAATTGCATTCTCAAAGATCAGAGCTTCATGAGAAATAAGAGTCTGTACATACTTTGAAAGAAACTCTTAATCATTCAGAGTTAACTGATCAAGATAAAGATTTTTCAAGATCTTACAGAACTGACAGCTGATAATATCTTCACTTACTTATCATTGAATCATAGTAAGTTGAATAATTTTACTAAAAGCTAAGTAGATTTAACAGCTCTGAATGTCTTCTTTATAATTAATACATCTGTTATAATAGAGCAGAGTTTGAAAAACAGATAAAAGTTAATAGAAATCTTCACTGAGAATGACACTGAGATTATTAAAATAAGTATTCTTATAAGAGAATATATAATAACAGGTCTGATCAATTTATGAGAGTTGCTGTAAATCAATCATTAACTTTTCATTAATTAATAGATAGTGAATATTCTTAAAAAGAGTCTGCAAAGATCAAAGATTTTGAGAGTTGAGTAGTTCATATAATATGTTCTTATATATGAGAAGCTGAAATAACACATACAAGGTTTGAGTGTTAATGAAATGAGCAGCTACATCAGTTGACACAGCTTGAATAATTGAGATTAAAAGATCTTGAGCCTCTGCAAGATTTTGAAAAGTTGTAGATAAAATTATAATCAGATAAGTTTTATTAGTGTCATCTTCATTATCTAGATTAATTAGTAAAGAATTCAGAGATCTGCTGTTAAGAATCTCAGTATAATAATAGAGAATAATGTTATGAAGAAGACATTGATCAGAGTCTAGAGTCTTGAGTAAGTGTCACGCTCCCGGCCGCGTCAAGGCCCTGTTGCGGTTCCACACGGCTCATCACTTCCATGCGGATGATTCCATTCTGTCTGAACCGGTTTCCAACCACTCTATGACATCATTCAGATATATCATAGAAAGATTCAATTGATGAATATGAGAACCTCACTTCTATATAAGGTCAGCAGATTACTCTTCCTTGACAATGAGGCATCACTGAGATATCACTCCAGTTATTCTCGCTCATGAAATGAGAGAAGAGTATTCACTCATTATCTATATAGAATAGCTAGATACTGACTCTTCATCAAAGAAGTCAGTGATTCATTTTACTGCTACTGAAATATACACAAGAGTTACTGCATGTCTTATATAATCTTCTTAGTATACTAAGTATCATATCTGTGATATTCTCACAATAACTCTGTAGTCTATGAGCTTGCTATTCAAGCAAGATAGTCAAGCTCACTCATACAGCTTCTCAAACAACTACTTCTACATATCATCATCAACTAGTCACTGCTTCAGTTTCACCACATTACAATTCAAATCACTCAACCTGATTACACATTTGAATCAGTCAAGCTCTAACAGACTGATATGGCCTCACACACTCACACTGGGACTGACTCAACCCCACTCTCTGAGGGAAATACTACATCATTTCCTAGAGTGCATACATCTCTACTCTGGCAGAAATCTGAGATTCCTGAACTCACTGTGCATTTTAACATGAGCTCTTCAACTACTCTGTCACTGTCACAGCCTCTACACACCTACATCTATTATGGAGATAGAGAGATTAAGGTCAGAGATTCACTGAGATACAAGGGAAACATCTTGTCTGAATTTCACAGCTTTACTCATATTCTTGAATGAAAATTCCACCTTAACCTGAGCCAGTATAATACTCATGAGATACAAGTAATATATGCTGTCAACCTCCTTGAAGGCATCTCTGCAACTACTTGAGCCATCAAGAAGAGAGAGCTTGAGTGTATCAATACTGTCATGACTTGGAAAGAATTCAAGAACTTTCTACTGAATCAAATTGAAGATCACTGTAATTGCAGCTTCACAGCAGTGCAGCAGTTCAACTCATTACATCAATGAGATGATGAAAATCCTTTCAATTTCAACACAAGATTCAAAGAATATTGGGAGGAATTGACTGATGATTTGAATCAATTAAAAACACAGCTTTATCTCATGAAGCTGACTCATAAAGTGCAGACAATGATATCACAGTATCAGAGTTCATCAATCAATTGCACTGAGCTTGTCAATCTGGCTTTCTGAATCTATTTGAATAATCAATTCTCTGAGAAAAAGATCAACAAGACCTCTTCTAAGTAATCAATGATGAGATCTAAACAGCACTGTGATAACTTCAGTGCAGAGAAAGTAAAGAAGAATTCTAAGTATTCTGATTCTTCACTCACTGTGAAGAAATGTTAAAAAAGATTTGACAAAGATCTCTGTTTTAACTGTGAAGCTGATGATCACTATGTCAGTGATTATAAGAAGCTGAAGAAGGGAAGAAACTGAGAAGATATCTTCTCAAAGTTGACTTCTCTTCTAGCAAACATATTCACAGAAGATAAAGAAGAGAAAGAAAAGAATTAATAATTCTCATATCTCTGAGTCTATGTTACAATCACAATGTATACTCTGAATGAAGAGATATCAGTGAGATGCCTACTCAACTTCAGAGTGAATATTAACTTTATATTCTATTTCTTTTCTTTGATGAAGAATTGAAAGAAGATAGATCTGTCAGATCATGTGAAATTTACAGATGGAATGAAATGCCACTGTTTTAACATAATTTAAGCAAAATATGTGATCACAGACTCAGAAGAAACCTTCAAGAAGAGTAGTCTGCTTCTTCACACAGTCAATATCATAGATGAGAACATTATTCTAGGTCTTCTGTGATTGAGAGAAAACAATTCTCTCATTGACTGAGTCACTCAGATGTGGCAGTATCACCTCACTGATGAAGAGACAGTGATAGAGAAATCTGAAGAGTTTCATCAGAAGAATCTTGAGAAAAAGATTGAGTCAATATACTGTGTAGCAGATGATTGAGACTTGAGAACAGATGAAGAAGTCATCACCCTTGCTGCAAGATTAGCAGCAGTATTCATCATTGAAGGCAGATATACATGATATCTCTTTACAGATTTTAAGAATGTCTTTTTGGAAAAGAAAGCAGCAAAGTTTCCTGATATTAAGATATGACATAAGATTTATCTTAAAGACAGTGCAACAGTGCTGTACAGATCTCTTTACAACTTGTCTGTAAAGAAGTTGAATGTTCTGTGCAAATATCTTGAAGAAGTGCAATCAAAGAACTGAATATGTTCATCAAAGAGTTCAGCAGGGACATCTATACTCTTTGTGCTCAAGAAGAATGATAGACTATGCCTATACATAGACTACAGAGGCCTCAATAAGATGACTGTTAAGAATTGCTATTCATTACTGTTAATCAACAAGATGATCAATCAATTATCTGAAGTAAAGATGTTCTTGAAGATTGATATACAGAATATCTATCATAGAATCAGAGTTAACAAAGACAATGTTTGAAAAACAGCTTTTCATACTAAGTACAGCAATTTTGAATATCTTGTTTTGCCTTTTGATCTTTGTAACACTTCAGTCATCTTTCAGACCTATATAAATGAGGCACTGCAGGGCCTTGTCAATGTCTTCTGCATAGTATACCTGGACAACATTTTAATCTTCTCAAAATCAGAGAAAGAATATGATACTCATGTTTAAGAAGTGTTGAGTCACTTGAGATAGCATCAACTCTATGCAAACACTGAAAAATGCTCATTCTACATGCAGGAGATTGATTTCTTAGATTATGTTATTGAGATGAATGACATTTCAATGAACAGAAGCTGAGTCTCTGTTATTGAGAACTGGCCGGCGCCGTGGATGTACTGCAAGATGCAGGTATTTCTAGAATTTGTGAATTTCTACAGATGATTCATCTATGTATATTCACAGATTACTGCCCTTCTTACAGATCTGTTGAAGAGAAGTGTGAAAGACAGGAAAACAGGATCATTTATTCTCATCTAAGACACTGCACAGGTGTTTACAGAATTGAAACAAGCTTTCACAGATGTCATGATGCTGAATCATTTTAATCTCAACTTACTCAGTCAGTGTGAGACTGATGTATCTGAGAATGAGATCTGTGAAATCTTTTCACAGTTGACATCAGAGACCTTTCAACATTGAAAGAATTAGAGAATAATCACTTCTGAGAAAACAGACAATGAATTGTCTGTGAGAGAAGGCTTTTTCACAGAGTCTATAAGATGCTGTGAATGAAGATCAGTGATCTTCTTCTTCAAGAAGTTATCACTCATGCAGAGAAGGTATAATACTCATGATCAGAAGATGTTAGCAATTGTCAAATTCTTTAAGATCTGGCAACATTATCTTCAGAATAGTAAGTACTCAGTGCAAGTTCTCACTGATCATGTAAATCTGCATTACTTCTTGACAACAAAGAGCTTGACAGAATGTCAAGCCAGATGGGTGAAGCTGCTTTCAGAGTATGATTTCTATATCTGATACTGTTCAGATCAGCTTAACCTCACTGACACACTGTCTAAGTGATCTGATTATAATATTGTTAATGCAGAGAAGGATTCTATAAAAGAACCTCTGTCATCACTGCAGAAGAAGCTGGCTGCAGAGGATTGAGATTCTCTAAAGCTCAGAAACAGTGCTGAAGAGGCAGCTGTGTAACTCAGTATAGAAGATGAAAGAGAACTCAGGTCTCTGCAGAGAACTGACACTGAAGATCATGAGCTTCTTATATTATATCTTACAATCATTGAATTGATAAAGAATGAAATAATCTACAATCTTTCAATCTGACTACTTTTGAAATTCATTAATAAGTTACAGAAGAGAAATGCCTCTACTGCAGCTTAAATTCAAAAGTTGAAGAAGAAAGAATCTGATTTGAACTTGAAAGAGACAGACTCTGAGCAGGACAGTGCTGCTAAGAAATCAAGTCACTGATAACTAGGAGAATATGAACTTCTACTGCTGAATGATTCAGTCTTCATCTCTTATAGCAGGACAGTGTGTCAGAAGTTATTGAGAATTCATCATAATGATCCCCATACAGGGCACTTTGAGTTAGAGAAGACTGAGAAGCTTCTAAAATGTAAATATACTTGAGACAAGCTCTGAGCAGATGTTAAAGAGTATGTTGAAACTTGCAATGTCTGTCAAAGAATAAAGATTCTGTGATATAAGTAATATAATGAGTTGGCATCACTGCCTGTTTCAAAGAGCTTATGACAGAATCTATTAATGAATTTCATAGTTGACCTGCTGAAGTCAATAAGAGTTAAAGAATATGACTCAATTTTGATCATTGTTGACTGCTTTATGAAGATGATCAGATATATCTCTATTTATAAAAAGATTAAAGCCTCTGAATTAGCTGATCTGTTTTTAGATATCATTATTCATGATCACAGTGCTCTGAAATTGTTGATAACAGATTAAGAATCTCTTTTCATCAGCAAATACTGATCAGCTTTTTGCTATCATTTTATGATAAGATGTCTTCTCAGTACTGCATTTCATCTGCAGATCAATGATCAGACTGAATGCCAGAATCAGATACTAGAACAGCATCTTCAAGTGTTCTATTCATATTATCAGAATGATTGGCTTAAACATCTTCTGATCACTGAATTCACATATAACAATGCAAAGAATGTAATCTTAAAGATATCTTCTTTCTATACTTGTTATGAATATAATCCTTTGTTATTCAGTGACATTGCAGACAATGTTTCAAAGAGAAGAATAGATAGTCAGAATGTCAGACAGATACAGAGAATGAAGTATCTCTCAGTGTCAGAAGTAAAAGTGAGATTGAAGCTTTTGAACAAAATTCATGAGAAGACAGTGAAAAGTATTCACTGTACTCAGAAGTGATAGATGAAATACTATAATTGAAAATATCTTCTAATGAAGTTCTTAATAGAGAATCAAGTACTACTTTCAGCAAAGAATATCAAGACAATGAGACTGTGTAAGAAGCTCAGTGAGTGATGACTAGAATCTTTTTCAGTAATAAAAGTAGTGAGTAAGCAGATATATGAGTTGAAATTACTCACAGAATTGAAATCAATTCATTCTGTTTTTCACATTTTCTATTTAAAGCTCTATAAGCAATGCTCTGAGACAGAGCTGTCTCAGCTGAATAGTATTGAGATTGAGAGTGATACTGAATATCTTGTGAAGAAAATATTGAACAAGTGAACATATTATAACAAGCTTCAATATCTTATCAAATGAGAAGAATATTCATTATCAGAGAATTCATGAGAACTGCTTGAGCATTTGGAAAATGCTGAGAAAGAGATTGCAATCTATGAGACAGCTAGTAGAGATCACTCTGTTACACACTAGAGATGTTGAGTAAGAAATACTGCTTGAGACTTCTTATTTTTCTCAAAGAGTTTTTTTAGAGATGATCTTACAGTAGTGAGTCAGCATCTTGTAGACTCTGTAGTACTCTTCTTCTATTTTCTCTCAAAGAGTTTTTAGAAGTTTAATGAGACTACACAAGTGTAAAATTCCTGAAGTGATTAGAGAAAAGAGATATTGAAAATCAATAAAAAGATTAATATTATCAACCCATGAGCTGCTGCTATTCTAATAGGGCTGCAGCCTGCTGAAAAAGTAAAAAGAGAGATCAGAGCCTACTCATCAATAATTACATTCTCATCAAACTTATTCTTCATCATTGAAGTCTTCAGCATCAGCATCTTTATCTGCTGAGAAGTTAGCACTGCAGCACTGCAGAGAAGCATGCTGTAGAAGAGTATAAGAGATGCTGAAAGTATCAACTTATTAACTTATAAAGTATCTTAGTCATCTGCTTCAACTGAAGTGAGATTCTCTTTAATCAGTGATTAATCTTCATGATACTTTCAACAGCAGCACTGACTGACCTCTTCTTAAGATCAGTCATTCTGAGATGTTTTTTCATCTCAGAGACTCACACTTTCATCTTCTTTTATAGATGAGCAAGAAGGACCTTCTCAGCCTTGACAGAATCTGTCAATACTTAGAGCTCTGAGATTCTCACCCTGTACTGCTTGAGCATCTAGACTTCTTATCAGAACTGATATGATGTCTTTCTGTGAGATAATACTTACAGAGAGATAGAAGTCATTGTTATGAGTGTAACAGAAATAACAGAAGTGAGAGAAGAGATGAATGTATAAAATCCTCTTCTTCTTCAGCTGCTTGATGCAGTGCAGACAAGTAGCAGTATCAGTCAGAGACTGCATCAGAGCCTTCTCACAGAGAGAAGATGAAGAAATCACAGAACTCTGTGAACTCAACTCAGCAGTATTCTGAGCAGGGCTCAGGCATGCTGCAGAAGAGGAACTACAGATTGAGCTTCTCAGAGTCACTGTTCTCAGAACCAAGCTCTCTCTAGGTTCCTCTCTGAATGATCACACAGGGTCATACATCACTGTATTGGCTGGGGGGGGGGGCAGTGTTGCAATGGCAGTGAGGGGGGTGAGAGATGAACTGAACACAGACAAACTGACTGACAGAAGGGATGACATCTCACTGCAAGGCACAGTGACTATCACCACAGCTGCAAAAGAAGCAGGAGAAGGAGAAGATGTGGCAATGAAAGCAGTGCTCCTGCAGCTCATTGATGCCGCTGCCTCCACCTTCAACCTGGCTTTCTTGGCGGTCACAGAGGCCGCCGCTGCACTATGAAGATGTTTGTTACTCACTAGAAAACATCAGAATAAGCCCTCTACTGTTCTTCAAGAATGATACTCTCATGCACTCACTATTGCAGATGAGGGGGGAGGAGAGAAAAATGTGTCATAAGAGAGAGAGATCTTTTCAAAAAAATCCTGTCACTACTGTTAGCTTTGTCCCTAAAACACATCACTTTTACAGGGAATTTCATACATAGAATGGAATATGTTGAAAGATCTGTAAGTCACTTATTAACTACATTTTTCACATTTCAAATCAATATATAAGAAACTCACTTATCATGTATTTGATTTGAATGATGATAAGAAAAGAAAGATCTACACAGTCAGCAGAAAAACTCATCTATTTCTTTGTATCATACACAGCACATGTGCTGTCAATCAGTTGATAACTGTTGCTATACAATAAAGATAATTTCTAATTCAGTAATCTTGAGAGCATAGAGACTATGCTCTTAAAGAGAAGAACATTGTCACACTCTCAGTCATGCTAAGACCTTATTGCAGTTTCACACAGCTCATCACTTTTATATGAATGATTTCATCCTGTTCAAACCAGTTTTCAATCATTCTATGATATCATTCAGATATATCATAGAAAGATCTGATTGATAAATATAAGAACCTCACTTCTATATAAGATCAGCAGATTACTCTTCCTTGACAATGAGACACTGCTGAGATATCACTTCAGTTATTCTCACTCATGAAATGAGAGAAGAGTATTCATTCATTGTCTATATAGAATAGCTAGATACTGGCTCTTTATCAAAGAAGTCAGTGATTCATTTTGCTGCTACTGAAATATATACAAGAGTTACTGTGTGCCTCATACAATCTTCTTAGTATACTAAGTACTATATCTGTGATATTCTCACAATAACTCTGTAGCCTACAAGCTTGCTATTCAAGCAAGATAGTCAAGCTCACTCATACAGCTTCTCAAACAACTACCTCTATGTGTCGCCGCCAACTAGCCACCGCTTCGGTTCCGCCATGTTACATCAGTTAACATCAACTGTTGAGAGAGAGAAGGCTTGAATTCAGACTTTGTTTCTTGTTCAGACAGAAGTAAATTGGCTATATTTCGTACGGTCGCAATCCAGGGTGGCTGGTCTTGCTCAGCTATAGATAGAATTCATTGAATAAGAGATTCTTCCTCTGTAAGACTGAGAGTGAAGTCTCAAAGCATGCTGTATAATTATTCATGTGATGAGTAAGAGTGAATTGAGAAACATTATACACCTTTGCTGCAGATCATACACTTGAAATTTGACCTTCATTAAGTGCTTGAATGACTAAAAGAAGCCTTTCTTAGTAAGAATTGTTTTGACTCGCGTCAAACCAAGATAAAAAACAAAGGATTCACGCGAACTGACAAGTTTTGAAGAATTGAGATTCTTTTGTTTCTCATTATTTTTGACTCATAATTCTCTTTTTCAATTCATTTTTAGCACCTGTATGCTCTTATTCTACTCTCTCTCAATAACTTTCAAAACTTATAGAGATCTTTTGAAAGTAATATAATTCAGTTTAAGAGTAGTTTTATATTATGTAGATTATCAGATAAATAAAAATTTTGAGAATTAAATATACTCAGCTCACAATACAAGAGGTATGAAGATAATAAAAACAGTAGTTGAAAATTAAAAAACCTGATTATCATCAGTTGTATGCCTCAGTCTCATAGTAAATAAGCTCATTGTACATGAAAATGATGAAAACATCACACTTTCTTATATCTTAAGAGAACGCTCTGAGTCAGCCCTGATGAATAAAGAATTCATTTCACAATTTCATGAACTGAAGACTTGTTATAGAAGAACATGCTAAGATTATAGAAACTTCTCAGTGTAATATATCAGTGTGAGATTTTAATCAGATGAGTCACAGATTGTCTCAATTATAAAGATTATGATTGTAGCCTAGCAGAATATCAGTATTTACATAACAGTGTAAAAAAGAGAGTACTAAAAAGAGATATTACTTTGTACAAGTTCACTGAAGACAGAGAGAATAAGAGAAAGCAAGCTGTACTGTTAATTGATTCTGTTAATATGTTAACTTCAGCTGCATATACTGATGTTTTCAGAAGTCTCAACACATTTCATTCATCTGATAATATAAAATAGAAGTTATCTCTAGAATTTCACTCTGTAGAAGATAATTCTCACTCTTCAAGTCTGATAACAAGTGATCTCAGATTATAAAAGTTCAGTGATCTGAATAATGTTGAAAGAGTTAATGTTCAAGAACATAACAGTGATTATTAACTATCAAGCCTTGACCTAGTATGAAAAACAATGAGTTAATAAATCTGGTAAAAGAGTTACTAAACATGAAGAGAATAAGTAGAGTTAAGCAAAATAGTGTGATTTAACTTACTCTTGTTTCTCACTTGAGATGTTAACTTCATTTATCAAGTTATCAATTGTTATATTCACTCAATCAGTTCAACTGTCATCAACAGGTGAGAGCCAGAGGTATTCACTGATATCTGAAGAGTTAATTCTTGTGAAGTTCTGAATGACCTTTTCAAGAGCTGATAATGTTATAAAATCAACTTTTTGATCTGTTGCATTCTTATAGACAACTTTCAAAAGCTGTTGTATTTTGCATAAAGTTAAAGAAGAAGAACATGTCAGGCTGGCAGCATCAATACTGATCAAACAGTACTAGCATCAGGGCACTGAACTTCTGCGCGTCTGACACTGGCCCCATGATGGTGCTATCATAGATGTAGGCTTCCTCTGTTGACCAGCTAGTTCGGAAAATGCACTGTGCCACGTGACTTTGGCGCTTAAGAGGGCCCGCGCAGTACTACTAGGTTGTATCTACCCCTTCCTCCGTTCTTCACATTGCTTTGAGTCTGCAGTGAAGGAAGGATCAAAAAAGCACCCTCTGTGTCTGGGCTAGTGTATGCTTGCGCTGTGGGTCTTCCGAAGCTTATCTTAACTCTAAATTGAGCCTACGACAAGGCTATACAGCGTGTATACTCGCCTAACTCTTCCGTTAAGATGGCCGAGGCTCCTAGAGGGAGGTGGAAGGCGGTTGTTGGATTGGATAAATATCTTTTTGACAAACTGAACTTTGAAATATCAGAAAAAGCTATCTATAAAGAAGTGGTATGGAATTGGGTAAACTGACAGCCAATCAGGAGCCAGCACCACAAAACACACCAAGCCACCCACTGACCAATCAGAACGGGCCTTAGGTGCGCAATCGAAAATACGTTCCATGCATTGCATCCATCTCTGCTCTTCAGCCTTTGCGCCAGCATGTTAAAGATTCGGGAAAAGAACCCGGGAGGAGTCCTATATTTAGTTATCATATTATGCTGATAAATAATAAATGACCAAGACTCTCTGCCGCTTGATCCGTCTGTGCTGTTTGTCTCTTTTCCCCTCTTTATTTTTCACCTGTGTGTCGTGTCCAATTGGGCCACGTCTGCGGCTCCTCGGACCTCCTATGTCGAGCTACCAAGATTCGAAAAAGCGCCTGAGGAAAACACATTCTTTATCCCCATTTCTACCAATCGCCTGCCGAGAAGGCTTGAGAGGGGCGTCATAGGATCGGTTCCCGCCTGCCCGTCCTGCCATCATTGTCAACCTTATCTTCGGCTTTTGCAGTGATTGGCCAGGATTCCGTGGTATCCGTGGCTGCAACAGCTGAATAATAATGGGAAAGCATGGGAAAGCATGGGAAAGCATACAGCGTAAGAATCATGGGGATAGGATGGATAGAGAGGTACGGAGTACTGTTCTGGATGATTCGGCACGTTTGTTCCTAGTTCCTCTTCCTCTTCCTCTTTTTCTTTTCTTTTCTTCCTCTGTCAGATTATCTATCTTTTCTTTCTTTTTACCCCTTCTTCTCCTCAGGGATTGGTGCTTAAAGTATTTACGGATTTATGATTCGAGTTTCCTAGGGCATCCTTCCATTTTGCTATCTTTTTCTTTTCTCTCAGTAGGTTATTATAATTGTCTTCCTTTGTCTATCTGGGGTTGCCAAGTTGCTGAAACTGGTATACTATTTTTCTGCTGAGATAGGACATAATAAGCATTTTTATAAAAGAGTCTCCCTTCTTCTTCTTCTTCTTGTTTTTTTTTTTTTTTTACCTTTCCAGGAGTTCTTGAATTCACCTACCAATTGTTACAAAAACAACTTCATCTTGGCAGCGCTCTCTCTCTCTCGTCTCCGGCGTTTTCCTCGCATCTTTAACTTTCTCTCTGTGTGTGTCAGGAGACGCAACTCCGCGGTATCCGTGTGCCGGGCGGTGGCAGCTACCTAAGTATTTACCTCACCGCAACAACACAACAGAATAAGACAGAAAGAAGCACTTGATCGTCTCAACCAAACTGTGCGGACTTCTCCTTCCTCTATCTGCGCCCTCATAACAGATCCCATCATGGCGACCAAAACCCAGCAGTTCACCTCCACCTCCTCTCCTCTCCCCAAACAATTCACCACATCTCATACATCTCATAACCCCTCCGCACTCCAGTTCAATCACCTAATCAAACCCCATATAATATCCCAATCCCCTCCACTATCCTCAACCTCATCCTCAATGTCCATATCTTCCACCTATCCCTACGCACCCCCCGTAGACAACCCCGCCCCGCTCAACCCCAACAGTCCCAGCCTCCTCAAACGGCTCACAAACCGCCTCCAGCTCGCCTACTACCGCTATGAAGTCACCTACGGCATCTATGTCATGACTCCCGGGGAGAAATTTGTCGCGAATACCTTCCTGCTCGTGTTTATCTCGCTGCTTGTCTATGGGCTGTTTTTATACTTTCCCCCGCTGCTGTATCAGAAGCTGAGCAGGCTGGCTTGGATTTTGACCGGGGCCGGCATGGACGGGGTTAAGGAGAGGGTTTCTGCAGAGCTGAAGTTTGTTAATGGCTCTGGCGTTGGGTCTGGTTTGGGTGCGGCCCCCGGTCCTGGTCCTGGTCCTTGGAATTCTGGAGGCTCGATATCGATATCGCCAACTGCTACCAATCAACCGTTGCCGCATGCTTGAGCGTAATTATCTTTTGCTCAGCTGTTAACGGCATATTCTTTTTCTCTCCTCCCCTCTTTTAATTTCCTGGTTTTTGGTGCCCCGAGCGCATTCCTTGGACTTCTGGTACGTTCCTAGGTATTTGACCATGATGATGACTCAGGCAGTTTGCCTACGCATAATGTATTCCTAAACGAAAGGCAGGTATTGCTGACAAGAGGATTTTATATCCTTTGATTGATATAGGATTGGCATATTTTGAACCTTGTTTCGCCCGCCATCGCGTTTGTCACCACCAAACTCATGCGCGCATGTCGTCTTTGCATTCTTAGAGAATAAAAGCGCAATTGGGTTTCGTCCAGTTCTGTGACGGCGTTTTGTTTTTCTAGATTGAAGAGAATCAGGATACATCCATATAACTCAAACGTTGGTTGAATAATGACCCGCAAGTGGATTTTGCCTGTCTCGATGGAGCAGTCATGGCGCGAGCAAACCCAACTTCTTATCCCCGCCGCCTACCGCGATAAGTAATGCGTTCCTGTTGGAGATGAAAGAGACTATCGCAGAACCCATTGTACATACATTCAAGATGGATTATTTTGACCAGTGCGGGTAACCCTAGCGGCAATTATATCAGCATGGTTTTTATGGGATTTTTTCTTCCAACGCATCAGACCTAGATTCCTGCAAGTAAGGGCAGGCAGGCAGCCCAGGTTATTCAGAGCAAGTATTAGGCGTTAGATAATTATAATATGTTAATCGAAAACAGCAGACGCGGAATATGGATACTTCTGTGTGCGCCGAAGGCGGAGGGAGGAATTGACAGATTTGACAGATGCATGTGTATGTGCGTCATCGATTTCGAGATCGTATTTTGTATGCAGTGATTGGCAAAACTTGATTTGTACTGCACATTTACTATGAAACATGTACGCTGTATGTCTGAAGCCCTGAATAACTCGGAGTTTGGAATCGCGAGGTGAACAAGAAGGAAATCTGAAACCCGTCATCCATAGTACTGTGGCTGAGTCTGCACCGCCCCAAGCGCGGTCTAACGGCTGCTTATAAATGCCAAGCAAGCATCATCATCTCAACTTTTGGAACCCAAAACTCTGTTCCTGGAGAACAACCTAAGTAATATCTGCCCGTTTGCTGAAGAAGTTATTCCTCATGCCCTCCGACCTGTTTTGTCTTCTACGTAGTTGAACGCGGGGTGTTTCAGACTGGTGATTGGCTTGGCTGCTTGGTTGGTGTTGTGTGTGTCCTGGGCTGCGGCTGAAACGGTGTTAAATAGTTAGTTACCAACAACAGACAACAACCAACAAAGTTCAACACCAACCAAAAAGAAAACCCGCGCTCGACTGGCTGTGCTTTCTAGCAACCAATCGCCGGCCCTGGTCTCCCTCGTTGATCAGCCACTAGCAGACCATCCTCCGAACGACAGCTCCGGCTTTGAAACCTGCTGCTGCTGCTTCCTTCAAAACCATCACTACAGAGAGTACTTTGCTTTCTGCTACGTCGTTCATCAATACCATTTATCCCGTCCTTCTATCTATTATCACATTCGTTCTTGCATCTTCATCTCCTGAATACTACTGCATATAGCGCTCCATCACCACCAGTCATCTACCTCCTCTTCCCCGGAGACAGGGGGGAAAAAGCCCGAAAACATGGCGGCAAACGAATTCTACAACCCTTACAACTCAGGTTACCCCCAACAACAACAACAAAACCAACCCTTAAATCCATATCCCCCCGACGACAGAATGTCTCCTCCACCAGCCTGGTCTAACCAAAGCCCTCCTCCCCTTCGCACCCCTTCGCCATACGGCGCATACGGAAGCCCTTATGACCGCGACGGCAGTCAGTATAACCCCCGCCCAGACCATGACTACCCCGCTTCCCCAGATAGTCATAGTTATGGAGGAGGAAGAGGAAGTGGTGGAGCTGTCGGTGGGGGCATGGGCACGACGGGAAGGCCGCATGGCACTGATTACTACCCAGATGATATCCCTCTAAAAGCCAATGCGCAGGCGATGACTGGCGGACGGCCAGAGTGGATAGATGCAGATACGCAATACCCCCCTTCCTCAGAGAGCCAACGCGTGCCACTAAATCCGAACCCGACAGCGAGACATTCGAGGGGATGGGAAGGGAAAGGGAAAGGGAGGAGGTGGTTTAGGAAGAAGATACCCTTCGTTACGTATTTTGTTACCTTGGTGCAGGTGGTTGTGTTTATTGCGGAGCTGGTGCGGAATGGTAGGCTTTTTGTTTTATTTCATTTTTTTTCCTCCCCTTCTGGATGGCCTAGTTGCTCATGATTCCTTTAGGCCAATTGACAGGGTCCCCAATCATGATCAGGCCCCAATTCAACCCCATGATCGGCCCATCGCCCTACATCCAGATAAACATGGGAGCCCGATACGTTCCTTGTATGCGGAATGAGGAAGGCATTCAAAACAACCAAAACGCCACAAACGGCCTTGTCCCATTCCCCTGCCCGAACACCATATCCTCGGACCCCTACGCACCCGAAAACCAATGCACTCTCTCTGACCTCTGCGGCTTCAAAGAGACCCATAAAGTCCCCGACCCAAAACCTCAAGGCAGCTTGGAGGACAAACCAGAACCAAACCAATGGTTCCGTTTCATTGTCCCTATCTTCCTGCACTCCGGTCTGATCCACATCGGCTTCAACATGATGGCCCAACTTACCATCGGCGCAGACATGGAGCGCACGATCGGCTGGTGGCGCTACGCTCTCGTTTACTTCGCCAGCGGCATTTTCGGCTTCATCCTCGGCGCCAACTTCGCGCCGGCCGGCATCGCATCCACAGGCGCCTCAGGCTGCCTATTTGGTATCCTCGCCCTCGCCTTTCTCGACCTCCTCTATACCTGGGGCACGCGGCCGAAACCCGTGACCGAACTTGTCGTCATGCTCATTACGATTGGCATATCCTTCGTCCTCGGCCTCCTGCCCGGTCTAGACAATTTCTCGCACATTGGCGGCTTCCTGGTTGGTTTGGTGCTAGGCATATCCGTACTCCGGTCGCCGGATAGACTGCGCGAGCGCATCGGTGCGGTAACTCCGCACCTCGACCCTTATGACCCCGTCAGCGCTAGCGGGGCGCTAGGAGCCGGTGATGAAGCTGGTGATAAAGCGAAGAGGTTCATGGTGAAACAGCCTGTGAAATTCTTCCAGGGGAGGAAGCCGCTCTGGTGGCTGTGGTGGGTTGTGCGGGCGGGGACGCTGGTGGGGATCGTGATTGCGTTTATACTGTTGTTGGATAATTTTTATAAATATCGGTCGACCTGTGGGTGGTGTAGGTATTTGTCATGTTTGGTAAGTTTTTTTATTTTTTTTTTATTCTTTTCCCCTGCCCTGTGCTAGGTAAAACTGGAGATGATGAATTTGATGAATTTGATTTATTGGTTATGGCGCACCGCTAACCCCTCTGCTCTCTCTCCAATCATATAGCCCATTGAAGGCAGAAATTGGTGCGATGTTGGTAAGATCGCTTAAATAAACCATCACCCCGTGCATCTCGTTTCTTCCGCGTGGTGGGAATCCATATATTTTCAGTTTCTACGACCACCCGCTCTCGACCCTCGGCCATCGACCACTCACCTACACAATTAACTTTGTCTTTTCTTCTCATATTATCGTCCCTCCCCCCTTTTTTTTTTTTTTTTTTTTTTTTTTCTAACGACTGACATGTCCCCGCTCACACCCCAAACTTCATCAGTAACATAGCTAAAGATTTTCTTTTTTCTTTCTTTTATCCCTTTTACCCGACATAGATTAATACCATCTTTTGCTTTATTTCTATGGTATATGGCTGCATTGTTTCTCCCTCCCCCTTTTTTTTGTGGTCCTCTTGAGGGAACCCTCTTGAGATTTCTGTGTACCTTCTTTGCTATCTGTTTTATTATCTCCTAGGTTAGACATGGATACCTCAATTATTTTCATCATACTTGGTGGAAGAAGGAATAGGGCCCTTTGGACGATTGAGTGGGTCATATACATTAATCATTTTAGCGGTTTTTTTCCCGTTTGTTACTCATTCGGGGACTTGTTTCAAAGCATCTCTCAGTGAACGTGCTTTTTTTTTTCGATTTTGGCTACATACCAATACGTTGGTTGGCGGTGTATTTTTTTTTCCCTTCTATGTTGTATCTTGCTCTTTGCTCTATGGGTGGGTTTTGGTGTATCCTTCACCAATCTCACAACTTAACTTTTTTCCCCCTTGAAGCTGCCGGTTAGAACACAGTGGATATTTAGTACAACAATACTGTAATTAATAGTCTCCACTAATTTCATCCTCTCCTTTCCATCGTGGTTGATTTCTAATACATCCCAGCTTCGGTGCGGCCCGGGGAGCTATCCTGGCCATTTCCCCGTCCCGTTCTCGCGGGTTTTCAAAAACTTTGTATTTGCTGTCTTGGTTGCGCCTTATAAGTGACGGCGGAATTAAATTCCATGCTGATTGCTAATGCTGAACGCTGAACAACATCCCAGGACCCTTTTCATGCGGATTTGCTTGGGATATTTATACTTAGCGTGATCATTTTTGACGCCTCGATGGCACTCTCCATTGAGCTAGTTTGGAATTCACACCACGGATATCTTCCCCGCAAACTCCATTATTGATGCTCTGAAGTTGGGTCTTTGAAAGGCCCCTACGGATGCTTATTTTTCTAATCATGGGAAATAACAAGAGCAGTCAGTACACTGCTTGTGTAACTGAATGGAGAATGGAAACTATACAAACTGTCCCTTGTGGCTGGTGTGTTTGCCAAGGCTTAGATAAGCGGCTTGTAAGGCTGATGATGTCCGCGCGCAGCATCGACTCCAAGATACGAAACGACGACGACGACGACGACCGGGGGAAACACTCCGTACTACGAGCCCCCGATTCTTAAATAAATACGCGTTCTTTTCGATTCCATCCCGTCCATTCCTTCCAGCTCATTTTCTATTTCGATACTTTTGATCCGCGGTTTCTGTGTTCCCTAAGTTACTGCCTACGACTTACGATCCGAGCTGTCCAGTTTGTCTCTGGCTCGCCTACGTCTACGTTCGCCTTAACAATGAATACTATATTCCCCCAATGAGATACATATAATTTTTCTATTCGGTTTAAGCGGAACCTTTGACAAGATGGAGGCGTTTTCTGCCGTGCCTCCCCCAAGCCCTCCACTTTCGCCCTCGAGGCGGAAGTGCCGGGATTTTGCGCGACGATGTGAACACCTTTGCTGTAACTTGTGTACATATTTTCCGTTGGCATTTGTCTATGGGCTTACGACATGGTCTGTGTATGTGGAAGCAAGGATGGGAATGCAACCGGCGAAGTCCAGGTGGATTGGTACGTTGCGGATTACTTTCCATCCATCTCGAAGAACCAACCACTAAAGCTTCATATGCCTGTGCTTTGATCTTGAATGTATTTCTCTGACATATAATACTAGGGCCTTGGACGTCGGCTCTTGGAATAATCTTTTATCTCCTTTCAAACGCATCGTATACTATAGCCGTCTTCACAGACCCCGGCTCTCCTTTAACGGGACCTCGGACGAGTAGTCGCGGGAACCGACATGACTATAGCTCTCTTCCCACAACGGAAACGCCCGAATATACATCCCTGACCGTAAGCTCGACGGGTGGTAGGAGGTACTGTAAAAAGTGCCTGTGCGTTAAACCGGATCGCACTCATCACTGCTCATCATGCAAGCGCTGTGTTCTCAAAATGGATCACCATTGCCCTTGGCTAGCTACTTGCGTCGGGTTCCGTAACTACAAAGCATTTCTGTTATTTTTAATATATACATGTCTATTTTGCTGGGTATGCTTTGCAGTTTCTGCAACTTGGGTTTGGACGGAGATATTGAACAACTCTCGTTATATCGATTCATTCGGCCCGGTCACCAATATTCTCCTGGCCGTCATAGCTGGGGTAATCGGCCTTGTTTTATCTGCATTCACAGCCTGGCATATCAGCCTTGCAGCGCGAGGCATGACAACGATAGAATGTTTAGAAAAGACTAGATATCTCGCACCCATCCGCAAATCGTTTGACCGTCAAAGGCAAGAACGAGCCAGCGCTGTTAACGGGCACATGAAGCACACCCTTGGCCATACTTTCCAAACCTATGGTCACCAACTCCTTGATGCGCATGCCAACGCTATTCCCGGCGTGACACGCGCAGAGGAAGGTGAAGAGCGCAGTTCGCCAACCGTTCCACAACGACATTTCGATCCCGAGCACGCCCAACCGTACGCCCAAAACCAAACTCTATCCCCCGCACAACAATCCCTTTACCACTCCTACGAAGAGCTCGAACATGCTCGCGAAAGAGCACGATACGACGAATACTTAGACGAACAGGACGGAGAAAAGCTCCCTCACGCATTTGACCTCGGATGGCGCCGGAACCTGAGGCATCTCTTCGGTACGAACCCTCTGCTCTGGTTTCTGCCCATATGCAACACCACCGGAGACGGCTGGCATTGGGAAGCTAGTACCAAATGGCGTGAAATAAAGCAACGAATAGAGGACAGGAGAATGCAACGGTGGCGCGAGCACCACCAGCATCCAATTGCTCTCCCGCAACGGCCTTCAACACTATCAGAAACCTGGCAATCCTCTGGCAATACCCCAGGTGGTGGGGGATACGGCGATGTCTCGCGCCGCGCTACTGATAACCAAGCCTTGGGCGGTAGAGCTACGGATGCACAGCGGCCCGGCACGGGGCTTTCTATGAAAACTCTGCGGCCCATGTCTCCCCGCCCCCGTCCCGGGGAAGTGACTTCGGAAGACGACAGTACGCCCGGTAGCCAGCGGAGCGAGCTTGATGAACTTGGGCGGACTAGCGGAGGCGGCCGGGATGAGTGGCGCGATTGGGATTGATGCATATCTTTGCGCTATTTTATTTTTATGTACATTTTATATTATTAATGCTTCTCCTTGATGGCTGTCTTATGGTTTTAAGTTTATATGTTTTAAAGGGTGGCGCGTTTTTTCACTAATTTTACTTTCAATAATGCATCATGAATTCAAGTGGACCGAACATGTTCTTTCTGATATCTTTACTTGATCATATCTCTGACTTTTGACCTACGCTGTATATATATATACTATCAGGATTTGAGGATTTTCATTGTAATCGTTTCATTTACAAGATTTACTAGAAATGTTCTCTCGTTCGTGTTTCCGCTTCACCATAGCAATTTAACATTACTTACCAACGAGATCCCCAGAGGCCCAGCCTTCTGGTAACAAAAGGTATAAAATAACTATAGTACTGCATATGATACTTGTACATGTATGTACAAACATGACTCTAGAAACAGCTTCAATCTTGGTACATGATAAGATAAGCCCTTCAGTTCTGAACAACCATCCACCACCACTCCTTCACCGCCCAGCCAGACAACCCACCCAGCCTCTCAACGACCCCAGCTTCTTCCATCCACTCCAAAACCAAAGCCACCTCCCACTCGGCAATATGTGGCTGGAATATACGGCTGATGCCAGCTGCGGTGAGGCCCGGCCGAGACGCAAGGTAGCCCACGACTGCCGCAACAACCAGATCCCAAAGCATCTTAACGAAGTTGCCATGGATATCGAACCAGAGCGGGATCTTGCAGAAGGGGAGAGAGCCTGTGGATGGAGAGAAGGGGAAGTCGGCGGGCATATCGCCCCTCGGGGCTGTTGGGGGCAGTTTTACAGGGTTCCCGTAGATGTAGCGATCGGGGACGGGAAGGACGTCGACGTCGAAGCGCAGCTTGCCCTTGTCCATGAGGCGCGTCAGGTAGCCGCCGTCTGTCAGCCCGTATTTATCCCGTGGCGGGTTTTTGGGCCAGATTGTCACTCGCCCCTCGGCGAAGAGGTTGATTAGCACGAGGATATCGCCGTCCTCAGCGTCGTAGTTCACGGCGCATCTGCCTTCCAGATGTAACTGTGTGTCCAGGATTGTGGTTTTGAAAGTCACTGCGCGTTTCAGCTGGGTTGCTTCGATGGCACGTTTGCGCCCGAATGTATGCACGAAGTATTCTGTGACGTCGTAATTTCGCCCTGGAGTAATCCGGCCCCTGTTGCCCATGGAGATAACCCGTTCAGTGATAAGTGACTGTATCGCTTGTCCAATGAGATCCTCACCAAGGCATTCGAGAATCCGTCGTGCTTCGGCTGGGTTATATGACTCCTCCGGCGTGATCACGTTCGCTCGTACCCAGGTTTTAGCCATGTTTAGGCGCTCAATTCTTGGCCATTGCCGCTCACATTTCGTGCCTGCTTTAGTGACGGGGATTACAAAGTTTGTTCCAGCTAGCAAAGCTTGTTTTCGCGGAATCGTCGCTGGGGCGTTATGTTGGAACAGCTCGTCAAGCGTTTGTACGGGTTCCGGGCGAACGTCAAAGAGGCTATTGAATTGTTGGCGGGTAGCTGGTAGGCTCGGAAGGTTATCTGAACCTGGGCCTTCAAGTTGCTTGTTCGCCCAATCAACGATCCACTGCCAATCATACGAGGGAAGGTCACCATAATCGATCCGGGGTACCTGGTCCTTTTCGTACGCTTCTGCAAACCGCTCTTGAAAATCGCTTTGCATTTTGGACATTTGCAGTCGATTTCGCGAAAGGATGGCCTTTCCGCGATCTCTGATTAATTTAGGGTCGTGATCTGGGAAAGCTAATGTAACAAGCTGCCAGTCAACCATTTTACCCTCGAGTCCACCAGCTAAGGTTCGAACAACAACGATCGCAACGGTAAGCTTTTGTACAATATCACTAGATAGAACTTTGATGAGTCTACTTCTTCGAACAGTCGGAGCCGTTGCTTTGGGTGTTCGTTTCTCTGCTTTGGGCTCCTGGAATTGTTCGAGACGTCTGTTGACGGGTAGTTCGGGCCGCCTCTGACCACGAGGTGCGATTTGACGAGCGGAGGGGCGATCTGATGGAGTTACCCCGGCAGATGATGATGTCAGGGTCCGAAGTGGAGTCTGGGCAAGTGGTGCTTGTCGTCCCTTTGAGACCCGTCGGGATTCATTCGCCTCAAAGCGAATCGAGCCGTCGAGAGGAGCACTCTCGAATGGTCCCGGTATCCCATGGTTAATGTATCTCCATCCAGCTCGCTGCAAGTCGAATAGTTCAGGGTGCCTAGATTCCCATCTGCCTACGGCATCAATTTCGGAAAATACCCGGGTAGAAACAGGATCGGGGAGATTCGACGTATCAAGCTGACGTTTCCTCGTCATGGAAAGAATATCTCCAAGGTCTCCGGGTAAGCTCATTATTGTCTGGCCCGATCGGGGTCCCGTTGTTGTTAAGCTACGCCATTGCGTATGGGCGAATGTGGTTCCAAATGTGCCGGTTGGAGCATGGAATGATTGGAACGTATGGAAAATAATTGCATCTGGTGGCAGCCTTGCGGTTGACCGGGGATGCCTCCTGGAAGCGTCAGATGTCCGTGTTCCAGTTGCAAGGCCCGAGTTTGGTGACGTTAACCAGTTTAGAACGGAATATGGATGTGATCGGCGCTTAGTACTTCGAAGCCGTTTTATGGGTCCTGGTTTTGGTTTGTGGACCCGGGGTGGCCTCATTTCAGGGGGTCGACTTCTCGCTGGCGTTTGATGCAAAGTAACGGTTATCTCTTCTTCAATGTCGGGGAGCTTTCTTGCAGGCAGCTGTGTGATTTTTTGTGACTTCCTGATTGTTGGATCAATCTCTGGGCCAGGGGGGAAGTATTGCTGGGGGTCGGCTGATAATATTGCCCTCTGTAAATCTATGACTGCTGGATCCGTTGCATGAATTTCTGGTTTTGCAATAATGGACTTTGTAACCACTAGCCCTTTGCTGTTCCTCCCACTGAAAGTTAGTTGGCGGAGTTTCCCGCTCTCGATCATATATTTCACTGAATTTCGAAGTGTGCGAAAGTCTGGCCTTTCGGTTTGTTTAGTCTTCAACCAAGCGGTAGTGAAAGGGTACCACAGCTCAGTGCCATATGGGTACACTCCGCCCGAGCTCTCGACCACATCCATGACAATCTTCCTCCGAAGAAACGCAATGGATCCCCCTTGAGTATCTATTTTCTTGGTCTTGGTTTTGGCACTAGTAGTAACTGATACGGGCTTAGAAGCGCGAGAGGCTGTTTCTGGGGTTGGGGTTTGGGTTTGGGTTTGGGTTTTGCTACTTTTGGCATCCTTATTTTCCACTCTGGGCTCGGGGATATCATTATGTGTATCGTTTGATTCGCATACATCCTGGGAAGGAGTAGTAGCAGAGGGCTGGGTTGGGGGTGATCGTAAATCTTCAGGGGAGGGTCCACCATTACTCTCACTAGGCATATCTTCAACTACCTGAGGCGACTCTGGTTGCTCAGAGCTCACAATGATGTCGTCAACTTTTCGTTGTCTCTCACGCCTAGTTGCGGCGGGGGTCCCATCCTCCGCTGTAGTTTGTGAAGTTTGCATCGGCTCGTCCCCAGCTTGGGGAATAGTGGAATCCCGCCCACTTGGTTCGGCCGGACTAGTTCTAACGTCCCGACCAGAAGCCTTGTCACCCCCTGGAATCGGGGCTTGATGGCCCTTTCGTAGCTGCCTTCCCCTTTTTTTATGCGGAAGCCCGGCGGCTTGAGGTGCCATGGATGTTTCTTCACCATCATCCATGTCGGTATATTTCCTCTTATTAGAAACCAGAGGATTGTCGATTTGGTCACTAGTCACGGTGTCAACAACCAGAGGAGGTACCTCCTGAAAATCGGTATCCTCTCCTCTTTGAGATGGATCAACCAGCCGTGGTGAGGAGGCCGCAGGGGGTTGAGAGGTTTCCGTTTCTTGGTGAGGTAATGATACAGATCGATCCGCAACGGCTTCCTCGTTATTGACAGCTACAAAACTAGTCTCCAAATCCTCCGTGGGTTCATCTGGGGTAGCTTCAGTATCTTTTTGGCTAACAAACCAATCAAGGTCCTTCAGTTTCTCTGATTTGACGACAGCAATACGACTTCGCCCCGGGCGACCCCGAGCTTTCCCAATGGGTCGTCGTTTGCCTGGTGGAGTTAGAAAGATACCAGCTCCGGGCCGTTCAAGTAGAAGAACGCTATATTCGGTCCAAGTCTCATCGAATCCCTGGGCTTCTAACTTCTCTTTCTCAGTCATACCGGCAAAAGGATCAACAAATTCCTTCACTTTTCGCTGGCGTTTCGACGATCCCCCAACTTTCCCTTTGTCGATAACGTCCTCCACGACATCTCCTGGCCGGTCAAGGTCTGCTTCTACAGCCCTACGCTTCCGTCCTCGAGAAATAGTACTTGGTGCCGTCTCCGCTTCGGCGGCTGATGAACCGGCTAACCCGAGATGAACAGAAGATCTTTCGGGCTCTCCACCCAACACCCTGCCTCGGAAAATCACAGCTTTTGAAAGAATCAGTATAAGATCACTTCATATATTGGGGCCATCACGTACCACAACTCCCATCATTACGTTGTCTAACAACAGGGTCGAATATCTTAGGAGTATAATCCGAAGGTTTCGCAACCTCAAGACAGCCTCTAAGTGTTGCGTCACCATTATTCAGGAGGTTCGATGGTATCTTATCCACAAGGAAACCGTGCTCATCTACTTGGGATGTAGCACCAACAGGAGGAACTTTGACACTGGGTTTTGCCTCCGGTGAAAGTTTCACTGCTTCCCACGACACTTGGCCCTCGTCCACGAGTGAACTAAAATTTCGCAATGAATAATGGATATACATCGAAATCGTGCCACGAAGCCCTACATCTCGAACCAGGGCGAGATGTCGAAGATGAAGCGGCTGAGAAACCTGCCAAGTCTCGACAAGTCGACTCACTGTATACTCGATTGGTCGTCTGTAAAATGGTCCCATACAAGCAATGTTGATATCCTTGAATAATTCAAATCAGTTTCAAGACAAATATTGCTTACAAGGTTTTTCACCTCACTTACGTAGTTAGTACTCCCTTCTTGCCCACTTCTGTGCACAATGTCAAATATCAAATTTGGCAAAATTTGGTCTGGAGTCCATCTAGGTACCACCCGTCCCATCTGCTCCAAATATTCCACTTCAGGTGTACTGACGTCTCTCTTAACCTCTGGTATTTCATCAATCGTATCTTGTTGGCCTTGGTCTTGGTCCATTTCAGCAGCATCCAGATCCTCCTGCTCCAAGTATGTCATCAGGGTGCGGCTGTCTTCGAGGAAAATCCGAAGGTCATTATCGGTAAGTTCCCGGATAAGCATTACCGACTGATGTCGAGTCTTCATCTTATCGGAGTATTGAGACACTGCCCTAACACGACGAACACAACCTATTCTTTCTAACTTGCGAATGGCCCTTCCTAAAATCCTTCTGCGCCAGTGATCCTCCATTCCAAGCTTTACCTTCAAGTCACTCCGTGTAATGACTTTGAATTCTTTCAGGAAATGAAATAGCTTTTCGAGGAGGACAGGGAACTCAATCACATTGCAAAGCTCATCCGGAGCAGGACTCGTATTCTCCTCAGACATCCCACCAGGCTTATCTGAGGGTTTCGAGTGAAGAAATTGGCGGAGTGTGCATAAACTTGTACGAGACGACTTAAACTGGATAGCTTTTTTTTCGATATATCCCTTCTGGCTTAAAGAATCTGTTCGCTTTGGGACGGAGCGCTTATCTTGCCCGCTCAGTTTAGGTAATTCCAGCTGCATAATCCCTTGCCATTTCCGGGAAGCAATTATAGATAAAAGAGCGAACTCCAGAGGAGGAATTCTTGAATGATCGATCTCGTGCCCAGCGATCGCGAGCCACATTCGTTCCTCCGAAACGAACACGCGAAGTGTGTCGTCGGAATCTGACTGTATCTGAGTTTCAGCAGCAGAAGAGCCACCATTTCCGGATGTTTGAGTATTTTGTGAATTGGGAAATGGCTCCCCCGCAGTGCTTTTGGCACACCGACCTTTCACCTCATCCAGGGTAAGGTTATTTCCTTCTCTGTTCTGGCCAACAGAAACCTCTGGGTGCCTGGTCAGCCATACCCATGCTTTTTGTTTGAACTTACGGTCCACATTTGGCGTGCGGCCAACAGCTCCAGCAAGTTGAGCAGGGCGATTACTCGAGGTTGCAGATTGGGCATAGAAGTCATCAATAAAAGCAAGGACATCCGTAGGAGAAGCGCCTGTATATATCGGTTAGTACATCTGCACTTGGAAAGCCAGAAGTGCTAATTCCCGGAAATCAACATCGGGCCCTTATGAAACATATTTGCAAAAGTAAGAGAGTTCTGTTAAAGTACAAACTTATAAATTGCAAAGATATTGACTAACATATCAAATGCATTATGCATCACCATTTCTTTATCTTGACCACTGGTGTGTAAGGGATGAAAAAGGGGCAAGAACTGGCGCAAGGGGAAAACACACCTCGTTCGCCACAGAGCGAAATCTCCGCGAGCAAAAATTCGATAAGGTCTCTCAAACTCCGAGCCATCTTTGCATTATCCCCCTTTTAACGGGGAAATTCAATATCAGAAATATTTTTCTGCCATCCTGCTTTTTCGCCGCGACGGGATTCGAACTTGCGTCGTTGGAGTGATGTTGGCTTGTTGGGTTTGATATTTTCCGCAAATCTGTAGGTGGTCTGTGCTTTGTGGCGAAACTCAAAATTTACGTAACAAGGTTTTGATAGTCACGTGATTTGTGGACTGCGGACGTGATTTTGATATTGGTCACATATATAACTATATACGCAGTAGATGCTTTGAATTCCTAATTAGCAGGGATTCAAACACATGCACACTCACATGATCTCACTGTCGAATGGAAGGTTTAGCCGGGCCTGACACTGGGGATCATCAATTTGCGCGATCCGGATGTTGTTGGCTTTCGCATGCCGTGATAATATTTATTCTATGGAACATAAAACCAACAAGGCCAGGCTAATCCAATCCCTTCGTCTGAAACCGGAGGACTTCCTTTCAGGCTATACCAAGCTGATCATTCGTCAGCGGTTATCTACAAAGCTAGAGAGGTCATGAGAAAATACTATGAGGCACTCTTGCAACGCAAAGAGGCTGTCCTCTGGGCTCAATTTTATTTCGCTTCACGATGTCCTGGATGCTGTCACTCGAGACTACGAGTCTAGGAGGGCAATGCGCAAGGTTCGCACACAGAAATTGAAAGCGCTAGGCCTTGAATCACCTAGATTGCATTTTTGTTCATTATTATTGCACCGCGCTCCGTACATATCGGAGCCCAATTGCTCCCTCGCCGGGAACGTTGAGTTCAGAAAATTGGCCAATCACGACAATGCCGATGATGTCAACGCCCTTGAGTGGCAATGATGTCATTTTTTTTTTTCCTACGCATGTGCTTACTGATGAATATGTCGGATGCTATAGATAGATAGAATATCTTGGATACGCGGGATATATAGTTTCGATCATGCCTTGGTATCCGCTCGCTCCCTCACACTTCAATTTCGAAGGCCCTGAACTTTAACTTAACACCATATCCATATTTTTCTTCGAGCCATTTGCCTATTTTCAGATTTTTTATTAACTTATCACGATATGAATGCTGTATATGACACTTTCCATAAATGGACAAAGCTACAATTCCGCCAGCTCCAGGCCCGCCGGAACTTCCCTACTCCTTGAGGGATCGCAAATGGTCAATCACACTTTTCTGGATTATGTTTGTCATTGACACGCTGGCTCAGCCGTTAATACTTTATTTCACGTTATGGTATCTTACCGACCTATCTCACAATATAGGTAGGAATTTCTGAGGCCCCGAGTATTTTGAACAGCCTGGCTAACAATGCTTCCATTTCACCGTTAGTTTTCACTATAAGCACGGCTCTATTGGGTGGAGTTGCTGTCGCCGAATATTTCTACCGATTTTATACACTGTATAGGAAAGGGTCTGTCGTAAGGCCACTCAATGCCCGGCGATCATGGGTAAGTTGTATGAAAGTGGTCTTTTGCACCTCATGAGGCTAACATGAAATGTCTGCAGTTAGATTTTTTCCAGATAAACTTCACCATAGTGTGGCTTATCCTCGCCGTTGAACTAATTGTGTATGTCATTTCTTTTCTCGTATGCATGACCCTTTGGCAGTTAGCTAACTCGATATTAGAGGAACCGTACAAGAGGAACCATTCAGTAAGCAGTGCTTTTACATTATCCTACATGCCCAATTTAACAACCTCCATTTTAACATGATCAACTTCTTTAGTCCGCCTCCTCGCAATGCCCTTACCTACAGTTATGTATTACTTCGGAATCGTACATTTAACTCTTGACATCCTCCGTGCTAAAGGATACCAAGCGCCATTCCGAATATCGTCCACACCCAAAGGTTCCGTAATGCCTACCGCGCTATATGTTCTAATAGAAGATATCGTTGCGGTGGATGGTGCAGGTGGTCAGAAATATCGACGAGCGCTTCGGAACAGATACCTAGCAAGCCCATATTTTAGACAGATGCTTTTCGAGATGAATTGTTTCTGGGCAGGTGGATCAATTGTCTTTGCCACGGTGTCAACTATATTAATATTTACAACTCCAAGAGATGTTGCCTATGTGGTGAGTTTAATACCAAATGACATCTACTTCAGCTTCATATCGAAATTTCTAACATATTTTCTTCTTCACACATTCAGATAGGATGGAGCCTCCCAATCCTTTGGGCTGGGATATGGACCCTGATTACCATTCCGTGGGTGCAGGCAGATCTACGGAAAGAAAAGGCAGCCTGGGCAGAAAATATCACCTTAGATACGGAGCCTTATACTGACAACATTCTGGGCCCGAAACCGAGAACCCGTCTCCTCTCCACATCTGGGCGTTTGTTTTCCATGCACCCCTTTCAAAATCCAGATTCGCAGAACACTGGTGGGGAGGCAGACCGCACGTCGTCGTTAACCACAAGCGAAGAAGTTTGATTATACAAGCTTTCGGTATCTTAACTACCATACCTTATAGATAGAATGTATAGTACTTTTCCTCCCTCTTTCTTTCTTTCTTTCTTTCTCTTTTTGCGAAAATGGAGATGTATTTATGAAAAAATAGGATGTCACCCTTGCTGTAACTGCCACAGACATACCCTTCACTCTCACCATTCCCTCTTGGCACCATAATAGTTCTCTTAGTTATTCTTTGTAATTAGTCACTTATGCTTGTAAAATTAAATAAATGAAACACCCGAAGAAGCGATTTTCTTTTTACACAGGACGGCTTTCAAGCTCGCAAATCCGATTCCGCTCACCCTTGCCCGTAGGAACTCTTCGAACGTATCTATATGCGACTCATAACCCAATTGCCCAGATCACACTTGTAGAGCAAGCTACTAATCAGCCTATGTATGCTCTTTCAATCAGGATACCAATCGAAATGTAAATAGAACAGTTCGAGCACTACAACAAAATTTTATTTGTTCGGCAAAAACCTAGCTCTCGCTTTGGACACTATCACAGGTGTTGGAAGCAACTCGTGTTCTCAAAAGGGAAATTCCATGAATGCAAGATGGTTATGCATAAATTTGGCTAAGTAGAGAAAGGGGGAAGAAAGAAGAAAGAAACAGTAACACAGACAAGAAAGGAAAGGAGAAAAAAGAAGAGAGAAGACAGAGTCCCAAGTCCATACACAAAATCAACTGACTGACTGACCGACACCTGAATATATGCGTGCGATATGCTAAATAATTTCTTAGGAAACGAGATGGGAATATGGCGAAAAGGAAGAAAAGAAAGGTAGAGGAAATATTGTCCATAGAACACGGAAGGATAAGCGTTCGTTGGAAAACGAGTTCTCGTCTTTTTTTCTTTTCTTTTCATTTTTCATTTTTCATTTTTTTCATTTTTTTTCATTTTTTTTCATTTTTTTCTAAAATAAATATGTCGTTGCAGGGCGGAAACTTCCCCATAATTCGCTTCTTCCGTAGCGTTGGAAAGGGAAGATTTATAAAGCGGGCTGCGAACTGTGCGCCTAAATGAGTCCCTTTGTCCAGGAATGAAAACTGGTATAAATGTTGAAATAGGAATGATACGCTGTCAGATAGATAAGGGATAAACTTAGACAAAACAAGAAGCAAAAGTATACCCCAGTTAAGATGCATGCATGTATCTGAGAACCTAGGAAAGAATAGATGAAAAAGAAAATTAAAAAAAAGTAAAGAAAGTAAAGAAGATAAACAAGAGCTTAGATATCCACCCAAACAACACACAATGGTCAAGTAGGGCCAATAAACGCGAGAAGGGTAGTGGTAATAAAAGAGTTCGTATGTCAAGCCGTCCATACAACAAGGAGATTTGAGAAACGCCATTTATATGCTGTGTTTTAAAACATATCTCTTCCTGCCAATGTTGGGGTCCCACCCGCAATGCAACTGATGTCAAGAAAACAAGAAATAAGATAAGAAAGAGGGTGATTATCTATGAATGAGATGGTTATTGTTGAAAAGTAGGTGTCGGGCTTAGCGTTTTGAGGAAAGCCATAGAGTAGGGATGTAAACTAGGAAGTATCTGAGTGTTTGGTTTAAGGTGCGGTGCCCCACACGGGTAGGGCCCAGAAAGTCCATTGGCCAAGATTTATGGTGCCAGTTTTATTTTCTTTCAAGGGAAGGGCCACGGGGTTCTCGAGAGCCCATCAGCTTCTGTCCTATACGGGCCAGAGAATTTTTCCGTCGTCTAGAGAAAGACACAGACGCAACATGTCAGTTTCTTTGAGCACTCTCCAATATGCTAAGAAACACCGGCCAAAAACGTGAAAACGTGGTAAAACTTGGAAATGCAAATTCGCACGGAGAGGTGGAGCTCACCCTTCGGCTAGAGAATCATCATCATCCCCACCCCCATTGAGTTGGCGTAGAGATCGATTATCACTCGTACGGGGTCTCGGGACCGATTCTAAAAAGAGGTGGGAACCCTAAATACCGATTACAGCAATTTGATTAGCAAGGTCAACTATTCAAGGGATTGGCGGGATCACATACATCATCGCGGGGATCGATGTTTTCACTCCTGGCGGACCGCGAGTCAGATATGATGTGAGACATCGTTAAAGATCGCGCTGCACTAGATGTCACTGAATTTGAGCGGCCAAGGGGTGAGGCAGTTGAGGTGAAGGAACGACGAGGGGGGGATTCTGATCTTTCGCTGGCGGAGCTGTGACTGATGAAACTGCCTCCTCCATCTGAAGAAGGTGCGGTATGTGTGTTTGCGAAGCTGTCAGATACGCTGAGGACCTGGGTCGAGGAAGCGAGTTCACGCAGACGTATTTGTTGCTGTTTGTTTGGGCGGTGATGTGATAGTTTATTGCCAAGGATTGCGGGAGTGTGAGAGATGAGTGCTTTGATAACATCTTTTTTAAGTCGTAGAGCAAGGTCAAGATTTGACCAGGTCTTATTCCGATATTCAAGCACGGGAAGCCTAAAGACGAAGTTATGCACATCCTCGATATTGCGTTCCCCTTTCCCTTTGTAACTCAAACAGAGAACAACATCGTTGATTTTAACATGAGCCAAAGTCATGAAGTTAGAAGCACGGGACATCATCTGGGATAGGTCATCGGAGGTCTTATCGCCATTTGTAGTGGAAGATTTGGTTGAGGACCTCGCCAACCCGAATTTCTTGCCCCTCTCTTCAGTCCCGTTTACATACACTAACGATCTGTCAGTGGCATTCCTACTCAGGGGGCGGAGATTATCGGCAGATGCCTTCCTTGGTATACGACTTGTCGAGGGGCGAGATGCCGATCGTGGTCTGTCGCCCGCAGCTAGATGCCTGCGTGGATTGTCCTTGTGGAGGGGCGTCATCGCAAGGCCCTTGGTTCGTTGCGAAGGCGAAACCGATCGGCGATGATCTGAGAACGTGAGAGTGGGTTTCAAACGGTTCTCCATGGCACCAGGGCCTAAAATAAATGACTGGGCGTCATCCGCAGAGCCGCTTCCAGTGCTACTGGCGGGAGTCGCGGGTTCGGTATGATCTTCTTCGCTATCCGACCCATCCTCTTGCGGGCGCATGTGCTTTATCATGAACGGTGAGAACGCCCCGTTTTCAAACGCATTTGAGCCCATCCCGGGGAAAATGTATTCGAACAGCTTCTTTCCAAGCTCCCTTTCCAGCTGAACTTTTAATGGCAACAAAGTTACTTCGAAATGATTCAATACAGGTATCCCAGCGACAGCTTCGAGCATGAACCAATCGACCTTGAGCAAATTGTCATCCTCGTTTTGCGGAGTTTTTCTGTGCTCATCCAGGTAGGGAACAATCATTTGCGGGTAGATTGCACTGGGGAGAAGATTGAGACCGTAGATCTGTTGAATCTCTATCGTATTCCGGTTCGACCCATCGATGTTGTCAGTCCGCGCATACGACGCATTCCGCAATTGGAACTCCACAAGAGGCTCTTGAGGGCTCGTCATTAGATGCCACACGAGCTCGGATGCTGACAAGGCCCAGCGCAAGACCCCACTCGAGTGTGACACGGTTCGCTCCTCACTTTTGCGCTGTGAGGTCGTGATAGCTTTCATGATGAAGAACAATTCATCTTCGCATAGTGCTAAATCACGTTCCAGCGCGATCCAATCCTGCCACCCCTGAGAGTCGAGGTATTTGGCTTGTATTTGGAACACATTCTTGATTTCCTCGAGTTGACGTATCCTTTGCTGCAGGCGGCTCACCATCTGAGGAGCACCTCTTAAGTCACTGAAATCCGAGGCAAGCATGATCTTTTCGAGCTTCTCGCTTCGTACTTTTTCAAGCGGTTCGCTGAAAAGTAGAAGGTCAAGCACAATGATATACATGGAGTAGTACTGATCAGAATCACATATCGCCCGCACATGCGAAAACTCAACCAAGATTTGATCCATCCGGTCCTCGTTGTAGGTTGGAAGGTCTACCGGGTTATCTTCATCGTTTTCGCTCGCAATCTTCTCATTATACTTCAATCTCAGTGTATTGTACTTGTCATACCGCAGGCTTGCAGAAGTTTTCTGGATAATTCTTGAAAAACCAGATGGATCCAGGTCGAAATCAAACATGCACTCAAGAGACACCCAAGGAGGCCATGCAGAGCCTGGCGCGTTTCCGTACCTATTACCGGAATAAAGATGAAGATGTTTGAACAAGCTTTTCTGGGTGGTTACGAAGAACTGGGCACTGTCCATATCTAGAGTGAACCGACGTTGTACCAGGCCGGAAACATCATCAGATACGCGATGTTTATCCATGATCGAGACAACCTTTAACTGCATGCCCTTGGCCGTAACGAGGGCGACAGCTTTCTTATTCTTTTCACTCTGCAGCTGGATCTGTGGCGCGATCAGGCGAAGATGGTAACTGTTCTGCGGTGTGAAGTCTGGGGCAATTTTATCGCCCGCTTCAGCAATTGATGACTGGCGTCTCGTTTCCTTAGGTGTCGGGTCATCAGCATTAACAAAACGTTTGGCATCGTTAAGAAGTTGCTCGATGCGATCTTCAACTGAGATTTCATCGTCGTCAGGCTGTTGTTCATCGGAATCCGACGGCGACGCGGACGTAGACGGTGGTTGTTTGCCTGCCTCCCGTGATCGCAGTTTTGATTTTCCTTGTTCTTCTACGATATCCAGGATAAACTTTACCGCTCGTCGAGACATGTAATAAACAAACCCTCGTCTCTGGCTGACCTGATGGATGTAGCGAAGAATGATGTTTCGGAGAGAATTGTTCCACTTCAACTGAATATTGTGAATGATGAAGCGGTTGTCGAAGTCACTAATGAGCTCGTCATTTGGTGAGGCATAGAGCCCATCGATCTCAGCATCGTCGCTCCCTTGTTCAGATGAGGGCGACTGTCCCATGGCTGAGGCTGGAGTTCTGTGGCTACGTTCACTTCCTCGGCCATTCGACTCTGCATCACCCGCAAGCTGTTTCCGAAGGCGTTGTAACCCGTCGTCTAAAAACTTTCTTCGTCGCTGCAGTGATTCACCCTGTCTAACGAAGAGTTCATACTGGCTCTTGAGGCCATCAGCAGCATGACTATCCCGAACAACTCGTAGTTCCTGTTCTCCGATCATCCGGTTGTGGGCGACAATTTGTGCATCAAGACTATCAAGGCGCTCCTTGATTAGTTCCATCTGTACCCTTCTTGGATCATTGTCTTGTGACATCACGCAATGGTGTGACGGTTCGTCTCCGAAGGGGCTGTAACCGGTTTCATCGACACCCCGTTCCTCATGGTCTGTTTGTCGGAAATAAGAGAATCGAGGAGAGTATGCAAGAGGTAGGATTCGGGTGCGAGGATTGGACTCTGAAATGAGCATCCAGTCAAGTTCAACGAAATCATCCATATCAACCCAGTTGAAGTCTTGATCTGGAATGGTGAATCGAGATAAATCAGCGGGAGCAGTTGGTTGTTGAAAAGAGGACAAGATGCCATCGGCAGCGTCGACGTCTGCAAGGTTTGTTCCCGCAATAGCCACCGATACTGCTCTGAAATCTGCAGAAATGAAATCCAGCTGGGCTCGGTTGATTCGCATGGTGCTCGCTTTGGTTTGTTTCGAACGTCCCTTAACCATCACATTGACTAGCTCCCTCCGTTGATGGAGGTCCAGCATAAAGCTGTCGAGGCGAACTTTAATTCCAGTGGCAGACACCACTTCCTCGCTGTAGTCCTCGGCATCTTTGTGCTTGTAAATATGCGCCACAAACAGTGGGGAGAGAAACAAATTATACTTGACAGTAGCCAAATGGCGGCCAAACTTCTTGCTCGTTTTGGTCACACCGGGCCAGAGGGGCCCCTGCCGAACAGGCAACGACATGACCCCAGAAAACAGTGACCACCAGCTAAAAAAGTGCGTGAAGAACCTTGGTGTCAAATGGACCGTATTGTAGCTTGTTGACGGTTCGCGATTCGACACAGACCAAACTCGAGATACTGGGGCCACAACAGCAAGTGACAAATGAATATGGTTGCTTCGGAATCCACGGAAAGCATCGTAATCCTTGAGGTCGTCGGGGGGTATGTATCGTGGGTTCTTCAAAACAACATCATAATGTGGTTTGAAATCAAACGAGCGTTCCGAAGCGTTGATATTCCGTTCGAAAACAAGCCCGGAAAGCCACCGGACATTCCCAGAGAGCTTCATGATAACCTTTTTAAAAAGAGAGGCATCCTTTGATGATCTGAGCGATGTACTGTCAGAATCAAAAGTTGCATCGTATGAATGGCGAGCTTGGTGGCTATAGTCCGGAATCGCGAGAACGTATTCTCCACCTGTGACCGCCATAAACTCTCTGGGGTCGTCTCTTGTGTGTATCTCCCACTGCACGTCTTTGCGCCAGCACATTACAAAACCTGCACCATAACCAGTGACTACATAAGGGTCGCGAGAACCTGCATTGACATATCAGTAAAAAAAACGTATACTAAGGGAACTAACGTGGCCTAACTTGAGGGAACATACCTTTCAACCGCAAGTGAACATCTCCATCCCCTTTCCAAACAACATTTATTCTAGAATGGAAACTTAGACGAATTTTATCCCAGAACCCAACACGCTCAGAAGGGTCAATCTCCGGTTTCGAAAAGCCCTCTATGATTTTCATCATATCCTGAATGACAGGTTGATATGACATCCCCCAAGATATGCTAGTGGGTAAACTCGTATTAATTTCAAAGATGGCATCTGAGTAGGTCTTGACGGGCGATACCGTTCGTCGAACATCGATGGAAAACCCAGTGTGCATGACGCCATCCGACCCTTCGTTTGGTGGCACAATGTTAACCATAACATGGCGTGAGGACTCATAGTCCCGGAATTCTTCGGCGATCACGACATCGGTCCGCAGAGACCAACTTGGGAGGCGGGGGGATTGACCGTGGCGAAGGCCGGGGATGTGTAGTAGGTCAAGAGGGTAATCTCTAAGGTTTGCTCGCGCTTCGCCCATGTCCAGTTGAATGTTCATGGGGATCAATAGAGAATACTTCATGTCCAAGGGCATGCCTTTTCCTATCCTATGCAGGAAATGTGGATATTCATTGATGGGGAAAGAAGGTTTATCAATAACGAGATGCACATCACTAATCAGGGCCGATAGGAGCCCAGGTCTATTGGGAACATTCAGGATATTTTCGTCGTCATGCATATCCTCCGGAGGTTCATCTGCACCCGAAAACATACTTCTAATTTCTTTAATCGCAGTATTTTGAAATCGCATAGAGGTATCAATTCGAAGTCTCCAACTCCTGGCATTATGTTCTTGTAATTTGAACAGCGCCTCTTCGGAAGAAACTTTGAACGAGTCCGATATCGACGGCACGCCTTCAGGATTATATCGTACAGTCCGAGTCGGTCTTCGTCCCCTCGGTTCAGATCCGGAACGGGGTCGTCCATCTGCGCTTTTGCTTCTCACTTGCTCACCCCTCTTTCTTGAACGGGCCGTAGAACGAGTGCCCGGAATGGCATGACTCGACTGCGTCCGGTATCGAGAAGATGCTTGTCGTTGTTGGAGTTCCTTTAGCCTTTTGGCTTTCATGTAGAATGCTTCCTCTCGAGCCAGACGTTGCTTCTGTTCTAGAAGACCCAGACGATAAATACACCCTAATTTCCATTCGAAAGCATCATCTTCCAGCTCAAAAAGTAGAGCTTTACTGCGAAGCGAAATCCTTGGTACACGTTTCGGTCCCTCGGGGTGTTTTTCCAGGACATACTCGTTCGTCCTTGTTTTGAAGCGATGATTCAGCTGTTGCACAGATTTGGCGGTGTTGATAAAGTTGTCGAATATGCGGTACATTATCATCTGATGAGGTACAGCAACCCGTATGAACTCCGTAGAAACATCAACAGACTTCTCTTCAATGACGCTCCCGTCTGGCTTCCGTCGAGTTTCCCGCAACCCCACTCGAATGTTATTAACACTCACGATTCGAGCCCATGTGCCTTGTATCTTCGGGGCTTCGGCATGGAGGCGAATAAGCTGTGACCGCATAAAGGGGGCAGACCACCGGTGGCGCCCAGCAGCGAATCCATATATTTGGAGCATCATTGGAGGATCCGCTGGCATCGTACATTTAATCTGGATTAGAGATGCTTTTATGTCAACGGTAATAAGCTCAGCCGACATAAGCCTAATGGGAGCGTCAAGAGGCCCAAACTTTTTCGTCGCGCCAGGCAGGTTACTCGGGGCTGAGGGTTTGGCAGTCCGTGGACGTAGAAAGGCATCCCGTAATACAGAAACGGCAATCCCAACAGCATAATACCGATAAAGGGAACAGTCAAGGTATATCGCTTTAACAGTGGAGTTGATATGGAATATAGGGCCTTGTAGGTCGCTCGATGTGCTTAACGCCACTTCAAAACGGGGAACAGAAATGAACGACTCTGGCTCCATGAAATCTGCAGACTCCATCACGAATCCTTCCAGGCCACGAACATGGAATGCCAAGCGTCTCCCATCAGCCTGGCCTTGGAGAGACTTTCGAGAGGCGGAAGAAGATGAGGTGAATCGGAACGAATGTTCATCTGTAGTTGTGGAATGGCTTGGAGTTCGACGTTTTACCGATCTTTGATGTGGCTCTGATTTCTGCGATTGATAATCGGCCGTCCACCCTTGCAGCTGCAGAACCATGCCACGCGTGGTCGTCCCGATGCTGTTATCAATCCCAGCCACTTCAACACTAAACCCGGAAGCCTCAAACTGGAATTGCAGAAGCCACGGAGGTAGGCGCCTTAGAAGGCTGGGTGGGTTGGCATCAAGAGATGTCGACAACTTTGTCGACTGGACATGTGAATGGAACTGGTCGATTACTTGATGTACACCACGGCTAACTTCCCCACTAACCAGATGGATGGAAAAAGTGTTTAAACTCCCGGAAGCGACGACACAGACTTCTGGAGATGCGTTGAGGTGGATCTTGACTTCCATTGTTTCGGTATTTAATAGACGATATTTCGATCCAAAAAAGGTCTGGTAATAAAGTTGGTGGGCAGCCACCCGGTAGATCGAAGACAAGGAGTAGTGGATTCCTTCCTCCGCAGAGTGTGACGATTCGATATCTAGGGAGATGGAGGATATGGAGGAAACGAGCATATTGTAACTATGATCCTGGCCA
This sequence comes from Blastomyces dermatitidis ER-3, assembly GCF_000003525.1. Taxonomy (NCBI): domain Eukaryota; kingdom Fungi; phylum Ascomycota; class Eurotiomycetes; order Onygenales; family Ajellomycetaceae; genus Blastomyces; species Blastomyces dermatitidis. The sequence continues at coordinate 9,306,228 of NW_025544774.1, forward strand.
GTGTCTGCAAGTGGAAGAACAAATCGAAGTACAGGCTCATGAACCGATAATTTGATACTCGCTTTTGGTAGAAGATGAGAAATGATAATGTGATTATTTCGGGTCTTGCTTCGGGGGGGAGATTTTCTCTTTTGGAGGATGAATAGTATTTGCGACAGATGTTTTGGCTCAACATCAATAGAAGGGGAGGTCACGACGAGATTGGCGAAAAGGACATTGGTGTTCCGTTCAGCAACCCCTCTGTTCTCGGAGTACGATACAGTCTTGGAGGGGAACGTGGTCTTGATGGTAGTTGTAGCCATGGGGATGTAAAGGATCTTATCCGTTTCTCCCATATTGTCGTCGAGTGAAACGGACAATGATATAGCGGCAAGGAGAGCTTGATGGGCAATGTCGTCTCGTTGAAAGTACATGCGATGAGCAGGGCGGTTAGGATCCATCCGGTGAAAATCAATCCCAATTTCGTGGGTGACAACATTGAGATAGAGCGGCCTTTTCGGATGTACGCTCTCGACAACTTGAGATAGCCGGAAGAAGCTCAGCGCTACCTGTATTTCTTGTATTCCACGTAATAATGAACTGAGAAACTCTCTTGAATCGGCGACGGTCTGCACGATCGCTTCTTCACGGCTCCCTGGCTGATCGAGCTCCTCAACGATATCTGCAAAGGAGATCCCGTTTTCGGTTGGCTCGCCAGCAGCATTCTTTGGAACAGGTAGAGACGCCTTCACGCTCGTAGCCAGCTTCATCAAGTCGTCATACGGAACATGTAATCTTCCAGCTTTAATGGCAATGGAGACATCCCTCAGGCCTTCCAAATCCTTATGGAGAAGGCCATGGATGTTCAAGCCAATATTGTCCACAATTTCGACGGGTTCGCAGCCATCCGCGGCAAGTAAAATATTCCGGACATTAAAAATCCATTCCGCTGGCCGCTGGTCCCCACGCGGATCCTTCTTGTGTCGGAATAGCTTCCCCCTTGCCATCATTTTCTTCCTTGTGTCAACAGCCATCGTGAGTCTTCCAATATGGATCTCCCCGGCATCCACAACCTTGAGAATCGTATCTAAAGCCACAACATCCATTATCACCAACCATTGTATCCATCGATGCAAGCGCTTAATCCATTCTTTTACCACAGTCAACCGCTTCCACGCCTTGCTCCGCGTCTTATGACCGGGTCCGGATTGGGATTGAAAACCTGCGCCCAACACATCATCCTTCTCCGAACCGGTATCGGAATCCTCGCTCTGCGGGGCCTGGGTCGCATCACGGCTGCCACTGTTAAGCACTTGGGGATCGATAGTCAAGGCCAGCTCTTTCAGCCGCAAGCTGATCCATGTCGGTTGCGCAAACGATGGTCGATGGAGAGATAAACCTAGTAGGCGGACGCTAACTTCAACCCCTTCCTTTGGCGAGTAGGCAATACGTCGGAGAGAGAAGTAGCCTACGCGTTGTATGGAAACCCCAGTGGCGATGCGGATGATGGCGAAGAGGATAAAGGAAACAAGGTAGAGGAGGAGGAGAGCTACCAAGATCGCGGTGGGGCTCCAGATCGTCATGATGGATCACAAGTGGTACAGCACCTTGTGATAGACTTGAGCCTGTTGGACAGAAGTTATTCGGCATGACATCGAGGAGGAGGGCAATGTAGTATATCTAGATCAGAAGCCTCGAGCCTAGGGAGAAGGAAGCAAAGAAAAGAGAAAGGGCGTCAGTACAAATGTTAACGTAGTTCAGCTCCCTTATTTTAGCCCATGTTCCAAGAAACCAAAGTCAGACCCGGGAAAGACTTGGGCGTTGCAAGGGGGTATAGTGCACGAGCTGATGGGGCGGGCGACGCCGATAACAAAGGAAAAGTGGTTGGTTTACCACAAGCTCTACGACAGTTGGCAAGGTGTTCAGAGAGGAGCAGGCTCATTGTCGGCGTCCTTGCGATACAGGAATCGAAAAAAAAGCGACAAGAGAATCTCAAGAAGGGAGACCCAAGGAGAGCAGCACAGCACGGGCGAACTGTACGGAGTACACAGCACAGTAATAGGGTTCAAAGGTTGGAGTTGCGATAGCTGGCCGCAGTGGGTGGTGGTGGTTTAAGGTTATTCGGACCCAGAAGTCTTCCAGAACCGACAGCGGTAGATGCGTGGTTTGGTACGATGTAATAGCGGCCTTGCAACCCGCTCCTGTTGGCTGAAGCTCCTAAGGAGGCGCGATGGGTCCTTTGCCGGGGTACATACATAAGTTACGCAGTAGTAGTAATAATAATAATAATAATAATAATAATAATAGACTGCCTGGCTCCTGAACTCCTTAGTACGACGTTGATTTGCAGCCAAAGACATCCGCACGATGGATACGGAGTAGTAATAATATTAAATCATATTAAATAATAATAATGGAGCAGACATTTCCACTCTCGCCGCTCAGAACCATGGTCGGTTTGCTGCCACTTTTTATTATTAGTTAACTATTGTACGGGCGGGTGCTGGCCGGTTTTGCTGTAAGGAGTAACCGATATCTATCTGCTTCCTGACTATCGAACGAGTTTCTCTCATCCAACTACGCAGTACGCAGCCATGCTAATTACTACGTACTAGGTATGTATGTTCTATCCCACACACCAAGAGAAGCCCCATCAAACGGATGGACGGAGACTAGTTCTGCTTCATTTAGCGGAGCCCAGATGCTGACCGGCGCACCCTGGAACTTACGGACACCCTTGCAACCACAACAGATACGGTTGCATCTTCCACACCAAAGAAGTCTTGGAAAGTATATATATGCCTTGATCGTGCCTCGTTTTTGCAATCAGCTTTTACTCTCTATGAATGCATTGCAGCCAAACAATTATCCGCGGAGTCTATTTCCAAAGGCCAGAGTTGCCCAATTACATACATGACCGGGAACTCCTAAGACACTTTGCACATAGGCTAGTTTGAGCTAGTAGTGTACATGTACAACCTCAGACAAGATATTAAACAAATATAAATATAAATAATACAAGTAAAAAACAAGAAAAAGATAGCGAGAAGAAAAATGCAACACGAGAACAAAATGAACCCGTCATAGAATCAAACATAGGAATCCATCTCACGACGCCTCCAACCTCTTCAGAGCGGCGATTTTGTCATCAATAACCGCAATCTCAGCGTCAACAGCCAGCAGCTTCTCGTTCAGCATCCCTACATACTCATCATCCGGCAATGGCTTCAGGAGCATCCATTTCGACTCCAACATACGCTGGAACAAGGGTTTTCGAGGGGCTGTTTGATCCCTTGATAACTGCCATCCATGAATGACATCATACGACTTCTGTCCAAGGAAGCCTGCTATTCCGAAAATCACTGCTCCGGGAATAAAACGTCGGTCTACACAATATACCACATTATCAGAGATATGAGGGCCGTCATACAAGGACCACTTGATGTAGCCCTTTTGCTTTCTTTTCTTTTCTTTCCTTCTTTCTTTCACATTGAATCAGGGCCTCGAACTTACGGATAGAAAACGCAATTGCTCCCCCCGATAATCCGCTAGAAACTGAGCTTGCAAATGCCCGCTGTCCCACCGTGGGTTTGTCATCAAATTGAACTCTGAGGATATTACTCCTCAGCCCTATCACAATATCAACACCTTGAGCTAAGAATCATAACAACGTAAAAGATAAACAGTAAAATTTCTTACACCATGTCGAGGTTCCAAACGCAAACCAATGGAGGCCGGCTGCGATCGAATGGATCGCCGGATTCGGTGAACGAAGAACGCCCGTTATCCCGCCAAATATGAGACCGGAGGCACCTGTATTTTCAAAGATTAGACCCCTAATCGAAGAACGAAAAGATACCGACATATAGTTAAAGCTCGACACGAAAGGAATTAAAAATAATAGGTACTATGAAATGCAAACAATCCCCGCCGCCGCCCCCAGTTTTCAATTGGCCAAAAATGGATCACCTACCACTCAAAGCCCCAACTTTCAAAGCGGGCAGCACCGTCCACAAATTCTGCGCATGATAACCATGATCATGGCCGTTTTGCCCACCCATCCTCAACGTCAGACTCCTGAGGCCAGGTCAGCCGAATCAGCCGTATGTGGCGTTTGGTTAGCGAAGCATGAGGTCGAATAGTGATGCTGGCCGTTTGTTTTTCACTTGTCCATGTGATGAACGTCATGGAGGAAGTTTGAGTATTATCATCACGTGACTCTGAAGGTTATCAACGATAGTGGATGAATTTGGTTTTTTTTTTTTTTTTTTTTTTTTTTTTTCCCTCCAGGGCATACGAAGGCAGGCGCTTGTTACCGCAGAATGTAATTAGAGTGCCGTTTACGTATTTATATCTAATTTCTAATGGTTATTGAATTCTATTTTAAAGCTGCACTGTACTTGTCTCATAGAAGCAGAGTACAGAAGTGCACGTTCTATTATTATTCAAGCAATAAAATTGCCAGACCCAAACGATATCAGAATCATGGCAATTCTGAACCTAGCCAGATAAAACCGTCCTTCCACAGCCAATAAAGTGTCAGGCCATTTTGCTTGAGTGCATTGACCAAGTCGCCCATGTATTACGCTGGAAGAAGGTATATAAACATATATTTTCATGGAAGATAAACAGTCTGCGGGTTTTGTGCACTTGCGTATTCCAGGCATCTTTGTCCAGGATAAATCCCAAAATACCAGCGAACATCGCATTGGACACCGTTCGAGTTGTTTTGCTTCCGGATAAGATACCATATGAAGGATTCATTCTCGCGGAGATTCCATTCGTATAAGCTAACCAACGAGCCTCAGTCGAGGTAGGCTAATTTGCCAGTACCCCTCTTAAATACCACCATCTCCATCCATTTTCTTTTTCTCTTTCCTAGCGACCAATAGCGTAATTTCTCACTTATGTACGTTTCATTGTACGGGGACGAATGTAAGCGCTGGTCAGCCAGGGTTGACTTGTAAGCGACATGATTTTTCGTTTCGTATTTTATTCACATTCCCTCGTGTATGTGCGTCAGAGACGAACGCCTTACTCCATCCAAATCTAGGCGCGAAAGCTGTCCCACCACAGGCGAAAAGGGAATGTGGACTTTGACTCTCAAATTGAGAAAGGGCTTTGTTTTTTAAGAGGAGCGTTCAATTAATCTGGTAATGGGAAAGGTTATTAGCCAAGGCATAAAACACATTGAAAAGTGTACAAAGAAAAGTCGAAACACTGAAACCCTTGGTATGTATATTGGCCTCTTGAGGATTTCCTATCGAACAAGAAAATGGCATTGCCGTTGAGGGTTAGTAAAGAGGCTTTGATTAACGCCAGTCTCAAGGCTCAGTTTCTTTCTGCTGTAATGAGAGGCAAATATTCAATTAAGCACCAAATAAGTCGCTACCCCCAATCAGCCATAATAAAGCCAACAGTGTTGGGTTGACTGCGAGTTGGAAAAACTTGCTGCGTCCAATGTAGTTGTGGGAAGTTGTGGCTCATGTTGCTAAATTTCGCCTCGTTGCTGCTTGACGCACTGAGGCTGACTTTTCCTTAGCGTCATCACTAAAATTTATCCTTTCAAAAGATCCAATCCAATTTTCCCCTCTGTCTTCACACTTCGAGGCCGCATTTTGACCAGACAACATCACCCTACCCATTCCCAATCACTGCCTCAGTGATTCTCCACCGGATTCCCTTCCTTGTCGCTGAAAGATTTTCCGATCTTCCAGCTCTTTACGCCCTCCAGAGATACGCGCACACGCCTTTGCGCGTTTCGTGAACACAAGTCGCCATCATGGGTTGGTAGCCCCCCAGACAATAGTCCACCGCTATCGTCATCCTAGTATCTATGGTTGGTAGTGTGATAGATTATATAGCAATGGCTAACTCTTTCTATTGCAGCTCCCGCAAAACCCAAAGCGCAGAAGATGTCCGTTGGGACCTTCTTGGCCGACGAGAGTAGGTGGCCAGTACATCCTAATAATTATTGCTTACGGAATACTAACCCGAGAGTAGCCTTTGGCTCCTGGGCCGATGAGATGGATGATATCCCTCTGCCTGGTAAGTCACGATGTTTCGTTCAATTGTTTAAGTTGACTTATAGATACTGATTTCATTTCCCCCGTTTAGCCGGTATGAAAAAAAATCTAGCCCGCAACCCTAATTTTCGGATTAAGGCCTTTTGGATAAAGGTCACTTTAATGAACTAGTATAGCTAAATGCAAGCAGTCCCTGAACCCCGTTCTAGTTATGGCGGCGAACGACGTATGATGGGCGGATATGGCAACGACATGGGAGGTTTCGGTATGTTAGATAGCTGGCTCAAACTGATACTTTGTGCGAACCTGTCAACTAAGACTTTTTCATGTCAAAGAACGTGACCACCGTGGCTACGCCATCAGAGAGGAACTTCCTATGCCCACCCAGCCTCCTTATACAGCCCATATTGGCAATCTATCCTTTGAGGCGACGCAAGGCGACATCTCGGACCTGTTTGCAGAGTGCCAAGTGACGAATGTGCGGGTTGTGGAGGATAAGATAACTAGAGCTCCAAAGGGCTTCGGCTATGTGGAATTCGCTACTGTTGAGGGCTTGAAGAAGGCCCTTTCGTTTCAAGGAACTCCCCTCCAGGGCAGAAATATCAGAGTTAGCGTCGCGGAACCTCGTACGTCCAGGGCCCCTTGACTTGTGATAACAACTAGACCTTACTAACACTTGTATTCAGCCAAAGAGAGACAGGACACGAGAGACTACAGCGACTGGTCCCGCAAGGGTCCCCTCCCGGATGTACCTTCACAGCGTCGAGTGTCTGACCGCCCAGGTTTCGGACCGAGAGGCCAGGACTCTATGAGCGATGCTGGAGGAGACCGCCCTGGACGACGGGTATATGAGCCTGCTGATGGTAAAATTCGAGACTATGGAAATTGGGAACGCAAGGGGCCCCTCTCTCCATCTCTTGCCCCTGCTTCTCTAGCCAGAGAAGGTGGCCGTCCGAGAAGCAAGGATGGCCCACAGTTCCGCAGAGCATCCCCTGCTTGGGGAGAGGCTCGTTCGCAAGATGGTTCGAGGCCACCCCGTCGTGAGTTCCATGAGAGACCTCCTCCAGAGAGGGCACCAACCGCTCCTGAGCTGGACAACCAATGGAGAGCAAGAATGCGACCAGATCCTCCCGCCCCTAAACCGGCCGCCGCCGTTCCTGAAGCTGCTCCAGCGGCAGCACCCCCCGCACCTGCACAGCGACCCAAACTCAATCTGCAAAAGAGAACTGTCGAAGCTGAGCCCGCATCCCCAACTGCCCCGACTGGTGATTCAAAGTCGAGCCCCTTCGGTGGCGCAAGACCCATTGATACTTCCGCCAGGGAGCGAGAGGTTGAGGAAAGACGTCAATTAGCCTTGCGACAAAAGAGAGAAGCAGAGGAAAAGGCAAAGGCCGAAAAGGCTGAAAAACTGAAAGCCGCCAAGGAACAAGAGCAACAGGCAAAGGAACAGGCTGCCAAGACTGAAAGTGCCGATGCTACCGTCGCAAATGGTGCCAAGGAAGACGATTCTGGCGCTTCTCAGGCTGGAAAGAATATCGAAATTCTTCGTAGGGCTGAAGAGACGCCAGTAGCTGAGGGATCAACGGAGGCAGGAGCTGCAGATGAGAAGTCTGAACCCCCCAAGGAGCAGGCTAATGAGCAGCCAAATGAACCAAACGAACCAAAGGAACCAAACGAACCAAAGGAACCTACCCGCCAGCAGCCACCTAGCAAAGCCAATGGGAACTGGCGAAACGGTGCCCCGCGGTCTCGCGGCCCTTCCCACGTCCATGCACCACCCAGAGGACCTCAGGGTCAGGCTAAAGGCCAGCAACCGAAGGCTCCCGCGGCGGAGCCCGCGGCTTCTCCTTCCGCTGCAGAGCCCGAGGAGGAGGGTTGGAGCACCGTGAGCAGCAAGCCACGCAACAGCCGACGCGGAAACCACCGCGGATAAAAAAATCTTCGTTTTCCCCCTCCTTAATGGTATTAGATACGAAAGGCGTTTGAAACACACAAAATTCACGAACCCCCAATACACCTTATACATGATGCAACGTAGTCTTCCACCCTATTAAAGCTTCCAGCCAAACAAAACACCCTGTCTGCGTCCAGCTCAGCCCAGTTCATCCCAATCTCGCGCGCTATGTACCATTGTTCTACGGGTTCGGGTCTTCCTTTGTTCGCCTTTTCCTTTTTCTGATCCACTTCTTATCTTGTCCGTGCTTCAAAAACGAATCTGTATGAACCGAGTTCTGTCTCTGTGCGTCTGTCTACCTCGTTTGTCTCTGGCGCTCCTTTCTTTCTGGCGAAACAAAAAAGAAATCATCTATCAGCTTGGCCGGGTTTTTTTCCTCATTGATTTCTTTTCCTGTCTATTTTGGCTAGCTCAAGCTTGATGACGTTTCCGCCTCGTCTACCCACTTCCTTTTCCAACCCTCGCCTCTCCCCCGTTTCTTCCAGATATGGAGCTTTCTTTCTTTCTTTCTCTGCTTTCTTTTTTTTTTTTCCTCCTTCCTCATTGCTGAAGAAATCTATTCGCCGTTTTGTTTTTGTAATTGTGTATCTCATTTCGTATTCAATTCCCTTACTTTTTCTTTCCTTAACTACCATCTCTGTCCTCTAGTAGGCTTGGTAAAGAGTTATTTCCCGTTAGTTCTATTCTGTTCAAGTTTCCCAAAGTTGGGCGCTGCTGCTTAAATGACGTGAGAGTAATATCCTTTTTCCCTTCCCTCCCTCGCATTCTTCCCTCTCTTACTTTTTTACCTTACCCGCTGTGATTTAAAACAAAACCTGACTTCTCTAACTACTGCGCCTCTACACCATGCCTTGCGTATCTGGGTATGTAGGTGAGTATGCGATACGGCGAAATCATTTTCTTTTCGAGCTAAAAAATTATGTTCCGGGGGCATAGATGGAGTGGAAATCCACTTTATTTCCACTTTTCCAGTTTCTTTTCGTGTGTGATCCTCTACCATCACATACTTCCCAGGCTCAACAACACTCCAATATGCTGTCTCGAGGCATTATATCTATAGTCTCCGGAGGCTCAATACAAGGAAGCCAGCAGGGATGGAATTATCGCATGAAAGGAGTACGGGGAAAACGGGAACGGTAATTGATTGGGCCCATGGCGGTGGAGTTTTACTGAATTTCTTCTCTCCCTATAGCTCTTGCCTTTGTGTCATTTTCTTTGGCAAATAAAATTGCATTGTCTGTTTCCATCATTTCCTCTCTTGCCCTTCTCTTATAAAGTTAGTGAAGACGGTTGATTCTGGACACGTTCAATGAATTGAATTATTTCCGACATATTAGTTTACCAAGGTGGCCTTTTGCTCCAACAGCCAAGTCACTTTTTGACCTATTTCTTTATTTTGCCCAATGCAGAAGCAAATAAGACATGTGCTAGGCAATAAAGTGCAGCTGCAAGACATCGATTAAGACCCCGGCACGCTAGGTCAGAACTGCTGCACCATTCTCTCCCTCCGCCAGTAAATCATTTTTACAACGCACCAATAGAAACTGAGGAGTGGTTGATATGATTCTGCTATGCAAGGAGGGAATAACCTTGGAAGTATGGCCGACCTCACGTGGCAAGTAAAAAGCATCCATCCCAAGGTTCCAAGGTTATTACTACATAGCCCTGCAAAAAAGCTTATTGCTCCCAAACGGGCCGTCGTCTGCGGCATGGAACTCCTTCGCTCACATGTCTCTCGCCCATCGACCATCGGTATTAAAGTCGATATCAAGCACGGAAATCGTCACATATATATACTTCAATGCCCCGTGTATTTGACTCTGGAAATGAAGGTTCCAACTGGCTAGGGTGGAAAAATCAGCCAAATGCTCAATGCTCCCTCCCTTTCCCACCCGATATACGCTGTAGACTTTCAGGAACATGCCGTGCCGCAAACAGCGTCTATTGCAGGCAGAGAGAGAACGGGAAACAAACAGCTCTTCCAATCGGGAAGTTACTATACAATCAATCCAGCTGATAGAATCGCTTGCATCCAACCTGCTGCTGAACTGGCCGATTTCATCGACATGGTGGAGAGCCCGAATTGTATCAAGGTTTCCTCGAAAGGCATTTCTCTACCAGGAATACGGAGAAAACAGCTAGATCGGACCCAACTGCACACTCTCATTACAAGGTCCGTCCCTGTATCAAGTGTTGCCCATATTCTCCCTACTCCGTTACGCTCTACATGTACCTCTCAGCCGAAGTTTAGGCATCAAATCCAAGGTTGTATGTATATATAGGTATTCAGTGGAACTTCATTCTATTTCTGAGATTTATTTCGTCGGCGAAGTACTGAATGTTGCCAAAAGCCAACGCCAATATTACGCCCATCCAACCGATGAGATGAATACATATTCTATCTGCAAGTATATACAGTACGGTCGACGGTTCTAGAGTGATCAATTCCACGTTGTCCTGCGCCCTTACACCTATTTCCCAGCAGAGTTCACAGATGGTGGAGCAAGTTTTCACGCTCCATCAGGTTGCCAATCGGGTGGCGCCATCTCAAAGCCGTTCGGGTCAAATCCGGGGGCGACTAAAGCAGTGTTAGACAGAAAACACTTGCCAGCAAGTTACGAGTGAAAAACAAATTCCCTTACCAGTTGTCCCAACGAGCGTCCAGGCTCCCAAGCTCTGCGCTCTCTGCCACTCCCATTTGCCCACAACCACCTGCGGCTTCTCGCAGCTGAAAATGTTTGGCCCGAGGATCTGCTCTCTCACCGGCTGGCCATCGTTGTGTGACAAGTACATCTTCATTGACGCGCCTGCGTAATAATGCCAGAGTTCCGCAGCGTCAATACGATGCCAGTACGAAGGACCGACAGAGCCTTCGAGAAGGTAGTAGATGGCAGTGCTGACCGAACGGTTGTTGACGGAGTCTGGATCCCGGAAGGTTTCGACATAGTAACCCTTTTCAATGTTAGGGACGAGGCCGAGTTTGGCGATGACCTCTTGCGCACTGTAACGTGTGATAGGACCTTTGGGTTTACAGTCGTCGCAGTCCTGTGGCGGCTTGGGAAGGGCGGCCATGACGGGAGACGTCAGGAGCGCCAGGAAAGCAAGCAAGCTCAGCAGCACAGGGATGCGGAGTACTGTCGTGCTCGTCATGATGGATGAAGAGGTGTTTCTGCCTTTATCGTGGATTGGTCAAGGATAGAAGATGTGAGGTGTCACAGGATCTGCGATAAGCTGTGGCTTTTATATTTCCCGGATTTTCGAGGGGTGACACAGGTGAGATCTTATGCCCCTTTTATTGCCCATCCTGCAGCTACCCAGATTGCCTAGACTGTTGCGGGGAATTTAGATCGGTAAGACCTTCATCTGGCTGCCCTCGCGTGACAAAATTTAGCAGCCCGTTGCCGACCAGTTCATGTCAGCTAGCACGACAGTGAAATGGCCTTGATTTATTGGCCCAGTAAGCTCCATCAAGCGAAGGCTGTTGCGTTCCTCGAGCTACTGGCTGCGCCTAGGGCCATTGGGACGGCAATTTAGCTCCATTACTGGTTAATTTATTCTGTTGATTGGGCAAAGCCCGAAGGAGGACGGTGTCCATCCATGCATGCATGGAGCAGATTGACGGTGATAATTTAGCATCCCTGTAAGGTGGAGAACTGCCCACGCAAAATCCACCCAGCCTTCTCCCGCACCTTCCGGAAGTCTTTTCTCCTCCATTGTCAACTCCGCACTGCTTTCAGCTCGGTTTCCTTCCCTCGGACCCCTCCAGTTTGCGACGGACTCGGCTTGGTCTCTCACACCACCTTATCTCAGCGGCTCCGGCGCTTTTGAGGCGTAAACAAATCCCTCATACTAACCATATTAGGAAGGCAAGCTTGTCGTCTATGGGCGGTAAGAAAATTACTAAGCCGTGGATAGAGTTTTGAGGCGAAACCTAATTCTGATCTAGAATCTTGGCGTATTCCCTCCGCTTTCTCTCCAATCTAATGCAATCCCCTAGCTTGATACGGGTCATATATATAGACTGTTAACTACGATATATACGACATATAGAGATTGCGGTATGCGGCTTATCTCGCTGCAATTGATAAAAGATTGCTTTCCGATATATTTAGGGATCTACAAATTGTTGGTTTAGAGATGGTTCTGTCCATACCATTATTAGTGACAATAAGTGATCATTTGTCAAAGTTAATCATACATCATACTTCCATACCCCGGTATTTTCGTTAGAGCCCGCCTAATATTTTAGTGGCATACTAACCATCTTTATGTGACATTCTTATTTTTGAATGTGTGTTCGGATTCAATAATAATAATATGAATATCTTGTATAGCCACCCCCTGTCTCTACGCTGGATACCTGTCAAGCAGACATCTCTGCTATAAGCTCCTGTAACTGGTCCTCTGCTGTAAAGTCCCAGGCATTTCTAACCACCTCTTGAAGTACATCATAAGAAAGATTCTCCTCATTCTCATGGTTCTCCTGGTATCCACTGCTTCATAAGATTCCATACAGATTCAATTGGGTTCAGATCAGGGGAATAGGCTGGCATGCTTTTTAGAAGTAGCTACTTCAGCTTCTCAGGTGTACGCTCTATTGAACTCTTCAATAATACGGAGGATCCTTTCAAAAGTTTTGATTACTGCGGAGCGCTAAGAACTTAAGCTATAATGCTCTTACCAATTCAAGGAATCTTCATTCCAGAGCAGCCTAGGACTAGGCTAGCTTTAGTTAAACTATAGCTAGTTTATTCAGGCACAACAGGATTTAACCCCATTGAAACTCCAGTTAAAGAGAGGAAATGGAAATACTTTATGCTAGTAACAGAGTGACAACTTAAATTCTTATTAGTGCTAATCATAACCTCGACCCTCTGTAGATGTAGATTATGATTGGATATCCTCACCCAAGACGTGAAGAAGAAGGATATCTCAATGTCGATCACAGTGTTAATTGCTTTGTAGAAGGTGAAGTAGAAGCTTCTGAAGCAGTAGCAGGTGGAGTAGCAGCAGCAAGTAATTCCATCTTGACAGGAATCGAATGAGAGGCAGTAACTAATATTATTATTGTGTGTAATATTATCCTCTCGTCTGGGAGCGATTAGCGTATTTTTCTGCCACCCCAATTTATGACTGCTTATTGGCTGGAGGCCCCTAATTCAGCTTGCCTATTGGCCATATCGAGCCGGTAAGGCACGACGCTAATTGTGGCCTCGCTCCCAAGACGAGGGGATTGCTCTTCTGAGACATCAGGGTTGCATGTTCAAATCCTGCCTCCACCACAAGGCAATTTTATCATGATCTATTGATTATACAGTACATCCACAATCTGGGGCCAATTCTTGGCTACAGAGGGTTAGGAGGAAATGATTTTCACGATATATATGACCAATAGGCAGAATGGTATTAAGTCCTAGTGTACTAGGGTACTAGGTTACGGAGTACGGAGTATGGAGGATGTCTTTGTATCCACTCAGGTTTAATCAGGATTTGGTGGTTTTCCCTGAACAGCTTATTAGAGATGTCAAAGAATCAGAATCATACTAGACTCCAAATTGGGAGTACCTCGGTGAGGATAGCCAGATGAGTCGTAGGAAATAAATTCTGCCCTCAGACTAAGATGCTAAGGAGGGTCTCCTGCATAGTCTCTGAAATAGGAGAATAAAAGGAAGAAGAATAATAATGTGTAATATTAAATAATAATAATGAGAAAGGAAGCTGGCTGCCTCTTGGGGATATTTGAAGACGCGCCCCCTGGAATGATGGTTAGCATGCCACTAAAATATTAGGGGGGCCTTAATGAAAATAAAGGGGTTTACCAGTTGTCGATAGTGATAGTAGCGGAATAACTAGCAGTAAACATATAAAAATACATCCTATCAAAAGATAAATGACGTACCTTCAAAAACTAGAGGATTGATCGAATTGCTTTTGCTATTTCCCGCTCAAAAATCGGAAGATATTGGTTGGACGGTGTCACACCGGGCACTCAGGTCAGGTCCCAGCCACGGCCCGGATTGACTAGGAGGCGCCTCCGTAGTAGTCCCGCTAAGGAGTGAACCTTCAAGGCTTCCCACCGCCTTCGTATCTCGCGTATCTCGGCTGGGACCTGTTCATATACCCGTAACTAGGTTATTGGCGATTCTCGAATGTCGGGGTTTTCCCGCGCAAATACGGAGTACACGCCCGACGAGTGGACAGCCGAGGGCATTTGGTATCCAGCGAGGGGTTTGTTAAAACTCCGCCCGAATGAGTAGATTTCAACCTGGCATGCCAGGTTGGAAAGTATGTGACGTCTGGTCGACGGCTAAGTAGCAGCACCATATACTTCAAGGAATTTTTTCCCTTTTTCCTTTTTCCTTTTTCTTTTTTCTTTTTTTTTCTGTCTTTTTTCTTTTTTTTCTTTCTTTTTTTTTCTTTCTTCTTTTTTTGCTAAAATAATGACAAGCTGCTCTCAAGCGAACCCAGCGGAATAATAATGGGAATGTTGTGTAATGATCTAACGTAGTCTATCATAAAGCTTGCTTGATTGAAGATTGCTAGGGGAACGAGGATTACTAAGCATGGGCCAAATGGTCCGACAATTTGTATGGAGATACTTTTGAAACAAACAAATATAGGTATGGTATCTCTACTCCGTACTCCGTACTCCGTACATACAAATTTGATGGGCAGATATGTCCGCTATTCCGCAGGCTAAAAAGAAGAAGAAAAAGAAGCTTGGCGGAAGAAGCTAGCTGTAGTACGACGTGGTCGACTCGCCTATCTGGCCGGCTCGCTTATACAGCGTAGACTAGGTTATCTAGAAGCGGCTATACTAGGTAGAGGTATACGTGGTGAGTCACATGGGTTAGGGTTTGTGTACCTAGGTAATGTTGGGGGTCCCGCGGTTGGTCGGCCCTTCTACCAGCAGGCGCTGGTGGTGATTGAGCTCTTTTGCCCCAGTAGCCTACAGGTAATTCAGACTCTTGTTTCCTCATTAGGAATAGTGCCTGTACATCAGTAACTGTAAAATTCAATGCACAGCACACAAATGCCCAACCATCTCTGTATTCCCAGTACACAACCCGAAACTCTGAAATCATTTGCTCCAAAATTAGGAGCGCCCCATCATCCTTTGATAGAGAAGGTCGAACGGCGGTT
This sequence comes from Blastomyces dermatitidis ER-3, assembly GCF_000003525.1. NCBI lineage: Eukaryota > Fungi > Ascomycota > Eurotiomycetes > Onygenales > Ajellomycetaceae > Blastomyces > Blastomyces dermatitidis. The sequence continues at coordinate 9,321,330 of NW_025544774.1, forward strand.
ATCTCAACTTCGGTATCCTCAACTTGAGAATCTGGATGATGATTCTTCTTGACATGGCGGTGTTACCCCAACTAGGGGCTCCAAACAACAGGTATTCTCAACTAACTTAGAGAATCCGAACTTGACAATTTTTCTATGATCATCTCCGCTAGAGAGTGTGATGATAGTGAACTTTGACAATGATATATTACCCCAGCTAGAAGTTCTGAACAGCAGTTATCTCAACTAGAGACCTCTGAACAATGAATATTCTCATGGCTGGCTCCTCTTGGTCATGAGAACTCAGTGATGTCTTCTTGACTCTTTTGGTCATGGCATACTATGTACGGAGTAGGTGCCTCCATCGTCAGAGAGGACTTCTGATTGCCTCATCTTGAGGACATGCATTCAAGGTCTTCCGGTGCCTATGCTGAGGACTTTCCACTACCCACAGAACGAACCTCTACACTTGAGAAAGAGAGGATAGCATGTTTGGTAGTGCTATAGAACAGATAGCAATAAGGGTCTCATAACCTGTTGAACGTTGGTTGAAGGTGTGTAATCATCTATCTATGGGTGGGTCACGTGGGTTAGGGCTTGCCACGCCGAATGTTTTTCCGGCCGGAAATGTGAATCAATATAAGGATTTAAACCGCCGTCGAATTCAACACTGCACCCAATTCACTCAACCATCCCCATCCCGTTCCTTTATCTTCCACACTTGTCGCTTTCACTCCTTTGACATTTCCCACTCACTGAATCCCAACAACGGTACGTGCAGCGCATAATTTTGCTTCGACCATCGTAAGGAAACAACATAGCTAACCCATTCCCAATAGCAAAAATACAAACAAACACACAACCGCAGCAATGTTCATCACAAGAGGCTTCTCCCTCACCAACTTCGTCATCGGATCCTCTGCTCTCTGTTTCCAAGTCTTCGTTCTCTACCCATGGCACAACAAGCTCGAGAAGGACTTCGACGACCTTAGAGCCGCCCATCTCGCCATGATGAAACAAAGTGAAGAAAACCGCACCGCAGAACTGAAAGCCATCAATGAGCGGCTGAGCAATATTAAGCAATCCCGCGGATGGTTCTGGTAGATTTAACGAACCAACGATGGCTTTTTATCCCTACAGCCCTGGTCGATCGACTTGCTCAACTCGACACACCACCACTGCCACCCCACCACCCCACCACCCCCACCGCCAGCCCTTCACCCCCTCTTTTCCTCTGCATTGAAAACCTGCTAGGGAAGGAGATTGTCCCAAATCAATCAACCCCATTTGGCTCATGAGTGCATGCGAGAGCTGCTCTCAATGGCAATCCCCGATCTTCCCATCGCCGCGTCGGCATTCTTTTACACGATATCGATTCGTCCGCTATTCCCCGTGAGGGATTACATTACCACATACAAAGACGTCCGGCAGATGCCGGCAAATGCATATGCTGCTGCCATCCTTCCTGGAATGCCCTTTGATGATCATCTCTCTGCTATCATTTTCTGCATTTTCTATTGCAAGCAATCGGGTTTTGGATATATTGATTTTTACCTTCTCTTTCTTCTCTGTTTCCCCCCCCTTTCTTTGCAACGGCAACATCCTTCACAGGCCAATTGTTTCTTGATTAGATAGACAAGGTAGCTAGAGCCATGTAGATCGCTGCGCCATGATCCCCATGACAACTTTGATAGATGTGCAATTGAAGTATATGAGTTTCAACAGAAATAATTTTCGCTCTCCCTCCACTTCGTAACATTTTTCCCCATTCAATTCATTGACCTAGCGTCCAGCCTGAATTTCACGTCAAAATAGCACATCGTCATTGTGGATTTCAAAACCCCGTGTGCTTGGCACGTGCTCTCATTCGTCAGTTGCTGTGGCAACCTAAGGTTTGCGGAACGATAACGTTGCTGTGGCTCGTTCGAAAACCCGTTCCTCATGACGTCACGTCAATGGGCGAACGAAAAGTGCTACGAGAAAACATTGGAAACTGAGAGAAGGGGCGGAGAAAAAACAGACTGTGTGTCTCATTCTCGTCCCTTGAAACTTTAGATTATGGCCCGATTCTGGTTGGGGAATCAAAATGGAGCTGACTGGATCAATTGCCACCTTGGGTGTTAATCAAAATAGGGTTTGTTTCAAGGAAAGGTTTTTTCACGGATCTATTTTCAGGGATCGAGAAGCTGAAATTTTTCGGCCATTTTCGATGCTTAAACCGAAGGCATAGCGAAATAAAAATAAACCAATGAGAAATAAATGCTGATCAAGAGCTCTAGGTTGTAAGAACATTACATTCACCAGGAAACGAACAAAGGAGAGAAAGGGATAAGATTCATAGGAAGCGAAGGTGTGTCCATAACTAATAAGATAAAGATGAGCCGCGCATCGAGCGCCATGGGTTCCAAGCAGGAAAACGATTCAAAAAAAAATGGCCCGAAATAATATGGAGGGTAGTGGGGAGCCGAGAATAGGGAAGATAGAGATAAAAGGAAAAGGCCAAGTAAAAACGAAAGGGAATACAGTAAAATCTAGCCAGAATATACAAATGATAAATGAAGCGTTCAACGCTATACCAATTGGGGATATAGAAGTCAAGAATAAAGTTCAAAAATATGAAAAACATGAAAAACATGGTCAAAAATGGAAGAAAAGAATACCTACCATCCCTTGAATAAGGCAATAAGAAACCGACCGAAGGGTACTGGGCGCGGGTATCAACAAAGTATAGATATATATCTTTCAAAAATACAACACTGGGTATCGGCTTAGTAGTCCATATAGTATTCTGGATGCCATTCTTGCCCAGGATATGCGGTACTGGACATAACAATTTCCTCGCTGGAGTCATCCCCGGGAATCGGGACGGGCAATTCAACTGGCTCGATATACTTGCCAGGGCCTGCGATATTATGCGATGGAGTGTGATTATAGTTCCGATCTTGCGGTGCCCTATGTGGATATGAAGAGCCTTCGGGTGGTGGGGAAGCGGCTGGCGACATTGTCGCGGAGTCGGGGAGTGGATGCTGAGTCGGATCGGGGGACTGGGTGCGGGCTGAGTGTTGAGCGGGCATGTTTGCCGGGACGTGCCCGTTCTGGAACTGGATAAACGACATTGGGCTCTGAGATCGCAACTGGGGATTGTTCACATAGGACTGAGGGTTCCCAGGCGGTGTCGCATGGGCAAGAACAGTGGTGTGAGATATGATACTCGCAGGATGGCTGCTGCGACTAGAGTGCGTGTTGTCCTGGGTATAGGATTGCTGCGAAGTAACTGATTGGCGCCCACCGAATTGAGTCATTGATTGTGTTTGGAGTTGATTAGTTTGCTGCTGTTGATGATAGTTATGTGGCATTGTGTTGGAATGCCTATTCGGATATATGTGTGGGTATGACTGTTGCTGTGGCTGCGGCTGCGGGAGAGCTGTGACCTGTGTTTCATACTGTTGTGGAGAATACTCAGGGGTGTGGGGTAACTTAGCAACGGGCTCGGCATGCCTGGAATGGCGGTTAAACAAACCCTGGGAGCACCATTTTTGTTAGAAAGATACCATTCAAGGGAAAGCAAGCTTTAGATTCGGGTAACTCACAGTCACTCTAGGCATGTTCTTCTTCATCTCACCAGCATTCTGAGCAAGACGGCTGGCACCCCTAATAAATTTGCCGTGGATTTTTACTTTACCAACTGGAGATTGGTTGTTCGGCAGATTATTGGTTGGGTCGCTGGGATTCGAAACAGACATAGGCGAGGCACGTTGGGTGTCCCCGGATGCGAGAGCGCTCGCGCTTCTGGTTTTTGAAAGACCTGAATCAACCTTAAAGGACTGGAACCGATTGCTCCAGCTCTTCTCGTTGGATTGTCCAGTAGCGCTCGCACGCCGATCAGCTGCCTGACGGGAAAAAGATACTTTAGACATCAAGTTAGCCATAGCCGAGCCTGGGCGAAACTCCTCTTGTACAGTTGCGGGTTTTGATGAAGTGTTGCCAGCGTACTCGCGGATCAACTGAGTTGACGCGCGCCCCTCCCTGACAGAGCCAGCAAATCGTTTTGGGTGGGTCACCGGAGGACTGGTGAGGCGTTCACTAGGAGTCTCCGTTGGAACGGAGGGCTTAACAGATGGCGCAGCAGATGGTTGATCAGTAGGCTTTCCCTCGGTGACGCCAGAAGTTAATTCACGTTCTACCGCTAAACGCTGTGCGGTTGTATCCGGCACAGGAGGAAGGAGACTGGGTTTCGACGTTGCGATAGTATTAAGTTCCGTGGATTTGGCGGCAGCTGGTTTTGGCTGGGATTGGATCTGCTCAGCAGGCTGGTTCCCAGAGTTATAGCTATCTGGCCGGACAGACACTGGTTTGTTCTCGGGAGACACAGATGGTAATGTCTTGATCTTATTTGCAGGCGTTGGTGGTGGGCTCTTCGGTGCTGGCGGAACCTGCTGCGCAGTATTATCAACCCCTATATATCGGGGCTCCTTTGACTCTGATCTGGAGGACGAGACCGTATCTCTACGGTTAGTATTCTGTTCCACATGTTGCAGGGAAATGACTGGTCGCGGCTGCGAATGACGAATGGCGTCAGTATCGCTACGTTGGTCGTCCGGGAGACCGGCTTCAGGTGTGGCCTGTGTTGAGTCGGAGAGCTCGCGGCCACTTTCATTTTCACTACCTGATGGCGGATGGGGTGGTTGACCACTCCCTTCAGCGTCCCCAGTTGGTTCGACTGCTGGAGTCGGTTGAATCTTCCCCTTTCTGCCAATGTTGATTTCGCGTGAGATAAAGGTGCGTAATTCTGAAGTAATTACGCTTGCCTTCCGGCCAATGACTTTGACAGCTCGTGCTTCCTCAACTGGTGGGCTAGTGTAGGTGGCATAATCAGATGGCATAAAAGAAGTCCTGTTATCCGCCATTGAGAGCGCTGCGGATGAAGTTGGTCGCTGTTCGTCCACAGAATCAGTGGGACTTTCTACATCTTCTTGAGTTTCTGATTGAACTCCAGGTTGTACTTTCGGTTGCGCTTCCCGTTGCAACTGATTCGGCGCCGCCTTTTGTGGTTTGTATTCTGGTACCTCAAGTCCGCTCTGCTGTGGCTCGTTTTGCGGTTCTGGTTTCACTCCCTCCCGGTGCTCTTCCAACTCTTGCAATTCCCACTGCGGCTCTTGCAGCTGTTGCACTAGCTTTTGTGGCTCTTGTGGCTCTCGTTTCAACCCCTCCTTAACCACTTCGTTTACCTCTTCAACCTTATCTTTTACCTCATCTTTAATCTCTTCAAAGTCCTTCTTAGCCTCGTCCCTAACCTCCTCCTCTACGTCCTCCTTAGCCTTCTCTTTAACCACCCCTTCCACCTCTTCATGGGCCTCTTCGTTCTTCTCTCTCCACACCACCGCTTCTTCTTGCACATTCACCGGAGGCTCCAAAACCACATCCCCAACCGGCAGCGTCAAATCCCTTTTCAGATCGATATCTCCTCCCCGCTCCGGCTCCGGCTCCGGCTTTTGCTCCTGCTCCTGCTCCTCCTCCTGCTCCTGCTCCTGCTCCTGCTCCTGCTCCTGCTCCTGCTCCTGCTCCTGCTCCTGCTCCTGCTCCTGCTCCTGCTCCTGCTCCTGCTCCTGCTCCTGCTCCTGCTCCTGCTCCTGCTCCTGCTCCTGCTCCTGCTCCTGCTCCTGCTCCTGCTCCTGCTCCTGCTCCTGCTCCTCCTCCTGCAAACTCCTATCCTTAAACCCATTCGGTCCAGAAGTCCCAACCAACCCCGCAGACTCAACATCAACAGGCGACACAACCGGTGACACCAGCGGGACGGGACAGCTATTCCTCTCCGTCTTCAGCGGCAGCTGCCCCAGCGTCGGCGCCGGTGAAAGACCATCACTTTTAGGGCTGCCAGTACCACTGGCCCACATTATCGCAGTTTGCGGCTCAGGAGACAGCGAGGCACCGGATGTCGTCGCCGTCGTCGTTTCATGTTCCTCCCATGTCGTCGTCATATCATTGGAAAACGGCGCGCGATCTAACTTGAGCGATAAAAGGCGAGGTAGTGGCTTGTCAACCGCGGCCGCGGTCTGCTGGTTGTTGGATACGTCACGTTGCTGCTGTGTCTCAAGGCTTGGGGTGGAGCTTGACCTGCGCCGTGCGGTGCCGGGGCGGGAGGAATTTACCTACAGAACGGCGAGAGAAAAGCATAATTAGATTTCTGGGAAGTTTAACGCTTCTCAAGGAGGCATGAAGAGGTGGAGAGGTAGAGACAGAAAAGAAGAGCAAGGTGGAAATGAGGTAAAAAGACGGTTGGTGATAACAGTGTCATATAATGCCCGCGCAGATGTTTCGTTGCGGGGTGTCGGAACTATAGGATCCTCAATACAAATTGATGATAAAAAAAGGCAAATTGGAAGAGGAAAAAAATGGATAATAAAAGAATATACATAGGAAAAGAATAGAAAGAGATATATGCTCAAATTGTACTCGCAGCTGACAAACAGCGAGGGCAGACAAAAAAGGATTTGCCGCACCCCAATTCGAATATGAAATAAGGCATAAATGCAGGGGAAAGAATAAGCCCTATACGGCCCTACCGCCAGATCGATATAAACAAAGAAAATCAAGGAATCCCACCGAACAATGGGAATTTGTTTCAAGTATCTACCTTATCAGTACTCGTGCTGTTCCGGAACTTGCTCCTCCCCTTTGCAAAGAGCCCCTTGGCCGCTCCTCCGGCCTTCCCGCCCAGTACACCGGCGCTATGAAGCAAATCTTTACCCTTGGCCTGCACCTGCTGGGTGTTGATCTTCGTGGAAAATTGGTTGGCGCCGGATGCATGTCGTGTATGCCCGCCGGCTGTCGTCGGCGGCGTTGTTGGAGATCCCTCGTTATGGGACGTTTGGAGCGAAAGGTTACCTAAAGATGTGAGTTTGGGGAACTTATTCCGCGACGCGCTAGGTCTATGCCCAAAGGTGGTTCCTGGTGGGAGGAGGCCGTTGCGCTGAGCCAAGTCCGCATGATCGGGGTTTGAGCTGGTTGTTGCATTTATCCAGGATGACAGGCCTGTGTCCATATCTGCGAATTGTTTTCTGGTACGCTCGAACGTTTTAATCTTCTCGTTGGGCTTGTCTATGGCCATGATTTGGCGGAAGCCGAGTAATCTATGATCCTGTATTGCTGGGAGTTGGGCTGCAGACTGAAGCTCAGCAGGGATGCTAGGAGAACCTCCAGCAGACGCTGGCTGGATAGGTAGATTGTCATGCGGTTGGACGGATGGGGTTTCATATTCTGTGAGATTTTGACTTGGGCTTACTTCAGCCCTAGCTGTTGGGCTTGGGGCAACAGCCGCTTGGCTTGGATCCGTATCCGGGCTCCTCTCAGCCTGTTGTCCATTGAGGTCTCCACTAACTCGTTCCGGACCAGTTGGTGTTCTTTCTCCTACGGATTCTCGTGTAATATCTGGGGCCATGGCTGGATTAATAGTTAGCTGCTGAAGCTCCGGGGGTTCCTGGTTATTGTCTTCAATCGATGACTCTTCCCAAGAAAACCGTTTCTTTAGCGTCATAGCGGGTTCATTCTGGCCTGCAAGACCGGAGTTGTAGTCAGGACCACGGTCGGAGAAAACTGGCGCGGCATGAGACGTTTGCATATCAGGGCTTTGTGGAGGTTGTTGAGGATTCAGGATAGTAGTATGTAAAGTCTCTAGCGGAGGCTTGTCTGATGTAGCTGCCACGATAGAGTTAGAGCCAACCGCCGCCTTATCTTGGGCCTGAAGGGTAATTGAAACATGCGGGCTTAGCGACTGCATAATTTCATCTCTTAGCCGATCATGGACGCCTGGTGATACATTATCGGGGCTAGACGGCGAGACATTTTGTGATGCAGGATGATAATATTGCACCTGTGAAATTCGCTTTTCTCCTCCACCTACATTAAGCGCCGGTGGCATACGAGCGTTCTCGTCCCGCTGGGGTGCGGGAGGAGGTGGATGCGTAGGTTGTTGGAGGGCATGGCGACTAGTTGGTGACGGAGGCCGAGCGCCCTTGGTAGGGGCTGTGGGCGCACTTTCTGGAATTGACGATGGTGTCGCTGCTTGTTTGGGGGTTTCAATGTCCGATGCCGTTAGTGAAGGTGATGCATGAAATTCTCCACCTCGGGTATCGGTCGGCTTGGCTTCAGGCGTGCCAACTATGGAAACTCCCCCCAACTGAGATTTGGCGGGATGGACAGTGCATTGGACAATAGGTTTTTTAGCAGGGCTACTTCCGGAATTGGGAGGGGACAAGCTCCGCCTATGGCCCGGTTTAAAGCCCACAGGCTCTTCATCAATTGTTGGAGTCTGATCACTGGATGATTGGCCCGGCCCAAGTACACCTCCAAAGCTGGAGGACGGATGGGATTGGATTATTGGGCTGATCATAGAGGTACTGGCACTATCTGACCTGGGGATGCTACTGGTTGTTGTACTTGGGGTTTCTGGGGGTTCATCGAACGCCTGATGGACAACAGAGCGGAAACCAAGAGATGGGTTATGGTGTAATTCTGTGCCTTCAGATAGCTGTTGTTGTTCTTGCTTCTCCTCAATCGGTTGGTGACTATCCCGGCCTTGTGAAGTAGACGCACCTCCTATAGACTCATCCGCAGGTCCGGCAACAGGCTTTTCGACAGGGAGGGTTGGGGAAGCCGGTTTCCTTTGCTCTGATAATTGAGGTCGGTTCTTTGGCGAATGTAATGGTAACCTGCCGCTGTCAGGGTTTTGCTGCACCTGGGGACTTTCTGCAGGTACAGGTAATTTTGAAGCACTGTCTGCGGGAACTGCAACCTGTGCAGCGTTTGATGCGTCAACTGGTGTACCAGAAGTACTGCCTTGATCTTCTTCCTTCTTATTCTGCTTTTGTCTCTCCTCTTCCATGCGTTTATATATATCAGCGGGGCGAATGAACAGCAGAGGTTTCGATGAGTCACTGTGATCCGCACGTCGTTGCGCAGGGACATTTGCTTGGATATTTTGTTTGTTTTCTTGGGTATCGAGTGGGGATGCGGGTTCTGCTTCATCGGGGACAGTAGCTAAAGGGGCAACAGGTTCCTCATCTGCATATTCATCGCTATCACCCCATTCGTCACCATCGTACGAATAAGACTTTGCATTTACCCAGCGCTTAGTTTTCTGGCGGTTGACATTTGTCTTGAAGGACGGAGGTTGTCCTGCTAGTAATTGTCTATCGCCTCTGCCATTAGTCCATTCCAATCATTAGTTTACCTATCCTCTAGTAACATTTATAGAATAAGGAAGAGAATTAAGAGAGAAATTGTAGTTTACCTCCCACCAGCCACATCTGTAGGCGAGTACCCTGACATGATGGGTGAAATCCAGATCAAGGTGAGCTCGAGTCAAAAACCAGCGAAATCAACCTCAAGGGCCAGCCTTCCCGTGAAGATCTACTTTCAGAGGGCAACTCTATAAGCGCATAAGGCGTTCAGCGATGGAAATAGTTTCTGCTTGTCAATAAAAGGGGCTAATGGTTGATGCGAAAATAGTAACGACTGCGCAGTAAGCAGGATGCCACAGGCTGATATCAAGGGCGTGTAGTAGGGATGGCGCAAGGTAATCACGTTGGATGATGCATTGGACGACACAGCAGTCGCAAGCTTGCGTTGAAACAAAATGAAACGGAGGTCGTTGGCAATGGAAGGACAAAAAAAGGGCAAGCAAAGAAGATGACAAGGAAGAACAAGAGAAGGAGAAACGAAGAGCAGAGAAGAGACGCACAGGGTGTGCTGGTGGCCACAGACAACACAGAGCAGCAGCAGCGGTTGTCCAAGGATTCAGGAAGTCTCCGCAGACAGGAGATTATTGTTGCTGCCGCGGAGGATGATTCAGCCTCTAGGGCTGTCACGTTATATCCTGGTTGGGTATGGCCAGCGTACGATACCGTTACGTTACTAAGCCCAACAGAGCCAACTAACGGCAGATCATGGATGGGGATTGGCTAGGGATTGGCTGTGGGGAGGAGGATGACATGATTGACATCCAACACTAGGCTATTTTTAGCTCCACTCCATGCCGCATCCTTGGGCCCAATCCCTGGTTGATCCTTCGGCTGACCAGGGACTGTAACAACTAAGGGCGCCCAAACGCGGGCTGGAGGCTGGAAGTGGGAACCAGTTAGGAAACAGCGGCGGGTGGGGGCACGGCACGGGCACAATTTTACCAACTGTCGGGATAAAGCGATAACATTTTACAGCGCTTGTAAAATATCCACGTGATGTTTCGGCTCCGGTAAAATTATTCCCCCGATAAGCCCCGTGACCCGCGCTGGTCTTGCCAGATTGATGAGCCGCATCAATGGAATATGGATCTTATCCAACGAATGTCTATCCATCCTTCTCCTGATCTTCCCACTCTAATCACACTGATATCCTGCGGAATTGAATTACTCGAAAAGTAAACACATACACTTCTGTCGTGTCAGCCTATCAGACTTCTGCGAATAATATTGGCATCAGCCTGTGCAATCAACCTACGTTATATGTTAACTCCGGACGTAACCCCTATCCAACAGCTCTCCCCTCCACGATAACTCCACTTCGTCTTCCGTACCACTACCGATACCCTTGACATGAGGGTCGTGTGTTCGTCCCTTCACATTCCACAAAGCTAGATAGTCCGACTCCCTTACCAACCAGACTCCCCTTTTCCGTATCATCGAAATCTTCGGCCATGGCAGTTGCGACATCTGTCCAGGACCGAACTCCTGAGTTCCAATCCATTCTTACTCAGGCTCGGAAACGCCTTGCTTCCTCAAAAACCGGTTCCCAACGCCAATATTTTCTATCAGATGCCCAACGGAGAGATTTACAACCATCCCCTGCTAATGGAACAGCCGCGGGGGCCAAGAAAGCGGCCAGATCGGAATTTGCGAGGCGGGCTGCTGAGATTGGGAGAGGGATCTCGGGGACAATGGTGAAATTGCAGAGGCTGGCCATGTGTGAGTTTATTTTGTGGGAAATTGTGTTTGAAATTTGATATCTGGGGTATAGGTAGGATAAGTTTTGGCTGACTTGAGATCTCGAATTAGTGGCTAAGCGCAAAACCCTCTTTGATGACCGACCTGTTGAAATTTCAGAGCTCACATATGTCATCAAGCAAGATCTTGCTTCCCTCAACTCCCAAATCGCGTCTCTACAAGCTCTCACACTCGCCCAACACCCGAAATCATCACGGAGTAAAACAGACCAGGAAGGCGAACATAACGATAATGTAGGCCCATTCCAGTTTTCAAACTACGGCATAGCTACTAATTTGCATATCAAAGGTCGTGGTAATGCTCCAAGGCAAACTTGCCGACGTCGGCGCAAACTTCAAAGAAGTCCTCGAAGTCCGCACCCAAAACATCCGCGCCTCCCGCTCCCGAACAGAAAATTTCGTTTCCTCCGTCTCTTCCAAGTCACAAACAGCCCTCGAACCTCAACGTTCCGATTCCCCTCTCTATCAACCCCCCCGAAGCCGAAGTCCAGCACCACCGGGGTTTCAAGTACCTAATTCGTCCGACCTCCTAAGCCTCGAACCATCCTCCTCAGCAAGCCCCTTCTCCCTGGGGCGCGGCGGTGGATCCCAATCCGATCAGCAACTTCTAATGATGGAAGAAGCTCAGTCATCCAACTCTTATATCCAAGCACGCGGGGAAGCCATCGAAGCCATCGAGCGTACAATAAACGAGCTCGGTGGCATCTTTGGCCAGTTGGCGTCGATGGTCAGCGAGCAGTCTGAAATGATCCAGCGCATCGATGCGAATACAGAGGATGTGGTTGATAATGTGCAAGGCGCACATAGAGAGCTGTTAAAGTACTGGTCTCGAGTTTCGGGGAATCGGTGGTTGGTTGCTAAGATGTTTGGCGTTTTAATGGTATTTATCTCCAACCCCCCACCTCTTCCCCACTTTTTTTTTTTGCTCCCTGTACTGTTTTGAGGGCTCTATAACTGCTCAACCATGAGCAGTACCGGTGTTTGTTGGGTCATATATTCTGACTTTTGACTACAGATATTCTTCCTCTTATGGGTTCTGATATCGGGCTAGCAAGCAAGGGTCTAGCGTGCCCTGTATTTTATTAGATTCCATTCGCTTGCCATGAGGCGCGCCGCGTCGCGGCATGGTGTAATCCTTCCATGTATCACCCTCTGCCTGTTTTTTTTTTTTTTTTTTTTTTTTTTTTTGTCCAGTGTACCTTTTGGGCGTCAAGGTTTTCAGATTTCATTTATCTTCACATACGGCCAGCTGGTCCTTTTCTTTCTGTCTTGTAGCATTTTATTTGGGTATACACATTTTTGGCTTCGATGGCTATCCATTCCTCCCGCTTAACTTGTTTCCTCCATTCCACAATCTTTGGTACTTGTCCTTTCTCTCCTTTTTTCCTTTCACACCAGCCACCCTTCAGAAGATCAAAATTCTTATTCTATTTTTTCTCTTTTCATTTTATATTTTATATTTTGCTCTTCGATCAATCTTCCCATATATTTTAAAATCTAATCTCAGCCCCCTTCTTGTATGCAACAACTTCTCTTTAGAGACGCGTTAGAGTAGATTTCATGAGATCAATCAGATGGCTTTTAGGTTCTCGTTCATTTGCTATCTTGATTTACTCTGTATGGGAGGTGTAGATATGCCCCTTCCAAACCCACACACACTTAGTTGCCTGATGGAAAAGCCTCTTATTCTAGTGAGGGTCTCTCAGCATGAAACAATGTACAAAATCCCCAGGCCCAATTCTCCCCTTGAAATTCAAAAGCATATATACAGCAATATCACTAATGCCTTTTTGTGTTACAGCATTCCCCCCCCCCCACCCACCCAAACACACAACTTGCTGTCTAATGTACTGATCTGACCATCCATCCTCTAGTACCAAAACAGATAATCAGTAAGGTACCCGGTCGCCAGCGCAAAGACGGTCTTATGTAGGATATCGATCACCTGCTCATTGACAGGCCAAGTCCTAACCCCCACGCAAGACAAAATTAATGAGTTCCACGAATTAAACCAGGGCGTCGAGCAAACAAATATCCAGAACCACTAATCACCAGCGGCAAGCATATACCATTTCCGCACCACGAATCACGAACTAAAGAAAGGTTGAAAAAAAAAAAAAAAAAGAAGAAGCAAAATGGAATCACATACCACGGCAACGCCTCCGTCCCATCCAATTCTCCAACGTCTGATCAATCATCAACCGCACCCCAATAAACATGAAATCCGCAACGGCCCCTGGATGCCATTTACCCTCATAAGCGCGCGGATAACGCCCGCCACCGCCCCCTGGCCGTAGTTACATGGACATGTTTAGCGGGAACATCTCACTCTCGGGCCGGGGGGACATGCCGAAGAGGCGCTGCATGGTGTATCCCGGCACGAGCGAGTTGGGGCGGCCGGTGAAGAATTGTACGAGCTTTTCCGAGATGGTCATGCTGGTTGGTGCTGGGAAGGAGGGGTGCGTGTCAGTTTCCTTTTTTATTGCTTTATTTTATTCATTTATTTATAGAGGGTTCGGGGGTAGGGCAAGGGGCTGGAATTGAGTAAGGAAAACGTACGCTGCTACGCCCATGATTCCCGCACCTATGCCGTAGAAGAATATATTGCTACATGGTACATGTACATTGGGCTTGGGCCGGTCGGGAATTGTTGTTCGTCGAGTCGAGGACATGGTTTGTGCTTGGATTAATTTTTTCGCAGTTGGAGGACACGTTTCGGATGGTTGAAAAATAGTAAAAAGAAATATAGTCAGTAGCGAGTAATCTAGGCGAGCTTAGGGTAGGCATACATGAATTTCCTCTGGTAGTTGACAGCACTCATAATTAAGCAGGATCATGTCCCAAATGTTCATCATGATTGTCAAGAGGCCGAGAAGTTTGTTCCCACAGTTAACTTTGAGCGGAATCATACCTACAGAATTTCTTCAGGAACTGGGAACAAAGGGCCTGGACTCAGCTTTGCCTTAAGAATACCACACAGAGTTATAGATACCAAGAATGCCCCATTGTTGTTTTAATAAGGTGCACATTTGACGGGTTTCGTTCAAAAGCTACGGTCCGTCAAGCTTTGTTGAGTAGCCAGAAACCAAGGAACAGGCGGGGGATAGTCGTATGGCGTATCGTTATACCATTGCTCCAACTGCAATCAAACTTATTGACCAGCACGACCAGAATGAGAAAATCCAACGGTACCTAGGTAGGATTTGAACATGACCTCCCATCAGCTATACGCGAGACCATACACCAAAATATATCGTTGTTATGCAGGTGTGGACCACACCTTAATTTGGCGACCAGGCTTCGGAGCGGGTTTTGGCTCATACTTCCAAGCCCAAGGGGAGGTAATTGCTGTCAACGGACCCGAGTCAACGGACCAGATGGCAATTTGAGCAGTGCCAGCTCCTGTCACCATTCAAACATAGCCTTGCCCAGGGCCGCGACGGCCAGTCACAAACGCAATATCCAGGAAAGACAGCAGGAGAGAATGCCACAAGGAATGCAAACCATACTTCTAGGCACGCCTTAGCTTTGTCTGGGGCAGTGTACACCAAACTGTGTTTTTCCACAAGGTTCGCAAACACGAAAAGTGAAGGAATGACTTAGGAAAGAATTGGCGATGCGCCATCCAACGAATTGAATGTGACCAATACCGTGAAAAATACTCAAAGTATCCCGCCTGCGCTCTTCCCAGCGAAGGATGGATGCATCTACTCCCCCTGTGGTTCAATGTATCCGGTGCCGGAAAGATATTCCTTAAAAATCAGGCCTAAAACCCCGGTCCAGTAGAACACACTCTATTTGGTCCTGATGGTGAATGTGGTGATGCTGGAGAATCCATGCAGAACAAGAGGATTCATTTGTCCCGTTTCTCAAGAGGAACGATGAACGATGAACTTTTGAAGTTATCCCAGTGAGCCTGGGAAAGCATATTTAGAACCGCTGCCCGTGGCTGTGTGAAGTCCAACCACAGATCAAGCTTGTGTGTGTTGCTCTGAGAGTTGGTTGTTAGGTAAGTTACAGGCTGACCTGACAGAGAAATAATCTCTCCCCTGTCTTTGGCCACGACTCATCTCCATGGATAATCAGATCTTGTTACAACGGTAGCGTCGTGTGAGGGCTATCGCATCGTGTGGAGAAGTGTTTCTGAGTCGTGCCTTTCTTTGCCTGTACAACAGAGTTGCTAGCCTCGGTTTATGGTTTGAGCGCGTTTATCTCGTATTTCGTATCGCGTAAGTTACGAAATAGTCTTTCTTGGCTGATGGATAACTTACACCAAGAAGATCCTGAGAATATGGCCGGGGTGCCATTGGGGAATGCGGGCTCATATCATGGATGGGATGGGATGGGTCTCTTTGATATCGGCCACTTTGTCGGACTGTCAGCCTGGCAAGGAGTCCCGCCGCCGCTCGTATTACTATTATTGGCTGCTTGACCACTCGCGAGTGAGGCGTAACTAAACGAAATTCTACCGAATGCGGCTAGTGCATTCCGACCTGCCGATGTTGATATATGGGATCGATCTATACAGAGTACGATCGACGAGCTTCAATTGCGCTTCAGAATAGGAGTATATAATATTTTGAAAAAGCAGCTATGGCGCACACTTTCTTCTGGATTAATACTCTGTGTCCAGAGCATCTATTTCGTGTCCTTACTGTGCAGGCCATACTGTCAGTCATCTTAATGCTTAGACCAACCTTGCTTCTTGTTCCAGTGTTTACTTCCATTTCTCATCATTTAATTTTTGGATAATCGAAGGATTTTATTTATTTATTTCCTTTTTGCGATGGGCGGACCTGGCACTGGTACGTCTCAGTTTCCCTTGACAGACAATGAAAACACTATTAGCTTCCTCAAGCTAAATACAGGCTTCCTACCACAGAGGGTTTTAGTTTCTTCCAGTACAAGCCAGTAAAGGGAGCCTCCGCAGTTTTTGCGGTTCTTTGGCTTGTTTCGGGCGTTCTGCATCTATGGCAAAATAACTTGTATGAGATAACCTCTTTTTCTGTCTCCTCTCCATACTCAGGATCGCATATCTGATGCCCTTCTTGCAGGAGATATAAAACGTGGCGGATGGGCATGCTGCTTCCATGGGTCTCGCTGATCTTCGTAGTCGGCTATATCCTCCGTGAAATTGCAGCTCACGGCCTCTACGGAGATCTTAATCTTTTCATTGCGACGTCGTGTTTCCTATTTTGTGCCCCGTAAGCCATCCCCCCTTCCACCGCAATGTCACCCTGGATGGTTTCATGGGCAGACACTATTCAAGCGCTGTTCTGACTAGTTCCTACAGCCCTATATTCCTCGCCATAAACTCTATCATCTTCGGTCGTGTACTGTATTATGTCCCCTGGCTATCGCCAATGCATCCAGGGCGCGTGATATCGACTTTTCTCGGGTGCGATGTTATCATCGAAGCCCTGGCCTCTTCTGGAGCATCTATAGGGTCAAATCTCAGTCACCCGCCAGGGACGCTAAAGGTGGGCGCCATCCTAATCAAGATTTCGATTCTCGCACAAATCCCGATCTTCGCCCTTTTTGGCGTTCTCGTCGCCCATTTCCACCGCCGCTTACACAAAGCTGGTATCCACGAACCAAGAATCCGAAAAGTGCTGGTAACCCTCTACTTGTCGTGCGTGCTGTTGACGATTCGGAATGTATTTCGTGCTATAGACACATTTGAAGGGTGGGGATCTGCTATGGGCCGCACCGAGGCATATTTCTGGTGCCTCGATGCAATACCCATACTCATCAATGGTGTTTTGATGAATATATTCCCGCCTGCCAGCTGCCTTCCCCGGTCCAATGTGATTTATCTAGCGCAGGATGGGAAAACAGAGCGCATTGGCCCAGGCTGGGTCGATGATAGACATTTTCTCCTAACTGTTTTTGACCCTTTTGATTTTGCTGGAATGGCCAAGGGGAAAGACAAGAAGACTGCCTTTTGGGAAGAAGACGCGGTCTCGTTGCATGATCACTCTGATACACACCGTCTCGCGGTTTGAAAACTTTGCAATTCCGAGCGCGTATATTATCGCTTCATTAAACCAGCTAGAACTTCTCTCTTCTTCTTCCCTTTCTTCTTCTTCTTCTCTCTCTCTCTCTCTCTCTCTCTCTCTCTCTCTCTCTCTTTTTTTTTCTTTTTTTCTTTTTTTTTTTTTTTTCCTTCGCAATAATTCATTTATTTCTGCTCTCGCTTTGTCCTTATATTGGGAATATTTCTAATTTACTCCTTCACCCGTTGGCCAAGTCATGATCATCTGTAGAGATCTATCATGACCATTTATCGCTTCGTTGCACTTCTATTCAACTATGCAATGGTCAATACAATTTTTCTTTCCAAGGTTTTACTTCATTCACAGCAAGGGATAGCCATTACCCTTATTCTTAAATAGCAAATCACATTTGGTTAGAAAGTAGGATGAAGAAGATAGACACTCCAAAGGGAACTAATAAACCCAAAAAAATCCTAATATTTATCTCCTAACTAAGAAGTGCGGGGGAAATAAAAGAGAAGAGAGGGGGGGGGGGAAACAAAGCATAGATTAGATGAGTAAGAAAGGTTGCTAACAAAGAAATTATAAAAAATAGGGGAAGAAGACAGGAAGAAAAACAAATAGTAGAGACGAGTAAGAAAAAAAAGGAGATAAGTGATGCTAACGGATAGGACTCTAAAGATTGGGATCTGAAGGATTGATTCTAAGAAAGAAAATATTTTCCTCTAAGGCAGCGGACCGTACTCGAAGGTCACGCGGAGATCATATCGTGGTTGGGGACGATCTCGGTAGACAGCAATGTCAACAGCAGTTACGCCCAAGCAATTAGTCCAGCGCAGCTCATGGTATATAAATTCCATGATCGGTATCATAACTTCGGTTCCAAGCAGGGTATAGAATATAGTATCCTCCTCGATCTGTCTTTCATGGTTCCCTGACGGGTAGTTTGGTACAAACTTGAATATGCTCACGTCCAAGGGGCCATAAATGTGAGATATCCATTGAATTGCGTCCTCAATAACCTGTCGGCTCGTAAATTCTTCAAGAGGAATATTTGTAATAACCATGTAGCGAACTTGACTGAGATGGCAGCTCAGATCGTCGTGATTTCGCCTAGCTAAGGAGTATATGCGCCTAAGGTGGATTGCCCTTCGAGCGGGCGAATATTTTCCGGTGCGAGGAAGCGTGCTAGTGTTCAAAATCCAGATGGTGTCCTCAACGCTGAAAAAGCTCCCACGCAAGATGCCGGGATAGTTTGTCGGAGTGATTTCATATTGATTATGGTAAATCCCTGGTTCCTCTCCGCATGACCAAAAACTGGATGATGTTCGTTCATCATTCTCCGGTTGGCCTCGCGGCTCGACAAGGAAATAAAGAAATTCATCCGCGCCTCTGTGAAGCCCTACTCTCCGTGAGCCTAATCTTCTTTTTTCGTCTGACAGTTTTTTGACTAGGGCAATGCCTAATTTCCACGCTTGGAAATGATTCTGCACGAAGGAATACATCCAGTGATTTACAGCTGGATCGAATGGGTTGTCTGGATTTGGCAGCGCCTGTGGAGGGTGTTGATTGGGCGGAACAGACATCATACTTTCTGGTTACTGTGATGCTGTGAGTTTCGGGCGTTGTTGCAATGCAAGCAGAATTGTCAAAATGATTGAGACGTGATGAGGATCATGACCAGACAGACAAGCAGGTTTGAGGGCAGGGCAATGGGTATATATATACACTTTCTATATATTACCAAAAACCCATTACAGGAACTTGCTGTTAGTTTCTTAGTTGGTATTGTTGTCCTTCCTTTACTGCAGAGGCTCGCTAATGGGAATCGCCCGCTTTCTTCATGCTCATTTTTCTCTTTGCAACTTCTGATGAAAGTGCTGTGGTGGTCTGAGCCGAGCCGGAAAGATCATTCTCATCTCATTTCTCTTGTGGAATAGGAAACAGGCTGGAAAAAGGCTCGAAAAGGTGGCAACAATTGCATGGGCCAATACTAAGATATGTTGACGCAGTGGGGAGAGGTTGAGAATGGTGAATGGCCATTAAACTGAGATGAAAACAATAAAAAAAATTTGCGAAGGGTATTTCCTGAGGCTGGAGTTGATGCAGCTTTCTTGCATATTTTGATGTGGGCGCTTCTTGATTAAACTCCTTCCGCGGCTTTTATCTGGGACACTCCATTGAAGAAAAATGCCCAAGGGCAACACCCAGTCGGTGTTCCCAACAGTAACTCTGGGGCGGTTATTCTCGATAACTTGTAGAAGAATGTGCGGTACATATCAAGATCCCGCGATAGCTCGCTAGGCAATTAAGCGGGGAGGTCTTTGTAGGACAAGTTGCAATTAACAATTGTGATATTTCACAATTTAACAAGATCAATAAATACCATGAATTTAAGATAACAACACAGCCAAAGACTCTGGTGTGTGTATTTCTGGGATATTCATTTATTTTGCTGTAGTCAAAGTACACGCTAGGACTCAGAATGAACATAATTCAATCTGAATACATCATGAAGAACCTGCAGGTGAAATATTGAATGAATACTTCGTTACTGTGGGGCCTGAGTTCTGCAGTTGCAGAATCATCGCTCGAATATGAAATATTTGACATTATTATTGCGGTCTGTTGAGGAGACCAATAGATCTTCATTGCTTGGAAGCAGGACGCAGGCGACGGGGGAGGAGGTATGTACGTATGTAGGAGGTGAAGTCAATGTAGACAGCGGAAATTTCCAGGGCCCGACCGAGGTCGAGGCCGAGACATGAGATACCCCTGAATATTTTCAATGGGTAAGGCTGTTCATTCGTTTCTTTTTCTAATCAAATTTTACGCAACGAACCCTGAATTGCCGTAAATCTGTCAACCCAGTCCAACCACTTTTAGAGTAACTTATGGGTTGCGTGGGAGGGGGGGGTCGCGTTTGGACGGGCCCAAGCATGCTCTAACTTAAGTTATATAACTTATATAACCCGGCTGAAAGTGCTAGTTAAATGCAAACAAGTGAGATTAGCAAAGGTCTTGGGATTGATGTGGTACATGTACACAGACCTACTTGTAGGTAGTCTGTAGTCAGTACCTGGCGTACGGAGTAGACATTCCAAGGTTGTGCAAAACTGACCGGCTTCTGTCGCTGTTACAGTCAAACCTTAATAAACCACTGACTCCAGTGGCATTTACTATGTAGTTAGTCTCCCTACAGAACATTGCAAAATGGCCTGACATAAGACATCGTCCAGGGTAAATTAGGGAGAGAGGGTATTCTTAGAGGACTTAAGATAGAGGTCAGGAAGTACCCAAGGCGGTGGCGAGTATTAGTATTATCGGTCTCCGCTGCCCTGCAACTTCTATTAGTGATAATTCTTTGTTTCACAATGGAGTTTCCGATGGAGCCTGCAAGAAGAGCCAGTACTTCCCGCGCGATTTGAAAAGTTCGTTCTAATAGGATTTCGTGGTAGCGGCTTGGAACACATACTTTCGCGCAATTATTTTAGATTGAGTTGATTCAACAGATGTAACTATATCAGAGCAATTTATACGGACACGGCCCCCCTTTTTGATAGGGATGAATATAACTAATGTTTTAGATAAGAGAAGGGGGACTTACCACTGATGTTTATGCATGATACCAGCAAGCCGTCCGTCGATAATACTGTGTGCATCGACTACATAGTATCAACATGACAATAATGACAAGACTTGGGCATGAGTACTATAATCATTAGCCTATTAATGAGCGCAACAAGCTGTAGCTAATAATAATGAATTTAGGGCCTGTTCAGTGTGTTTGTACAGTACATTTTGTACATAGTGAGTGGATGCCACTATTTTGATCAGATCTTGAATAGGCAATGACAAGCTATTCTTTATTTCTCATTTAAGTTAGAGAGCTTCACTTTTCACTCTAATGGACACTAAAAATACTACATAGAAAAAGTCAAATCTTGATTATTTTATTCATTTTCAAAAATATCATCTGTATTTTTGCTTGTATGGATCAAAACAAGTGTATTTTTTGACTTGAAATCTGTGACTGTGTATGTAATATCTCTCTCACATCGGTGGCGAGGCGTGATAATTCCATACTCCAGAATCCATTAGTAGTAATACTGCTCACAGAGATTTGACGCTCTGCAAGTAAACAAAGAAACGGTGAGGAAGAGGATGGCAGAAGGCGCAGAAAGTTCGATCCAACCCTGTACCCCTTATCTTTAAGCAATTCCCCTGACGCCCGTCAGTGTGCTTTGTGTGTTTTTTTTTTTTTTTCTTTTTTTGCCCGAAGGTCCTGGAAAATATGTAATTTACACTTGCGGGGGAAAATTACAATATACGTACCGTACCGTACCATCCCTGAAATGACTCGAGGTTGGTTCGCCAGGTTGTGCCGTTGCCAAGGCACTACTAGCCCCGGGCATGCGTCTGTCATACCGCTGCGTACTTCCACCATAAGTTCTACACCCAATCCACGTCTGTCTCCTCAACTCCTCGCTTGGCTCGCGATCTCGCAACCTCACCTCAAACTTCCATCTCAACCCCCCCTCTCCCCCCCGCGCTGCCCCCATTATTCATTCTGTTTCTTCTCCTTTCCTGTCGTTGGCTAGGGCCTGCTCTCGTTTCTTTGGTCGGGAAGATTGGCCTGCTCTCGCCATTGATCGGATCTTGTTTTGTTTGGACCAGCGCCTGGAACACGGTTCCCGTCCGATGTTATGCCTATCTTATCTATCGTAACTGCGGCACTCAGGCCTCTGCTTTTGGCTAATTGACATTTATACCAGTCGCTATATCAATCAATTCTGCTTCCATCTCTCCGTTGTTGTCCTTCCCCCAATGCTCAATGGTTCAGATATCTGTTTCCTGTCCACCTTGTATTGATCGTTGGTCGTTGCACTCCGTTGCGCAATTGGTACAGGCCAAAGAAAGCCTCTCTCCCCCGCTTGTCGCGAACCAGCCGCTTGTGAAGCGCGACCGGAGTAGGCGACATCATGTTACTGCGGCCAGCAACACCGCTCTCGGTTCTCCTCCTCACAGCCTTTATTCTATTACTGCTCTCTGTTTTGTCGACGCCAGTTATCAAGTCGATACCCCTTGCTAGTGTTGACGATATCAAGTTTGGCATTTTTGGGTATTGTGTAGGCAATGATTGCACGCCTATCCGTGTGGGGTATACTTCGAGTGAGTGTTCGACGCTTTTTTCTTCCTTTTTACCTTGAGTCGTTCAACAACGACCCACGGTTCCTAATCCTCGAACATAATCCTGATCCATTATTTGTTTTGCAGATGGCGATGCGTCCCGAGATGGGGATTTTAGCCTTCCCTCAAGCGTCCGCCATTCGCTATCCTCTCTTTTAATCGTCCATCCAGTTGCAGCAATCCTCACCCTTACCTGTTTCGGCTTGGCAGCTGCGGCTCATTTCCATTCCCCATCTCATTCGCCCCGATATCTCCTTGGTCTTCTCATCCTTCTCCTACCGACTCTTCTCGTATCGCTCCTTGCATTCCTTGTTGATATCCTTCTCTTCGTGCCTCATTTAGAATGGGGCGGGTGGGTTGTACTTGCAGCAACTATACTGATTACTGCGAGCGGGGTCCTCACTTGTGCTATGCGACGGACGCTTGTAAGCCGAAAAGCTCAGAAAAAAAGAATTGCAGAAAATGCGGAAATGAGCGGGGAGAACTTCTATAATCGTCAAAATGTTATAAAATTGGATCCCCCGCCGGTTATACCGAACCAGAACGAGGTTTCCATGGACAGCACGTCTTCGCCGGACTCTCTTCCAGCGTTTGCACGCTTTGAAGCCAATTCGAGGACGCCTGATGATGATAGGCGGCCTCTGAATTCTGGCACCCCAACCAGCACGAGCCCCGATGGCGGAAACAACATTCGCCTCCCAGGTGATAGACGTAGTCCCCCGGCTCATGACGGCAGGCCCTACAATTCTCCGGTGGATGAGTACGGCAATCCGCTTCCACCAGGTGCTACCGGTTTTGGACCACCCCAGATGCGGGGGCCGCGATCAGATCCCAGATTACGGAATCAGTATTCGAATAGTAGTATGGGATCCCAGCGCGGCCGTGGACATGCCTATGGGCCGCCTCGTGGGAGGGGTGGATACCCTATAAGAAGCCGAGGAGGTTCATATCGTGACCCAAGAGGGCCGCCTCCCCATGGTTACGGGATGCACGGCGGAGGAGGTCCAATGGGCCGGGGAACGATGCGTGGAGGTCGAGGACCACCTCCAGGTTACCCTCCGGAGGTGTTAGGTGCATATGCCCCGTACGGGGCGAGTCCTCCTAATCCAGATGGGTACGGAAACCCAGGTAGTCACGCAGACTATGGATATGATGGTGCGCGAGGCCCATCTCCAGTTGGGCCTGGATATACTTCTGGTCAAGATTTTGAGATGCAACCCGGGTTGGGTGCGAGCTCGGTAGCAGATCACGGACGAGACCCTCACATTCCAATGGATAATACCGTCGCTAGGGGGATCGTTGGTCCTCACCCAGAGGAACAAGTTAATCAACATGATCGAAGTCCAAACAGCCCGTACAATGAACAAGTGTGAGTCTGCTAGCCCTATTATAATTTCATCATCACAATTTGGCAGCTAACTTTGTAGTTACAGCGAATATATTCCACCCAGAGCGGCATGGGAGGAACATTTACGGGAACCCACCCTTCCGGTGATCGCACGCCAATCTCCTAGCCCAAATGGCCAAGCATACGAGTCAAGGAGTCTGGAACGTCTCGCTGGAGACACCACGCAACCACCAATCGCGCGTTCCACTTCACGGGGCGATTATTACGAAGATGTTGAACCCCGTTTCTCAGAACCCGGTGATGTGCCTGCTGCACTAACACCCGGCGCTCTAGGTGAGCTACAGCCGAGAACATCCTTTGAAGATCTTCCCGAGGGCGCTCACTCACCCGCTGCCAGCGAAACCAGCCATTTCACCTCCGTATCCCAACGCGGCGTAAACCCTAAGTGGCGGTCTCCAGAAGCCGAAATTAGACGTGACAAGCAAAGGCGACAAGATATGCTACTGGGTAATAATCCAGATTTCGAACTTCCGGCGGTGAGAGGTCGTAGTGGGGGTCCAGGTAGTAGGAGAACACCAGCGGCGCCAGCTATGCCATCCATCCCGGCTACACCGCCACTACTGAACAATGGTCCTAATGATGGCGGTGGTAGATATCCTACACCTACACCTCAGTGAAGCTCTATTCCACTAAACAATTTCGACATTAGCCCTGGATATTTGTCTGGCATATATATTGCGTTTGGGGCAACCGAATTATTGAACTTCTTGTGCTTGATCATATAGCTCCCCTCCGCTATATCGCACAACGAGCTCTGTTGGGGTAAAACGTCATGCAGCAGTTCGATTTTCCTTTGAGTGTTGGAATTATACTGACGCCAATTGATGATTTTTGGTTGCTGCTGTGTAAAATAACCATGGGATGCGCCTCATACCTGAATGAAATACCCCTGACATAGCAAGGTTCTTCTTTGTATCACCTCGCACACACTTTAACTATCCACCTGCAATTTCCCATTGAGCAGCTGCACTACGCTTCTTGCTGATTCTTTACATCCTGGACATTGGTTTTCAACCTTGCCTTTTTGTTGTACTGTATACTGTATATTTTGATCTGCTTTGTTGTTTTATGTCTTACTACTTGAATACCAGTTTCCGCTGCATTCTTCTGTACCATCTTCGTTTTATTCCCATTCTCTTCTCTTTCACAGCCGTTTCAGTTACCCTTCCCTCATCTATGCTGACACCATAGTATATTCCAGCGGAAGCTGGGGCGCCGCAATGTTTTCCTCCTTTTCCTCTTCCATGTTCATATATTTATTCTCGTACCTTTCTTTCCTTTTTTCCCCCTTCCTTCTTGTCTGTTATCCACCCACCACCTCCCTACTTTGGGGAATTGAATTGGCGCACTGGTTTAGCCATATGGATTGATGATTTTTCATGCTTTGTTTTTGGGACTGTAATTTTTTCTGATTTGTCTTGTCTACATACTCGTCTTGATGGAACACTTTGTTCTTATTTTCAATGTCTCTTGAGCAAATTAGGATGGGATGGACAGACTAATGCAGGTTCAATCATTTTTTTCTTGTTTTTTTGTTGGGTTCTTCTGATTATTCCTTTTGGTTTTTGATCCTTTCTTGTGATTTTTCCCCCACCTTTGTCCATTCTCCTTGAACTATCTACTCCCAGTGAAATGGCCATGTGATTCTCACTTTAACTTTAACATGATTGTTAGAGAGAGATCCTTCTTTCTTTTCAGTCATGATACTTTCATTGTCTAATCTTGAATATCTTCAACTCTCTGCATGTAAAGAAGACTGGGGGAAAAGCTTCATGCTGTTTAATAGAAAGCTTTTTAATTCTCTCTTCATGAACTTTAATCAGATTTATATGTAGTTTGCCAGTTTCTCTCAGCTCTACTGATTTTTTTCTTTCACCTATTTCATCATACGTTTTCTCAATTTACACCCACCCGGTAATTATAGTGGTCGGTCTCCAATCTGTTAACAATTTTTTTTTTCTTCTGATGGTTGTACAGAGTACAGAGTACTACGGAGTAGACCTTAGTAAGCTTGAAGCTAACTATGGCTAATTGGGGCCAGAGCTATGTATGGACTTACTCCGTACAGATCTGCCCTGTTGCAGCAGTGTAGTAGTTAATAATCGAAAACTTGTTTATTCTCATTCCCATTCCTTTGTGTACTTTGTGTGTTAATCATCATATTCCTTTTTTTTTTTTTTTTTTTTTTTTTTTTTTTTTTGAATGTTTGGTTGTCTCATGGAAACTGGTTCTATCGTTTTCCTGGAAAAAGTTTCAAACCCGGCGTTTGCCAAATGGTCTGATTTTGAGGCCTCCAGAAACCACCATCATATCTATCCATCGACTGTTAAACTTATAAAAGTAGGCGCGGAGAAGTCCATTCTGCAATTATGAAGCTCCAAAACACAGAGGACAAAATTCAACTGCCTCTTCAGAAGCGGAAATCAAAAAAATCCAAGGCGCACAAGAAGAAAAATACCCCCAACCTCGGAAGGATGGTCGCCATTGCGGACTTGACAAGCCACCTGGCTTTAATTGAGGACGACGACAATTTGGGAGCCAACAACAACGGCGAAGAAAATGTCGCGCGCCTAGAAGAGATCCGCACAACACCTCTCTTTTCTTCTGGCGTTCAGATGGCCATGCAAATTCAGGCGCAGCAGGACGCGTTGCCCCAGTATGCCTTGATGGGCATGCGGACAGAGACATACGGCAGATCCGAAGGGGAAGCCACCTCAGAAACCCATATCAGACGATCGACCAATCTGGTGTATGCCAATATCAACGCGCCGTGGTCGACATTTATCTGCGGCAGTCAGGGAAGCGGGAAGAGCCATACGCTCTCATGCATGCTTGAGAATGCACTACTCCATCCGTCCGAGACGGGGACGCTGTCATCCCCTCTCACCGGCCTTGTATTGCACTACGATAAGTTCACGGGCGTGAACACGGGCCAGCTATGTGAGGCGGCGTATCTTTCGTCCAAGGTTCCGGTCCGTGTGCTTGTTGCGCCTAGCAACTTTGGCCATATGGAGAGACTCTATGCGAATATGCCGGGGTTGGCGGATGGGGCTCCAAAGCCTAAAGTTTCCAGTTTGTATTTCCGTGAGGACCAGTTAACGTTGGGGATGATGAAGGATTTGATGGCGGTTAGTGGTGAAGGGGCGCCTCCACTTTATATGGAGGTAATTCTCTTCTCTACCGAGCCAATGATTATTTCTGGTGACGCTGATCACAAAATATTTCCACAACCGTTCTAACAATGAAATTGTTTTTCAGGTCGTTACGAAAGTCCTGAGAGAAATGGCTGCAGAGGCGCTTGGTCCACGGGGGATAAATTTCAATTCTTTTAAAAAGCGTCTCTACGTCGCTGAGAACCTGAATAAAGGCCAACTAGGACCGCTGAATATGCGGCTCAATTTGCTCGAATCGTTTCTCGAAAAGACTTATAAAAAGCCAGCCCGAGGGCTTGCAGTGGGGAAGGGAAGGCAGGGGAAAAACATCTGGGACTTTCCGCCGGGATCTTTGACAATCATTGACCTGAGTTGCCCATTTGTGGACGAAAACGATGCGTGCTCGCTTTTCAATATCTGCCTGAACATTTTCATGGAGCGGCGGAATGAGAGCGGGCGCGTCGTGGCATTGGACGAAGCTCATAAGGTTAGAACAACTTTCTCCATTTCCCCCCTTGTTTCTCATTTTCCTTCGTGCTCAGTTTATGGCAACATAATCCTAATCCTTCGATTTAGTTCTTGACAACAAACAGCCGTGAAGGCGGGAACCTAACAGACACCCTGCTGTCACTGATCCGCCAGCAAAGACATCTAGCTACACGGGTCATTATCGCAACCCAGGAGCCCACGCTATCGCCCAGTTTACTGGACCTGTGCAACGTAACCATTGTCCACCGTTTTAGTTCACCTGCTTGGTTCACAACACTACGAGGGCATCTCGCTGGTGCAGCGATTGACGATAATAACAAGCCGAAATATGGCCCCGATAACTTATTTTCCAGAATCGTGACTCTAAAAACTGGCGAGGCTTTGGTATTTTGTCCAGGCGCGATACTTGATATCGTATCAGATGAAGCATTGGAAGAATCCACGCCATCACCAGGTGAGCCTGAGCCGCCGCACGGGGTAGCCGCGTTGAAAGCATTGAGAATTAGAGAGTTAGGACCGCGATATGTCCGGGTGAGAATCCGCAAACGGGTCACGGCCGATGGAGGACGAAGCATTCTTGCTCAAAACTGAGATAACCCCAATCGTATTGTTTCTAAGTGGAGGAGTTCCGGGCAAGCTGGGTTGGGATTTGGGCCTGTTTTTATTTAACCTCTAGTTTCAAATCGTGCTAGCTTTTGGTCTAAATGTGGCGCTCTCTTGGTGTTTATTTTAGGTCAAATAAGTCCGAACTGTAGTCTTTAGGTTCTTTTTCTTTCTCACGCGAAATCTATTTACCTGGTTAGATACCTCCTTTGTTGTTATACTGTCAACTAGGTTCGAAAGATGTTGTTTTTATTAGAGCGTAGAGCGACTAGTTAATGACTAATGACGTCAGGTAGACTACCTAGGTAAGACTAGTTCGACAAGTAGTTCACCTAAGCATCTATTGTGGGAGCCCTAGGCTTCCTAGTACGGACTAGCGTCCCGCACACTACATATGGCCACTAGATAGATAGCTACACCAATACAACCACTCAGACGTCCAACAATCTGTGAGAGAGGTTGAACATGGTTGGTTGTTTTGATCGATCTAGTGGCTAGCGGCAGCTGATATATGTGTGAGTGGGTCCAAATCCCATCGCCCTCAAGAGACGTCTGTCGAACATTGACTCCTCGAGAAGGCCACCGACTCAGTTTCAAGGCTGCGACAGATAGTGAAACTATGTGCTGGATGTATGCAATTTCAAGCCTTTCAAATGCTGCTGCCATAACCTTCCAAGCACAGAGGAGTAGATAGTACCGTTGCGGTCACCATCCCTGCTCAACTTTTCTTGTGTACCGGCTCTTTTGAGCTTTGAAATGGACAACGGAAACCATGCTTCACATACTCCCTCGTTAAGAAGAGAGTCACCTGCGTATGAAAGCACAATTCTTGAAGAGCATGTCGCCCCGAACGACCCTGAGGATGACGAGACTTGCCCTTTAGAGACCCGGTGGTGGTTGGCGAGTACTGCGTTTCCGTTGCTAGCGGTATGTGTTCCTCTATTTAAGCATTGGAGGTTATACCGCGATCCAACCTTTGGGCGTTCGGACCTCATTTTTCTACGTGAGTCGTATGCTAATAAACAATATCAGGGAACTTTCGGCCCAACCGCAAGCGCATTTAGCATATGTTCTCTTGCAGATCGATGGCGGGTCAAAATCCCCCTTGGAGGGTCGCTCGAAGATGCTGAACCCGTACCGGATCCTAAATGGTTGTATCAACGTTGCACTGTTTACATATTTTGCTCGAGTTTCTTTTGCTAATTCAATAAATGACTCTCCCTAGGGCGGTCGTTATCAACTCAATTTCTCTCGGCTTTGCATTAGTATCCAACTTTTCTCTCTTGCTGAACATGGCCAGGCGATTACCTTTCCCAATTGCCCAACCCATTACGATCGGAGGATGGTACATTTCTTCAGGTCTGCTTATTTGCCTGGCAGCTCTTCTCCGCCATCGTACGGACACGACCACCCACCGGATGACTCAAGCTTATTACTATGCAATTATAGCCGCAGCCATCTATTTTCTGGTCTCTTCACTCATGGTTGTGACCGTTTTTGGGGCACAGAGAAAACATTACAGCAAAGAGTTTCGTCTCACCACAAACCAGAGATCTCTAATGCTGCAGACTATCACCTGGTTAGTTTATTTGCTAGGTGGTGCTGCAATATTTGCTCACGTCGAAGAGTGGGCCTACCTTGACGCTGTATACTGGGCAGATGTCACTCTACTTACAGATGGTTTTGGAGACATAGCCCCCAAGACTCATACTGGTCGGAGTCTATTATTCCCTTACGCTGTCGGGGGGATCTTGACCCTAGCATTAGTTGTTACATCGATAAGAGATCTGATGATAGAACGCGGGAAAAACGCGATAATTGCCAGACGGACGGAACTGACCAGGAAACGAATCGCAGACCAAGTCAGACAAGGGACGGGAAGAGTGAGTGGGATTAAGCTTCCACCAATTTCCGATCCATCTCAGCTTTCTGAAAGCCAGAGGCAGGAAGCGGAGTTTTACCTTATGCGCCAGATACATAAAGTTGCTTCATTCAAAATAAAGTGGTTTTTGCTTGGTGTTGCTGTATGCGCCTGGATGGCACTGTGGCTCCTTGGTGCGCTCGCATTTTTTCTTGCTGAACAAGCCCAAAACTGGTCATATTTCGAGTCTTTATACTTCGCCTATACGTCGCTCCTTACAATCGGCTATGGGGATTTCACACCCGGTGACACATGGGGAAAGCCTTTCTTGGTTTTTTGGTCCCTGCTTGCCATCCCTACTATGACGATACTATTCTCCAGCATGGGGAGTACCATTGCAAAGTTTGTCGAGGATGCTACCAATTTTGCTGGTGAATTGACTGTTCTTCCTGGCGAGACGAGTTTCAAGGATGTAATAGCTTCCCCTTTACAACAGCTGCGAGAGCTGAGTTATCAAACGCCACGGGCGCTCTTGAACCACACTATTTCTCGAGCCCACCGTAACGAGAACATTCCAGCCTACCAAACGAGCCCATCGACTTCCAGAGTGTTTACTGGACATGGGGAACTAAGCACAAAGGACGAATCTAGAGTGAAAGATATACAAGAGGCAACCACAAATCCACACCAGCGCCGATACATTATCATTCGCGAAATTCGCAAAATATATCGAGACTTAAACGCCCAGCCCCCGAAAAGGTACACGTATGATGAATGGTATTTCTACCTATCACTTGTGGGGAAGATGGAATTATGCTCAAGCTATATAAATATTCCTAATTCCCAGATCGAAGAAATTCAAGGAATAGACCACCCCCGAATTGGTCTCCGAACTTCAGTAGGTGTCGAAAAGCCGAACGTCCAGAACAACAACTGGAGCTGGATTGGTACAAGGAGTCCACTGATTGGCGATAAAGACGAAGCACAATGGATCTTCGAAGCCCTGTCTGCTGCTTTAGAGCACGATCTCAAGCAGCAGAGCCTCAAGCAGTACAGCGAGCAAAATGGAGCATAACTGAGTTGACAACCCTATTCCGCAAATTTCTCTGATACCCATAGATTGCAGTCAGGGGCAGTGAGTATGAGCTTAATGGTTACCCGCTCTTTTGTTTCCTTTGTTGTCCTTGATCCTCATTTGTCTTGTCTCTATCTACTCTTTGCTTTTTGAGCCTAGAGGAGTTAGGTCTTTTCTAAACTTTTCTTTGAAGGAGAAAATTCACGCGCACATATGATTTACAGTTCATTTGTCATTCATTCATTGTTTTATCACCATCGAACTTAGACACAACATACTCATTGTTGAGTGTATTCTGTTTCATGACAAAGAAGTATATATTTCAATATTTTTGCTTGATTGAGTCATGAGTTATTATATCACAATCAATCACTTGTTGAAATATTGCAGTGTTAGATTTTATATAAACAGCAACTGTGCTATTCACATCTTTTGTATGTCTTCATAATGGCTGCTTTATTGTTCACTGGCCCATTTGCAATGTCTCTTTCGATAGGTATTTGCCTTCTTTCCTTTCCACCAAAATTTTGGGGATTTCGTTATTTCTTTATTTTCCGTGTGTTTTATGGGCAGTTATTTACACATCATGGCCCCTTGTGATACCCTGATTGTCGTTGATACTTCGGATTGCGTGCCAGATAGAGGCACCTCGCCACATCTCTTGGATAGTAATATTTTTACATCGATCCCAGACACGGGCCAACTCCCCTCATCCCCTCCTATACCTAGCCCGTCGTCTCGTTCCACTCTTAAGAAGTTGCCCGCAAGGGCTGAATCCACCCTTTTTGTCTTTGCCACGACTACTCTCACGATTACTGCTACTACTTCTCCTAGTGGACTCTTATCGAGTCATCCACGCTCAAGTTATACGCCTGCAAGTTTCACGCCAACTTCGACAATAACGAGTTCTACTCTGTCACGTTCCACGCCATCAACTTCTGCGCCGGAATCGTCAAAACAAGCAGTGACAGCAACATCATCCAGACCCCCAGAAGCTACGGGCAGTGTGGTAGTGGCTAGCGAACGCTCTAGTTCAAAAGAAGTACCCCTGCCGATTCTTGCTCTGTTGATCATTCTAGCAATAGCCGCTGTCATGTTATCTCTAGCGATATGTCGTGTAAGGAAGAGTAGCAAGTTCTGTAGGCAATGCAGAGAGGCTATCGTTAGCCAAACGCTTACAAAACAAACGCCTCCAGCGCACGATCATGGCACATTTACGCTGTCGGGAGCAGCCAATCAATCACGTTTGACAGAAAGGATAAGGGGTAGTATGGGCTCATCCGCGTTGAATTTAAATGGCCAACTAGCCCAACCTCACATTCGCGATGAACCTCGAGGAATTCGTCAGTGGACGACAGTTGAAGAAAGTAACTCACGACCCCTTGATTTCCCAATAGCCACCATGGCTCCAAGGATCCCCCAGCTAAGCTGGGAACGCCCTAAACCTGATCCTATGAGCCTTTATGCCCGTGCTTCAGCTAGTGGCCGGGAGGAACAACGAGGCCGTTCATCGATCTCTGTTGCGTCTATAATCGACGAGTACGCTCAATTCCCCAACGATAATAGGTATCTCGATACCTTCCAAGTCGTCGGGAACAACGGTGTTCCAGGAAATCCACAAAACCTGACGGCTGATGAAAATTTTTTAGTGGATTTGCGAAACGGAAGTTTACGGCGTCGGACGCGGGATGATTACCCTTCTCAACCTAGTGGGGAGGATGATACAACACGCTGCGCGATCCGGTCTCCAACTGAACCATATACTCAAATTCGGGAGAGGCAAGAAGGGCAACTCGGAATAACGAAAGTGGGGGGTACTGCGCCCGTTTCTCGACATGAACAGTCTCCTATTAGTCAATATAAAGAGTCTTCGACGCAGACATCTAGACAGGTACATCAGGACCGGCAAACTGAATCAAGTTACAGCCCTACGAGCTCGTCATGTGCCAGTCAGCCCAGCTCGATGACATCGTGGGCTTCACCCTGGCCGGTGAAAACCGGAAATGTTAGCGATCGGCTTACTCCAAACTTTGTCGCCAGGCCAAGTATGAGTAGTCATACACCCGCCGATGCAACGCAGGATTCAGACGATAATATTAGCACCATGCTAAATCGTTGGGCACTTCTTGATCGACAAAACCTGGGTCTCGTTGATCAGGTCCCACTTCGATCTTACTCGGCGCGGGATAAGCTAAATGACCATTTAAACAACAAGCGCAGGCTTAAGCTTCATGTGTCGAATGTCCGAAGGTCAATGTCGACTACACTTCCGGAAATCTTGTCGAGGTTACCCTCCTCGGGAGCTAACAGGGCGGGAAAAAATGAGAATGCTGAATTATACGCACCGAAGAACTGTCGGAACAAACTGGTAGAGGAGGACCCAAATATTGGTTCAACCCATATCGAGACTTGCACTGCAATTGACGAGCATCTAGAACCGCCCAATGCTGAATTTGACGATGTCGACTCTCGCGATCACGTATTTGGCAGACCTTCCTTACAGCAGCGAACTTACAGCGAAAGCATATATTCGCGACCAACAACATTGCACCGGCTCCCAGAGGATACCCAGGCAGGGGATGAACAATGGGGAGGCCAAGGATATCCAAGGCTGAGACGTTATGCTAAGCAGTCTTATGGAAGCCCAGAAGCCGGACCTAGTCAGTCCACACCAGCTCCGCCATTCCGTAATGAAGCCGGCGACCGTGATTCGCCAACCGGTTACGAAAATAACCTCTACGGTGAGCAGGGTAGTCGAGAGCAAGGAGCCCCGACGAAGAATGATCAGTTTGGTAAGTTATCCCTCGGCGAACCAGGGACGATTCGCGACGATTCACTTCGTTGGCATACGCGTAATATGATTGCTCCTCGTGATCCTGTCAAGGGTAACGATGCTGGAGGTCCTGCGGACCCAGAGCCGAGATCATTTATTAGTGGGTTTAGGGACATATACGGGGGAAGTAGGAAGAAGAATGGAAAAAAGCCGATTGTAGGAGATGGTAGAAAGCGTAGCCGAGTTTTTTGGATGTGAGGAATTGACTCCAGAACTAGACTACCGAGGTAGTTTTCCGGAGATTTCACAATCCCTCTTCTGGATTAGGCCGCCAGGCATCGCTGCTTTATCCTCACCCTCTCCTCACCCTTCTCACCACCGCCTCCCTGTCTTCAATCACCTCACCGTTCCCGACCGGTCACCTGCTAGGAAGGCAGCATCTTCAATTCTGTCAAGTTTACGCGATGGACATGTTTCTACTCGGTTGGCCAGCAGGGGCGGGTGAACTCGCCTGTGCTGAAAGGGGTCTCTGGCCCCTTCCACTCCCTTTTCTCATTCTCTCACTGTCATTCCTGTCACTTTATTGTGTGTATGTCCTTGACCATACTGCACCGCTTATTATCTCTGACTCTTTTTGCCTGTTCCGGCCTGCTTTGGGCATCCCACAGGGGTGCCATCTATTGTTTATCATACGTTCTCCTTCCGCTTACGGTGTACGGATTCATTGCAATGGGAAAGAAGCTCACTCCTGAAGAAAGGGTGCGACGGGCCATTGAAGCCGGCTTTGATGCCAACAGTACTCAAGTCAGTGGAGAAAGGGTGCTTAAAAAGTTAGAGGATTCCACAAATCGTGACTATCAAAATGTCTGGAAAATTTGAGAGCGGTGAGTGTCTCTTGTTGGTTTATGCTTCAATGTTCCCCAAAAGCTGAGTGTTCCAAATTGTAGGTACAATCAAAACTACAAATGTGACATCTTTGATGAGGAGAAAAAGAAGAAGTTCATCATATTTCTTGCAAAGATGGCCCGTGGACGGAGCCCCAAGGGTCCAAAGGACACGTACATTTTGCTGTTGTGGAAGCAATTCACGGCTGAATGGGCCCGCAGAAAAGAGAAGCTGCCATCCCCTGTGACCAGCTCTGGCTCTATGGTAGTTGCCCCTATCAGTACCTGATCCCTTGCTTTCTGGAAAGAAGCGAAGAGCTGACTTGTTTATATATATAGTTCATTGCCCAAGAATTACACCTACATGCCGCTATCAATCGTGATATCTCCGCGAGAGACTTTGTTACATTGAACCATTTTAGAAACCTGATTCAGCAGCTATGGAAGAATGATTGGTACGAGTTTCCATTCCCAATATACCGGGTGTATTTCTCGGCGTTCCTCAAGATGTGTATGTATTCAACCGCTCGGGTGGGCGAGTACCTCGAGTCGACAGCGCGGCGGGGTTCAGGCCGAGGTCTCCGTGTCCCTCAGGTGCGTGTTGCGTTCCGTTCCTGACCACTGCTGAGCACAGGCTGAAAGAACCCAACTGGGAGCTAGGATATGACGTTCCTGGTTATTAACAATTCCAAGAGTCAAGCTGAAATCATAATTCGGCCAAAAAGAGATGCAAAGAAAGAACATGCGCAAGAAGGAAAACAAGCAGTTAGTCCCTACCAGAACCCTGATCGGGTACGCTCCTGGTTGACATGACCTGTGTTGCAACATAGGCCGCGGCATCCCATGCAGGAAGATGTAGGGCGTCTCCCATTGTTCCTGAACCCAGTCCTTGAGCCTCTAGCAATTTGCCTTGCGCGGGGACTCTTCCGCGACTTTAAGACCGCAGATGAGATATTTGCCCTAGAGCCACCGCCTGGGGAGGGACAGTGGCCTGACCGGTGAGATCCTTACGGCAACCTGGGCGGATAAAGGGCTTGCGAAGCTGGGCCGCCGTGCAGGGTATGAAAAATTGATCAGCGTCCATGATATGCGGGCAGAGGGCCTAGTCCGAACAAATGGTGAGTAGTCCACTGCCCGAGCTAACTGAAAGTTCAGGATATAGGCTCATTGTTTGCTGACTGACGGATAGAAAACGGGCATTCGATGGAGGAGTTGATGCAGATGGCCGGCCATGGGGGCAACCCACGAATATTCTTTGAGCATTATATGAGCTCAACCAGCAGTGTTCAGGGTGTGTCAAACATCCTAAAATTGGAGCGCCGTAAAGACATCGCAGAGCCCTTCCGTGGCTTGACATTGCGGCGTCACCCACAACTGTGGCAGGCTCTGCCTGCAAAACTGCAGCAGGACCACTTATACAATCCATGCCGATAATAAGTCCACCATAGAGCTATCCTCTTCCGAAGCAATTCCGCGCCGCTCGAAGCATATAGAGGTTCATTTCCACATTCTTCAGGATCTTGTCCGCAAGAACCAGATATCTATCTGATACATTTCATCTGCCGAGAACGCGGCGGATGGGCTTACTAAACCACTTGAAATGATGAAATATACACATTGAAAGGAGAATATTAAGATAAAAGAGATAGGGAGATAGAGGGATAAAAAATGATGAATCTCATGGCTGATTTTTCATTACTACACATTTTCCAGTCATTTTTTGTACCTGTACTTGATTTGAAGGCGAATTTTGTATGTAGCATCGTGTATAGTTACTCTGGTGAGTGGGGGTGTCTTCAAATTCAAAAGCTCATCTTTGTGAATCAGAGACCACTGTGTTGAAAGTTGTGCTTTATGCTTCTTCGACAGAGGCTTCTAGCCAGCTCGGAAGCGGTAGATAGTTGATAGAACTGGTGTGTGGCATGGCGCTAACTCATTGCATACTCGGGTGAATGCAATCAGTATTTGTATATTCAGAAACAATCAGTATTGAATAAGAAGGCTAGGAAGACAAGCACACGTTTTTTATTTCAGAATCAAGTTTAAATTTTGAGGATCTAGGCAAATGATGAAGTGCGAACCTTGATATGTTATTGTGAACTTTCGATGAGGTCGTTGAATTATTTTTTTTGGAGGGGCATTAGTGTTGGGGGTCCCGGGGGTTGATCGGCCCTTCTACCAGCAGGCGCTGGTGGTGACTGAGCTCTTTTGCCCCAGTAGTTTGTTGGGGGTACCGCGGTTGGTCGGCCCTTCTACCAGCAGGCGCTGGTGGTGATTGAGCTCTTTTGCCCCAGTAGCCTACATAGTTAGCCTACAATTAGTGCCAAATCAAACTAGTCTTTCATCACGTGATAAATGACGTTCTCGGTGCCAAGTACGAAATTGTCAGGAAAAAGAGGTCATACACTACTGAACGCCACCAACATCGTATTACTACTATATTTCTTATCATCATCAGCTTACTACAATGCTCCTCTAATACTCGCTTATGCTGGCTCTCTTGGCTCGCACATTTGTTTTACTATAAATAGCTCTATCTTTTGTATGGAATTAGATATAATAGATAGTGTACGGATAATATAAGAAGCAGATCTTGATACACATAAGATTCATATGTCTCCAACATATTCATCCGTGACACCCATTCTGACAGAAATCCAGCTATGCGACCCTTGAACTTCTCAAAATCACCGATCAATTCCGCTGCGAATAATCCTGTGAGAGGTGAGATGTGGTGAGTACTTGGCATCGTCTCTATTGAGACAATGCGGTCAAGATGGGAGCGCCAGACCTACTTATGTTCTAGTCACAAGGCTCAATAAATGTCCTAGTATGTCCATTTGTTCGTTCTTTAGTGGTAGATGATTGATATGTCATAGAACTTCGCGGAGGTTTTGCCTCACCCGACGTGTAAGAGGGGTGCGGGGGGGAGGGGGGGAAATCGTGGAATATTAACGATAGGATAGGGTGCAACGGCCGCCTCACAGCGCAGGTAGGGTGGAGCAGATTGGTGGAGCTGGTCGGGCAGAACAATCAAGTTATTTACAGCCCCTGGATGATGTTGAGTCTTGTTGTCGTTAAACCTTTGAAGATAGTTCCTCCTTTGTTCGTGGTTCTCCTTGCCCCACCATGGGGCAAGAGTCACATGCACACCACCTTTTCGCAGCGTTTTTTTGACAGCAGTTTCGATTTGGAAGCGTAAAAAACAAATCATTCGACATGCGCTTGGAAGATTGGCTGTTCCGTGAATATCCCGCCGATGCAAAAATCACACAATCTTTGCAATCCGTCATCACCAGGAAACATTTGTACAAAATACTGGCTACTGGAGTGTGCTGGGGGGAGAGCCCTCGTTCTCGCCGTCTGCCAGGTAGTCTGGCTCTGGGATTGTGTATATTTCGCGGTGTAATCCAGTTTGACTTAGTACCATCCATCCTAGTCACAACCCATAATATTTCATTTTAATAGGTTAGACTAACCTAGCCTGTAAGTACAGTGATTACTAATACCTAGTTTAATCCTAAATATTTCGCTTCTCCCCACCGCTAGAGGATTCTCGCCTTTCTCTTAAATTCCTCGTACTCATTTCGCTTTTTGATATAAGTCTTTATCCCCCTCTAATGGCCGATAACAGTTCATCAGATTACGAGGCTCTCTACCGCAGAGCGGAAGCGGAACGAAGGCAGGCAGAAGAGCGAGCGGCACGGGAAGCAGAGTTGCGAAGGCAAGCGGAAGAATTGAGAAGGCAGGCAGAAGAGCGAGAGGCAGAGGAAAAAGTGCGCAGCCAGCCGACAACACTCGGAGAGCTCATCAAAGGATGTCATGATTCATTCTCCCGGCCTTTGCAGGTTGGAACGCCATCCCGCTCCACGAAGGGGAGTATTCCATCACCCACTGGGAAATACTGTCCAACGAGCCTTCGCCTTTGGTCAAGCTGTCCGGTTCAACTGCAAGAAATTTATGATGCAGTTTCCACTTACCTGCAACCAGCTGGAAAAGACGCACCTCGGCTATTCACATCTCTTCTTGTGCTAAATGAACTTGGTCGGCGGTATTCTAGCCGAAAACTACGAAGTGAAAAGGATCTGGAACATTACGAGCGAACCGCTGTGGAAGATCATGTCCATGATATCATAGCCGAGCTATGCAAAATACCTGATGCCCGAGAGAGATTCCGGCTTGGAGATGGGATCCTGTTTGAAAATCATGAAAATATTCTACAGAAATCAGAAGAGTCAGAAGTACAGCTGCTTGATGAGTCCAGCACAAAACATCCCAAACCAGATTCATTCTGTATTCATCGGATCAACGATTCCACCAATACTTTGATTACGACAGTCGAGTATAAGCCGCCACACAAGCTCTCGGTTGAAAATCTCCGAGCGGGCCTTCGATCGATGAAGCTCTGGGAAGAGATTGTTCAGTCAGACACGATCCCCAAGAGTGATGAGCTGAACAAGGATGAAAAGCTGAGATATAATGCGGAACAGCTGACTTGCTCAGTTTTGGTTCAGGAGTATCATGTCATGATCCAAGCTGGACTGGAGTACTCCTACATAACTAATGGATTTGCTATCGTTCTTCTTCGTGTTCCATACAGCGACCCTAGTACACTCTATTACTATCTCTGTGAACCAAACATGGATGTGATTTCAGAAAATCCTGGGGTCTTTTATCAGTCAAAGACAGCTATTGCCAGAATATTATGTCTCTGTCTGATGTCCTTTCTCTCGGATATCCGTGACCAGAAGTGGCGGAATGCTGCAAGATCCCAGCTCCATATATGGAAGACAAGTTTTGACTTTACACCATCGCAAATCCCCGATGACGAGCTGCAACAAACTCCTCCAGGATCGGAATATGCAAGCTCGGAATATATGCCCTCTGAACATCTGCCATCATCTCCATTACAGCCCGGCCATCGAGTTTCTACCCGATCTCAAACCACCTGTGCACCAATAGATACCTCTCCTTTGGGTGATCATATGGATTCTTCCAACTCCGACTCTAACCAAGCAGCGCACGGTCGGAAGCGGGGCTTCAGCCAAGTGATGTCCTCCCCACCCAGCCAGCATTCATCGGCGCGCCCAGCAGATCCTAGGCCATCGAGCGGCCAAAGCCAACACACGGCACGTTACTGTACGCAGCGATGCTTATTGAGTTTGCAACAAGAAGGTGAATTGGATCATCAATGCCCTAATGTTTCTCTCCACCGGCGAGGCCAGAATGATGATCGACATTGTATCAATGCAAGGAAGCTTGTGCAAATACTGAATGAACAGCTCAATCATGACCTTGATCATAACTGCACACCATTTGGGACTTGTGGATTGTATGGTGCACCCTTCAAGATCACTTGTGCTGCATATGGCTACACTCTTGTTGGAAAGGGAACAACAGCCGGGCTATGGAAAGTTGTCTCACGTGAAGCAGAAATATACCGGGTTCTTCAGAAAGCACAGGGTTCTGCTGTCCCTGTATTTCTGGGGACGATTGATTTGAAATTGTTCCTTTTCCTCCATGGTGCTGGGGACATCCGCCATATGCTTCTCATGGGTTGGGCGGGGGAGAGTATAGAGAACGTCAAAGACAAGGAAATGCTAAGTCGTGAGATTTCCAGGTCGAAGAAGGAAATCCGCATGCTGGGAGTGGTACATAAAGACCTGCGGTCTGCCAACATGTTATGGAATGATGAGCTGCGCCGGGTCCTGATCATAGACTTTCACCGGTCCGACATAGACAGGCGTCTGATGAAAAAGCGGGTTGGATCCCTGAAAAGGCCACTTCATCAGGTGGGCATGTCGAAACGACCCTGTAATAACAATGGCTTGACTGGGCGTATCTCTACGACAAGAGGGTCAGACGTCCAGAGTAGCGTCTGAGCAGAGTTGGAAACAGGCCCTTGAGAAACAGCCTGAAGGTGCTGTTGCCTTCTTGTCGACTTGTTCTTCCTTTTGCCTGTGGATTGAACTGTTCAAATATATTTTATTTCACCAGTCAATTTCGTATATTTTAATTTTACATCTAAAAATGAACTACACAGCTGGAAAGATCCGAATTTTAGGTCTAGAAGATATATGTATGATAACCCAGTAACAGCAGCTCGTACCATCAACCAGTAATAACAATTGGGTTTCAGCAAAAGTCACTTTGTCTTCCGCGTCGGATTTTTATCTCACGGACAGCCAAGGCAAGGAACCAACAATCTCAATAACTCGATGTCGATTCCCATTCATTTCATTCAATTATACTCATTCTCGACGTACCTTGGTGAATAGTCAGCAATAATGCTTGCCGACACTCAAATGCTACGTGCTACATCCCGATTTCCTTTCACAGAGGCCCGTAGATCAGCATCATATTGTTCTTTACTCTGTGTTTCTATTGACTCGAGTATCGTGGACATTTGCCCAAGTATTTCAATGATTTTGAGCACCTGGCTATGGATCTCCATGATTTTGTCTTGCTGAGACATATTGTCACTGCTTTTGACATCTGAGGAGGTTGACAAAAGTCTTCGCATGCTACAGTTGGCATTCGGCATGGTGGTGAATGCTTTAAACATTCTATTTTAAAACATCCTATTGCACGTGAGAAGAGCGACGGGGATTCTGTTGAGATGCAAATGGAAATTCCAGTCAATGATCTATTACAGTTTAAGAATATATATATGGATATCCAGAATCAGGGAGGCTTTTTATACTTTTCTCCGGGGCTAGACAAAATAGACAAAACTGAAATGATTGAAAGAAAAACCAAAGTGAGAAACAAAGAAAAAAGGGGGAAGAGCAAACAAACAAACAAAGGAACACACACAAAGAAAATACTATATCATGACATAGGCCAGGTAGACCTTGAGCGGGAATGTGATAGGCAATATCAATAGAGCTCCTGAGCTGGAATGAAATCTGAGAAGCAAAAGAAGATCAAATGAAGGGAATAGAAGCAATCAAGAAAACAATCAAGACAGGCATAGTATGAAACAAATCAGGGCTGAAATTGATATTGACACATTATAACAGATGAAGATCCTGACCAATCGACTTTTCAATCCCGTGTCCACCGCCCCCTTTGCGATCTCCCATTGACCTGTCCCCTCGCGCGCGGATCCCAGGATTCACTACCTTTTCAGCCAGCCACTCCTAATCCGTGAAGAGAGACCGGCGTGGGATGCATCGGAAGTGGCCACTCCATCCCGCGGTAAAGGGAGATTTCCGTAAGTGGAGGGTATGTGTATAGCTGTGGCAGCCTCTTTGTAGCAGCTGTTGGGATATTCTTGCTCAACAGCATTCATGTTTTCTCACCCTCAACTTCAACTTTGACTTGCGAGTTGGCAGTGGGGTGTGATGCTTCAGCTTGGTGGACTACTGCACCTGCAGAGTTGCCTTGAATCTGCCCGGGAAGCACTTGATGATCTCATCCCATGACTTGCTGTCCTTCTTGAGTTTCTTCAGCAGCATGTCATCCTCTGAGGTAAATGGCACATGTGTATCAGTCATGACAGATGGCTGCTCTTCACAACTGAGGCTTGACAGACTGTGTGCATTTGCTGACAGAAGTCAGTCAGTCTCCTCATGACAGAATGTTATAGTGTAGCACACTTTGAACCTGATCATGTAGCTTGAAAGAAAGCTGGAGACTGATATATCATCACCTGAGTGATTTGTCACTGCATCATCTGGTGAGACAGTGAACACTCTGGAAGAATCATCAGCTGAGTTTTTACTGTGCTTCATTGTT
The DNA here is from genome assembly GCF_000003525.1 of Blastomyces dermatitidis ER-3. Lineage (NCBI taxonomy): Eukaryota > Fungi > Ascomycota > Eurotiomycetes > Onygenales > Ajellomycetaceae > Blastomyces > Blastomyces dermatitidis. The sequence goes on from NW_025544774.1 coordinate 9,363,476, forward strand.
GGATTGCATTTCCCTGACTTATCATCTACCATAGCAGCTGGAGAGGGATCTCCCATGCAAGCAGCAAATGTGATGACAGACCTGGAGGACCGCCGCGTCTAGAGTTTCCGCCGCTTGCATGGCCGCCTGGCGACATGGTCATCATCATCACTTTCCTGATACTCCTCATCGTCGTCATCGTCATCACTGCTGCAGTCGCTGAAGTGATTGAAGTCACTGTTGTCACTGAGGTTGCTCCTGTTGCCTCGGCCCTCTCCCTTCTGGAGAGCGTCTGGCTGGGAAGGAATCTCGACTCAAACATCCATGCATTGCACTTGTCCCCGCCCCATCAGCCTGCATGCTTCTCCAGAGTGCTTTCCAGGGCTGACAGGAGTTTGAGGCTTCAATTTGGCTCCCGGGCTGGAAAGTGTATTCACAACCTCTCCGCCCGTGGCACTGGCGCGCACATTGAGATCAATAGTCCTTCTGAATTCATCATTGTTCAGAGGATTTTCTCCATCACTCTTCAAGTTCATGAGAATCAGTTGTTCTGCTGAAGGCAGTGTCAGAAGGCAGAGCTTCACAGACAAATCAACAGAAAGTTGCAGAAGCTGACTTACTCTGGCAGCCTACTGACCTCAGTAACTTTGCTAAACTGTACAGATGTTGGTCAGAGACACCTGCCAGGCCAGGCAGAGAACATGAGGCTTCTGGTTCACACTTGTCCAGCACTGGATCGCGATTGTGATCATGATCAGAGAGAGGAGAGATGGTTTTCTGAGCTGATGATCAGTCAGTCTTCTGTGAAGATCTATCACTTGAGGCTTCCCGGTGAGACATGGCGTCTGGTGTGGTTGAGCCTGGAGAAAACATTGTATTTTCAATCAACAGAGTGTTTGATGCTCAAACACTGATCTGGCTGTTCAGGCCACTTAGAGTATCTCTACAGAAGGGAAGAGAGGGCCAGAGAGATGAATGAGTGTTAAATAGTGGTTCAGAAATAATGAATTGTGCTGAGGGCATAGAAGTGAGCTGGGAAAGATGATGTTCACAAATAGAGGGTTTGATGGGGAGAGGCTGGAGAGGCTTGAGAGACTTGAAGAGAAGTGAGCAGTACAGGATGATGAAGTTCATATTCACAGCCATGATTATTAGAGAAGGGAAATCATAGCTGGTGAGTGTTAAACTTCACAGTGTATATGATTCATTCTCTCACATTCAAACAGACCGGGAAAGCAGGCCTCTTATATAGACTCTATGTACATTCTTTGCATCAGTGAAAGGGTGAAGAATTCAGTTTCAGCTATCCCAGCTACAAGCAGAGCAAGGACAAATTGTTGACACTGAAATCAAGTGATAGTTTCTCATCCTTTTCCCTCATCTTCTGCTCCTGCTCGAGGAATCATTCACACCCTGGGAGAAAAAAGCAAAGATAGAAAGCAAAGGAGTTCGCTGGTCAATTGTTCTCTGATGCGATTTTGCGCTATATGTATTCTTCATCAAAGCCACGTCAGCTGGGCAGTGGTGCCTCGCCACGGATCGAGGTAACTCTCCGGATACGGTTATCGGCCCCACGGCAAGGCAGACTTTGAAGTGTATGAGACGGCCGATTCGCGTGCAGGAAAAATTCGAATCTGCCTCTGGAGAAACTGTCAGAGAGAGCGCGGCCCTCACAAGATCTGCCCCTCTATCTCTGCATTCTTGATCCTTTTTTTTTTTCTTTTCCCCGTCCCATGTACCAACCGTCGTTGCATGCAATGATCAGGAGCGGCTGAGTCGCGCAGGGATCTCGAAATTTGACTATCAGATTGAGAGCCACTGTTGCAGAAATTACCCGTCTTCTCTTGTGAATTCACCAGGTTTCTCTGGAAAGGCTGAAGATGCAAATCATTGCAAGATCCCCTTGGTCCGGACCAAACAAGTATCACAATTGTCACTGGGGTTGAAATGATTGAAAGGGGAAGAAGAAGGCGCAGCTCCATGTCACCGCGGAGATAGCTGCGACGGGGGCGACCTCCCTTACATTGGAAAGGCCCTTCAATCATCTCTCTCCGATTCACCGAGTTGCTGGGATGGTGGTGGGAGTGGTGAGAATGGTGAGATCTAGAATGAACAAGGCTTCCATATGCAGGAAACCCGGCCGAGGTGCATACGCACCGGGTGCCACATAAGACGGGCCTGACGCTCACTGCCTACGTCCGTTGGGGTGAGGGATTTTTGCCATTGACAGCTAGCCCAAGTGAGGGGAATGAAACACACGGCGATCCTTCGCGAACTAAGCACAGAGGTGGAGCAAGCATGCAAGGCGCTTTTTTTCCATCATGGGTTGCAGTTTGAGCACAGGGAGAAAACGCGTCGCAGAAGCGGGGTTGAAGGACGTTGTTCTCAGACAGGTAATTTCCGGTACAGAGGTGCAGCTCATTTGGATTCTCCTGTGGCTGACAGAGGGAAAAAGAAACCCACGCAGTACACATGGCTGGTCGGAGGAGAGGGAGGTCTCAAAGGTCTCAAGGCACCTCTTCCCAGTGATTTTCGTGAGAAGGGACATGAGGTGAAACGGACGGTAAACGGGCCTCACAGTGCAGGTGCCTGGCTGCCGGTCTGCTGGCACATCCGCCAGCAAGAATCAGCACAGCATGGCAGGTCCCTCCATGCAGGACCCGGCCCAGGCGCCGGAGCGGAGCGAAGCGAATGCGACGGCAGCACTGGCATCGTCGGCAATCGGTAGCGAGCCAATGAGGCGGGTGAGAAGGAAGAAGGGGGTGCGAGGTGGCGCCATTAGCACCGGGGGACCCAGGGGGGGGGCCTGGGTCGGTGAGCACAGGAGAGAAAGAAATGAGAAAGTTGAAAAAGGAAGAGCAAGGCCGTGGAAGAAAGTGGGAGCCGGAGGAGGTTTATATAGGTGTCAGACAGGCCTGATGACTGTGATGTCACGGCCCACCGACGCGGCGAGCGGGAGTCTAAGCCCGGAACAGACGACGCCAGACCCGAACGGGCGAGGCCATGCCCGGATGGGGAGGGCGCCAGGCCGCAACGGGGCAAGCGCGGCGCGGCGGGCGCGAAGCGGCCAGCTCAACGCAAACCGAAATTATACAGTTCTGGTGGGACTCACACCAAGAAATGTATGGGACCAGACCAAATGGGACCAAATGTGAAATTCATGGTCCCGCCGGCCAGTCTAGGCCGCACACCACATTTGCGAGGTCAGCTTACATAACGAGGTCAAGTGGCGCACTTAGCGAGGTCAAGGGTCACCCCTAAAGCAGCTTGCCTCCTTTGCTGATCCAGGCCTAGTGCAAAAGAGGCAGTCCCATATCTATAGGAGGTAGGAAACCCAAATTTGAAGGCGTCCCTACCATGCTACAAATTAGTCCATAAGGGGTGCGGTGTCAAAAAATCTTAATGAAGGCATTCCGATGACGACCAGCCTAAGACCCGCGCGCTATAGAAAGACATTTTGCTCACTGGATTTCATGGAATTCAGGCTCAGATTTATTTCATCGTCAGGTTGCCCCAAAGTCCGGACAGCGACGGCCTCGTGGGGCTGTGGTGCCTGTGCCCCACAGTCCATATTTAAGGTTTTGGTTTGGGCCGGGATTGCGATCCACTAAGCTTAAATAGCACTAGGTTAGAGATTAGGTCTTCCCGTGATCGGAGGGTTGGTCTGTGCGGCTTTTACCGCCAACGTCATTTCTCTGCATTGTTTATTGTTTGTATGGAGGATGGGCAGTTTTGAGGGGCTGGGAATCCTCTGCAATCACATCTAATCACATAGATATGAGACAGCCCAAAATAGGGCAGTAGAAGTGGTCACAAAATCGCGTTTGTAACTCGCAAATAAGAGCCTGCCACGGCGTTGGCTTGGTGGCTGGGAAGCTGGGCGCTCGCCCAACCTCCCAGCCCGCCAGTCACCAACCACCGCATATCATTAATTATCGTGTCAAACCTGCCACTCAAGGACCCATTAATACCAGCAGTCCCGACGGAACCGGATTTATTTTCATGAGCTTTTGTATTTCAATGGCATATTGATTTGCATGTTTCTATTTTACTACAATTTTTGGATTGCTCTCTATATACCCCCTAGTAATAACGACCGGTCATGCCCCAACCAGTTCCCGCCAACTTGAAAGCTGTAAAATGTAAGTTAGCGCATGGTAATATTCCCTGCTAGGCGAATATTTATGCTGACAGAGTTTTGCATAGCTAACCAGCCTCAATTAATTCACTCCTCATCCCAGCAATCCATCGCTGCCTCAGACGACTATTATTCTTTCTCTGACATCTCCCAAGCTTCAAATAACAGCAAAGTCACAGTTGTGCGATATGCAACTCCTCCCACTCGAAAATCTTCTCCATCTCCCAACATGTCCTCTCGAACTACCCAAGACGATATAACCGGAACAGCTGGTAGCAGCGGAATAACCCGTGACCCCGAACAACCCCCCAGACAAAAATACATCGCCCCGGATGTTCAAGATGGTGCTAGGGTAACAGAAAGTGGAACACCATCACCCAGCGTGGATGATATGCCGTACATTAGATTCGCTATCGATCAATTAACTCGTGATGAAGAATTACTTGGAGAGGGACGACATGGCTCGGTTGCCAGCACTGAGTATCCTGTTGAACGTATCATCCCAGATGAAGGTCTGGGATATTACACCAGCACCACCACGACACAGCCCGTGGAGCAACAAAAAAAGGAGCCCCAACTATTAGACCGCTGCGACACACCAGGTAAGCTAGACCATTGCTCGCCTCATATTAGCTGCCGAAGAGACTAACTTGACGGCATAGTTTCAAATATTCTGCTTCCAGTAACACCCCCTTCAGAAGGTCACCAATATCCACCGCTTAACTTCGTTCCTCTAGCCCTCCGACCTCTAGCTCTTATTTCATTAACTACTGTCTGTCTCGCCATGATGGTAGCGCTCATATTTTGTATCGTCTGGTCTCAGCAACATGCCGGACTATGGGCTTACGATGGGTTGGGTGGTTCGCGATATTTTGTGGTTCAATTTTTACCATCGCTACTTGCCATTTTAATTACACTTTGGCTGTTTGTCGTGCAGTCTGCTATCTATCGAATCCTTCCCCTGACAATGTTAGCGTCAGGTCGTGGATCTGAGAATGCTCTGCAAAAGATTCGGATCCTGCCTCGCAACTTCTTGTTTCCGGATATCACGCCTTTCCTCCACGGTGAATGGCTGACTGGAAACTTCCTCGCCATAGTATGGGCAGTTAATATTCTTACTATCCCGCTACAAAGTTCGCTGTTCGTAGCTCGCTACTACGACCAGGTCGAAAGGTTTCAATGGGCGACTACTCGGGGTGTAGCCGGAACGCTGATTGCGCTTTATGGATTGCTCGCCATGGCAGTGCTAGGGATTATGCTTCGTTTTAACTGGCGAGAAAGCGGGCTTCTTTGGGATCCCGTCTGTCTTGCCGATATAATCCCCCTGATTCAAAAGTCTAACGTGCTAGATCAGTTTCATCGGACTGAAATTTCTCAGGCCGTTGAGCAGGACCTATTACCTAGTACACTACGTTTGGGATATTGGTCCTCAGACGTCAATGACCAGGACTTTCTCTATGGCATTGGCGAGGAGAGCGCAATGGGGGAGAAATCACCTTCCAATCCGAAACGGGAATCCCAAACCTCCGCTCCCGAACATGCCGACAGCGAGCGACAACACCTCAACAACAAGGACTCCTTCGAAAGGAACATACACTCTCCATTCGTTCGATATCGCTGGACAGAGTGGTTTTTAAGGGATACGTACGTTGTTGCTTGGATCGTCATCGCAAATGTCTTGATGATTGCTTTCATCGTCGTCACGTTCGTAAAGCAACCCATCAGAGACGGATTCGACCCTCTCTTACCTACACTACCCTCGTCAACTAGTTTCTCCTCCTCCAACTTCCTGTACAGCTTCATTCCGTCTCTGATCGGAATAGTTCTCTTCCTCCTCTGGCAACCAATCGACCAATATTTCCGCGCCGTCCAACCGTTTTGCGACCTCTCATCCCCCAATGGTGCTCTTGCTGAGAGGAGCCTCCTGCTAAACTACCCGTCTTGCTTACCGTTAGAAGTCACCGTCCTCGCCCTCAGCACCGGCCATTACAAGGTCGCATACACCTCTTTCATGAGCCTTGCGTCACTTGCTATCCCCGTCCTCGCAGGTGGCGTTTTCATGGCCCGCTACTACCCCGATCAGGATCAAATCCGTATCTCCACTTTTCTGCCTGCATACTACACCCTAATGGCATTCGTGATCGTTTATGCCCTCTCATTCCTCGTTCTTTGGCCGCGGCGTAAACGCTACCTCCCCCACGCCATTTACTCGTACGCGGATATTATCAGTTTCCTTTACCAGAGTCCTCTTCTATCGGATAAGGTATTCCGCCAGCCGAGGACGAAAGCAGATCTGGTAACTAGAGTGATTGTAGCGCCACCTGGGGAGGGCGAAAAAGCGCTATATGCGTTTGGCTTGTACCATGGCCGTGACGGGCAGGAACATCTTGGGATTGATCGGCTGCGGAGAGTCGGCCAAGTCGAGATGTTCGTCACACTGGACGATGGTTCTGGGGTTGTGTGATACTTATTTCGAAGTTACATGGATACCCCTTCTGACTTTCCAGTATCGAACAAGGTGTGATGGAGGTGGATTTAGAGTTGCATATTTCATACTTTGGAGTTTTATGTTTTTATTTTGGTTTTCTTCTGAGATTGGAAGATGAACACGACTGTTTCTCACACTTGGGGCCTCACACCCTACCCCAGGTATCACAACTCATGACCAACGATAATGACGATAATGAACGATATACAACGAATGATACGAGAACTATGGAGCCGAAATTTTTTCGATTTTTATTTTAACGCACTTCTCTCATCTCATGATAGACGAGCGATGGCGCAATATAGGGTGATATATTTTCTTCTAACAATTTACCTTTGTCCTCATTCCTTTCTAAGTAACTGATTCGTGTAGCTTGTTTTCTTTCAACATATCACATTTATAATCCCACCGGAATGAAATAGGTTTTGGTTAGTAAATTTGAGGGAAAACATGTGATTTCGCTCTACCACAGCATTGATATAGAGAAAAAATATCAGAGTCTAGGACATTCAATCAAGGATAAAAGAAAATAACTCCTTATGTTCGTTCATATCTCATGCCCGTAATTAGAAAGAAAAACCATTTGTCATAAAGCCCATCAGTCGGTTAAGCCAATATCCTACAGCAATTCGGTCTGCGATCTTGTCCCGCTCACGGCGCAGGAGGCACCATGGCGCCTGGCGCTAGGCCGCCTCGGTATTCCGAATCTTGATTTTGACCATCGATGAGTGGCTGGCGGTCAACTTCGACATATGCGGCTTCAGTTTGTTGGCGCGAAACCATCGAGAACTGGTCAACGCTCTTCTGATAATCTGTTCGCATTTGAGGGAAGTGGGTGCCTGGATGGAAGACAGTAAGAAGAATGGCAGCGATTATGCACATACTATGTTGCGGTAACTGGTTAGTTTCGTTGATCTCTTTAAGAGGATTAGGGAGGTAAATATAAGATGGAAGGCAAGAAATATGAAACGTACACTCCTTCTAGAATCACAAATGAGACTTCGTCTTGCATAATATGATTGGCCCATCCTCCGACCATCTCGGCGATTCTGCAAGGTTCTGTTAGTAAAAGCTGAGAGGGAAGTAGGAGTAAAGGGTAGCCCAAAGTCAGATAGATGCAGACATACCGATAAGTGCATCGAGCAAAGATCATGAAGAATGAAATACCCAAGCCAATGAGGAACCTTCTGAATTTTGTGTTCCCCCACACTTTCTGAGACTCGACGGTCATTCGGCGGCCACCTTCGCCAAGCAGGCGCCAGAAGAAGTGCCCTGCCAAACCACCGAAAATAATCAATGTGACGACTTGCCACACGATACCAGCAAGCATGATTTGTGCTCCCATATCTTTGTCTGATTCGGTCTCCCCACTTGATGCGAGGCCGCCACCAATACCCTGGAGCGTAAGGGATAGCACGTCGAAGCTGATAAATATCCACGTATAGAGCCATGGCTTTATGACTGATAGATGAGGCCCCAAAGCGAGACATATATGTTTTAGCGTGAGGTATATGGCGGCAGTGAAGAATGACGGTGCGATGATGAGAGTGCAGATCTGGATTTGGAAACCAATGGAGTCCCAGGGGTTTCTATTGAGCATGAGTCGGCCACCATATCCTGTTCAAGATAAATCAGTAAGATATGAGTCAGCCATCTACCGGTCCAATCGAAGATCTGGTTGAACATACCTATGGCTTCACCCAAACAGCCTACAGACATAGCAATCCCGAATGAGTATGTCTTGTATTTGATGGTCTGCCAAACGGCAACAAAAAATAGTACTCCAAAGATAATAAGGCATATCAGGTTGACTACCGGATTAGGCTGGTACCCATAGATAGTCGCCTCAACAGGGCATTGCAGAGTTATCTCTGTGCAGTCGCTAAATCTTCCCATCTCTGGCAATCTGGGTCTTTTGCGGGGAAATAGGAATTGAAATAAAAAGAAGGGAGTATACAAATAGGGCTGGCTATTTTATCTCTGTCGTTCAATTTGATACCCAGGAACTGAGGAAGTCAGAAGTGAGGACCAATGCTCTTAAATAGAGAAGGGATATATATGCCGTCGAGAAAGCCCCTGGAGCAAGAATATAAAAATAGCTCAAAATATTAGGAGATGAGGTGTTAGCGTAAACAAGGTCGACCTTGAAATCCCTAGTCATAGGATGGTTTAGACTCGTTTTATTGGTCAATCTAAGTTTTTGCTTGCTCGTCAAATGCATGACTGTTGAGATGCCCGGGCTCGTGCCGCATGTGTCCTGGCTGAATAAGTCAAACCAGTATGAATAAGCCCGCTAACAAGTAGCTCTGACGTGCCTTCATAGAGCTCCATGGAGTTTTTTGAAGGGGCAGTTTTTATCTGGACCCCTTGTCCCTCGAAGTTAATTAATCTAGGCGATGGTTCTGTTTGGTTTGCTACAAGGCCCGACATGTCTCGAAGACCTAGTTCTGGTTAGCAGGTGCATATCGTGCGGAATTTATGTCAATCATTATTCTCCATTGGCTTCTCAAGCGGGGAGCTGAGCTGCCCTCAATGGTGCTGACCTCCAATGGAGTTTTCGCTAAAAAAAGATCGAGATAAAAAAGAAAATAGTCTCACAAAATTCAAGGAGCCCCAGAAGTTCCTGAATAATTGATAATGCACCAACAAAGTCACAACCTCACACCTCGTTATAGCGAGAGCAAGGTGGGCAAGCAATAATATGTTTTAGATTAATGAAGCGAACGATTCCCTCCCCATTATCATCCACCCATTGAGATACGCAAGCTGATGTTGCACGGGGATGCGTCCATGACTGTTAGCAGCAGCAAGAAGCATCAGACACCGTTGGGAAAGCATTCAGCCACCTTGCAGGGCTGAGATGCCCGCCAACAAGCTCGGAGCTTGGGCATCCCTTGCCAAGCCATCACACCAAGGCTTGGTCGGGCTGATCAACTATCGGCCGTAAGCTCACAAATGACGCGCTTTCAAACAGCTTTTGTGAACTTGTGACGCAGCTTAAATCTGACATGGACCATGTTCAACCTGACATGTCCGTTCCGGAAAAACTTGTTCGCCGGCATTCGCTGACGTCGAGAATTAATATTGACCGGACGAATGCGGATAAGTCTCCGACCTGGAAGCGACGATATCAACACTTATCCCGTTGGCAACTTGAGTCATGCCAAGGAAATCTCGTGTCGATTTGGCGACACTCCTCATCGCGGTTTGGCGCTTCCCCGCCCACCACGATGTTCTGTCTCATTTCATCTCTCGCAAAGGTTCGAGATCTTCAGAACTGGTGGATCATGGTAGCCGGACAACCGCTGACTGTGAAACTGGCCATCGATAATAATAAATCAATTCCGAATTGCGTTTGAAAGTCTGAATTTTAGTTGAGCCCGAAAATGGAAAACGGCTCAGAACCAACGACCACCGCTGAACCTCAGCATGCGGCCCCGATTTCTGACGTCCCACTCGAAATCCGAACATCAAGATTGTTCATGAGACATTTGGTTCCCGAGTTGGATGCAAACGATATATTTGCTATCCGTTCACGGATGGATGTCATGAAGTGGAGGTAACATTGAACCGCACATTTGCTTGAGCTTATGAACCCCCTCCTCTCGCGAAAGAAATTGGCTTTTCTCCAATACCCGTATATTTCGCCGATTCCCTTCCCCATGCACTCCGATCATTATGCTTTTGTAGATAGCAAAGCACATGTTATTGCCCTTCTCTTGTCCCAGTTCGCACTCCTATCCGCTGTTGGTCTATAGAAAGCGAGTGCAATGGGTATCAACTAGAGAATAACACTCACATCCAACAGTAGCACTAGGGTCCCTGACGCCGACATCGCTGCCACCAAGGAACATCTGCTTAAGGTCAACCGACCGGACGCCCTCGGTTTAACTGTGTTCGAAGCTTCCAATTTAAGCCGGGCGATCGCGTGTATTGGCTTCTACAAAAGAAACGACGGGACCGAACTTGGATACCTCTTACATCCCGACTACTGGGGGAAAGGATATGCAACCGAAGCCGTTCGGGCCGCCATCGACGTATGGTGGGGATTTGCTGCCACAGTTCACCCAGAGAATAACAGTGATCCACTGTCAAAGCCTAAGAATGACTTGGTCCTGCATGCCGTTACCGACGCTTTAAATGGGGCCAGCAATCGGGTTTTAATGAAATGTGGATTTAAACAGGTCGACAAGCGTGTGGATGAACTTGGACCCTGCATCATGTGGGAGTTGCATAAAGAAGCCAAACTGATTGGTTGACACCCTTAGTTGATGGCGCATAACTGTGAACAAATCCGAAGGAAAGATGAATTCATGTACATGTACACGTACATGTACATTCCTTTCGGTGTCACACGTATTCCTGGTTTGCCCGACTGTTATGTAATTTGTTTGATTTTGCAAGCAGGTAGCTGTTCGTCGTAGCGCATTTGCAAAAAACCATGATCCCTAAGTATTAAACTTGCCAAAATCTTTATTTGTTTCTTTCCCCCCTAGTTGTCCAAGATCAAAATAGTCTATTTAGCCTGGAGGGCGGTTTGTTCTCAAATTGGCGTGGGGCGGAGGTAGTCCACGTTCCAGTGATCAGAAGTGCGATTCCAGTATAGACCAGGCCACAAGGATGCGATAAATGGTGGTAGACCACCAGTTATGATGGAGTGTTGACTGGGGAATTATTATATCAACAAGGAGATGGGCGTTGATACGTATAATTGATGGAAGTTGTCGAAGTTGAGAACTGCCTGTTTGAGAAACTTCGGACGATTTTCCTAAGGCCGCGTCACGCTAACCCAAACTAGATAAACGGTATCGGGCACTCCAAATTCCCGCTCGGAGTTTCAACTGCCATCATTTATTACTCCCGCAGCTTTTGTATTAATCCCCAATTGGCTCCAATAACAACCACAATTTCAAGAAGAGCCGACAAGACCGAACCCGATGTGAACAAAACTACACTTCATTCCTCTACATGGCTTCTTATATTCCTAGCTTCTCACCATCGCCAGGAACGGCGCCATCACCGCTATCAAAAATGTCGTCCACCGCCAGCCAACCCAATGAAACTACCCAGTCCCAATCACAAACACCACCAGCACTGACACTTCAACCCTCCAAAAAATCCCGCATCCCAAACTCTACAAAGCTCCTCGTCGGCGGCACGGCCTTCCTCATCCTCTCCTCCATCATAACCCGCCGCGCCCTGCTCCGCAAGCGCATGAGCTCACTCCCGCCTACGTACACCAGTGCTCCCTTCCACCAACCGCCTGTTAACGGAGCCCTCGAGGCCCTCGAAGCACTCAACATCGCAACGATAAATGTCGCCAGCGTAGCAATGATTGGCGTCGGGGCGGGAATGTACGCGTTTGACATTAATACCATGGAAGACTTGAGGCGGAAGGTGAGGGGCGGGTTGGGAATAGATGGGACGGGACGGTCGGAGCAGGATGTCGAGGAGGAGTTGGAGGAATGGGTTGTTAGTGTGATGAATCGGAAGACGGAGAAGGAGAAGAGAGGGAGTGCGGTGGAGCGGGAATATGTCAATGAGAGGGGGAAGGAGAGGTAGGGATAGGGTTGGGATATTTTGCATGTGTTGGGATGAGAGGGAAGCCGGTGGAGGATATATTGGGGGAATGAATTGGAGGGCATATATAACTCGCCACGCCATGTTGCGAATGCGAGTGATCTTGAGAAGAGGACAATTAGGTATATTTCGGTTCTCCCGGGACGTTGAAAGGGGTTCTTATAATCACCACGATTTAGAGCGTGCGGCGCACGACCTTGGAATCATGTCATGTAAACATGACATTCTCTTGTTCCGTTGGATTACGTCCCGAAAAATCTACTGTATCATAGCGCTTTTAAAGAATTTTGGACGAGAGGACAGATTAAAATGGATATAAGATATTTCAGGAAAACTTAACCCATAAAAGCTACGCCGTACAAATGGCATAACAAATGTCATAAATGAAATACCGCATCCCAATGAGGTAGGCAAACACACAGAACTGAAAAATAAAAGCTAGCTGTTGGGTAGTAGTACAGGGTAAAAAGGATACATATCACGATACTATCAACCTACTCCTCCTTCGACATTCGCTCGTATCGCTCACGTGCAGTTTCCTTTGTCTTCTCGAGGAACTCATCATACCTACCCCTCGTATTCCTTCCGGCTTCCTGAACGGCATCGCCAACTTTGCCTCCCTGAGCACCCAACCCAACGCCTTGCACATACAGATCAGTAGCGATTGGGGCTGTCATCCCTGAGCCTTCCGCGCCGAGTCCAGAACCAGCAGACCAGCCCATTTTGCCGAGAAGAGCTGCGCCTTTCGAAATGAGAGGAACCTGTGGTGCTTCCTCAATTTCCTTTTCCACTTTCTTCTCCTTCGCTTTTACCGATGGCCCGAAAGCCTGACGACGTTCTTTGGCCCGGTCACGATATTCTGAAGAAGGATGATGTTCGGCCTGGTCCCGTTTCTTCGCCAATTTCGCCAAGGCTTTGGTCTTAAGACCTTCATTTTGCATGTTCTCACCGTGAAGCTGACTGAGTCTCTCGTGCTTGTTCACTTCCGCTTCCGTTTTAAATTGGCGCATGCACAGATAACAGCATTTACGGTTAAGATCGACGTAGGACTGTGTTGGTGCAGGTGACCCAGAAGATGAGCCACCTTCGCTGCCACCCTGTTTTTGGTCGCTGCCCGAGCCTCCGTCCTTTGGTTCATCTCGCTGAATACCATGCAGCTCAGCGTGACGGTTGCTCCAAAACTGCAAGTGGCTAGGAACAGCAATCTTCTTTGTGCTGAGGGATCCTCCGGCATCCGCCTTTCTCTTCTTTACCTTTTCAACCTCCTTGCTAGTCTTGGGGTTCTTGTCAGCCACGGTGGATTTTGTCGCTCGGGGTTTGGAACGGTTCTTATCCAGATCTTCTGTCGACACCGTCAACTCAGTTGCATAAGCAGTCTCGTCCCAGTATGCTAATTTCATGGAAGGGTTTCCAAGTGGACTGAAAGTGAATCGATCAGTGCTGGCTGTAGGGTTTATGACGGGAACGAAGACCCCGGCGTGGATATAACTAGCTAGAACAGGTTTCGACGAAATTGTGAATGTTTCGAAGGAGTTATATCGAGCCAGTGCGGCTTGAGCATCCTACAGGCGCGTTAATTAATATGGAATCAATAAAATGGATTTAAACTAGAAGCAAGCTGTACTTACTTCTACGGTTGCAAACTCCGCAAAGCCGTACTTCCAACTTTCGTTACTTCGACGATCTCGTATGAGCAATACGCGCCGTATTGAGCCTTCTCGTGCCCCGAGATTGGCATCTCCTGTCGTAGACGCAACCTTGGCGCCCTTTTTGGCGGCGGTGGCTGCACCATGTCCCTCTGAACCCGGCGTTGGCTTATAAAGTTTTGCTACCCCTTTGGCAAGAAGTTCCTCTGTAACCGACGCCTCTAGGCCTCGAAGAAGAATAAATTGGGATGGTGTCCCGTCGGGAGCTACATCGTTGTCACCGTGATTCGCAACGCGTGGAGGGTTGGCTATCCCAGGAGGAAGTTGAACAAAATCTTCGCTAGTCAGCTTTAGAGCTCGTGAAGCTAGACATCCCAAAGTACATACCGGCTCGAACTGCTTGGCATCTGAAACAGCGCTGTCGGGTTGCGTAATTGACTATGGAACACTAAAATAAGTGCTCGTTAGTTAAAGTCACCCAGTAGGAAGCGAATCTAATGACTCACGATCTTGCATGTCCACTCTCCTTCAGCTTTGATTCGATTACGGTCTTCCCTTTCTCGACTATAAGCTATTCTAACCCTCGTACCACGCTCATCAGTATGTGATCCGCTGTCCCCATAGAGATATATGGTAGGAAAATTGCGTTCCAGGAATTCACGAGATTCATCTATTGTAGGGAACCGAAGAAAGCCCAGCTGGCGGGATATCTCTACACAGAAGGATCAGTATTGTTCACAACAAAATGTGGGAAATTAAATTAGACGTACTCGTTTGACGATCGCGGATGACACGAACATCCTCCAACGTCCCGACATGGTAATATTGGGTGAGTTCATTCAAAATCTGTTACAAGAAAGAATCGACCGGAATTATGACCGGCGACAAACACATCTCAGCATACTGTCTTCCAAGAAAAGATGACGAAAACGTAGTGCAGCCTCTCATATCAATGGGGATTCAGATTGCTGTGCATTATAGTGGGGAAAGGGAGGAATGGTCGAACGTCGTCTTCATTCATGTCCACTGGTAGGCCTTCCATCATGATCTCACGACTTTCCTGGCCGTAGTAAGGACGTCGGCGGCCGCGTTGGCTGCGGCTTCTGGATCCACTACGACTTCTGCTGTGGCTTCTGCTGCGACTGTCATATCCAGGGGAGCGATATCCCTCCCGGTCACGGTCCCTATATGACGACCTTCCACGGTGTCGTGGAGGGGACCAAGTGGGGCGCCGGTAGTCGTCTCGCTCCCTAGATCGGTAATCCCTAGAAGTTGAGATTTCGCCATCCCCGCCGGGATGCATCCTATCCGCCGCTGGACCACGAGGAGTCCGAGAAGTGTCTTCAAGTAGGAAACAGAAATGAAGAAATCAGCACAAGCTCAAAACGAGAGATGTATCCATTTATTCGCCCTAGTGCGCGAAGTTGATTTTACCATGCGGAGGAGAGCGTGTACCGCCTGGTGAGCCGTATCTACGGTCCCTGGATCGTGAGACAGGGTGTGGAGGAGAGTAGGAGCGGGAGCGGGAGCGGGAGCGGGAGGTTCTATCATCATACATGCGTCCGTTCAAGTCGTTGCGGCGAGGTGGCGGATTGGTCGGGTTCCCGCGGTACCCTCTATCTCTAGGGCTATATGAAGCCATATTGTGATCTCATGGACAAAACAAGATTGAGGTGGATATTGGAGGCAAAAGACAAGAGTTTAGAGGGTGTTGGGAAAGCTCTGGGTGTGGTGTTGGAATGGCTGCGCCGCCCGTCGGAAAAGGCAACTCTTTGGTTTAGTCAGGGGATTGGTCAGGTGATAGTTAGCTATTTAACACTAACCAAGATTGGAACATATCTATCCTGCCTAACAGCGGATGTGCCCCGAAACATCGCAGCTTCGATGACAACTATGCAGAGGGGTTCGGGGGCAGATGGTTGGCCTGACGGATGTTCCACTTGTGGTTCATCATAAATGGCGCCTCATTTCGTTCCATCTCCGTCTTTATCTGCTAGCGAGTGCAAATGACTGGCTTCGAATACTACCGTACAACAATGTCTTTTTCAGGGTGGCGAGAAAACAGCTTCGGGATCACCGATGTTCCAAGTTTGGGGATACAGCTCCTTCCATGGTATTAATGCAACGAGATTTGTTCCCTGGAGCCGGAAAGCGGGGCGAAATGTATCAAGAATCTAGCGGGTGGTTTGGAAATGTATTTGGTCTAGATGGAGCTCTGGGTAAGATCATCCACTGTCTTTCAATACTGGATACAAACAACTTGAACCTGTTTACGTGGTTTATATGCAATTTTGAAAGCCGTCTTCGTATCTGGGCTCATTATGAGGATGTTATTTGACGATATGAGCTATGGTGGTTTGTCAAATTCTCCGACTTCTCTAGGAAACGGAACCCAGTGGTTGCAGGGCGCTACTGAGAGATATTGAATATCTTACAAATATCAGGAGTTCATTATCGTAGGGGATTGCACTCTGTCTTATGGTATAGGGATCAAGGAGGCCATGCTGGTTGACTTGAACTCTCAGAATTGAAGGATCAGAGAACAGAGACGCAGCCCAAGGTTATCAAACAGAAGAGAATAGCAATACATGAGGGCGGATTGAAATTGATATTCCCCAAAAAAATTTGCTGGAATCACAGCTAGGACCATGATAAAATGCATTTCTGGAGGGCAATAATGAAGATTATACGAGATCGACTGTCGGTTGGTGGGGGGTGTTTTACCATTATTACACTTATTAATGTACTCCGTATATATCGCTATGAGCGAGCCAATACGAGCAATTGGCGACGTTATCTCGGTTGGCATTGTCGTGGAGTGGCTTGCAATATAGTTAGAAGCTCCATTTAGGGTAGAAACTAGGATGTGGGTTCCGTCTCAACTCCGCCGTCACAGATATGGAGTAATAAGAAAATAAGTTGACCTGCATAGCTAGACTAAAATCTAATATGATAACTACTAATCGTAGTACGGAGTACTCCGTAGACTAACAGAGAATACAGCCATTGAACCATCTTCCAGAGCCCCTCCGCCATCCACATTGACAACAGCTTAACCAAATCTAGCCTGATCGAGTTGGGGTTTATTGCCCAACAGGTCGTCGATCTCGGCCATTATCTCCGGAGTGAGCTTGGGAAGCACCTTCAAGCTCCCGACGTTCTCGACGACCTGCTCCGGTCTCGAGGCGCCCGTGATGACAGAACTCACGTGTTCATTCTTCAAGCACCAGGCAAGGGCAAGCGCAGATAGTTTGCATCCAAGTCGATCGGCGATTGGCTTTTCATATACGGTCAGATATCTTCTATGAAGTACCCATTGCCCGTAAAAGGTAGAGAGGGACTGAAAATAGGGAAGTAATAATTTCTTAAGATTATAGTCAAGAACGTACCTTGAGCTTGGCCACTTTCTGGATGTCCGCGTTCCAGGCCTCGTTCCCGTATCCCTTTCTGACAGACGAGGTATACTTATCCTGGCTGACCGCAATCCGTGAATCCTTGGGAGGTTCTGCCGCCGCTTCATTGTATTTTCCCGTCAAAATGCCCCCCTTCAGCGGCGAGAAAACGGTCAATCCAACTCCACACCGGGACAACACTCGCTGGTATTCAGACTCGACTTTTTGCCGGTCGATCATGTTGTAAAGTGGCTGTTCAACAATCGGCCCGATTAATCCGAGCGATTTGGCAACTCCAGTCGCTTCAGCAATCTCGTCCGCTGACCACATTGACGTTCCCCAGTAGAATGCCAGCCCTTTGTTAATGAGGTAGTTGAAAGCCCGAACTACCTCTTCCATGGGGGTAAGCCTATCAGGACGATGGGCATAGATAATGTCGACATAGTCCAGCTCCAAACGTTTGAGGGAAGCCAATGTTCCCTCGATAATATGCTTTCGAGACAGTCCACAGTTGTTGATCTCTAAGTCCCCATGGGCGGTGCCAAAATTGACCTTGAACTCATCAGTTAGCAGATGGCTCTATGTATGAGAGTGTAGAGTAGTAGTAGTTCGTGGGCAATTTAGAACCTTTGTGCTGATGACCAGATCGTTGCGTTTCCATTTAAACTCCTTAATGGCCCGGCCCATAGCAATTTCGGATTTGCCAGCAGCATAGCTGAGGGGAAAGAATCAATGACCCGTACCTCTGTATCAGAAATTTACCGCGAACATTAGAACAATTACCTCTCAGCCGTGTCAAAGAAGTTGATACCTAGGTCATAGGCCTGCTTCATGCACTTCATTGTTCCCTCTGGAAAAAACAGGTATGCATTAGCTATCTTGAAACCCATTCTAGTGTAATCGCCCCTTGTTGCTCTCTAACATGAAATAATCAATGAATCCATGAAGCGTGTTTTACCTTCATCTACATGCCCGCCATAGCTGTATTTTCCGTCAGTATAAATGTCTATTCAAAGCCGTGATTTAGGCGAACATACGTGAGCCATCCTCCCAACGATATCACAGAGACATGAAGTCCTGAATTGCCTACTCTGCGGTAGAGCATTTCACTTTTCTTGCTTTGCTCCGCCATGGTATTCTGTAATCGCGGTTGCGGTAATTTGTATCAACCAATTAGGAAAATGCGCCGTTCAAGTGCTGTCAAGCAAGGTCTTCCTGCTTCCAAGTTTTGGTCTGGCGGGGTATAAGGCAACTTAAATGGTCATAGAGCGGTCCCTAAGGAGGATAGGACCCAGAACATGGAGACCAATCAGCGAGTGTTTTTTTCAACGCTGTTCTAAGCTAATTCATGGAAGCATTTCCCGAGCTTGGAATTCTAGAGAACTGGTCAACCATGGATTTAAAACCGCAGGCCGTTTATGCAGGAATTCTTCCCGGGTGAACGGGGCCAATAATTGCTTTTTAAATAGCAATGGCTCTTGTCCAAACTTGATCGTTCAATTGTGGGGGCTCAACCCAATGTTTGTACTTGAGCTTCGCTAGTGTACATGGTTGGGCGGTTACACCTTTTTAACAAATAAGAAGTGTATAACGGGGGAAGTAATATGAAATATAATACAGCAAGGAAAATAAGTCTTAATGCATGCCCAATCCTCGGATACCAACTCCATAACCAAGTAGTGTAGAGAGGAGGTGTACATTTTTGGGGGTGTGGTGCCCTCCGGTGTTAAGAGCACTATGCTCCCAAAACGCGAAGGTCAATAAGGAAGAAAAAGGGAGTGATATGAAGAGCGGAGACTTGAATCAAAGTCTTTTACTTATTCATCACAAAACTATTCCTCCTCAGTGTTGATGGGCTTGCCTTCCCTCTTCCAGTCATTGATATGGGCTAGAATGGTAGCAGCAGCAGTTTCAGCAGTATCTTGACGGCCGATACATTCAACAAAGTCTCCCTCCGGATCTACAGAAGGTTGAAAGTTAGTCATATTTAATCCCTAGCAGACTAAAGTATGCGCCCGGGGATAAAAGTTTGGGGTATATCAATGGGGGTACTTGACATACCCATTAGGTAGAAATAAATGCTGTGGTCAACGAGATAGTCCTCTCCCGGTGTTATATTCCGCGGTGTACTGAAATACACGCGGTACTGCTTGCACACATTCTTCACCTGCTCATACGTGCCTGTCAATCCAATAATCCCCTTATGGAATTCCGCTAGATACTTGCGCAACACATCGGCGCTGTCGCGGGCTGGATCGCAGGTAATGAAAACGGGGCGCAAAACGGTTTTGTTGTTTGATTTGGCTTTCACAATATCGATTATCTCGGCCATTTTGTCGAGTTCGTCTGGGCAAATATCAGGACAATGAGTGAAGCCGAAATAAACCTAGGATGATGCTGAATGTAAGAAATTTAATTCTAATGAAAAAGCCTATATCCTCTCAAAATGACTAAATAAAAACGAATGAAATGGGAAATAGACATGGAAGACCCACGAAGCTATATTTTCCTTTTAAATTTTCTTCTGTGAATTCGTTGCCATCCAAATCCTTCAGGACGAAGGGTCCGCCAACTTTTGGCTTGCCAACGCCCTTACTCATCTCGGCGATTCTCTTTCGCTCAAGCCGCGCTTTCTCATAGCGAAAGTAAAATATCATTCCCACGCCTGTTACGACGAACAATGCGGCGGCCTTCCATGAGAATGGCCCGGTTGAAGCGCGAGCCTTTAATTGCTGAATGGTTTTGGATTTCGGGCGGGGTGAGGTTGTGGAGAAAGAAGCAGTTTGAGGATTCGACCGAATCAATAGTAAAAATGAAGGTGATCTAATCCGAGTACCGGGAGCTTGTAGTGACCTCCGACTCGACGAGTATGATCTGCTTGCGATGCGCTGAGAGATTGGGAGGGCTGATGGTGCTGCTCCCCACGGAGTAGGGGATTGGAAAGCAGCATGTTTCATCCAACGGGAGATAAATGAAGTGCGACTGGAAGCCATGTTGACGTTTATTTTCTTTTGCTCCCAATTAAACAGTTAAAATGAGAGGATCAACAGATCTTGTTCAGCAATTGGATATTTATTTACTGGCGAGTTGCTCCATTCCAATATTTTATCACATGATCAACTGCTGATTAATCTGTCTTCGTTACGTTACTCCGCGTAGTTATTATTATTATTATTTACTCGTTCCTTATGTGCTTGTCCACTTTATTGAAAGAATTATTACTATACTTTTACCTACGCGACTGGAATGGAGATTGCGATTAACCACGGATCCGCCCTTTCAATATCAATCACCAGTCCTTGTACTGTACTGTACTCCCGTACATGCTCCTAGAGGCTTTATTTATCCCAATTACTCCGACCATCAACGGGGACATCTGGTCACATTGAGATATTAGAACTCCAAGGCTCTCATCCAACGCCCTGCTTGCCAGATGGGGGCCGCCGGAAAGCTGCGGCATCTGAAAAGAGCCAGAACAAGTTTTTTTTTTTTTTTTTTTTTTTTTTTTTCCTCGTCCGACTCCTGAGAAATCAGGCCCTACCTAGGTATCCATAACTGATAGATATATAGCCTTCCTAGCATTTATGATTAGAGTTTACAATAATTCTTCCAATCTCGTGGTTAGTACACTTATTATTGAATTACAAAACGGCAGTTGCTGGATCAAATGCCTCCAAATCTAAAACTCAAAATCAGAGTCAAAAATATATAGAACAGGCGGATTTGGGATACTGATGGCATTCCGCTATTCTTATTCAGCTTAAGCTTTCCGATCCTTTCTACATGAATACCCGAGTCCGTCAGATGCATACGTGTATTCCTTCCGCTGCAACCTTGCTTCTGAACAATGTTCTAGTCCATCTCTTACTTCAATTCAAGAAGTGGCCCTATATCTATTTTCGTTCCCCAAACTTGTCCATAACTGACAGTCAGAGACTAGTTACATGATGTCATAAAGTTTCTTTTCACACCACACAAGACTCAAGAATCGATACAAAATAGGCAGGAATTTTCAACCGCGCAACTCTACGAAATAATTATCTGCTTCGCGGTGAAGTTGACAAACGTTCGGAAACCAAGGGCCTCTCCTCACTACGTGTCCGGAATATCTGTGCGTTTTCTAGCAAAGTGAACGATGGAGAAGCATTCCCTAAAGGATTACTACGTAAAAGCATCCGAAGCGCTAACAAGGCGTGTCGGGAAGCTATCACGGGGCATCAAACGCAGTAGGAGAAAGGAGACGGTTCAAGTTTCCTATCAAGACGGTCTACCGCCATTTTTCAACTTAAGTGACGATGTCATTTATTATCTTATTAAGGCAATCCCTCCCGCGGATGGAGCAGCACTCGCTGTGACATGCAAAGCCATATGGTTCATAATCGGCGGGTCCCCCGGTGTTCGGAAGCTCATTGAAAACAAGAAAGATCGCGTTAGCCTCCTCGCGAGGCTGGAGATCTTCTTTCCTCAACATGTTCTCTGTCATCAATGCGCGGTTTTCCATCGCCGTCAGAAACTAAACCGTCATATATCATTCCAGCCAAGACCTTGTGATGAGGTGAACAGACCTATAAAGTTTTGGGACTGTTTTTACCATCTCCCGTTCTCCCTGGCTAAAGAGGTTATGAATCGTCACCGATACGGGAAGGACTATGGATGCCCGATATCCGAGATTGGTTGTTGTGCGGGAGAACTTGGATGCCCTGAACATTTCAGATTTCGGCGTTTATTTGGTAGCGCCAAGATCGTCAATGGCAATCTAGTTCTGCAAACAGACCAGTATGCAGTGTTATGTGGTAAAGAAGGGCCAGTTTTGCCATCTGCGAATTTTTTCCACTCTCGGAATGGCACGTTTCCAACGCTCCTTTTCTCCAAAATCAGGGGGAAGAGGGAATGTACATTCATGCGATGCCCGGACTGCTCTTCTGAATTTCGATTGCTTGTTGACAGGGTAGAAGGGAAGAATCTAGTTAGGCAAAGGATCACGACTTGGATAAACGCCGGAGCTTGCGAAACACCGTATGATCCTCAGTGGATATCGGCGGCGGGCTGTCAGTGTGCAGGTGTTCGAGATTGTCACCGTATCACACCAGAGGATTCCTTATATCTTAGCCACTATAACGAGAGACCGCCTTCTGACCAGAAACGGGGCTTTTTAAACTTATCGTGGAGGGATTTTAGGCCTGACCCTTTTCTATTTGGAATTTCATTCTAGTTACACAACAGAAGAGGGGAGGGATGGAGGGGATCGCTGCCTGCTATCACCAGGATACAAGGGAAAAAAAATTAAAATCAAAATTCAAAGAAGTCTCGAACAGCCACACTGGCACAAACAAAGCGGGAAACAAAAAGTGAAATGCAAGTATGCCTGTTCAATCCAACAATAATAGCACAATAAGGAGCAAAAGCCGACACTATCTCCATGTTGGCTGGGAAAAGCCTGCCCTTTTTCAGGAGAATGATTAAAGAGCCAACACTCGTTTATTTCACGGAGGCCAGGACCCTTCAGGGAACCCCAGCTCAGAGGGACCATCGTTCCAATCCCGAACAGGCCCCTTGCTGCTAGCAAATTAACTCAAAAGTGACCCCCCTGAACTACTCTCCATCACCACAAGTCACCACTGCGCGACCCGAGACTCCACTCACTACGCCAATTTTCCGAAAATTAATCTTAATAAATGGGATGGAAAGGGCTATATGAACGGCTCAAGGGCATATCTGCATATAAACTTCTTATATGCATGTAAATATGTTTTAATAACTTATTAAATAATATACTCGCACAACTAATATCTAATATTAAGGAGATTGTTTTGAAAAAGTATCCGCCAGCATGGCAATATGCATCATCATATAACGATAAATTCTATCTCCCATCCATCCCTCACAAGTGATCAGAAAAAAGGGGAAATCGAGAAATCCTTTTGTCTTTTATTTTTAACCCTTTGATAATGAGGAGGATGGGGGCGGGAAAATGACATTATATGCACTAAGGTGGGTATCGAAATCGAGAAAGGAAATTGATTAAATGAATATCAAGATATCAGAACATGCCAGCCATGTAAAAAGGATTGTACTCATAACAGAATACAAGGGTGGAAAAGCGTTAAAGAGGAAGAAAAATTAACAAAAGCAAAAAATCAATACAAGGAATAAGCATGAATGAGGAACAAAAGAAGTGGGGAGACTCATCACACGAAAGGGAAAAGTAAAGGAAGATATCAATCAAATCAAACAGACGCTCACGCAAACTTGATTCAGATCTATAATCATGCGGATACCAGTCAAACAAGGTGGTAATGACGGGTTAAGGAGTAAAGCAACTGACAGTTTTACAGAAGCCGAGGAGGGAGGGACAGCCAGCATATGCCAGGTTCCGGTAGGATATGCGAAGATTCTAACATGCCGAGAAGGACAATGGAATGAAGGCTGGGAGTTTGGAACTTGGTGGTGGGAACTGTCGAATACAGCCAAATGCATTTTCATCACATCAACTAACCACCACCCCCTTCATGCCATTTTTAAAGGAAGTTTAACCGCGCCCCAAAAATAGCCAAAAAAGAAAAGAAAAAGAAAAAAAAGAAAAGAAGAAAAAAAGAGAGAGAGAGCATGACCAAAAGTACACCCAAAACAAGAACTTGGGGAGGTGTTCGCTCGTTTATTATTCGTTTCATCTATTTGCTTTAATGCATGCCACGACTTGCCTGGCTCGCACGGCTCGGGCTTGTTCGACTTCTCTCATCTTCTTCTAAAACGTCACTGAGCCGTGTGGGGTGTCGATGTCGCGGCGTCACAGAATCCCACGTAGGTGCACCCCCCCAACCAGATCCGCTATAGTCGACGTTAGAGCCATACCCAGCACCTTGAATATCTTCAGGTGAACTACCAGGTGGTCCGCCGCCGTACTCAATGCCACCCACTCCCTCGTATCGCTGGCTGAATTCGCCTTCGGGCATGTGTTCCATATTCTCATAATCATCGCTGTCGTCCGAGATGGTGCGGGGATATACGATCCGACGATCCCGGTCTTGTGTGTTCCGCCTGTATGCCGCCTCCGGGTGGTCATACTCCTCCGATCCAAGGTCGCTGCCGCCTGGCTCGCTAGTTGGTATGTATGCGCGCTCATCGGCCCCTGTGACCTTGGGCTCGCTGCCGTGGAGAGCGGAAGGTTCATGCTGGTAGAATCGCCCGTGTGAGTCCTCAGCATGGTGGGATTGACTATATGGGCTAGAGGTTGCAGCAGCCTGAGTTTGGGTAGTAGCCGTTCGTGCAGCAGACATGGCGGCAGTAAATGTTGGCGGTTGTCTTGAAGGTGAGCTTCCAACGTCATGATGTGACGGGCGGCCGGATTCACGGGTGGTTTCGACAAAGGGATCAGTGGCTGTTGGAGACGAGACTTGGCTGTCGTATGCATCATGTTCAGTTGGCTCAGGGACGTCTTGTCTAGTTTGCCCGCCCATTGTTGTGGGACCAGGGCCACCAGGGTAAGGACCTTCTCTTGTTGGTGGACGATTTGTACTAGTCTGTCTGCTAAGAGCGGATTGCATCATGGGGACTACTTGCACACCGCCAACTATAGTTGGCTCACCGTTTCTTAAAGATACCGTGCGGTCGCGTTCTTCCTGTTCTCTTCTGCCAAGTTCCTCCCAAGCACGCCTCGCTTCATCTTTCGATATCTGTAATTCACGACGCATTTCCCGAACTAGCTCCTCCGCCTTTAACTTGTCGCTTTCGGCTTTCGCAATTGAATTTGCTGCCTCCGCGCGAGCCTGCCGTTCAGTTCTTAATAGTCTCTCCAGCTCCGCCTGGACCTCCTGGGCGCGTTCCTGTTCGGCACGTGTGTCGAAAAACCAGCGTTGGAATTTCCGTTCCGAGGACGCCCGCAAGCGTTGCAACTCAACCACTGCATGGAACAAATTTGCACCAGCCGCGGAAAGATCAGTGATTTGCCTTGACATCTGCTGGCTGAGAGGGTCACGGCTTAGTTCCTCGTTGTTTTGGTCCAACCGGCGTATCCAGTATCCCGTCAACCCTTCCCAATGTGAGGAAAGCGTCTCCCAACGTTCAAAGGCATGAGGAAATGCAGCCCTGGGTCTACTTTGCTGTTGTTGAGTCTGTGATTGAGTCTGTTGGCTGGATTGATGGGGAGGTTCGGTTTGTTGTGTCTGGGAGGTTCTAGGCTCTTCGAATGGTGGAGGAGCGGCTTGCGCAGGCATAGTTTGGGGTCTTGCCTGTGATGACGAAGTACCCGGCTGCGCAAATGCTCCTGTTGTAGTTCGGGCAGATGGTTGGGACAATGCAGGAGCAGGTCTCTGGTGATGTTGCGGAATTGACGCCCCTCGCTGTCGGGAAGTTTGAGGCTGCTGAGCTCCATCACCGGGAATACGTGACTCGGGAGGGACGGCGTGTTGTCGTGTACTTGAAGATGGCACAACGGGCTGCAGACCGGATGTCGTACTAGCTGGAGCAGCAGATGCCTGTATTCGTGAAGTGCTCCCACCGCTCACTCGGTCACGCCTCGAGCTTTGATCTTGCGGGGCGACTCCTCCCCCTTGTCTTCGTTGACCCGAAGGTTCGCCGGCAGCGCCAGCAGCTGGCAAATGTCGCCCCGGCTGGGGGAACTGCTGAATTTGCTGTTGTTGCAGCTCCTGCTGGTGCTGCAATCGCCATTCTGTTTCCTGCTTGTCTCTCTCCCTTGCCTCCTGCTCTGCTTTCTTGCGCGCTTCACGGTCACGACGTTGTCTCATAATATCAGTCGGGGTTCTAACTCCACTAGGAGGATTCGACTGGCCGGCAATGGGTCCTGGAGCGGGTCGCGAGGTTCCATTTTGGGGCCGGCCATTGCCCGTAGATCCGGAGGGCACGGTTCCACCAACGAGCTCTGACATTGAGGCGTTAAGCTCGCTCAGGTCTGGGGTAAAAATGAAGGGCTGGCGAATAGCCTCTTCCAATACCCAGAGGATAGCAGACGCAGTGTTTGATGAAATACGATTGGTTCGTCGGGGCCAGAATGATTCACCAGTTTGTTGCAGCGAGCTCTGGTAGGTTGTGTGACCTCCCCCAGTCTGTGCTTCTAGGGGTGGATTCTGGAGTGCGCTAGCACGATCGATTGCTAGATCCGGCTCGACAGTTGCTAGTTGCGTCGCGAACCTAGCAATTGATGGTCGACGAGGGCCTAGGGCAGGAGAAGCGCTGCGTATATTTTCAAGGCCAGAGCACCTCCGCAGCAAGCGGGTACGACCTAAGGAGGTAGGTGAAGCAGATCGAGAAGGAGATCGCGAGGGTAATTCAGAATGATGAGGGTTTATCTGGGCAGGGCGCAGCTGCTGGCGCTGCCGTGCGGATGGGGACGTTAACGTAGGCTGGTCGTAAACTTCGTAGGGCTCGTCAAAGGGTTGTGGAGGTGCTGGAGACAGGGCTAAACGGGGGTTTGAATGTGCCGGGGCGGACAACGCGAAGTTATGAGAGCACAATTGAGGCTATTATCCTTCCCCAGAACAGGTGTGGAACTTCTTAGTAACCTGTCCAACAGTAATTAATAGCCCAGGAGAGGTTTGGAGGGAATTGAGACGTCCAGGATGAGCTGGCAAGCTGGCAAACTTAGCCGCACAGCAGTAATTTTTCAACAAACAAGCAAGCAAACCAAAATGTATGAATAAAAATCACTAGAGACAAGTAAATTAAAAGAGCCAGAAAAGCAGCCAAAGCCCAGAACGACAATTGTCGAGAGACAATGGTGGTGTTGTTGTTGTTGTGTTGGAGCCGAATGCGGTGGCTGGTCAAATGAGCTTGCAGCGCGGATTTAATTCAGATGGCTGGTGGAGGAGAGACAGCCAGCACCAGAAGCTCGTTGGACGACCGAGACAGCATCGTTCAGGGCCATACACAGCTCAATTGGGTCAACGCCGCAACATGATTAGAACACGCACTGGCGGGACAGGCAGCGCGTGGGAGGTGTGGTGTTCAGGGAATTGTTTTGTGTGTGAGAACGAGGCGACGTGCGATGGAGAAGTTGAGGCTGATTGCTCGCCGGATTGGGAAATGCGGCGGATTGCTTTTTCTTTTGACTCTCACACACCGAAACAACTTCTGCAACAACTTCAACTGTCTACTAAAAGATCAATTGTGCGCCAGCCCAACAAAGTGCCTATGTCCCCGGTTACTGCGAACAACCAGAGATAGATATTCCTCAATATCTCCGTGCCTCCGGCCTTGTTGCAGAATGTTTGACAGTGACGAATGTCAATAAACGGACTGAACTTCCAGATCAGCTCCCCTCTCACTGGATTATTTCGTCGTTGACTCCCTTCCCTCGCTCTGCCGGCTTCTCTCTCCTACTTCAGAGATGGTCTTTTCGATACTGGGCAGGGACTGGGAGAGCGAACATGATACTTGTTCGCAAGCTGCAGCACTCTAGTAGCAAACTTGGGCACAAGAATCTGCCCCAGAGGAACACAGAACCCAATAACGCCAGATGGGGCGTGGTTTACATATGGGATCCAACAGATTTGCGCTGGTCAGGATATTGGGAGTCGGAGTCAATTTCAACTTCCTGCCCTACGACACACCCATGGTGGGATTATTTTAGTCTCCACACGTACAATCTGCCGTCAGCGCAAAAACCATCCATATTTAGGTCATTTTGAATACTGCCGAGGAACAGTATCAAAGAGCAGGCATGTCGTACTACGCTCATGACTACGCTCATGAGTGCCCTAGGCCGCCAACAGGACTCCTTGAAACTGGCGCTGGACCAGGTTAACTTAGCCTCTGATGACCATCCTATCCACATTCAGAAACATCCCTGTCTGGACATCTCACGCCCCTCAAATTGTTCATGCCCTTGTGCCAACGAATCCATATTAGGCCATGAAGATGACAGCTCCCATTGTTGAAAGTCTGGCGCTCTCTAAATGCTCGCCTGGCGGGCCCTTCTTTATGACCCAATCTCGGATGCTGCAATTACGTTTATCATGGAAAGCGAACTATGCCTAAAAGCGAAACGCCTACCCATGGTTCAAACCAACGATCAAGTTTACACGTCGCACTTTCAGCTCAGACTGGACCACCTACCATCTTAACTACTATTTATACAGAGTCGAATGTTGACGTCCATATACTGATTTGGATTCGGATTTTTTACCCTGGACTTGAATGCCGCTATTCTAGACATCGCTTCCTACATGCAAGGGCAAGTTGAATTGAAAACACCATGGTTCATTGATTGATTCTCAGTCTACTGCTTGCATTGAAAATATAAATTACGAGGTTTTATTGCCCTACCTACTGTTCATCTTGCTTATTTTAGTTGGCTGCCTTTACAGCATCATGCCCAATGTATAGTATTATGCGTCGATTTTACTTCACCACTCGTTGCAGTCAAAAGATCGATCTAATTACTCGACCTGAAGAACCACTTTCGGATGCCACATCTGACTTGAAATATCTCGTGTCCTTCTCCTCCTACATCCCAGACGAACCCCATGTATCCAACTTCATCCACCGGGCCTCACGAGTTGATGAGTCGAAGTTACATGATGGGGGAACCTATGCGCCTAGGAGTTCGCCACTCGATATTGGAGGCATATTTTTGATCTCTTGTTACACATTTTGATCACTGACTCTGCCCATTTATAAGTGGAAGATTACAATATACCAACCAACCATGGAGCTCAGATATTTGTACCTACATCTACACAGGCCAACCGGGTCATTGAAGCCAATGAGCAGCTTGATTCTACGCATAATATGATGTCATAACATAAGCAACCAGCCGTCACAGCAGGTTGGAGCTTGCAATTGATTCCAGGGCAAGTGTTGCTCCACGTGTCCAGGTCGACAATGCTGATGATACATCCGTCAATTTACGCCCGCCATGAGCACCGTTTCAACACGTTTCACCACATTTGGCCGCGACAATTACCATACGTTTTATAGTGATCCTAGAACTATGCCCGCCATCTCTGAAGTCACAGTCACACTCTTTATGAGCATGATCGACCGTCTTCAAAAATAACACCATCTCCCGACCGCATACCCCTCTTTCTTGTCCGTGATTGCCCAAAAGACGCTCGTTATCAGGCTCTCAGAAGCCTGCCATTCTAATTCAGTGATCCTGTCGAGCAAACTCCTACCTTACATATCGATGGGTGCTCAACAACCCGTTCCAACAAACATGAATCATAAATATCCTCCATGCGATCCCAAAAGAATTCCCCAGTATCAATTTGAAATCCAACCTGCTTATTCTACGCCAGACCACTTCGTAGAAAACCACGTCAGTGAAGTTCAGGAACAGAACATTTCTTGTCTTCCCTTCTTCATTCACGTGTTGGGCGGTTATTTACTATTAAATACGGCCAACGTTGCGAAACTGCATATGGGAGTATAGTCAGTTTTACGACGATTGCCAGCATGTGTGCTTATACTTGACACGGCCTGGGGCGAAGCGGAGGGAAGTGGTTCGAATAATAATCATAATCATAATAACCATATCCCCGATATCTACGTGTGGTTCAATGCCTATTCATCTATTTTTCCTATCTTATCTCTGCCTAATATTGAGAGGACATAAATTGGCTCATGGGAGCTTGAATTAAGTGTCATGCACTAAAACGCTATCTTGATATCTATCTCGAGTAGAGTGTGTTCACACTATCCTTCCTTACAAATTAGCACGAAACTTATATACACAAAACGCGCGTGTGGACGGGTATGACGGGCAGGGAGAAGGAAACTGAATGAGGAAAGATAAGCGGTGCAAAAGCCAAGGGGATGGAAAGCTATAGGGCGGAGATATACATACCAGTTCCAAACAAAGCTCATGATTCATATCACGTCACCCGCAGCCGGAAATTAGCATCCTGAGCTTCCTCGTCCTTAAGAATGTATAATAGAGAAGCGGTGGTGAGGTCATAGAGAAGTGAAAAGGCGCCGGTCCCGAGAACGATCGTTAGACGACATGTATATCGCCAGCAGGCTGCGAGCAACGCCCGTCTGCGTCCTGACGCTATAGTTCTCCCCTGCCGTCCAGTGTCCCCCGCAATACGCACTGCACAGCTCCCCAACCAACACGATGCCACAGGACGCTTCTCCGGACAGGAGCTGCAGGGCACAGAGCCCAAGTCACACACACACATATATCAACGGTAGGTACAACCCTGTTCATCTGGTCGCGGCCAACAACTCCCTAACCCTCCCTTCCCACCTCGTCACAACCTCATCCCCAGCCTTCGCCAGCCTCACACAGGGGTCTACCCACTCGCGCCTCCCACCACCACCATCACCATCACCACCATTACCATTTCCCGTCTGCTCCGCTACCCCTTCCCCACCAACATCCTCCGCAGCAGCCCCAAACACATTCTGCACACTTAACTCCTTCTTCGCCGCCTCAAACATGGCCGCAATATCGTCTCCTGCACCCCGCCATGTTCCACTCCCCTTAGCATCCCCGTCACCACGGCCACCACCAGCACGGCGAGCAGCTACAGCAGCAGTGGCCACCAACCCCTCCAAAACCCCCAACACAGTCCCAACGCGCAACCCCAACTCCGCACCAACAGGGAATCCCCCATCAAAGCCGCGCTGAACATGCTCGCCTTTGGCCACGGAGATGCCATCGCGGTAGCCGGCTGTGACGTGTTGGCGGCGCAGGAAGGGGAGGTCGGAGGGTTCGCGGGCGAGGTCCCGTTGGTGGGGTTGAGGGGCAATATTATTATTATTGTTGCTGTTGTTGTTGTCGTTGTTGCTTTCTAAGGAATGTTGATGTTGGTTCGGAGGGGAGGAGCCGAAGATGTCATCTAAAAGGAGCGCTGTGGAGGGGTGTTGGTGGGTCGGGGAGGAGGGGGCGGTTGTGACGGTTGTGGAGGGCGAGCGAGGGGTCAAGGTGGAGGTTTCCAGGGCGGAGGGGGAAGAGGGGCGGGATTGTTCCGAGGGGAAACGGGAGGCGGAGGAGTTTCCCATGGTGTCTTTTTCCTTTCTTTCTTTATTTTATTTTATTTTATTTTTTTGGCTCTTCTGGTTTTGGTTCAGAGGATGAGGAATTTGTCGTGGAATTTGTCGTGATAGATAGGGGGAGGATAATCGGTGGAAGCAGCGAGAGCTTTTTTCTTATCACCACGTGACAATGTGATAAGACCCGACCTTCTCCAGGGCTATGGAGCAGGTAGACAACCCTACGCTATCCAGCAACCAACTACACACTACACTCTATAAAAATAAAGAAAAGGGGATAATTCATGCACAGCACACTATTGTCTTAAATCGGGCAGCAATGTGCACCATGTCAAAGCTAAGCTAGTTCTACACAATATTATATAACACAGAATGTCAGCAACGGAACCCTTGTTCTAGGCTTCCTCTAGCTTCGACGGTACTTCCTCTTCCAGCCTTCGCGCCTCTTCCTGCTTCTCATCTCGGGCGGAGCAGTATACAATACCAGCGGTCCATATGACCATTGCGATCGAGCAGGCAATCATAGCCCACATACCTTTCTATAAATGCGGTCAGCAGGGTCAGTGTGTCGGATACAAACTTGACCAAGTCAAAGGAAAGAAATGTAGGGGAGGGAACAGAGTGAGGACGACATACCGTGAAGAAAGGTGCCTGATCGGCCGAATAGAACAGCAAAGCCCACCACGCGTTCACCACGTTGCTCCCCATATTCATACTAGCAATGACAATGCTGCGCATGGCATCGTCCTTGTAGCGCATGACGTCGTTCGCCCACGCGAAGAACGTTGCCTGGCACGCATACACGGAGCCAGCCCAGTAATACGCGCCGAAGATCGTCGCCGTGGACGACCCGGGGCCAAGAATCATTGCAGAAGTAGCAATGCCTGTAATACCAATCCAGTAGCCGACAAGGTATCGCTTCCCGCCCAGGAAATCAGTCAGCGTGGCCCAGAAGAGCGTGGAGACGATCCCGACTGCCGGCACGCCGGTGGGGTAGTTATTTAGCTGCGGGACGGAGTAGCTGTTTGTTGGGTGCGATTTCATGTAGAGCGCCAGCAGGGCGTTGGTGGAGAAGGATTCGGTCTCTCCTGCGATGACCCAGAGCATGACGAAGCCATACCAGTGCCAGGAGGAGAAGATCTTCTTGACGAAACCAAGGCTCAGCGGGGCGCGTTCGCGGAGCGGCTCGGGGGCGCGGGCGATGGCAAGAGCGCGTTGTTTCGCGTTCAGGTATGGAGCAGTGGTGGTAGCGGGGGTGTCGGGGAAGAGGAAAAGACCATACAGGGCAATAGGGACCGTAATGAGGCCGTCGACCTGGAGTTGGGCATGTTAGCATATTGGTCTTTGCATGGATGTATATTCCTGATGTTTTTTGAGGCGACACAGGGGAGGAGGGAGATTTCTTCCCAACATACAATGAACAACCATCTCCAGCCTGCCATTCCTCTGGCGCCGTGGAATGACTTATGGATACCAGTCTGAATAAAGCCACCAAACATAGTCCCTGCAAGTCCTGAGGCAGTGAAGATACCACTTCTCTTGCCCAGCTCTCGCTCGGTGTACCATGACCCGAGAATATAGTGGGTACCAACGAAAGTGCTCGACTCAGCTAGGCCGAGGAAGAAACGGATGGCCATGATAGACTGCGGCTTTTGGACAGAGGCGGTAATCATGGTCAAACCACCCCAGAACAACATCATGCAGGGGAAGAAGATTCTGGGTTTGAAATGAATGAGCGCCAAGTTGGAGGGCACCTGGCCGAGAATGTATCTGCGCAATAAGAAAGATGTTAGATTTCGGCGTTGTGTGAAGAATGCAGAGAGAATGTAGACTTGACAACCATACCCGACGGTAAAAATCGTATTAATCAAATTGAGCTGGTTCCCCTGGAAGTTCAGATCCTCCTTCATCCCGGAGACGTATGCATTGTTCAAGTTTGTCCGATCCAGCTATTCAGGCACAGATAATAAATATTAGCCCAACTTTTAACCCATCACTTGTTAAAAGATATGCGACAGTAGCTATAACTTATATATAACTGTATAGAATACCGTCGACAGGAATGTAAAAGGAATGACTCCAGAGGGACTCACATAATTGGCAAAGTACATAAGACAGCAGAAGGTGAGGATGAAAAAGTCGATCTTGCGCAGCAAAGCAGCTTCACCTGGCCTGCTTTCGGTGCCACGCAGGTACTGAATGAATTTCCCTGCCATGACGGGCGACAGTGAGCCTGAGGGAGGCCTAAGGTAGCTAGGAGTAGATATTGTTATTTATTATTAGGATTTCGTAAATATAGTTCTTGCAACTAAAGTACTACCCAGGTGAACCTAAGCTCAGGACCCTGTAGCCAGAGCGTTTTGGTGACCCTGGGGATTCAAAGAGTACGAGCAAGAAGAACCATGGGGGAAGAACGGGTGTATTATTATTATATCCATAGATTTGTTCAATCAGAGGTAACATAGTTCAATTACCCTCGGCAGTGTCCGCGCCCTCCCCATATCCCACCTCTGGGGGGGAGGATAGAAGCGTTTGGACTATGGAGAGAGCTATCTCTCTCGAAGCTGCTCATCACTTGGGAGAAGCTATAACTAATAGCTAAACTGCCTAGCTTAGGCTCTCCATAGCATAGCACAAGGATGGATGCCAAGGTAGGGAGGGATCTTGTTATCTTTTTTTTTCTTTTCCCTCTCTGGGGAAATCGGTTCTGCCTTTGAGTGGAGCGCGATTTGGGTACCTATCATGCAATAATGGAACGATGGAGACGATGAATGGAATATTCATGATAGGGCGCTGCTCTGTGTTGTGCTGCTGGACTAGAGATGAAGATTCCTCTCCCGTCTCCCCGTCGTTTGATCCTTCACACGGCAAGCCGATCGCTGCTGTACTTGACTACTTGGTGAGAGAAACCGGGGACGCAAGTTTGCCACCGTTGTAAACGCGGGCCCTCCTGCTCCTTGTTCCTTGTTCCTTGCCGGCTGGATTGTGGTGATGTCTTTCTTGTCTTGCGGCTGTGGGGCAGGTTTGGGAATTGGGAGCGGTAACTTAACTAGTTAGAGCTTGTTCCAACCGTTCGATGCTGGAAGGTATTTAGTTTCCCCCCACACACACGGCCAACAACAAGACAAAAGTGCTAACTAGTTACTGAAGACTTAAGAGTGAAGAGAGATGGATATATGTTAAACATCCAACAGCTGGGGCAACCTACCTTTCTCTACAGCTCCCGCAGCGAAGGTTAACAATCTAGCTACCTAGCAGAAAGATCATGGAGAAGGAGGCAGGAAAAAGTCATATATTTACGCGGAACTTCAAATATTGCGCCTCCATATCCTTTCCCCAGTCCCCAGTTCCCAGGCTCTATCCGCTCAGTTCTGATTATATAAATTCCGCCGATAACGGCGCCGCCAGGCTCTATTCAAAGGCTTGTCTTGGCTTGTTTGCTCTTGTCGTATTCCTATCCATCTAAATGACTTGTTCACAGAAAGCGAGGTTCGGATATCACGACTGATCATGTTTTTATTGGAGAATCTATCGCTTATGAGCGGTCCGTTGTTATGTCTTCAGTACTATGTAGTAGTTACTCTGTAATGACACAGTCCAATGATACGATAAGGAAAGTCTTTGTTAGGCGGCCCGCGGTTGTATGTAATAGTCTCCCCGCCATGCGCTGGATATCTCCTTTGCTAGAAGAATTTGATCCGTCTTGAGTTTGGTTCTTGCTGTATATCACGTCCGTGCCGGTGTTTCTACTAACGCCCAAGACGCACTTTGTAGTTCCCAGTGCCTTGGAAGGTATTTAGGTCTAGAGCCCGACGGGAAGGCTACCAAATCCTAGAACCAGAGAATCGCCAGAAAATGTGACGAGACATCCCATCCCGTCAAAGAGCACGGATTCCTGGGCGGATTGTTGTTGTATGGCAGTTATAAAGATTGATTTCAGGGGGGTGTGGATTTTATATCACCACCCCCGACCGCTACGTAAATAACCCAAGCCTTGCCCAGGTAAATAACCTTATATTTAACCAGCCACCAGGTTCCAATGGAAACTTTATTATTTAGTTCTATTCGTTGTCCAGCAAGGCATCAAAAATTGTCGGATTGGGTGTCACGGATGAATATGTTGAAGACATATGAATCTTATCTGTATCAAGATCTGCTTGTTATATTATCCGTGCACTATCTAATATATCTATTTCATACAAAAGATGGAGCTATTTATAGTAAAATATATGTGCGAGCCAAGAGAGCTAGCATAAGCGAGTATTAGACGAGCGTTGTAGTAAGCTGATGATGATGAGAAATATTGTAGTAATACGATGTTGGTGGCGTTCAGTAATACGATGTTGGTGGCGTTCAGTAGTGTATAACCTCTTTTTCCTGACACACCCCCTTCAGCGAATGTAACATGTAAAAGAAAGTGTAAATGAAGCTGCAACAAAAAGAGTGTAGATGAATCTGTAACAAAAAGAGTGTAGATGAATCTGTAGAGATTACATCAAGATAGACCATTTATTCTGCTTACGCCTTGATGATATCTGATATATCAACTAGGCCTAGCATCTTGACGAATTCTGTATGTTTCTGGCGTGGCAGAGTCTTAGTGAGGCCATCCGCTGGCATCTGGGCCGTAGGCACTCAATCAACTGTAATATCGCTGGATTGAACATGTTCTCGGATTGATATCTTTCGGATAGGATGACGATATCATCCACATAGAAGAAGACAATTAATCGATCATTTGAGAAGAGGCAGCAATCCTCTGGCATAGAGGTGAAGTCTAGCGTTCTCCGATTCTTCGCGATGTGGGTGTTTTTCAACATCTGCCCAGTGGTTCGGTGGATCTGGCAGTTGAGATCTATGGATTCTTGAAGTCGGTATGGATGCTGTTGAGGTAGATGTATTGTTGATAACAGTAAAAACAGTATTAGGAAATAAATTTTGAGACTTGTAGAAGTCTGGGTGAGAATGAGAATGAGAGAATGCTTCATTGATCATTTGAAAAGGATTGGCTTTGGCATTTGCAACTGTCACAAGGTGGGCAGCTCTGTGATTTCGGGCTCGTGTACGATTATCTATCGCAGCTGTATGTGTATTGATATCAACATTGGGACCTGTATCAACATTAGGACCTGTATCAACATTAGGACCTGTATCAACATTAGGGCCCGCTGGCCCTGGCGTAGGTTCAGGTGTTGGTTTCGGTGTATGAGATCTAACGTGGGGACGTCTAGATATTTGATTTTCCGCATTAGATAGATGGCAGGGTTTGCAAAGCTCGGTGGTAAGCTTGTCCGCAGCATCTTCTTGATGGGTGATTTGAATGCCAGTTGCATCATTTGCAAGTTTTTGAATGGCGATTTTCGATGGATGTCCTAATCTCTTATGCCATGTTGACTCAGTAGCTATAGAGATCTTAGGTTTTTGAGAAGGTTTTGTGCGTATTGGCAGGTTGGAAGAAGGATGATTTGTAGAAGTTGAAGAATTTGAAGATATCGTTTTTTCAGATATAGTGATGTTAGATGTGTGTGGTGTGGTAGCTGCATCGGCTTCGGTAGTTGATTTTTCCGAGATAGTTAGTAAAACAGCTGTTTCACTATTATATTCTGTAACTAGCAACCCCCCAAATACTTCAACGCGTGCAAAGATTGTATTATCTGCGCATTTTCACAATCTGAAGTCTTTTCCATCATAATAGATGCCTTCTATATGGAAACACGGTTTCCATGCAATGATATTTGTATGGAAATTCGGGATGTAAGCCGCGTTGGTGAGATTGACATTGAACTGCTTTCCTGCTTCATTTATCATGATAGTTCTAACAGTTCCATAACCTTCAACTTTAGTGCTGGAATCGCCTGTATAGACTTCCGCATTCTCGTTCGCAGGTGTAAAGGATAGAAAATGTGTTCGATTATTGCATATATGCTGTTCCGCGCCAGTATCAAAGATCCAGGAGTTTCGGAGGTAGGAGCAAGAATGTGAAGAGTTCATCGATATTTTTCGGATTTGCTGATCGATAGATTGATGATCGATAGGTTGATGATCAATAGATTGATGATCGATAGATTGATGATCGATAGATTGAGGAACTGATTGCTTCAGAACCATTCCCCCTAGGACTGCTTCATTGGCATCTACCATATCCGTATTTGTGGATGAATCTCTAGATATCGCATGATCAATACGTCTCTTCAATTCTTGATTCTTAAGAGCTTGATCAATCTGAGTTCTCTTCTCCCCGTTTTCCTTCCATCCAGGTGGCTTCCTTGATGGATTGAGATAGTAGCACTGGGCGTATCGATGACGGGCTCCGCAGATGCAGTTTCCGAATGTCGCTGGTGATGATTGCTGAGGTCTTCCATTAAGGGTAGCAAAGTTCATAGGTTTATCTCCTTTGAGAATACCCATTTCCCTATACCGTTCCTTGAAGTCCTTAACTAACTCTATCAAAGATATAACATCTTTATCACGTCGGACATCCTTAGCCCATGCTTGTGCATAACCTGCATCAATAGCTAGGTTCGCATTTAAGAAGTCTTTCTTCAAGTTGAACTGTCCAGCTATATCCGCCTCTTTGATATCATCTTCGATGAGTGACCAGTCATTTAACCACTTTTCTATACCTCTGTTTTTCAGTGCTTTGCAGAGATCATGGTATCGGGTTCTCACATCATCTTGATAGTCCGCGGTTGTGGGTGAGAGACGATCTCTTAATGAACGGATAATCTCCTTCACATCATCATCCTCGCTGCGTACATGTCGTAGCTCTGTGGCATCCACTGTTCTCCATATGACATCTCGTATCTTTGTCATACCTTCATTCATTTTTTCATATTTCATATATTTGATTTTCCACGCAGTGACCTTGATGTCATATGCTATCTTGGCCTCCGCGGTGGCTTCTTCTGGACACTCAGGTTCCAGAGGTTCTTCTAGTTCAGAGAAGATATCGGGTTTATCAAGATTGATGAAGTCTGATACCTTCTTGTCCTTTGCATATCCTAGCATATGCTTGTACCAAAGTTTCCAATCTCCAGGAACGCTAAGGTGTACTGTCGCACTAGACATTGTCTTGTCTGTCATATCGGTTATATTGAATGGATTGAGGAATCGGTTCAAGTATTTGAGGATAGATATGATCAGAATTCAGGGTGTATATCGGTCGAGTATTTCGGAACGTATACGAGTGAGGATCTATCGTCTCAGTTCGAATGATAGTTATCAGTTCGAATGAGGACGGGAATCTGGTATGGTATAACGGTCGAGTTGATCGGACCGTATACAAATGAGGATCAATCGTCTCAGTTCAAATGATTGTTGTCAAATTCGAATGAGGATTGGGATCGGTGTATCGCGCTTCTCTTCAGATGCTGCTTACCGGGAATCAGGTATAACGGTCGATTAGATCGGACCGTATACGAATGAGGATCAATCTTCTCAGTTCGAATGATTGTTGTCAAATTCGAATGAGGATTGAGATCGGTGGTGTATCGCGCTTCTCTTCAGATGCTGCTTACCGGGCTCATAACTGTCGGATTGGGTGTCACGGATGAATATGTTGAAGACATATGAATCTTATCTGTATCAAGATCTGCTTGTTATATTATCCGTGCACTATCTAATATATCTATTTCATACAAAAGATGGAGCTATTTATAGTAAAATATATGTGCGAGCCAAGAGAGCTAGCATAAGCGAGTATTAGACGAGCGTTGTAGTAAGCTGATGATGATGAGAAATATTGTAGTAATACGATGTTGGTGGCGTTCAGTAATACGATGTTGGTGGCGTTCAGTAGTGTATAACCTCTTTTTCCTGACAAAAATCTACTACTACTGCTATTTCTAATTACCAACTGCAACAAAAAATAACTTCAGGGGATCGAATCATGGAATTGACGGGGTCACATAATAAATTAGACAACATATTGTCATTGCTTTGACTGGTTCCGCTTTCTTCGTCCAGCCACATAACTAGTTAGTTACATATTTACAGAGTACTTGCTGATGTTGAAACCAAGGAGGATCTCTGTCCACTTGCGAATGCACCACCTGCAGTTCGAGTAATAATGGACAACTGATAGGGTTAGCCGGAGGAGGCAGAAGTACGGATTGGAAATTCTGCAGCAAACCTGAGATTTGGGTTTTCCATCCTTTGCAAAAAACGATTTGCGACACCAATCAGATCCAGGGGGGGGGGTTGAGGTGTTGGAATGGATAATGGGACGCGGTGTGATAGAGCAAAGCGAGCGAGTCGGAAACCAGCCATTTAACTTAAGTTACCTAAATATTCGCAGTTCAACAGGGAAAAAAAAAAAAGACCAGTAACTAGCCGAGGTGCCAGCTGCATGTCGGATGAAAGCTTTGAGTCCGAATAATGAATATCAGCCTTTTCCACTTCTTGATATTTATGCGTGATATAGTTATCGCCCTAGAATTGGGTTTAAGCACCGTACGCAGTACGCAGTACATACAACATAAACCTACTACCAAGATACATTCTCTCTTTCAGCTTCCCCCCCCCCCCCCCCCCGGGCGTGTGGCAATCCTAATTTCGCATTTAAATAGCAGCCAACGCCGGATTATAAAAAAAAAAAAAAAAAAAAAAAAAAAAAAAAGGGGGGGGAGGAACCAGGCGAAAGGGAAAAAAAGAAGGGTAGAATAATAACTACAATAACTACATGAATGATAACCCCTCAGCTCAACCAAACAAACTCTCTCTCTTCCAACCACACAAACCTGCCAATGCGGGGTTTGATATCGGCGAAAGGCCAAAGGGGAAGAAGAAATCATGCCAAACCAAACTCCCATCTCCCATCTCCCATCCCACATCCCACATCCCACATCCCATCAACCAAGCCGGCCAAATTTGGCACACATTGGTGGGTTTCTTCGCTTCTCCGCCCTAGTCGATAGCAGTAGAAGAAACCCGTTTTTTCTTTCTCGCTACTTGCCGACTTCTATCCGGCCCTTCCTGAGAGAATAATGTGGTGCGGGTGGAAAGCGACCATCCGGCTGCTTCGGCGTAGTAGAGTAGTTGGGTACTAGGAGGTTGGTGGAAGGGGAATGTAAGATATGTACTTATGTACTGATGAGATTGCCGACCGATATTGGTCCCTAGCCCCACGGTTAGGAATTGGTTTTTTTCTTTTTTTTTTATTCTTTCTTTTTTGCTCTCATTTCTTCTATATATTAGACTAGGATTTTGTTTACGTTATTATAGGGTTGCTTGCTCTCTGCCCTCGGCTTTTCCAATCTTATACAATAGTTAGTTACCTTGCCGCGCATAATATCATAGACAGTGAAAGGAAATAAAATAAATAACTCAAAAAAAAAAGAAGCGGAAAAAAAAAAGAAGAAATGCTCAGCGAACTGACCTGGGAAGCAGTTGGTGCTGCGAAGCGGGAAGAGCTTCTCTCCTCCATCCCGGCGGAATGGATCATCCCAGCAGATATCTTCCCGCCGGCCACGCAGACGGACGTGACCAGCTTCCCCAAAACATCGGG
Organism: Blastomyces dermatitidis ER-3; assembly: GCF_000003525.1. NCBI lineage: Eukaryota > Fungi > Ascomycota > Eurotiomycetes > Onygenales > Ajellomycetaceae > Blastomyces > Blastomyces dermatitidis. Next base: position 9,404,157 of record NW_025544774.1, read on the forward strand.
CTGGTTCACTGCCTCCGAGCTGGAGATCACAGGCTCGACGGCCGCTGAAATCCTAGCAAAGACCACAACGGGCGCCTGGAGCGCTGAAGCTGTCACCCGCGCATTCTGCAAACGGGCTGCTGCTGCCCATCAACTGGTATGAACGAATGGCATTGCGAATCAATCCAATACACTATCCCTCTCTTTATTATATATCATCACAAAAACAAAGAAAAGAACAGAAAAATACCAGCTAACACATCCAACTAGACAAACTGCCTCTCCGAAACCCTCTTCCCAGAGGCTTTAAAAGATGCAAAGGCGCTCGACGCCCACCTGGCCGCCACCGGCAAGCCAGTCGGGCCCCTCCACGGCCTCCCCGTCTCGCTCAAGGACAACTTCAACGTCATGGGCAAGGACTCGACGCTCGGTTTCACGGGCTGGGTCAACGACCCGGCTACCTACAACAGCATAATGACGGATCTCCTGCGCGAGCAGGGCGCGGTGCTGTACGTCAAGACGAACGTGCCGACGGCAATGATGATTGCCGAGACGGTGAACAACGTGTTTGGGCGCACGTTGAATCCTCGCAATCGCCTGCTGACGCCCGGCGGGTCGTCGGGCGGCGAGTCTGCCTTGATTGCGTTCGGAGGTAGCCCCCTAGGTGTTGGGACGGATATTGGTACGTAGCTGTCCTTCGTCTATCCATCCATCCATCCATCCATCCAATCCTCCCCAAAAACTATAGGAACGGACAAGAAAAATAAAATAAAATAAATCAAAAGGCGCAATGCTAAAACCTCAAATAACGAACAGGCGGCTCCCTCCGCATCCCAGCCGCCTGCACCGGAATCTTCACCCTGCGACCCTCCTTCGGCCGATTCCCCAACTTCCTGACCAAATCCGGCCTCGCGGGACAGGAGTCCGTCCTCAGCGTCAACGGACCCATGGCCGCAACGCTAGACTCCATCAAGCTCTTTTCCTCCGTGGTGACCAACAGTGAGCCCTGGCTCCGCGATCCCAAGTGCATACCGATCCCCTGGCGGGCCGTGGAGCGCAAGCAGCGCCTGAAGCTGGCCGTGTTATGGGATGATGGCATAGTCCGGCCGACCCCGCCGGTTCGCCGCGCGATGAGAGAGACGGTGGACAAGTTGCGGAAGGCTGGGCATGAGGTTGTCGATTGGGACGCGACGGGGCATAAAGAGGGGAATGATATTTTGGTATGCAAAACCACACTTTTTTTCAATCCTTTATTTTATTTCCCGGGCACGATTGGGGGTGCAATGATGAAAGGTATTGAAGCCGGGGGGATGTTCTTTTTTAGGATCGCTTCTTCCTTTCCGACGGCGGCACGACCGTGCAAGATATCCTCGCCGCGACCAAAGAACCCATCCGCCCCGAGATGGACCGGTACGGCCACGCCAAGGACGGCGGCGTACAGGCGCTGTGGAAACTGCACGTTGAACGCAATAGGTTCCAGCAGAGCTACATGGAGCGGTGGAATGCGTGTGAAGGACTCGATGGGCTGTTGAGTGAGTTAATGATAATACCAAGCCATTTCCAATTTGGCAAACAAAGTGGAAGAATCTCGTGTCTTTTTTTTTTTTTTAACATCAACGACTGACTATTTATTGCGCCAGCCCCCACAACCCCCTTCGCGACAGTTGAGCACGGCCTCTTCAAGCACGTCGGTTACACAGGCGTGTACAACATCCTCGATTACTCATGTCTGTCGTTCCCGTGCGGCGTACAGGCTGATGCGGCCGTAGACGGCCCCGACGTAAACGAGACTGAACTGAGTAAAGTTGACGGCATTGTGCAGAGGGAATGTACGTCCTATTCCTCCCCCCTCCTTTCTTCTCTCTTTTTCTCTCTCTTGCTCTGCTGTTTGTTCTTCGTTTGTCTTTGTTGCGACTTGTCATCTGAAGTTGCACTTTTTTCCCCTGTCCCTCCTCACCCGCAAACAAACACACACAAACAAGCAAACACACACCAATGGCTAACGTGAAATGAAATTCAGACAACCCCTCCGCCGTCCACGGGCAGCCAGTCAGCTTGCAGCTAGTAGGCCGCAAGTTCGAGGAGGAGAAGGTGGTGATGATGGGCGAGGTTATCCTGGAGGCGCTGAAGGGGACAGCTATGAACGGAAGAGCGTAAACTCAAAGTGTCGTTCTATATCGAGTTGGATTTGATGGAGGATTTACTTATAAATAAATTTATATCATCTCATTTTTGGCTTTTCTTTCCTTTCTATATACCATCGTTATCTTATACTTTGGCCCCCAGGCCTATTTTTTTGGACATAAATAATTCTCTGGGAAAGCAATCGTCAGTGAAATTGTTTTTACCATCGTTCCAGATAAATTATAGATTGAAATGCCATACCTTCATAAGTATTAATGAACTGAAAAATAAAATTCATATCTGATACGTGAATACTCAAGGGAAGATGTTGCTAGGTAGACTTGAAGTCTTGTAGCAATGGCCCAGCCTAAATTCATCAGCTGAAGTTAACCTCCCCAAAAATGGATGATGATGTAAAAAGCTGGTTATTCACTCATTTAATCCGCCATTATACCTGATATAAACGCGAGAAATAATGAATAAATCGAAGTATTAAATAATAAAAAAAATTAACTTTTCTTCATTTATTTTGTATATTTGCTCCAAGCCGAATTGTAAAGGGGGGGGGGACAAACAAATGAGATTTGAAAAATTATCCGCAACCCAAAACGTAAACATATCAAGGAAAAACATGAGTAGAGGAAAAAGAAACGGGGGGTAAAGATGAGACAGGGGAGGAACGGTGGGAGGAGGACAGGAGGGAAAATCGCACGACGCCCAAAACTTCTTTCAATGTTTTCATCGGGGCCAGCTCTAGTACGAAATTTAGGAGAGGGGGAGGGAGGAAAGTAGAAAGTCTTCAATCGGCGGCTGTATTTTCGGTGTGAGCCAATCAATCAGACATGTTTGTTCACCAGCTCCGCCCTTTTAAAATAGAATAGGCAAGCGGAGGAAAAGGAAAAAAAGTACAATAAATAGAGAGCCGTAAAGTAAATATTGGCGGGGAAATCTGATGGAAATACGCCGGTGTATTTAACATGCTGGGTTAAGGTAGGGTAGACCGTGGAAGAAAAGGAAAAGGGAGGAAAAGGGAGGAAAAGAGGAGTAAACTCGAAAACATGCAGGCGTCCGACGGAGGTCAAATCAGCTGGAAAAATATTGGGGGGTACATGACGGTGAATCTTGTATATCGTGGTGTAATTCGTCGCAGAAACTTTAACTGTGGGAGAGGGGGAAAGTGGAAGCTTGTGCTCGAGGGTGGAAGAAAATTAGATAAAGAGGCGTGGACAACTATTCATTGATGGGTGGGTGGGATTCTGCTTCGTTCTCAAACAGACCTTCTCATCCCAGCGTTGAAGGCGCTGGAAGGAAGTTGTCCAGAAAGACATAAGTCGTTTGGGGAACGGTTCCGAGCTTATCCTTCTTATTGAGAATAGCTGAAGAGGTGTTGATATTTAAGCAACAAATTTACATATCCATACTATCTCCACCGTTGGCGAAATTGAAGGATCCTGTTGGTTGCTGGCCGGTACCCAAGGTGAAACCTGCCTGTGTCTGTTGAGGTGCAAGCTCATCAATATCGGCGCCAGCCTCCTCCTCATCTGAGAAGTACCGCTCAATGATGTTGTAAGCCTTCATGTAGATCTCCTCGTTGGCATTGTTCTGGCAGTCGTGGATCTTTTCCATACCGCCAGCCTCTTCAATGAAGAGAGCGTAACGATTCACGCTAGGCTCTCCCATTTGGGCGGCCTCCTTGTCCATCTCTCCGACTTTCAAAATGTTCTCCAGGCCATCGAGAGCAACTTGAATGATCTTGTTATCTGGGCATGCAAGGAGGTCGCAGAGTGGCTTAATGCATCCTTGAGAGACTAGATAACGTATTTGCTCCGGCTTCTGAAGGCCCCCAGATGTAGCGTTTGAGATGGCCCAGCAGGCTTCTTTTCTAGTCTTGAAATCTCCGTTCGACAAAAGGTTGATCAGCGGAGGGATGATGTTGGCATCAATGACAGCCTGAATCTGGGTAGAGTTGCCAGCTGTAATGTTGGAGATGGTCCAGCAGGCCTCTTTTCGGATACCATCTTTAGTGGAGCTGAGCAGAGAAAGAAGGGCAGGAAGAGCGCCGCAGTTGATAATCACTTGGGTCTGCACATCGTCACCAGTAACTATGTTGCCAACAGATCTAAGCGCTGGGGTCTGGACAGATGTGGAAGCGTGCATAAGCAGTTCCACCAATCGACGAGGAATACCGGCTTCGATGACAGCCTGGATTTTGTCATTTGATCCATCCGACAAATAGGAAATAGCCCAGCAGGCGTCGATCAAGACCTCGTCATCAAGCATGTATACCAACTTAGCCAGAATGGGAAGAGCGGGAAGGATCTATAATGCCAGGGGTTAGCAATTACCAAACAGAATTCATTGTGGCGTCGGACATAGAAAGGGAAAAACGAACAGTCGGCCAATCAGGCTGGGGAGTCTTCCCACGGCAGAAATTGCTCAGCGTCCATGTTGCATTTCGGAGCATGCTAAGTTTGCGCCCATCGCCAATCAATGCAAGGAGAGGACGAAGAGCTCCCGCACCAAGAACAAAGTCACGACATTGAGGACTATCACCAGCAATGTTACCAAGCGCCCAGACGGCTTGTTCCCGTACATCGGGCTCATGGCTACTCAAAAGTTCAACGAAAATAGGGACAGCGCCAGCTTCGATGACAACCTGGGTTTGCTGTGCTGATCCGGAAGCGATATTGGTCAACGCCCAAGCGGCCTCAAACTGGACCAAAGTATGGGGTGAACGCAAGAATTCGACGAACCGGCCGACAACGCCGGTTTCAATAACGCGCTCGATGGGGGGGTTCCGTTCTTTAGAAAGGAGTTTTCTGAACTTGGTGGTGGCTTGAATCTGCAAATCGATTTGATCGGAGAAAACACCCTTTACCATCTCTGGGAGCTCGACGTTAAGCTATAGAGGGCTAATTAGCAAACTCATTCTACTACAAAATTTACTACTATGGTTTCGCTTTAAAAATTCAATCTTGTGCCATCTCCTCACGCTCTTGGTTCGCATCCCGGATCTTATTATAGCTGCCTAAGCGCCAGAAGATCCTTGGCTGCGCGTCATAGCTAAATAGCTAGCCACGAAACGACATGGAAGGAACAAAACCACATTTGAAAACGAAAGACCCAACTATGTTCCAAGAGTAAGAGCAGGTAGAAGACATGCACATACCTCACTCTCAATGGTTCCACTCTCCTCATCGCTATCGTCAGGACCAAGCGCAGATTCTCCACCTACACCGATACCTCCATCGCGAGTCTGGATACCTCTCCGCTTTGCGAGGTTCTCTTCGCGCTTCTGCTTCCGAATCTCAACCTGCTGCTCCTCACGGCGGCGACGAAGTTCATCTGGCTTGAAGGAGCTCTTCGCCTTGAACTGGGTGCGACGGTGTTCTGGGATGTAGCGCTCCGCCATTGTGATGGTAGGAGGAGGGAGGGGAGAGCAGGGAAAAGAAAGACAGAGCTGGGCAGCGCAAAGAACAGGCCAGCAGCAGCGGATCTAGAAGCTGGAACAAGTGCACAAAAAGATATAAGAGAGAGAGGTATGGCTAACGCGAGCGGAGGAAAAGAGGAGATGTATGGTATTTGCAAACCTGATGTCCGGGATGGATTTGGGGGAGGGTTGTTTGGGTGGGAGAAGAGAAAATGGAAAGATTGTGATGGTGAAGAGGGGCTTTTCTGCTTTGGGTGGTTGCTGAACCAGCATGGATGACTAAGCAGGAACCCCACCACCTCTTGGACAACCTGGGGCAACTTCCGGCTTGTCGCAACGGGCTGCACACATCTATCGAGAACTGTTGCATATACATATCCTGGCGAGATAATAGGCGGGTGGGGAAAGGGATCCATTTGCTTGTATGGTCGATGTCTGGAACCATAGCCCTTCTAGCATTGTCTATACCCCCTTCCCTTGTTGACCCCCACGCGACTTGGACGCGTCCTAGCAAGGGAATTGATCCCCATATTTTGCGTGGCTCGTCAAGAGGAGAATTGAATTGACTGAGTACTAAGGCTGCTTCTGGAGACAACTCTTATATATCCCGTACCACAAGTACTTCGATTGTGGCATTGGTCTGCTCTGCAACACTCCGGCGTTGCTGATACTGGAACTTGAGCCTGTGTTTTGTACCTGTCCTGTACATGATAACAGCAGGTCTCCTGGCATTGCGACAGACGTATCAGCATCTCATATATTACGTTTGCTTTGCTACTGTCCTAATGCCAGTCTTTGAGGCGCCTAACGCTTCTAACTCTCGCCACTGACATTTTCTTTCGCTTGTCTTTGTGGTGTGCCATACCACATAATGGCCCCATCAATCCCCCCAGGATTCGATGATATCCAAACGGCGGTATCCAGAATGGACAGGATGGTGAACGTTATCGCGGTGGTAGTGGACGCCCTCCCACCAAAATTATCCGGAGGATCTTCATATGTGTCCACCTTTACACTTAAAGATCATGATCTTGATAATGAGTCATGGAACGGTCTCAAAATCCGTTACTTCAACAATGACGAATCATATCTACCAGTCCCTCAGCATGGGGATGTGGTTCTTTTGCGGCAGATTAAGGTCCGTTTCCTTGTTTCGAAATCGAACTGTGGCTCTTTCGGTCGCTGATAGCCTAGACAGGTACGGTCGTATCAAGGGGCGGTGATTGGCCTCTGTAGCCAACGGGATAGCACTCCTTGGATCATTTTCAGTAAAGGGTCCAATCCCAAGGCAGTTCCACAAGTAACAATGCGACCCGGTACTCGAGACTTGACCGCTACTGAGAAATCATATGCTTTCTCCCTAATCGGTGCGGATTACACAGTGGCTACGAGCTGCCAACCTGTTCAAGTCAATCAAGTCGCAACTTCGGTCCCATTGCGCCCACTGGCCACTAAGCCATTTACCAAACCATTTACCCCACGCCGCAGGCCAAAATTTAGCTTAATAAAGGACGCATCCTGTGGTATATTTGTCGACCTTGTTGTTCAGGTAGTGAAAACTTACCCTGAAGATTATCAAAGATTTCTTCTCTATGTAACCGACTATACCCAAAACAAACAGCTTTTCAATTATTCTTCGGAGGAAAGTGGTCCTCGCGATGGCGACGAATACGGCTACACGTCACGCCCTAGGAGGGACTGGCCCGGACCTTACGGCCAAATGACATTACAAGTTACTCTCTGGGAACCACATTCATATTACGCAAGGCAAAACATCAAAGAAAATGATTTTGTTGTACTCCAAAATGTCAATATCAAAATAGGAAGAATGAGCGGCGTAATGGAGGGCAGCCTTCACACAGATCGCCATTTCCCCGAGAAAATCCAAGTGATACCCATCAATGATAATGATTCCGACGAGGATTTAAAGAAGCTCGTGAAGCGGAAACTAGAATACTGGAAGAGGATGAGAACAGAGAATCCGGGTCATCATGGCAATGATGTCAACAAGCGGAAATTGGCGGATGATGATGAGCAACCACGAAATCTATCTAAAAAGGCCAAGAAGCGGCTAGCGGAGCAAAGGAAGAAGCAAGAGGCGAAAAGAAAGCGGGAGGAAGATCAACTAGAAATAACAACTTCTTTCCAGGCGAAGCGGGATCAACTCAACGATTACAGTACGTGTTGACAACGCCACATTTTGCGATCTACACATCAATGGGGGGAAACAAATCAGTAACAATAAATACTAACATTCAATCTACAGTCCGCGCAAACAACCCCTCAGTCCCCTGCCGCTCAATATCGGACATTCTCTTCAATGAATCCCACACCAACATCTCCCCTGACGGAATCAAATACCGCCTCCCCTTCCAAAATCTCCGTTACAAAGCTTCTGTCCGCATTGTCGATTTCTTCCCTCCCAAGTTAGAAGATTTTTCCGTACAGTATGATGTGGAGCGTGCCATGCTATCAGACACCGAAGGGAGCGTGTCGGGCACTGACGATGATAATAACGAAACCGGCAGCCGCAAGCGATGGGAATGGAGATTTTGTCTCCTGGTCGAAGACGCGGGACCAGGCACTCATTACAACCGTAGCGGGCCACGGGAGCGCATGAAACTCTATGTAGGAAATAACGATGCTGTGTTCTTACTTCGCCTCGATGCTGTGAAGTATGATTTTCCCTCCCCCTTTTCTTTCAACAAAAAACCTTGATTATGCGAAAAATACAAAGAAATACAAGCTATAAATACTCACTAAAATCACTATTATAAAACCAAATCAGCCTCCGCAAAAACCCCGCTGTGCTTTTCGACCTCCGTGAAAAACTGTTCATTCTTTGGGGCGACCTAGAAGAACGCAAGCGTGCGAGCATGGCAGTAGCGCAAAGCAGCAACAGCAGCAGCGACAACAACGCTGGAAGCAACGACGATCCCAACCCTGATCCCAACAACCAAATCATTACCGCGTCAACGAAGCCATTTGTCTGCTGTATTAAAGAGTTTGGCGTTAAGAGATCACGTGCGTCGGACGAGGGGACTTCAGATAACGACGATAGTGATGAATGCGGGCTTGGGTGGGAAAGGCGGTTTTGTATGTTCGGTACCACGATTGTGTAATGGGTATATACTATATCTACATGGGATCATGTTAGTTTTGCGCCCTCGTTTTCTCTCCCTTTTTTGCTTTCCTTCCTTGCATTTCTAGTATATACATATATATGGAAATTAGTAGCGATGGCGTTTCGGAGGTATATGTGTATCATCACGGGAAAAAAGCCTATATAAATTATTCAGGAAGGTTAAGTTTAGATACGTCTAATGGGAATGAGAAAAAGTCTTTAGATACGAATCTTTTTTCGCACGACAATTAGGGCAATGCTTTCTCCAATTCGTTTTTCCCGGAGCATATAATTCATTGCTCACTGTAACGAAAGTCCTCCTCTCAACCTACCCTCTGTCCCGATCGTGGAATCATAGGCGTGTGTCAATATCATCATTATAAGATACGGGGATTATCAGAGAATGACTAGGGGAAATACTAGGGGAAATACTAAATTGAAATAAAAGTAAAATGGAAGAGGGTTGGGAAAAGAGTGAGACGATGTAAATAAAGTGAAACGATGTTTCCATCCATTTGATACATGACTTTAAATTAAAAATATCTTTAAAAAATTCAGAAGGGAACAAAGGTGAAAAGAGAGACTCCATAGATCCGTCCATCCACCCACTAAATTCCATTCCCATTCAACCCAGCTTACTTAAAAAAAAAAAAAAAAAAAAAAAAAAAAAAAAAAAAAAAAAAAGAGAGAGAGAGAGAGAGGAGAAGGAGAAGAGGAAGGAGAAGAAGAGAGAACAAGCAAGGCTGCTGACCGTTTGATTCTGAAAGAAGAACCAACAAACACAAAAGAAAGGGCGCAAGGGCCAATGGAGAGAAAATGGGAGATTTCAAAGACAGAAGAATGTCGGAGTAATGGATAAACCGGGTGCATAATAATAATGGTATTAAAATGATCGGTTTCGCCCAATTCTGAGTTGAGGAATGAGTGAGTAACGTAGGCGGGAATAGACAAAGGGGTGGCCTTCATTGTCGTCTCCAAAATACCACGGTGTGTGTTTTTGCGTGCGGGTTGGTTTGAGGCATTTTGGGCAATTGGGTAGAGGTAGAATGGATAAAATAAGAGAGAGTAAAGAGTAACTTGGGTGGAAAAGCGGTCCCGTTTCCGTCCGCAGAGTAGGTTGGTTGAGAGCTTAAATGCAGCACATGTAATATACTCAGCTCACCAACCACTCCAGCATCCAGAGAAGGCAGAAGCTTCCAACTTCCTTTCCTCTTTATGAAATGAATAAAACATAAACGCAAGAGAAAGAGATTGTCACGTTATACCTTCGTGACTTTCACGATTGTAGTATCGATTCCGTGGGCGGCGGTGTCGAATCGACAATTCGAGCCCCAGTAGCAATCTTTCTTGCCTACCTCACTCTGCGGACAGCGATGGCCATATATACAGCCGGGATCATCGCACTCCGTGCCGAACCGACATGGCGTCATCCGCGCAACCGCGTGCAAGACGACACGCTCATTCTTCGACAATTTATGATCGTGAGTGTGGTAGCAGCTTAAATTGGGACAGTCACCAAGCAAATAGTATAAGTTACATAATTTTAACTTCTTCACTCGATTTAATTCGTCCTTGGGGATAGTTTTGAAATCTAACCGGTCGATGCGTTCGCCGTATTTATTGCGCTCAACCTTGGATGGTGCGGGGCTGCTTGGTTTCGAGGCTGTTAAATCGGTAAATGGCCCCTGGGCTCCCGCTGCCGTGGTTGCGGCCCATGTTGGCGGTGTGCTTGTTCCATTCGACGGGATGGTCGAGTTGGACGGGATGCGAGCAAGGCCGTGGTTGCCAGGCGTATTAGGCGATAGGGCGGATAGCGGTGCAGAAATTGGGGTAGGGATGGAGTTATTATTCGTCCCATTCCGGTCATTCCATGAAGGTGGGTTCGTAATTATCTTTGAGGTCCGGAAAAGCTCTTCAAATTTAGTTACTCTGTAAGAAGCTCCCATAGGTACTAATTCTCGTTCGAATGGGACGCCTTCGATTAAGGATATTCGTCCAATAAGGTCGCGATCCGCTAACGTATCTTCAAGCAGTCTCGCATAGCCGTTATCATGAGAACAGCCGAGGAATATTTGGTGACAATGGCAATTGTATAAATGGAGCTTAAAAACCTCTTTGAAGACATTTTGAAGTTAGTAAACGTCCTAAAATGGCTACTAGAGTAGGGGGTGGGTGAGGGAACCAGCATACCAGCGAGCTTATCATCGGCTCTATCTTTACCACTACCCACATCAACGAAATCAAACAAGAGCCTACTCCCATTGAATCCACGAGTAAATTCTTCAATTAGGCCTGGACGTTCAACAAGACCAGCTTTATAGCATGCATCAGCTAATCCTCTGACGTTTGCATATACCCGAGCTATAATTTTTGGCGATGGTATGTTCGGAAAAGTTCGAGACGCATAGTCACGGATTGCAGCCCAGAGCTGATTCGCAGCGTCTTTACCACCCTGTTCACCTTGTTGCAGAAAAGAGTCCTGGAATATCATGCCATCACCATCGAGAAGAACGAGAAGAAATGGTTCTTGTTCCTACCACAACCAACAAAGAACTGACAGTTAGACCGACGGGGGATATCGTATATAGGTATGGGGATGACAAAACCGCACCATCACAGTTTCCATAGCAGTTATCTGTTTCATAAGCTCCATTTCATGCATTTGCACTTCACGATTAAAACGGGATTCGCGTTCATGGTCTAATCGGGTTTGTTGATATGCATTTTCGAGCTCGGCAACCCGCCGTAAAAGATCCTATTTAACCAATATGAGAAGGCAAAGTCAAAGTAGAGAGGTGGGCGGAGATTAGCACTTCAATTAACTCATTCTTTGACTGTTCAATCGCTTTGACCTGCTCGTAACGCTGGAAAAACTCCTGGGCTGTGGAGCTAGCCATCTTGTTTAAGCTGAGATGTGCAGCGCGCGTGCTGAGTAGATGGAGGGAATGTTTACCGGCAGGGTGTGAGAAAGGAGAAAAACAAGTCGGACTAAAGGGTTAGGCTATAAAAAGGGCAACAATATAAATAGTAAGTCAGCTGTCAGTATATCACCCACAGTATGGTGATAATAATATCAGCTCGATGATTCCGTACCGTTCACTCGAACCTGCGTAGCGCCAATCCGCGTCTAATTCCGCGTCTAACTCCGCGTCTAATTCCATCAAGCGGCGCAAGTTGGGCTGCTGACTCATCACGCTTACAAGGTTTCCACCGTTCTGATGTGACATACGTGGAAATTAAGCTCAGCGTTCCCATACATTAGGGGACTGGCATTTCTAACTTCCTTCTTCAATTCCCACTCTATCGCTCTTTTTCCCTCTCCCCCCCCCTCCTAATCTCCTCCCTATACATTTAATAAAACTATCATCGCCAAAATGGGGAAACTTGGGCTGCTGTCAGCTGTGCTGCTCTCGTTGCAAGCCGTCCTGGTTCGCGGGGATTCTGTGAGTTATTTTCTATGCAAATGTCCTTTCGCGGCGAGGCACCTGCTGATACGAACCCGTGATTTCAATAGCCCGCTCAGCCTGCTGCTGAGGAAGTCATAGCCCCAACATTGAATGTTAGCGTTTCGGCTTCTTTTCCCAACTCCGAGATCTTCGGAGTGACGCTCGTAAACGGCAACCCGACTCAAGCTCTTCTCACCATCTCCAACAATGAACCTGATCCAGTGACGTTGAACTTGATCGCAGGAAGTCTATGGACAGTTGATCCTGCGGGAGAGCCTGTTCAGAATGTCCGCAACCTCACTTCTTCCCGCTACGATGTTGCGATCCCCGCTGGGGGCCAGCACTCGACGGGATATGCCTTTGTCACTGAAATGCACCCCCAGGACTTGAGATTGCATCTGGCCGCCGTTATCTCCAATTCAAATAGCATGGCATTTACCGTCCAGGCCTATAGCGGCACCGTTAGTATCGTCGAGCCGGAAACGAGCATCTTTGACCCTAAAGTGTGAGTATTTCCTGTCTCCCAACTTTGCTTCACGGCATGTGCTAATGTCGCATACTATTTCCCAGCCTCTTCCTCTGGTTCTTCCTCCTATCCGCCTTCGTTGGCACCGTCTACTTCGCCTATACCATCTGGATCGCTCCATACTTCCCCCAGAAACGCAAGGGTGGCGACAGACCGAAGAAATCTTTCGGACAGACCAAGAGCGAGACATCTGAGCATGCCTCCGTTTCTGGAACCGAATCAACAGGTGTCGCGTCTGGAAAAACCTATGACACTGAGTGGATCCCTGCCCACCACATTCACCGACCCGAGCCTCGAAAAGTGAAGAGCGGAGGCCGGGCGAAGCCCAAAGCTTAGTGCGATCCTTTGACCAGACAATTACCTATTTGGATGATATAATATGCCATCAAACGATCTATATGGCGATTGTCATTTCTTTCCGGAGTCCGGTTAAAAAAGAAGAACAATAGTTGATATAGTTTGGAACGGATCCTCCAAAACCAGCGATAACAATATGCGTCTTGTGGAGAGCTCCCTTGACCCAAACGGGATTGGTAGCTTTCCGCGATGCGACTTTGTATTAGTACATTTGGGTTCGGTATCTTGTTCCTTTCTTTCCATTTTAAATTTGTATTACTTATCAAATAATATATATTCGATCTGGGTTCATACGGAAAGAGGAAGAATATTTCGTGGTGTTTGTTCGATATTCCCATGGCATCTTGAAAATACAATTTTTATTATTTACCCTAAGGTCCGCAATTCTTTAGCATCAAGCCATGATGAGATGTTGAGCCAATGTATATAATTTACCTCCAGCATACACGACGGAACCCTGAGTGAGGGATTGGGAACAATAAACATTAAAATAAAAAATATTATTATTCGTCAGGCAAGCATTGGTCAAAGTGCCCTCCAAGCTTGAAACTCCTCTTCCAGATGGGCCTTCAGCTGCTGAAATTTATTGCCAAACATTTTTCCGCACCTCCAGCACTTAAAATCGAGCCTCAAATACCCTTCCCTCCCCGGATGCCTCCGCACATCATCCTCCGCCAACGGAAACTCCTCAATATCGACGAAAAAAGGGGTTGAAAAGCTATTATAATGTTTCCGATGTCTGAGGCATGGGCTAAACCTATCTACGGCAAGAACATGTATATGCAAGTGGTTCATAGAAGGGTGCGCATGGATGCCGCACATAATCTCCTTCTCCCAGTCGCGACCGGCTGGCAGTTCGTCGGGCGGTGGATCCGCATCCATAGCTTGCTGGCGCGCGATTTCTTGTGCGGAAGTTGTGCTGTACATCCTCCGTAATTCCGCAGCTGCTAGACGTTTTAATTTCTTCGTCTCTTTTTGGACCTTCTGAAGGAATTCTGGGTCTTCCAAAGCTTCGAAGGGGTGTAGGCGTGTTTTTGCTGGATTGCGTGGTAGGAGGAGGAGGTGGAGCGAGGACTTGGGGTAGCGGTCATGGACGGCAACGAAGTCATCGTTATAGTAGAGGACGACGGAAGGGGGAAACGCTGAAGGATTTTCGATATAGGGGCCTAGGTTATCACGGGAGTTGAATACGTTTGAGAGCTTGTGAGAGGCGGATATTGGTTGTAGCGGCGGTTTGGTTTTGGGGGCCATAAGTTCGGTAACTGCAAAACAGGGGTGAGATATCAGTTATAAATGGATGGGATGCTCAAAATAAATATGGGATAATACAAGCATTCCGGCTCTGCTCTGTTTGATTTGAGGGCGCTTCTGTTTTATGCTCCACTGGAACATTTCCGGCGCTGGAGCTATGCGAAGAGCTCTTGCTCATCGGCTAAGGGGTCGGTTAAGGAGTTAAAAGTGTTAGTAAAATGTTTTAGATATCTGTAAGGGTTTCATGAAACGGTCATGTCAACTGCAAAAACATAGGGCTGATAATATCAACTTCGCAAACGGATATTCTGTCACCAGCTCAAGGTCTTGGAGGATAACGTTGTTGTGTTGTAATCTAACTACGCGAGTTACACTAAATAGGTTGTCTGTAATCTAACTACGCGAGTTACAAAGGTTGGGGTGGCACGTGACTAGGGTAGGTGTAGTAATCACCAACACCCCCCCTTGCTACACCGTGGCCTATAAGCCGCCACCCGGGGCCTCCCCCATCCTCAAATCTTTCAAAAATGCAATAATAATTAATTACATCAATCAGACCCTGATTTCCTTATTAGAAAAGGCGTCTGTACAGTAATAATCATAAAAATCAAGAAATACATGCAAAATTCACTGATTCACTGTATTATTATTATCATTCAATCATTTCTTTCTGATCTCTTTCAAATCAATTCTTTTGATAAAATCTTCAAACACAGGCTTCATCAGTAACTTGGTGAGCTCATCAGCTATGTTCACTGTAGAATTAACATGTTTTATCATGATTTTCTCTTTTTCAATCAAATTATAGAGAATATGATATCTAATCTCAATGTGACATAATCTTCATATTAAGAATTCCTTCTTTGCTAGATCAATTGCTTCATTATAATCAACTTATAGATGTGAGTATATTTTTACTTTTTCATCATTTATCAACTCAGTATCATATAATATATTATTTAATCAGATTATCTTATAAGCTGTTTTACTAGCTGTAATATATTCAGCTTCTGTGATTAATTTGATAATAGATGTCTGTCTCTGTAAACATCATGAGATCAGTGACTCATTAATCAATATAACATAGTCAGTAGTTAATTTGTATTGAGAATTCACCTCTGCTCAGTCCGAATTGCAGTATATCACAGAACTAGACTAGCTGCCAGAATCATGAATTTCATATTTAATCTCATTTAATCTGGTCTCATACATTTCTTGATATGAATCTCACTGAGACTAATCATTAAATAAACATGTAAAGTGACTATATATCAGATCTCAAAATGAAATCATGACTTGAAAAAAATAAGAAAGTGATCTCATTTGATTTCATTTAGTTTCATTCTTAGTATAAAGTTACTATTTTTAGACATTTTAAGATTTTTTTTAGACTATTTTTAATTTTTTAAAAAGTAATGCTTTTTGATAACACTCAAATGAGATTTAAAGCTATTTAAAGCAATAAAAATAATTTAAATTGAGAAGTGAAAATCATGATCTCATTTGAAAAATGTGATAAGAGTAGACAGTAAGTCTCACTGAGATAGTATGAAACTACTATCTAATGTTAGAACTGTGTAATAAGATCTGTTAAATTGACAATGAGACTATTAAAAATTCTGGTTCTGATTTCAGACACGGTTACACAGTCAGTCTACATAGAACTCAGATCATCTTCTATCTTCTTCTTATATAATATACTATAGTTTTTCATCTTCTTAACATAATATAGAACATGCTTCAACACTGCTCAACATGCTTTGTATAAATGTAAGTTAAAACATGAGAGATAGTTGATTATAAATACCAGATCTGATCAGCTGCTTAAGATTAAATACTGTAATAATCTTAATTCTTGATAATATCTTATAGCTGTAAAGTTATTATTTAATTTCTTTCTCTCATCAGGTGAGAATTTCAGTTATATATTAGCTATCATCAGAGTGTCAGCTGAATTTATCTTATTTATATTAAAATCTTCAAGAATCTTCTTAATATAACAGCTCTGTGTAATCACTAGATTGTCATTTCTCTAACATTTAATCTTCATTTCAAGATATGACTTAATCTCTTTAATGTTCTTTATCTTAAGTCTCTTTACAATCTCTCTTAATACTCAGTCTAATTACTATTCTTAAGATTCTATCATCTGATAATTATTAATATGCAATATCAGATAGATCTTGTGAACAGAGTGATATAAAAATTCACTGTTATAAGATAATATCTTAAATCTCAATATAGTCAGATACTCTGTTATAAGAAAATATTATATTCTTATAGCTTACTTCATTTCATATAGACTCTGACAGAGTAATCTTATCAAGTCTTCTCTGTTATACTTAACATCTGTGAATAGTTGTATATAGATCATCTCATTCTGTAATAGTATATTATTCAAAAACACAGATACATAGTTAATTGATTTGATCTTTCATTCTTTGATAGTTGATATAGTAAATAAACTGTGTAATATAGACTCTGATATCACTGCAGTATATAATCTTGTATAATAAATACTCTGCTATTGTGGCGTGCTTCCGCCCTCTATTCAAGTCAATTCTCTATTCAGCTCTAGCTTCCGCTTCATCCCTTGCTGTTTTCTGAAGCTTTCACTTCTATCTTCTCTCTCTGCTCTTTTCTTCATATGTGATCACTTCTTCTATGAGAGCTTTCACTTCTTCTCTACAGAGCCTTCATTCTTTTCTTCATATGTAATCACTTCTTCTATGAGAGTGTCTGCTTCTTCTCTACAGAGCCTCTGTTCTTCTCTTCATAGACAATCACCTCTTCTACAAGAGCTAATCTCTATAGAATAATCACTGTATATATAAGAGTGTACACTCATCTCTCATCTTTAAGAGAATAAGACAAGTTTTTACTCTTATATCTGACTCTATGTAGTGGTGTATGCTACAATTTAATAGCATGTCTTGTTAAGAATCAAGTTCTTCTAGTCTCTTTAACTTTCACTCTGCCCTTGATATACATAGCACTGATAATTGAACCAGGCTGCGGACACTGAGAATTGACTAGTCAGTAATCAGTCTGATTAGTTACTCTATCTTCTTTTGACACTGCAGCTAGTGATTGGTCTGATCTGCAGTTATTTGAATCTATCTCATTTAATACTACAGCTGGTGATAGATCTGGCTGATAATCATTTGAGCATCTTTCACTTCAGAATATTATAGCACTAGTGATTGATCTAGAATATAATCACAGTCATGATAAACTCATCTTCACACTCTTATACAACTTCATCAGCTCTGTCACAATAATGAAGCAGAACAGATGAATTACTCAGAGTAGCTTCTATCAGTCACTCTCTTTCACTGAACTGAACAAGTCTATCAGTGAAATCAAATGACTCATCTGAGAATTCACTGATAAACCTGACTCAGAATGAACTTACTCACAAGCAATGACTGAAAAGTATGCTATTATGATTGTGAAAGTCTGGCAGAACACAGACAGATGATATGAGAGTGTTAAAAGTCAAGTGACATTATACAATTATATCAAAGTGAAAGGCATTCTTATAAGTGTATCAGTCAGATGTTACAATGACATAAAAATGACTCTTAACTTCACTTCAGTAGTGAAATGAAAGAATGTCATTGATTTCTGATTGCAGGCCTTCTGCACAGATGTCACAAAGAATACTAAGAAGAGAAGTTTGATAGTCTCAAGCTTTTATAAATTCAACTGTCAGAATCACACTTCTTCTGATGAAGCAGTAATACTAGATACAATTGAGAAGTTAGAACAGCTAGAAGCCTGACTGGCCTGATAAGAGAGTGAGCTCAATGAATATGAACATCAGCTTGATCAGCAGAAGAAGCAGTTGAATGAGTGTACTGCTCTTGTTAATGAATATATCAGCAAACTTCAAGAGAATCTCAAATGATTGACAGATGAAAGAAGCAGATTGACAGAAGTGTGAAATAGCTTTCATGCTGAGAAAGCCGCGCTCATCACTTAAAGACAGGAGCTGGACTGTTGTCAGCAGACAGACTGTTCAGCTCAGATTAACAGAACAGATGTCAGAGCTGACAATTCCCTTAACAAGTCTGCACAGCAATTAGATGTCTTCTTTAAGAAAGGCTTTGAATCATCTTCTAGAATCTAGCAAACACTGATAATTTCACAGAGACTGCGCGGTGCTGAAGACAGAACATGCTGTTATAATCTAATAAGAGACAGAATTAATTTTCTCAGAGAAGCTAACACTGTGCATTTTACTTATGACTCAGAGAGAAATCAGATGCACAGAAACCAGGCATTCACTCACAATAATCTTAATCTTTCACTTAATAGTGAACTCTGTTCATTCACATGAAGTGATGATAGATCAGCAAGATTACAGACTGATAACATTATGCTATTCAACTCAGTGAAAATGAATATAATAACATTTATCAGTTGCTTGAAATTCATTACCATGCAGAAGAGAGATGATGTGATTCTCTGCATGTTCTCTCTGTGTCTGAAGAGTCAGGTGTTGAAATGACATAACAGTCTGTCTATTAAAATGAGAAAGAATATGAACATCTCTCTCTCTATCACTGTCAATGAGTTAAAACACAAGTTCCAGCTATCAGAAGAAGAAGCTTGAATGAAAGCTCAGACTCTGTATTTTTTCTTTGAGAAGTTGAATGAACTGTTTCTGATATTATACATCTCACAGAAGATTAACTTACTGTGAGCTGCTGCAATCTCTGACTCTGTTATGATAAAGAGACTCTTGTGAGAGGGTTTAGAGTTCAATCTTTTCTTGATCACACTGCTCATTCCTGCTGAACAATTGAATAACTTCTGATGATGAATTAGAGATAATAAGTCAGCTGCCTGATGTGTCTGAACTGATCAGAAGACTCAATTCACTGACTACATGTGTAGTTTCAGACATTTTAAACAGAATAATGACTGCTGTCTGTATCATATCTCTCTGTCTAAGCAGACAGAAGCTACAAAGTCATCTGTGTCTACTGCAGAGATAGCAGCAATTCTCATGAGTGTCTTTACAATGAGTAAGTTATCAATTCAGTGTACAACAGAAGAAGGAAGATCATCAGTGCCTGCAGCAGAGTGCTACATCTGTGAAGACTCTCATTACATCAATCACTGTCTTAAAAAAGAGGAGAACAGTGATCATTCAGTGAATCAAGTCAAACTGAAGAGTATCAGAGAAGATGATAATGAGCTGCTGAATCTAGACCTCAGTCTAGATTCTGACAGTGAGTTGGAAAAATAATCAGTGAGATGAGCACTGAGAGACTCATCTCATCTACAGACATTTTCTCAGATGATTATTGAAACATCTTTAATGCTGATATATATGCAGTTGCAGCGTGTGATATCTCTATAAGTGATTGAGAATACATTAGCAGACTACAGTATTTGTCTTACATCTTTCTCACTATTTTCATCATTACACCATAAGGCGATCTCTCTGTTTATATAAATACAGACACAGGTATATCACTTATCAACACAATAATAGCAAATCTATTCTTCTCTCATTGTCAACTGACCTCTATGCTGCATGATCAATGTGTGAACATTCAAGAAGTTGACTTGAGAGCTGATGAATCAAATCTATTCATAATAACAGATCTCATCTTGAGAGTGAATGATGATTCTCTTTTCATTGTTAAAGATGAATTTCACTTAGTGCAATATCTTGAATGCAATATAATCATAGCTAATGATGTATTATCATCAGTAAAAGCAACTATCAATGTTCACAGTGAACTTGTTACATTTCACAGAAGATATTTCATAAATGCCAAGATCATCAGAGATGCTATCTGCGCGGGTAGACATCTGTCAAACTCACAGCCACTTCAGCAGTGAAAGAAGATTGCTATTTGTATTATCAATGCTGACATCATTCATCATTCTGACTGAGAAGACTCTCTGTTTCCTATCTTGTACATCAAATTACATTTGGCAGATGTGAAAGATCAGGATAATTCACTTCAAATTCCCACAGCAGACACTCTCACTGAGTGAGTTCAAGTGAATGTATCAGATCACTGAGTGGCAGAAGATTAAGCAGTTATTCAAGTGATCATTGACTGACATCACAAACTATTTAGCTTCAGCCTAGGCTTATTTTCAGATAATGTTAAGATGTCACTGCAGTTCATTGATGAGAGCAACTTTTCCAGCCTGAAACAGAGACTCTATTCTCTGTCTCAAAGAGATTATGAAGTCACTGACCAGATTCTGAACTCACTTCTGTAAGATAGAAGAATTAAACATGTTTCTCTCAGAGACAGAAATCTCATTGCTTCACCTGTCTTTGTGATCTGGCTTAGAGAGAAGTCAAGAGTGATGATTGATTTGTGAAAAGTAAACACACACTTACTTCTCAATGCATACTCTCTACTGATATAACAAGATATGTTGCAATCACTCAGCAGTTCTATGATATTCTCATTCATGAATATTTATCAAGGCTTCTTTCAATAAGCAATTGAACAGAGTGATTATTTCAAAATCATGTTTATAATCTTACACTGAGATCTTGAACATTTTACAGTTACTACAATGAGATTGACAACCTCACCTGAGTTCTTTCAACAGTGTATGAAGAAGATTCTAGTGAAATTCCTATGACAATTTGTGTTAGTCTATGTAGATGACATCATCATCTTCTCTCACTCACTGAATGAATATCTTCATTATATGCAGCAAGTCTTCACAGCTCTTGAGATGTCTGAGATAATAATGTCATTAACTAAATGTCATTTCACATACTTCTCAGTGTGTTTGCTGAATCATCATGTCAGCTAACTAGATATATCTACTTAAGAAGAGAAAGTAGCTGCTATTACTAATCTAGTCTTCTCTATAACACTCAGAGAACTAGAAGAAATCATCAGCCTCTTCAATTATTATTGTGATTTTGTCAGTTTTTATGCAGATCAGATGAAAGTATTAGAGACTCTCAAGATTAAGTTGCTGTATAATGATTCAAAAATAGGTCAGAAAAGAGTGTCATATGCAGCTAAGACTAAGTTAATGAAATTTGAGAACTCACTGCAGTTTCACACTCTGCTCGCGGAAGCCAGACATTTGTTTGACATGATAAAGCAAGCCTTGATGAACGCCTTCACTTGGGCATATTCTGACTTTAAACATCTCTTCATATTGTATGTGAATGCCAGCAAGTAAAGAGGTATCAGAGTAGCTCTACACTAAGTCAGAATGAATAATATTGAAAGATCTGTTCTATTTCTCTCTTACTGATTGAGTGCAGCTGAAAAGCGCTACTGAGTAACTGAATTGAAGTGTCTTAAACTCATATGAGCCCTGCGGAAATTACTGCAGTATTTAGATGACAAGTTTACAGTTGTCATGAATTATGTTGCTCTTGTGTTCACTTTTCAGTTGTTGGCAATAGATTATTGTAGCAACTGACTGATGAATTGAGCCTTAGTTCTAAGCTTATATCTTTCATGAATGACAATCTGCTATCACAAGAGCATCACACATGCTAATGCTGACACTCTATTCAGATTATGCTGTCTAGATAATAATTCAGAAGAGATTCTCTCTGAAGAGCAGAAAAAAATCTATCAGATTATCATCAATTAGACAGATGAACTAATGACAGACACATCTTCAGTGAAGATATATATGATTTCAACTACAGTGATAGAGCTCACTGATGAATTCAAAAAGCAACTATACTGAGATATTTTTCACAACTCAGCATTGAGAAAGGTCTTTTGCAAGATCAGTCAGAAAGAGTGATATCAGTCATTTACAGTGCAGAACAGACTATTATTCTTTGAAGAATTACATCTCTGTATTCTCAAATCACTGGCATGAGATGTCATCTATATATGTCATAACACAGCAGGTCACTCTAGTCTTCATTGAATGAAAAACCTTATTCATCAGTTCTTCTTTCTTTCTCATATCTGAAAGAGAATTCTGGATCATCTATCACAATGTCTCAATTATCAACTAGTCAAACTGCTGAATCACTTGTCAGAGGGCAAATTACACCTCATCTTACTCTCAAAACAGCTGTTTGAAGTTCTTTCAATTGATTTTATTACAGGATTATCTGTGAGCAACAATTGTGACACTATATTAACAGTCACAGACAAATTTTTAAAAGCAGTAATTCTAATTGTAGAACAGAAACAATGAGATACTTCATAATGAGTGAAAGACTTCTATAAGAAGATAGTCTGTTGCTGACAGTTCTCACTGATGATTATTTCAGATAGAGATCTTAAATTTACATCACAATTTTGAAAGTTAGTTCTTCAACTCATGAGAATTAAGACATGAATGACAACTGTCTACAACTCTTACTTAAATGATCAAAGTGAGTAAATCAATCTCACAGTTGAAGTCACATTGTGAATACTTCTTATAGATGAATATAAAGCAAATTGAACTGCTCTGCTTGAATAAGTGAAAAGAGTGTTAAACTCAGTAGCTGCATAGTCAGTAATAATCTCTCTCTTTGAATTACTCACAGGTGTAAAGTCTAGATGGCTGTCATTGAATAATGAGAAAGCTCTGCTAGATGTAGCTGAGTTCATTGTCATATGAGATATGATGCAGTAAGATGTTCTTGACTTATACATTCTGATAAAAGCTAGAATGACTGAGTTCTTTGACTGATTTCATTTTCAATCAACTATTCAGATTGATGATTGAGTCTTCTTGAACCTCACTTAAAAAGCTCAAAAGAACTACATGTTAAAAGAGATGTTTAAGCTATCACTCTTATGAGTAGGCTCATTTCATATTCTTCAGAAAGTATCAGATGCTGTATTTCAATTGAAACTGCTAGCTGATTGATGAATGCACTCAGTAATCTTCATTATTCATCTGAAAAAGACTGTGTTAACAGAAGTGAATATGAAGCACTTATCATCAGAATCAGTACTTATTAATGATCAGTCACAATTTGAAGTTGAAAACATTATAAGAAAGTGCACAGAGAACAGTAAGACTTATCTTCAGATTAAGTGAAAGAGATATGAAAATCTGATCTGAGAGTCTCTTGAAGTCATTGCATAAGACACTTCACACCTGGTCAAGGTCTTTATGACCAAGAAGTCTTGTGATCAGCCGAGTAAATGATAGAAAGAAAAGTAAAATAGAGACAGAGTGAAAGAAAGAAAGGAAATATATTGCAATCTAATTTTAGCTATTAAATGAGAAAATAAAGAAAACAAGAAAATCATCATCTTTCACTCTTTTCATCATTTCATTCTGTCTTTTCTTATCAATCATCTTCAAGCTCTTTCTGCAGCTTGACCTTCTGCTCAGTGAGACATGCATCTCAAAATGCAACATCTGCTGATAATTTCTTATCTACAAGATTGCTGAAACACACCTCACTGAGCAACTTAAAGAAATGATTATTGATCACAGTATTCCCTGCAGCTGAAATCACATTGATAAACTCAGCTATCTTGTTCAGTTCCTTTCACACAGCCTGAACAGTGTTCAGATTATACTTGTCAAGATTAGGCAGTCATCTCAGCATCTTCAGATCTTGAGCTCTACAATTGATCATGTGATCTTCAGAAGACAGAATCAATGACTGTTATACACTGCTCATCTTAGCCTTGTTAATCATCTTAGCAGAGGTTGAATGACTTGTCTTCATCTCACTGTCTGTCTTCACAGGTGTTGAGATGCTTCACTCACTGATTTGAATGCATTTCAAGAGTTTTGATGCAATCAGACTCAATATCTTATGCTTAAAAGATGTAGATGTTCTCTTTATTAGAACTATAATTGAATTGTTCTTCTTCTCTGTATCACTGATCTTAATAATGTTATTAACATTCATCTTCTCAGCTACAGTCTTTTCAAATCTAGGCACACTCTCTTCAAACAGCAAGTTATCTGTGTTTTGTCTGAGTTTATATCAGCTATGATAATTTAAAGAGTAGCAGAACCTCTTATTTTCTCACTGATAGTTAATGCAAGTGTCATGTCCTTGCTGTGTCTGTTTGTCATCTGCAGAGATGATCACACATTTCTTAAATCATCTCTGACTCTTCACACAACACTGACATGACATAGAAGCTATTTCTCTGCAGGTCTGCAGAATAATGATATCTTAATTAGTGAAATTCTTAGAATTAATGATCTGTGAAGTGATTAGCTCATCATTATTCATTTATCAGTACAACTTTCACTTAACAGATAACTATCTCAAATCTTTAATCAATCACTGACTGAGTAAAATGAAAAATTCATGATTGATAAATGACATCTTCTCACTACATTCTGTGAGTCTTTCAATGATTGAGACAGTATTTGCAAGCCTCTTCACAGTCAGGTTCTGCATGATTGACATGCTCAGATGAGTGAGCTTGTCATTCTGCTGAAAGTGTAAGTCAGTCTTGTTATTGTGATGCAGATGTCTTATACATATTATGTTATACAGTTAAGGCATCTGATCACTCTCAATATTCTTCTTTCACTCTGACTTTCTTAAAATATTGTCATTCAGAGTCTCATATTGCTTCTGACTAGCTCTTCAGTACTTCTTGTTCTCTTCTATTGATGACAGTTCTTCAGTATTCATACCTGCTCATTCAGCTTCTGCTTTCAGTTCTACTTACAGCTCTTTATCACTGACTGCTTCTACAGCAGTCTTCTGACTCTCTTCTCTCTCATTCATCTTGATATCTTCTTCTGAAAACTGGTGTATGAATGGTCATGACTTTTTCAAATGAGTAAATAATATTATAAGCTTTTGTGTCACAGTCTTAGACTCTTCTTGACTCTTCAAGCTTCTATTATATGATTCATCTGTTGACTCTTCTGCAGCAGCATCATGCAGTCTAGCTGAGTAATGATGAAATATCACTGTCTTTTCTTTATCTTGATCTTTGATTACTTCATATATGAAAAGATAAGTTGATAGTGTTGAAAGCTTATCTATTTGAAATTCTAACTCTTCATCTTCATTATTTTCTTTCATCTCATTCTCACCTGTTCTCTCTTCACTAGTCTTCTCACTCATCTTCTCTTCTCTATCACTCATATGAAGAAGGGCATCACACTTCTTCTGACTTAATGACTGAAATAATTTCTCTAAGGTCAAGGCCTTTTTTATCATGCTCACTGCACCTGTCTTCACAGCTGTTGACTTCTTCTTGAGACTCATTGTTTCTGTGATCTAATCTTTTATATGTTGTGATTTTTGCTAATTCTGCTATGTTAAATTTTAGCAAGATGTGTGAGAAATAAGAGAAGAATAAGAAGAAAGTGATTGTGATATATATATTAATGTGATCATTCATCTACATCAATCTCTATCACTCACAGAATCTTTCTTCTATCACAATGAAACTTTCACTCTCATCTATCTCATCAAAGAACTCTTTCTCATTCAAGCTTCTTATGATTTCTTTACAATTTCTTTCTTTTCTTACAGCTGTTTTTAGATTAAAGAACTTCTGTCTCTTTCTTATTATTTCTTTTCAAGTCATTCTTACATCTTTTACTCTTTATAGAGACAAACAATTCTTACATCTGATCACTCTTTGTATGAATAAGCAATTCTATCACTCAGTCTCCTCTTTTCTATGATATCTGCAGCATATATAAACAGACTAGCACTTCTGAACAATATTCACTTCTTTGAGCCTAGCACCCGCGATATCTGTCATCTTTTTTCAATGTCATTTTTTTCTTCTCTGCGAATGCATTCTTTTGAATAGAGGGACTGTGACATGCTTTCACTCTCTATTCAAGTCAATTCCCTATTCAGCTCTAGCTTCTGCTTTATTTCTTACTGTTTTCTGAAGCTTCTGCTCCTATCTTCTTTCTCTGTTCTTCTCTTCATATGTGATCACTTCTTCTATGAGAGCTTTCACTTCTTCTCTACAGAGCCTTCATTCTTTTCTTCATATATAATTGCTTCTTCTATGAGAGTGTTCACTCCTTCTCTACAGAGCCTCTGTTCTTTTCTTCATAGATGATCACCTCTTCTACAAGAGCTAATCTCTATAGAACAATCACTGTATATATAAGAGTGTACACTCATCTCTCATCTTTAAGAGAATAAGACAAGTTTTTACCCTTATATCTGACCCTATGTAGCGGCGTACACTACAGCTATTATAAGAACTCTTTAATCACTCAGTAAGCTTTAAAGTGAATAATTTCTCTCTTATTATTGAATTTCTGATTATATACTTATTTATCTGTAAGAATATTTATTTTCAGAGTCTTCTTAACAATAATATATATCTTCTTCTATTTAAATATCTTAATCTTCTTTTTCATTATCTCATGTTAATAGTTTCAGTCTGAGCTTCTTTTGACTTTCATCAGTGTAGTTGATCAGTCTGTTAGAATATTTAGAACAGAATTATTCTCATTAACAGAGTCTTCAGACTCTTCATTTATAATAAGCTGTATCTCATTATTTAAAAGATAGATTGAATCAATTACACTCTCTAAGTTCTTATTAATAATTATCTTTAAAATATCTGACTTTTTCTTTACTAGATATTATAGTAAGTAGTGCTGTCATTCTTCTCTGATATTCAGAATGTTCAATTTATTAGATAATTCATTGAATTCTCTCACTGTATTTACAGATGTATTTACACTTATGATTCAGAAGAACGTATGACCGTCGGATAATAACGCGGCCGCTTCCGAACTACTAGTGTACACGTACAAGTGTAAAGAGGTCATAGCAGCCGCTAATTAATTTAGTGTATGATATTACAATATATAAGAAGTCAGTGTACACCTGTAATTATACACTGGCTTAAGAAACCTTTGAATCACATCTAGTAGCATGTCTAAAAACCAGTGAGAAGTGCAGGCTTCTTCAGAGCATGATAATTTCATCTACAAAGTAATTCATAGTTATCATGTCAGTGTGATTCTAGAACATCTCAAAAAGATAGCATATAAAGAGCAGTGAGTGAAAGAGTATCTGATTAATACTGCTTTGCTTATTAAGGGAAAACTTCACACTCAGATGAATGTGAGAGAGGTTGAATGTGATTGGTTGTTATTATCTAACTAGTAGCTAGTGGAAGCTAAATATATGTGTGTGGGTCACGTGGGTTAGAGCTTGTGTAGTAGCTTCAACACTCTCCCATGCTACGCAGGCCAGTTAACCCACGCAGTCAAAAGCGCCCAAATCATTCAAATCTGCAATAAAAATTAATTACAAAAAGTAGAGTCTAGTTTCCTCATAATGACTAGCTCCATACATGAAAAAACATAAAAAACATGCAAGAAGAACGCCCAAATCCGTCCTTTCAGTATTGGTATTACCCCCAGTTGTTCTAACGCCGCGGGATCTCATTCTTATTATTTTTGTGGTTTTCATCGTCATAGGCATAGGCATAGGTCATCGGCATAGGCCATCGGCATAGGTCATCGGCATAGGTCATCGGCATAGGTCATCATATGGGCAATCGGTGGCCCGGCATCATATAGGCACTGGGGCCTGGCATCATAGACACTGTGGCCTGGCATCATATAGGCACTGTGGCCTGGCATCATATAGGCACTGTGGCCTGGCATCGTAGGCACTGGGGCCTGGCATCATATAGGCACTGGGGCCTGGCATCGTAGGCACTGGGGCCTGGCATCATATAGGCACTGAGGCCTGGCATCATATAGGCACTGTGGCCTGGCATCATATAGGCACTGTGGCCTGGCATCATATAGGCACTGTGGCCTGGCATCATATAGGCACTGGGGCCTGGCATCGTTATCGGTATTTCCATCGTTTTGGCTTCGATATTGGCGGTCATCATGAGCATCATTAGAAGACTTGCTCAGTATTGTAGCATACAGGTGTAGCGGCATCATCATCATTGACCTTCTTTCTATTCTTCCAATCCGCAGGTCGTTTCTCTGGGTGTTCAAACCAGCAGCTTGGTTCATCATGATCTTTCATATCTTCGCGTTCTGGAGGATTATCTTGGGCTTGATTATTGCGTTGTCTTCGCGCGGTTATTGATGTTGAAAAGGATCCAGCTATCTGATTCTCTGTAGTCTCTTCGCGGTTGATCAATCTCATATTGACAGGCATTTGGCATGGGGTATTTGAATGAAAGAAGCAGCTATTTGAAAAGCTTATTGTATGATTATTGCATGGTTATAATGCTTCGTAGAAGTGCAAGGGCTTCATAACCTGTGAGAGAGGTTGAATGTGGTTGGTTGTTATTATCTAACTAGTAGCTAGTGGAAGCTAAATATATGTGTGTGAGTCACGTGGGTTAGGGCTTGTGTAGTAGCTCCAACAATGAATACCATGTATGCAAATGAATGAGGTGTGAGAAAAGAAATGAGAGTGATGAATCAGATTCAAAGAAGACTACTCTTCACTTAAAGAAATAAAAGAGAGAGTGATCATCATCAGAGTTATACAATGATAACAGAAATCATATAATGATATCTTGGAGGATAACGTTGTTGTGTTGTAATCTAACTACGCGAGTTACACTAAATGAATAGGTTGGGGTGGCACGTGACTAGGGTAGGTGTAGTAATCACCAACACCCCCCCTTGCTACACCGTGGCCTATGAGCCGCCACCCGAGGCCTCCCCCATCCTCAAATCTTTCAAAAATGCAATAATAATTAATTACATCAATCAGACCCTGATTTCCTCATTAGGAAAGGCGTCTGTATGGCAATAACCGTAAAAATCAAGAAATACATGCAAAATCCATTGATCCGCTGTATTGTCATTACCATTCAATCATTCCTTCTTCTCAATTTCCTGAATGCCAACCCTCTTGACAAATTCTTCAAATGCAGGCTTCGTCAGTGGCTTGGTGAGCCTGTCAGCTATATTCACTGTAGAACCAACATGTTCCATCATGATTTCCCCTTTTTCAACCAAATTGTGGAGAATATGATATCTAATCTCAATGTGGTGTGACCTTTGTGTTAAGGACTCTCCTTTTGCTAGATCAATTGCTCTCTTATTGTCAACTTGTAGGTGTGAGCATATTTTCACTTTTTCATCATTCATCAACTCAGCATCATATAACATATCATTCAATCAGATTATCTCACAAGCTGTCTCACTAGCTGTAATATATTCAGCTTCTGTGATTGATTTAATGATAGATGTCTGTCTCTGCAACCGCCATGAGATCAGTGACCTGTTAATCAATATAATGTAGTCAGTAGTTGATTTGTATTGAGGATTCACTCTCACTCAGTTCGAATTGCAGTATATCACAGAACTCAGGCTCATATCACTGATCTCCTTCCTGTATAATATGCCATGGTTTTTCATCTTCTTGATATAACATAGAACATGCTTCAACACTGCTCAACATGCCTTGTGCAGACACAAGTTAAAACACAAGAGATAGTTGATCATGAATGTCAGGTCTGACCAGCTGCTTGAGATCAAATACTGCAATGATCTCAATTCTTGATAATATCTTGTAGCTGTAAAGTCATCATTCAATCCCTCTTCCTCATCAGGTGAGAATTCCAGTCATATACCAGCTGTCATCAGAGTGTCAGCCAGATTTATCTTATTCATGCTGAAATCTTCCAGAATCTTCTCAATATAACAGCTCTGTGTAACTGCTAGATCATCATTTCTCTGGCATTTGATCTTCATTTCAAGATATGACTTAGTCTCTTCAACATTCTTTGTCTCAAATCTCTTTGCAATCTCTCTCAATACTCAGTCTAATTACTGTTCTTAAGATCTCATCACCTGACAATCATCAACATGCAATGTCAGATAGATCTTGTGAACAGAGTGATATAGAAATTCACCATCATAAGATAATATCTTGAATCTCAATGTGGTGAGATGTTTCATTGCTAGGAAATACCATACTCTCATGACTTGCTTCATTTCATATAGACTCTGGCAGAGTAATCTCATCAAGCCCTCTCTGCTATGCTTAACATCTGTGAGCAGTTGCATATAGATCATCTCATTCTGTGATAGTATGTCATTTAAAAACACAAATACATAGTCAATTGATTTGACCTTTCATCCTTTGACAGTTAATATAGTGAATAGACTGTGTGATGTAGACTCTGATATCACTGCAGCATATGATCTTGTATAATGAATATTCTGCTGTTGCAAGAACTCTCTAATCACTCAGTAAGCTCTAAAGTGAATGATTTCTCTCTTATTGTTGAATTTTCAATCATATACTCATTTATCTGTAAGAATATTCATTTCTGGGGCCTTCTCAACAATAATATATGTCTTCTTCTATTTAAATATCTTAATCTTCTTTTTCATTGTCTCATGCTAATAGTCTCAGTCTGAGCTTCTTTTGACTTTCATCAGTGTAGTTGATTGATCTGTCAGAACACTTAGAACAGAATCATTCTCATTAACAGAGTCTTCAGACTCTTCATTCATGACAAGCTGTGTCTTATTATTTAGAAGATAGATTGAATCAATTGCATTCTCTAAGTTCTCATTGATAATCATCTTCAAAACATCTGACTTTTTCTTTACTAGGTGTTATAGTAAGCAGTGCTGTCATTTCTCTCTGACATTCAGAATGTTCAATTCATTAGACAATTCATTGAATTCTCTCACTATGTTTATAGATGTATTTGCACTCATGTCAAGAGCTTCATCAAATATGACATCTTGTGCAATCTCAAGACAATGTGCAACAGAATCTCATACATGATATTGGTGTAATTCTTGATATTCAATCAGCTGTCATTCCCTGCTGTCAGTTCTATCTGTGAGCTTATTTAACACTTTCAAATCCTTCTTGTAGACCTTGCACCCTCATCTTCATATTCAATGAACAGAAGGTTGCACCTCAGTTCATACTTTAAAAGGTATAAGTGATGTTTCTTTCTTGCATTCAAATATCTTTGTTGATGTTAAGAATGTGTTGATCATCATAATCACAGCTTGTATTACCTCATCTCAGAGCTCTTTCACCAGCTCACTATTAAATAGCAAGCTTCTTGTCTTCTCTGCAACTATTCAATTCGCGTGTTCTGCTGAGTCATTTGATTATGATGTATCAGATGTAGTTGTTTCATACACTATTTCTTTGCTCTGACAGTAGGCCTTAAGTTCTTGACTTTTGAACTCTTCTTCATCATCTCAGTGTAGGGTTTCAATTCAGCATTGAGTAGTGGTCTCAATTTCATCAATAAAGGTCATCAAACATGCAGTGACCTCACTCTTTGATATCATAAGAATAATTCACCTGTAGCATGTAGCATCATCTGTAATGCTCATTCAATAATTAGCTCTCTCTTGAGTAGAGAGGTTGGCTTCATCATATAGTGTGCAGCCATCATCTGCAAGGTCCATGAAGAATCTCATTACAGGTTTGATAGTTCTTGTCATTGATGTGAATATTGAACATGTCATTTTTACCTGTACACAGGTCTTGCAGAATGGCAAAGCTCTGTCATCTCTTATTCTCATTCCTAGTCATGAATCTGTCATCATTTTTGTGATATTCGCGGGATTCAGATGTTCTAGCTTTTGATATCATTGCATTATTGTAAGTTCTATAATCTTTGTATCATTTCTTTCAGATAGTGTTAATATTGTGTCATTACTCTTTATTCACAGTGTATTCACAGATTCAAAATCATCATTGAGTATAGTAAATTGAATCAAGTCTCTGTATATGACTGGCTTTTCTATCTCATAGATATCTCTGTCATTCAATCTTGCAGTAAACAAGAACATCCTATCAGAAGACATAAGCAATATGATGTGATTATTTCCATATGTCAGTTGTTTGAAGATATAATCTTGATGTACAAGCTTACTCATGCTCATAAGGTTCACTTTCAATTTTGAGATATAGCAGACATCATTTAACAGCATATTCATCTCTTTCACTGGAATCTTCATATCTTCTATAGCTGCAGCAGAGACTATCATTTCATCTGTCATTTTCAACATCACTTTCACCTTCTGAGGCTTTGCCATGACAAGATCTCTGTGGGGTGTGGCGTGGGCGCCTGATTCAGAGTCTAGGATTCAGGTATCTTTTCCTGTCTGGCCACTCGCATAGGCCTTTTCTTTGATGCAAAATACTTGCTTCATGACATTGTGAACAGGAGCAGCACCTGTATTCTCCGCATCCTTGTCTTTATCCTTGTTCCTATTCATATTGAAGTTTGAAGGACATTTCTCAGAGTATTTCTTCCAACAGTCAGTCTGAATATGATCAACCTTTTGACAATGATAGCAGGTCCTCACATCATTACCTCTACATTCAGGTTTGAATTCAGTGTTCTTGTCCTTGTCATTGTCTTTGTCCTTGCCTTTCTTATCCTTGTCTTGAGCGTTATTCACGGGATTTTTCATGAATTCAGTACTACTATTTTCCGCAGTAGAAAGGTGTAGAAGTATGTCACAGTATAACCTCATGAAGTCTTCTTCTAAAGATCTTGAATTGTTCTTATCAATCTGGTTCATTCTATTCTTTATGAAGAATGCTCAACCTCTATTGACTTCTGTCAGTAATCTATCAAAAAACACAACATCTTCAATCTTATATCTCAGATGAATATAATCAGTTCTGATGATAATTAATTGTTCAATGAAAGCTCTGTCAGATTCTTTGCTTTTAAAGATTATTTCAATAAGCTCTTTAAATAAACAAGTTCTACATACAGCAGACCTCTCAGAAAAG
This sequence comes from Blastomyces dermatitidis ER-3, assembly GCF_000003525.1. NCBI lineage: Eukaryota > Fungi > Ascomycota > Eurotiomycetes > Onygenales > Ajellomycetaceae > Blastomyces > Blastomyces dermatitidis. The sequence continues at coordinate 9,437,049 of NW_025544774.1, forward strand.
TTATTCTCTATGATAGTTCATAGAGTATAAGCTGATAATTTGAACTTCTTGAGTATAGTGAAATGAGCCTTGGCCTGCAGAGCAATTGCAGACCATATGTAATTGTATAATCAAAGATTGCATTCTTTTCAGAAATGTTGCATATTCATAGTGACATTCTCATCAAGATCATTATCTTCAAGAATATCATTGATTTCAGACTGCTCTGCAGTTAAAAGAATTTCCTCTCTTCACATTGAGTAGTTAATGAATTCAGTGAGAACTATCAGTCTTTTGATGAGTCTTACTTAGCTTCTGAATTCTTCAAGAACTTTCATTATAACAGATGTCTTCTCTTTTTATTGAAGGTATTCTGTCAGATTCACTCTCATCTCATCACTTACAAGAGTCTCACTTCTACTAATCTTCATACACTCAATCTCATGCTGAAGTCTTGCAATTTCAAGCCTCATATGAGTCTTCTCACTCACTGAGCCATTGTTGTTTCAGTCACTTGAGCCCTCTGTATTGTCTGACATCTCACTGATGTCTTCAACTGAGTCTTTGTATTTGTTGAACTTGTCAGACTATTTCTCTGTGATGATTTCATCTAACTCAAATGCCTCTGAAGCAGTTACTTTTCAATTCATTGCAGATGTTGATAAATTCACACTCAATTCTTCTTATACTTCAGATGTTTGTGAATTTCTTTTTCTATGTATTAGCATGTAATTCTTCATTAAGTCAGGCTTTTCACTCAATCTCAGGTTCATCATGAGTTCAATTAATTAATAAAAGACATCTAGGCACGTGTAATGATACATGAAGATGTCAATTTAGCATGTTATTGCAGTTATTTATTGCTTGTGAAGATTATTATTATTATTATTATTCTTCAATTATAGATGTATGCAGTCAGAGACTATGACATCTACCTGAGAACTTTAGTTCTCAGGGTTTTTTCTATGTCTGTAAAGTTAACTATTGTACATTCATCAATTTCAGATATGCAAAATCAGAAAATTCCAGCTCAGAATACAAAAACTGTTTACAAATTGCAGTGTTTTAACATCTTTTGATACTTTGTAACCATTTGACAATATCATGACAAAAGAAAAGAGAGAAAGAACACAGTCTCAAAGATAGACACATTAAATAGATAGATAGAAAGAAATTGAAAGGAAAAGATACAGAAAAAGAAAAAGTAAAGAGAGACTATAACAAAACAAATTCTTAAAAGAGAGTGTATAGCTGTTTTAACAGACTATATCTGATTGATTTCCTCCTCTTCATATTCAGATAATTCTGAATTTAGTCATTTTCTTGTAGCTGCTTGAGTTTCTGATAGAAAGTCTATTAAGTATTTAATTCCTGTCTCAGTTGAGAATAAGAATCTCATATTTAATTGATTTAGATCATACTTCTCTTTCAATCTGGCTCTGAGACTATTGTATAATGCACAGTGCATTATAATATGCTCAGGATTCTCATTTGTATTGCAGAATGAGCATTCTATTGAGTCAAATCTATCATCAAATCTTTGTATATAAGATTTGAAATAGCCATGTCCTAGTTTCAGCTGTATTATAGATGAGAATATTTTCTTTTTACATTTAATTGAACAAGATTTCCACTTGGGTTTTGTTTCAAATCTTGAATAATGTATACTCTTCTTTTGTTTCTGCCAGCTTTCATTCCACTTGTCTAAACAAGATTCTTTTATTTTTCTCTTTATAAAAGACCAGGACACAATTTTTTGAATAGATCTGCTTAATTCTGCACCCTTTTTTGCAGCTGAATCAGCCAATTCATTGCCATGAATATTCATATGAGCAGGAACCCAGTGCAGATGAATTCTCAGCTTTGATGTTCTTCTCTCTTGAATTTTTAAAACAGAGTTTAAGATCAGTTCAAGATTCATTTGATCATTATGAATCTGACTATTTCTAAGTCTTTTTAAAGCAGCTTGACTATCAGAGAATATCCATGCCTCTTTCAAACAATTTCCTCTTTTATAAGATTTTATTTCAATGAGTTTGAAAGCTTTCACTATTGCAAATAGTTCAGCATCAAAGACTTCACATTCAGAGCCTAGATTCCAGAAATCTGAGATAAAATTAATATTATCTTCAGTATAAGCAATGCCTGCGCCCAATCTGTTCAAGTTCTCATTTTTTGAGCCATCTGAATAAATCAGAATAGAGTCTTTTATATTGATTGTAGAAATTCTCTTCAAATGCTGTTCATATTCTTTCTCTTTTGATAGTTCACTTATTTGTAAGTCTATAAGAGATTCAAGCTTTTTTCTCCAGAGAGATAACTTCTCATGATCAACTTTTTCAACATTTAAAGAAGAAAATTGATTTTTAATCAGAGAGCATAGTCTGTACAGTTGAGAAGGCATTTTCTTTGAAGAATTATTTTCATTCCAATCAAGAAATCTATTTCAATCCAGTTCATTTCCAGAGTTAATTGATGGAAATGAAGAAGAGACTCTTTCTCTGATTATATGATTTGAGCTCATCTTTACAACTCTCAGAGCATAGTTCATACAGGCCTTTTCAAATCTAATAGTAGGAGGAGGAATTGAAGCTTCAATTTCCATTGCTTTAATAGGAGATGATTTAAATGCTCCCAGAATTCTTCTCAAGGCTCTGTTTTGCAGACTTTGAAAGAGTTCAGTGAAATTCCCTTGATTATTCCATCAAACTTGAACTCCATAATCAGCTACTGATGTAATACAGGCTATATATAACTGTCTCATAGCCTGGAAGAATAGACCCCTCTCTGTATTTGATAGTCTGATTATGTTGTTCAATAGTCTTTCTGCCTTGACAGTTCTTTGTTGAATGTGATATTTAAAATTCAACTTGGAGTTTAACCATACTCCTAACCATTTGACATTTACACTGGGTTTAATCTCTCTATTTAAAAGAGTTAGAGATAGTTCTTTCTCATTGAATCTAGGAAAGAAATGAATTAACTCAGTTTTATTCATATCAAATTGAATTTGATTGATATCTGCTCTAACAAAGATTTCCTTTGCAGCTTCTTCAATTACTTTCAAATTCTCTTTGATAGTTTTTGAGCTGTAGACTAGATCAATATCATCCACATAACTCGGAGATCGCACTATTCTCATATTTCTATTTTTGAATAGATATGCAGTGTATATTGCAAATAAAATGAGTGAGATTGAAGACCCCTGTGGTACTCCTATTTTTATCTCAGTCTTGTCTTGTTTCATTCCATCAAAGAAGAGTTGTATAATTCTTTTAGACATAAAACAGTTAACCCATTTTATTAGGGAAAGTGGCAGTTTTAATATCTTCAATGTCTGAATTAACTTTGACTTTGAAACATGATCAAACACTCCTTTTATATCAATAAAAACTGCAGTTGAGACCAGACCCTCATGCTTTGCTATTTGAATATCATGAACAACTGAGAGAACAGTGTCAATTGCAGAACACTGTTTTCTACCTCCCATTTGTTCACTGAATAAAAGAGAATCATCTATAGAGCTTATAAAAGATAGTTGAGTAGCTATTATCTTTTCTAAAACCTTTCCTAAACAGTTCAATAGAGATATTACTCTATATGACTTAGGAATTGAAGTTTTTCTATTAGGTTTTGCAAGAATCACTCCAGTGGCTTCTCTCCAGCATTCAGAATGATATCCATTTTTCAAGAGATTGAAAAAGAGCTCAAAATATTCATTCTTTAAGTAGGAATATGTATTTTGAATAATCAAGTGATTAATTGAATCTGGACCTGCAGCAGTTTTAACAGAACTTGAGAAGATAGCTGACTCTAATTCATCTTGTGTAAGATCAGGCCATTCCCAGTCATTTTCATCAATGTAGTTGAGAAGTGATAAATTCTCTTCCTCTGAATCTGAATCTGAATCTGGTGAGTTCTGAAAGAGAATTCTCATGAAAGCTTGACATTTTTTCTCAAAAGAGTTTGCTGTATATAATTCATTCTGAAACTCATATTCTAGAGCTGGAAGTTTTGCTACACTTCTTGTTTTAGTATAGTTAAAAGCTTTAAAAACTTCCTTTTCTTGTGCTTCTTCAAGAAATTTATTCCAGCAGTCTGTTTTAGCTCTTTTAATATCTGAAAAATATTCATTTCTGACAGTTTTGAACTCTTCATCAGATATTACATCATTCTTCCAATCTCTTCTAGCAGTAGCTAATTCTTTTCTTTTAGATGAGATATTCTCATTCCACCAAGGTTTTGAATACTCAGAAGATTTTCTTTTTGAAATATTATCTCTAACACTTGTTAGAATGATAGATGTAATAAGCTTCACTCTATTCTCAAGCATTTCATTTGAGATATCTTGACCAGAATTCCAATATAGCTCATTCTGTCTTTCAGATTTTAACAGTTTTATGCTTTCTTCAACTGCTTTCCAATCAGCTTTTTCAAAGTTATACTGATTAGAGAGAAGAGGATTTTCACTCATTTGTTTTTCACTCAGTTCAATATCAAATTGAATAATCTCATGACCTGATCCTGATGTCTCATTTGAATCAATAAATCAGTTTACAAGTCTTCTTTCCATTAGATTTTGTGACATGAATGTTAGATCTATAATAGACTTCTGTTTCATGCCTTTTCTAAAGAATGTTTGTTGATCAGACTTATTAACTAAATCTATTGAATGCTCAAAGGTCCATTCAACCAGATTATCAGCTCTCACTGCTCTCTTGCATTCTGAATTCCACCAGGGATGATGTGCATTGAAATCTCCTGCAATTATAGAGTTTCTTGATGGAGTTATGTTCAGAAATCCTCTATCAATTGTCCAGATATTGTTATTTTCCTTCAATGACTTTTCATTATAGATATTTATGAGCTGTATAGTATCAAACTCATTTTCTTTATCTATAATATCACCCACCAGAATATCAGGGTCAGACATGATATCAAATCTTAGATTAAATTGATATCTTGATCTCTTTCTTCCATAGATCACTACTCTTGACTTTATCTCAGACTTTTGAGATAAAAAGCAGTAGTAGCTTGAATGAGAAATGACATATTTTTGCTCAGCATCAAAATTCGGCTCCTGAAGCAGTACAAAATCAACTTTTTATTCAAATGCAATTTGAAGACAAGAATAAATGCAATTTGAGTTTCTATCCACATTATTTTGAATAAATGTAATTTTTGAAGAGTTTTTAAACTTTTTTTGTTGTTTTTGTTGTATATTCATACTAAAAGAGAGTAGAGAAGAATCTAATCACTATTATCAGATAGTAGATTATAACTGTTCTGAAAAGTAGGAATCTCAACTGCTTGCATTATATCTAGTTTATCATCAGAGTCATTTCTCAATTCTCTAATCTTAACAGGAGTTTGAGGATTCAAATTCTGTTTACATTTTGCTGGAGAATTGAAGTTTGAAGACTTAGATAATTGAGAGTTTCTTCTTTTTGAGCTTGCAGTTGTGAGTTTACTGGCTTGACTCTTCTCTTCAGTTCTAGATTGACTTTGAGCTTCATCTTTTCTCCAGTTCTTTTGAGTTCTAGGAGCAAACATACATTCTTTAGAGCTAGATGCATGTTTTTCTTTGCAATTAGAGCACTTAAGCAGAGTATGTTGACAAATTTCACCTCTTTTTGAGCATGTTTCACATTTATGCTCACTAGTTTTGTGATCTCTGGCACAGAATGCACATTTTGAGTCTCTAAAACATGAGATTGCAAAGTGTCCATATCTTTGACAGTTTGAACACTGTGTTTGAGCTTTGAGATTCATTCTTGAGTCTTTGTATTCATGAACTCTCATTTTCAAACCTGCTACTCTTACTTCAGAGATCTTTGACTGTTCAAGTGTTTTTGTATATACTAGAACAGAGGCATTTCTCCTGCTTTGTCTGAACTCAATTGAATTTAGTCATACAGGCTCCTTTCTCAGTTGAATGGAGTTGTATTCTTTCAATTCATTTTTGAGAAGTAGCATTCCTTCTTCACAGTCAAAAATTTCAACTGAAATATCATGAAGAATGAATTTGCCCCACTTTTCATCTCTTTCAGATAGAATTGTTGTGTTTAGCAATGATTCTACTGCTGACTTCCAGAGATTCTCATTCTGAATAAGGAATTCAGCACTGAATTCAGGCATTGTAGTCAGAATAATAGAGTTTCCAAAGAATGATGACTCAATTGAAGCTATAACTGGTTTTTGAACTTCAATATCAGTCATCAACTGAGAAAAGAACTGCTGATTAATTTCATTTCTGATTCTGAAAATGAGATTTGAGTTTAGCTTGTTTCTTTGCAGAATATCCTGGTTTGAGACTTTGAGAATGAGTCTTCTATTTCTAGAGATTTGGAAGTTTTTCTCTTTTTGCATTTTCTTTTCCACTTTTCTATGAATAGAGGCATGAGCAGTATTCTTCTCAGTTTTCTCAGGATTTTGAGCAGGTTTTGAGACAGCAGGTTTAGAGACAGCAGATTCAGCTGCTTGAGCATATGTTTTCTTCTGATTCAAAGAAGAAGAAGGAGTAGGAAGAAAGGAAGAAGAAGAGTAAGATGAAGAGTCAGTGATTGTACTAGGAATTTTCAAGGTTTTTTGAACTGTGTTTGAGATTCCAAGTTTGAACTTGATCACCTTCTGTAGTTGTCTGGCCTGAGCATGAAGAATTAACAGAACTTCTTCATTCATCTCACTCAGACACTGCTTTCCAAGAATCTTGCTTGCTTTTTCAAGTTCCTGTATTTCAAGAACTTGTTGTTTCTCTATTTCTTCTTTCTTTCTTCTCTTCAGAATTTCAATCTCAGGAATAGCATTTGAGAAAGCATCTTTTTCCACATCAACTGAGCGTATTTTTGAACTCATTGTTTTCACTCAATGAAAAGTTGGTCAGACTGTTTCAATTGAGATATTTCTAAGTCTGTTTTCAATTGAAAAGTTGGTCAGACTGTTTCAAAAGAAGAATAAAAGACTTTTGTGTATAAAACACCTGATTTTTTTCACACTAGTTCAGTAACTAGGTTAGATTTTTGAAGAGAATCTAATAAACTAAAATTGATTTTTAAGATAAATCAATAAAATCTTTACAATCTCTTTCTTGGGATACAGTGAGGAAAAGTATGATATCAATTGATAATAAATCAGATAATATGACAGTTTTTGAGAGAAAAACTGACAAAAAATAAATCAATTTTTTGCAGAGAAATTGATTAAAACTATTCAATTTTATTCTAAATCATTCAATTCTCCTCACACAACAAGTGTGCAACTCAAATCAGTTAATAAAGAGTGTAAAAAAGAATTAAGTATTAATGAAAGCTCTTCAGCCACTGAAATAGTAATTCTTACTTAAAAGAATATGAAATTATGACAGAAAACAACTCTGTTTTTAATTCTTTGTAAGAATATTGTGTAAAACCCAGAGAAAAACACCTTACTTTTTCAAGAGAAGTAAAAAACTATTTCTAAGATCTTTTTTTTTTGCATTAACTGCTGCAGAAGAATGAGATAGAAACTGCTAAGATATGCACTACTGTATACTCTCTACCAAGACTTTCCCTCTTCAGAGTCTTGATATTATAGAGAATATAAGTCTGTTTCTATATAATAATATAAATATTGTCAGCAGGATGTAGAGGAACTGATTATTTATATCTCAAAATAGAAGACTTTGTCAATGATTATATCAATATAGAGTTAATTCTCAAATTCAATAGAAACCTAGTGTTGCTGTTCTCAATCCCTTGCAGAATCTATTGAATATTGAGATATTAAAACTAGATTTAATATATCTCACTGTGCAGGGATCAAAGGCTCAGTCAGACCTTGAAATATACTGATTTTATAGTTGTTGATGTGCTGTTGACTCGTTGTCCACTGATTATGTATTGAATACTGTTGCCGAGGTATCTTTTTGTATCGTTCTGCTGGGGATGGGCCAGATTGAGAGGGGTAGTACAGGGGTGAGACTTGGTGTTGAAGTCTAGATACACTGGCGGCGGACTGTGGAGGTTGCACTTCAGAAGAGTCCGTTGATTATGTGCTTGATATTATCGCCGAGGTATCTTTTTTTATTTTTCTGCCGGGGATGGGCCAGATTGGGAAGGGCGGTACGAGGGTGAGACTTGGTGTTGGTGTTTTGGAACATCAAAGATGGACAGGGTTTTCGCGGAGGTCGCTCCTCGGATATCTCCACAACTACAGGTCGGGGGTCTTCCAAAATCGAGAAGATTGGTGCATATGGCTAGGTCACTTCACCTTACAATTTGTATGGCACTCTGGCCCGGGGTTGTGGTGTGGTAGGGGAGAACGGGGGATAATCCCACACAGGAGCTTCGAACAACGTCCGGTTCACGTTTGGCTGGATAACTCCACCACCACACGGGGTATGCGGTCGGCGATGGGGTCAAAATGCTCGTATGATCGAGGGCTTTTCGATGGATCTATCGGCGGGTTCTTATTCGAAAAATCGAGCGAGTTCGTGGTGGAGCGGTTGAATAGAGATGTACACATTGCTTGTGAAGAGCTTCATAACCTCTTGAAGAATAATGTTATTGTGTTGTAATCTAACTACGCGAGTTACACTAAATGAATAGGTTGGGGTGGCATGTGACTAGAGTAGGTGTAGTAATCACCAACATGATATAGTAATAGAATAATATAGTGATATAATAATACAGTAATATAATGATATAGTGATATAATAATAGATATTATATAATTAACAAGAAAATCACTGAAATAAATACCTTCTCTAGCTAATATGAACAACACTCTTCTCTGCTATCTGAATCAGAAGATATACAGAACCTCTTAGAGAGTTTACTCAAAGTAGTAAGAAAAGTAACTGAGACTGCTGAACTGAAATTAAAACTCTGTACATGTATGAGAATTCTAAACAAGATCAAGGTCTTGTGTATACAGTGACAGACTGAGATGAAAATTAAATAACAATTAATATTCACTGCAGATTAAGCATTCACTATGAAGAGCTTTATCAACATAATCATCATTATTAATAAGAATAGAGAAAATCAGATCTTAGATCTGCAGCAGAAAATTGAATATTTATATAAATAGATAACTATACTGAATCTGAAGATCTTATTATAATTATTCACAATCTCTTCAGAAGTATATATATTATCAGAGACTGCTGTGTAGAATGAGAATCTGAGTATGAAATATATTAAGCTAAGAGATCTGCTGAAGTTATTAAGCTTTAATAACAACTGAAAAAATAATACTATAATCAGCTGACTAAGTCAGATGCAATTATATTATCAGATTGAATATGAACTCACAGATAGATAGTTAATAGAATTTTAACAAGTCTTAAGATCTGCTGTATTTCTATATGAAAAAGTGAAGTCATTATAAATAACTGATGAAAAAATAAATCTCACAGACTTGAAGTGATATTCATTCTTATAAATATAAAATAAGTTTTTCAAATGAATCTTGTATAACTTTGAGAAAGTGAATATATAAGACAAGTGTTATAAATACTTCACTGAGTGTAGATAAGTAAGTAATCTTATATTATACTTTATACACTTCAGCTTATACTATCTTATATTGAATAAAGAGCTTTTAACATCTTTCTATTTACAGATCTTTATTCATGATCTTATATCTGAGTTGAGAGTGAAATAAAAATACTTAATCTCACAATCAGACACAGTGAAAGAAGTATATAACATTCTCATTGTATAGAAACAAGTGAGTTAATTATAATAGAAAATACTGTAATTGAGTATATCTCAGTGAAGAACAGATAATCAGACTTCTATAACACAAGTTATACACTCAGATATAATAAATCTAGATCTGAATATCATTATTAAAGCACTGAATTCTCTGAAAAAGAGATTCTCTGAGTGAAAATCTTGATATTATAAGTATCAAGCTTGCTTTAACTGTGAATATTAAAATTATAATATAAAAGATTGCACTCAGCATGCACAGTCAAGAGAAGTAAGAGAGTTAAAAAACTAACAGAATCAGTGAGCTTGAAGACACTCACTGATATTCTATAAAAAGTCTTTAAAGTAAAAGAGATATCTGTATTAGATGACTCTCTGAATTCTGTAAATGTCAAGAGAAAGCAGGCTTCTGACTGAGATGTGAGTAAGAATGAAGTAAACACTCATCTCAATATCTTAAGATCTGAAATGTTAATGTATAGAGAGTACTTGAGTAAGAATTAAGAGATGACTGTAAAAGTGTTAACAGATATAGAAGCTTCTATACAATATATTAATAATTACATGATTCAAAGATTGAAAGAGATCTGCTGAGTGAAGAATTCTTGATATATAAGATTATCTAATAATTAATATCTGATATCACTCACAAAAGTAAGAGTTTTCTTGTACTTTAAAGAATGATCTTGTTATATTTGAGTGTGAGAGCTGCAGAATATGAAATACAATCTTATTCTCAGACTTAATTAATTTCAAAGGTTTAATTCACAGATTCAATGATGTACATATTATATGCAGTTGATTGATAGAAAGAAAATGATTCATACAATTCTATTAACTGATATAAGAAGAACATTTCATATCTCTGATATAGAAGAGTTAAATCTGCTTACACATTAATAAGTAAAGAGAATGATTTACAAGACCTCATCTGAAAGTATTCTATATATTATACAGAACTCAGAAGTGAAGAAAACCAAGATAAAGAATATACAGAAGAATAAGTATATGAAGAAGCTTCTGAAGAAGTATAAGAAGATCTTCTAAACAGATCTTTCACTGAAATTATCATCAGAACAAGAATTCATACATGAGATTGATATGAGAGATATAAAATCAGTTAATCAGAATGCATACTCTCTGTTACAAACATATCTTGAAGAACAGAAGTGTCAGATCACTGACCTTCTAGAATGTAGTCTTATACAACTCTCATCAAGTATATGAGACTTTTCAGTTCTATTTGTGAAAAAGACAGATGAGAAGTGATAAATGTGTATTAATTATTAAGCACTTAATAAGCTTATGATCAAGAATGAATATTCACTGTCACAGATTTAATAATAGTTAAATACAGTCAGAAACATCTGATATCTATTAAAGATCAATCTTCTCTCAGAATACTGACAGATCTGTATAGATAAACTGTCAGTTTCACAAACTATATTTAATATATAATGAGAGAAGTTTGAATTTCTGATAATATTATTCAGTCTGATAAATGTGCTCATCATCTTTTAAATAATAATGAATACAATTCTTTATAAACAGAATGAAACCTCATACTTCATATATCTTGATAACATTTTAGTCTTTTTAAACTCATATAATGAATATCTGAAGTATCTTAATGAAGTGCTTATAACTCTGACAGAGTATAAGCTCTATATCAAATTAATCAAGTGTGTGTTTGAAATGAAAGAGTTGAAGTTTATAGAATATGTAGTAAGTGATGACTATATACACCTCATTTCAGAGAAATTGAATGTCATAGTAAATTGATTATAACTGAGAAATATATATTATATATAACAGTTTCTTAAGTTGATCTTATACTACTGTAGATTTATCAAGAATTTCACATAAATATCTGTATCACTCTCAGATCTCTTAAGAGAAATGAATACAAATCTGTGAAAGAAGAAGTTTTATTCAATCATCTGAAATACTGTGTATGAAGAGGCTTTTCTCATATTGAGAGAATGTATAATAACATTCTCAGTGCTTATTTAATCAGATTGTAATAAACCTTTCTATATTAAGACAGACATATTTAAATAGACTATCAGAGACACTCTTCTACAGATGAGTAAAAATAGTAAGCTGCACTCAGTGATATATAATGATAGAAAACTATCAGACACTGAGCTCAATTACTCAGTGCATGAAAAGAAATTACTAGTGATTAAGCATATACTGATGTTATAAGATAGATATATTAACAACAGACATATAATAACAGTGATCACAGATTATGAAAGTCTCATCTATCTATAATTAATAATAAAACCTTTCAAACACTTAGTATGTTGAATCTCAGAGTTTCAAGTGTATAATTTTCATATTAAATACTGAAAGAGATTGAATACAGTGATACTGAATATAATCAGTTACAGACTTAATTTCATGAGTGAGAATTCTGTGAATCAGATATAAGAAATGTTCATGTTAAACACACTGAGAGAATACAAGAAATCAGAATGAGTGAATGTCATAATCTCTCACTTAAAGAATGATAAGATATCAGATGACAAGTATCTTCTAAGAGTAGTAGAAGAGATACTTCTGAACTTCAAGCTGAGAAAATTGAAAAATGAAAATGATATTGTACTTTATCACAATCTAGAATACATAGAAGCTCTCTATCTAGAATCTTTATTTAGACACAACTTAATGACTCACATGCATAAGAAATTCAGTCACTTAGAAAGCTCTGAACTTATAAGTGTACTTAAATCAAGAGCATACTGACTAAGCATGACTGAGAACATTCAGATATACACTCACAAGTGCCTGAATTATCAGATTATGAAAGAATCTAAGAAAGAATTAGAATATGAGAAAGTATAACATCAGATGAAGTGTACAATACAACTATTTAAATAATAGAGAGTGAATCTCATAGACATATTAATACAAATATCAAATGAAAATCAATGAATAATCACTGCTATTAATTACACTACTGACTGATCAGTCATGAAAGCAGTTTCAGAGATAATAGAGAAGATAATGATGAAGTTTCTATATAATAAGATCTATATTAACTATGAAATACTGTGTGAGATTCTAACTGATAACAGTGCAAATCTCATAGAAGAAGCAGTAAGACATTTCATGAGCCAGTTACAGATAAGACATTGTAGAACAATATTATATCATTCACAGATAAATGAAAAGATAAAATACTTGAATGAAATCTTAAGTAATATGCTGATAAAATATCTAGTGAGTAAGTCTATAAGACTATGAGATGAATATCTCAGACAGATGCTATTGATCACACGGATTCAACAGCATGCAGTCTTCAAGCGTTCATCATTCTATCTGTTGTATGAATTGCATCCGCGCATCTCAGAGAATGCTTCAGAAAAGATGAGAGAGAGAGCAGTTATAGATGCAGCAGAAACAGCAGTTACAGATGCAGTAGTAGCAGTTACAGACATAACAGTCACAGACACAGAATCAAGATTGAAAGAGATCAGTTACATACATGCAAAAGCTAACAAGTTACTTCTAAATCAAGCAATTCAATTGAAAAGAATACAAGACTCACTTGTTAAGAAATCAAGTCTCAAGATGAGAACATAAGTTCTCATACATAATGAGAGTTCTGAGAAGTTTCAACCTAGGTGATTTAAGTTATATAAAATACTCAAATCACATTCTCTGAAAATGTATGCATTGAAAGAATCAGAGAGACAGATCTTACACAACTTAATCAATAATTCATAACTTGTGAAAACAAAGATATAAGATCTGAGTGAATTATAATCATCTGCAGCACTATTATCAGCATTGAAAAAGAAGAGACTTATAATTGAAAAGTCTTGTAAAGTAAGAGAAATCATAGATACTTACAAACTAGATGATCTCACTTATTCTGATCTTTTTATAATTATAAGAAAAGAATGAGAAGAAATGAAGAAATCAGACAAACATTACACTTTAATAAGTAATGAGACTGTAGCTGATCATATAATAATGCATCACAGACAGCAGATATAACACAGTAAAGAGCAGTCTCAAAGCAGCAGACTTGCACATGAGTCAGATTATAGAAGAAAAAGAAATTCAGAGTTGAATTTAACTGTTTACACTAGTTCAATTGCAGAGATCACAGAGAATGAACTATCTGAAACATTTATAAATGCATGAAACTAAGTCATCTCAACCTCTGAGAACACTCAGAGATTAAGTGAGATTAGTTTTAATAAGCTATTCACTGTAGTAATCTGAGTAGGTAAAGAGAGACAGTATAATACATAAGACAGAATTATAAAAGATGAAAGCTGCTGAATCTAGTCACTGAACACTGTATTATATAGAGATTATATAAGAGTAGTGACTAGCAGATAAAGAAAAAGTGTAAGAAAAGAGATAATGAATTGATCATCAACTGTAAGAATCAGCTGCAAAAAGACAAATATTATTATACACACTTCATTCATTTTCATATATCATATGTTTAATCTATTTTCAATATCATATCACTCAAAAAATGTCAAAAACAAAGGAAATCTCAAAACTCAAGATCTGCAAGAGATTCAAGAGCTGTAAGTCACTCTTGTAATAATATCATACATGTCTCTGATTTCTCTATCACTCTGTGTATGACATTAATGTCATTTATTACAAGATTGACTGAAATGCCAATATAGAAATGCATACACATATGTGTAGAGAAATTGAAGAAGAGTGTGAGACCTGCAGAATCAGAAGTCAAGAAAAAAGAGATAAAGACAGAAGAAATGAAAGAGAGAGATGCAGAATCAGATGAATTGTAAGAATAAGTACTCGCAGGCGATTATTCAGGTGTTTGCAGCTTGGCGTGATATGTACTGTTAACTACTAGAAGTATTCGCGGTAGAAAGATAAAATGTAGAGATTAAATATATAATAGTATTCAAGCTGAGTTGTGAATAGTATTCACAAACTTCAGTCTATATAGTTGTGTGTAGTCAAGAGCTGCTAGCTCTATTAATTACATGAGAGATAGAAATAGAGATAAAGAATCTGTGAGAAGTGAGATTTCTTACATACTTCTCTCTCTCTAAGACTTCATCTGTGAAGCCTTTCACTGAGTGACTTCATAGTCAGCTCAGCACTGCAGTGATACTCACTAAAAACTCTTCACATCTATAAAAAACCTCAGTGAGAAAAAATTCCTTATTACTATGAAGAGAAAAGAGTCTGTCACTCAGTTTCTTATTTTATAAAATTCTTTATAATCTACAGATTCTTCTCTGACTATTATATAGATTTATCTTACATCTTTCATATAGAAGAGTTCTGATTGACTCTCAATTATTTTCACAAGATTCTTATGTAATCATCACACAGATTTATCTTACAGATGAATCACTCTCTGTGAGATTATTCTTATTAAAGAGAAACATTCATGAGTTGATCTTTCACTTATTCTCACAAATCATTGTTCTTTAACACTGTAGAATTGTGAGGAATTTTTCATTCTTTCACTAACTCTGTAGAATTATAGAATCAAGATGTCTGCAGTCTGCAATCACTCTTTATAGTTATATAGAAAGATTCAGATCTGTGATTTACAATTACTTTTATTTACTAGAGTGATCTGACTGTTCTGCAGAATTACTCACAGTGTAAGTAAATCTCTCTAAAGTAGTATAAATATCTCAGATCTGTCTGTGAAATCTCATCTTCTTTTCTCTTTTTCTGTAACAGCTTTCATTCTTATAAACTGTGAGTATTCTCATTCATCTGTGAAGTGTTTTCACTCAGATAATAGAGAGAGAGTGTTTCTGACAATATCTATGTATTAATTCAAGAACTTCTCAAGAATAAAAAATTTTTCAATTTCAATCTCTTCATAAATAATATCTGATCACTGCTGAGCTTCTTATAAGTGTCTTCATAACTTCTCTGATCACTTTTTATCAGCTGATGAAGCAGGGGCACTGCTGCTCATAACTATGTCTTCACTTCTTTCAGTCTTATCATCACACCTGATCTTCAGATCAGTGATCAACTCTCTGTCTCTCTCAGATCAGTCTCTGACTTCAAGCAGCACAGTTTCTCTCTTTGCTGTAAGTCTTCTCATAAGTAATTTCTTACAGACTCTAGCTAATAGTTCTTGTAAAGCTTTCAGTGTTATCAGTGTCTTCTACAGCTCTGCAGGCCTATGATCATTCTCTCTCTACTCATACAATCTCTGATCAGGCATATGCAAATATGCCTAGATTTTCTATCAATGATTCTCACACTACAGTGTATTTCTGCAATCTCATTGTCAATGAGAGATGAGTTTCTGAGTACTCATAAAATCTGAGTAATCAAGACAATGTAAATATCATGAATTTGTGACAGAAGTTGATCTGAACAGATGAGCTCTCTCTTCACATCTCAATTATTTTCAGACTGAATACTTCAGTATAACTGAGAGAGTGAACACAGCTTCATGAGAGATATCTGATCACATATATAGATAGCTAGCTCTCAAGACTCTGCTGCAACTGCATGTGCTCTGATATTCAGTTTCTCTGAAGTCTGTGCATTTCTGACAATTTTCATATTAAATACAACAATTATCTGTATCACAGATATAATACTCTCTGCTTCTTTGAAGAGAGAAATTGATAGTTGTGAAGAGATTGAGTATCATGAGTATTGAGAATGTGAGTTTAAGTTTTCTTTATTTTTTCTTTATTAGTCTTCAAATTGTGTTTGCAGCTCTGTTTATTTTCTTGTTTTTTAGCTTTAATAAGAACATGATTTCTTCTTCTCTTATATACACTGCAGACTATTCATTTCAGTAGAAACTCATTATCTTATAGACTAGAATTTGTAAATGACAGTGTTAATATCTTTATCACAATCAGATTCTTAGTGAAGATTATATTATTCTAACTTGTCAGAATTCACAGTATAAAAGTCATGTCTTAGCTTCTGCAGATGTCTTATCTATCTGAATAATTCTTAAGTGAACTCATTCATCTTGTCAGAATACTCTTATCACTGAATCTTGAATCAGAGCTTGTGATCTCACTTCTCTAAGTTAATAATTCTTTTAATCTGATATTCTCTTTTACTCTCTAGTGCTCTGTGAATAGAGTGATGAGTTACAGAGTTCTCTTCTAAGAATTTCTTATATTCACAGAGTAAAGAGATATGAAAAACATTGTATATCTACAACTCAGATGATAGTTTTAATCTGTAGAACTGTGAGCTAACTTTCTTCATAATCTTATAAGACTCTGTCTGTAAGAGATTCAGCTTCTTACTAGATCTCTGTATAATAATGTTTTCTAGACTTAATCAGACTCTATCATCTTTCTTGAAACTCTTTATAATATGCTTAAAGTCATAGTATCTCTTCTGATACTCTTGAGTCTTTCTCAAGAATTTGTGAGCTTTCTTCTGAATCTTCTGAATTCTCTCAGTCTGTTCACAGACATTGTCACACTCTATAGTGTACTCTCACAGATTCATTAAGATCATCTGTGAATAAGTCTCAGTGAGTATCTCAAAGAGAGTTTTATCTGTACTGACATACTTTGAGTTGTTGTATATAAACTCTGTAAGTAATAATCAATACACTCAGTCATTCTGATTGTAATTGACAAAGCACTGCAGATACTGTTTTAATATACTTATCAGATATTCTATCTGATTATCTATCTGTTGATGAAAAGCTGTGCTTAGATCTTATGAGATCTTTAATATAGTCATCAGATCAGATCAGAACTCTTCTGTAAAAATTAATTCTCTGTCTGAGATAATGTTTGTAAATAATTCATGCAATCAGATCACATTGCAGACAAAGATATGAGTCAAATCCTTTGACTTCAAGTTCTTGTGAGTGAGTATAAAGTGTGTTATCTTGATGAAGTGATTCACTATCATCAGCACACTGTCAAAGCAGGCATTATATATGTTCTTGCTTTCAGAGAGACTTATAAGAGCATTCATTTCTAGCTGTTCTCAAGGTTTCTATGAGATGAGTAGAGAAGTAAGTTCTTCATATGATCTGAATCATACTATCTGTGAACTCTGATAAACAGTATAAGAATTCACTATCTTCTTCATAAGTTCTTGCATTTTCAGTCAGAAGTATTTTCTTATGAGCAACTCATGAGTTCTAGTATCTGTAAAATGACTCACTAGAGAAGAGTCATGATGTCTTTTGATGAGTTCTATATATAGAAACTCATTTACAGATACATAAATTCAGCTCTCTCTTTGTAAGAGATTATTTAAGTCTTTTCAATTCTTTATTTCTGCAGAGTTGATCTCTGCTGTGAGCAGTTTCTGAATATACTGAGTATATTCATTCTTCAGTTGTAGTTCAGACAATCTGAATAGAAGATCTTGTGAAGACTTATGCTCTATTTCCTCTTATATCAGATCTTTCACAGCACTTCTCAAAGCCTGTAAACTCTTCAGATTATAGATACTCTCTTCAAGAATTCTCACAGAGATTCTCAGAGTGTTGACTCTCAGTGTTATAGAGAGTAGTTATACAGGCTTCTTCTCTCTCTTTTCCCTCTTCTCTCACAGGGGATTGAGAGACTCTTCAGTCAATCTCTTTATAACACTCAGTTCAAGTATTCTGTGAAGCTTTTCTGTCTTCTCTAGTCTCTCTGTATCTGTTACTCTGATCTTCTTAACATAGTCTGATCTGTAAGAGAGTTCATTCACTGAGTTCTTAGTTCTCTTGATATATTCTATCTTAAATCAGAACTCACTCAGTCTCTGAACTCAGTGAATCTGTCACTGTGAGAGTTTCTTAATTGAAGCAAACTGTTGTAAGCTGTTATGATCAGTTCTAACAGTAATCACTGTTATAAGACTCTCAAAGTAGTAACATCAGTGATGAAAGAATTTCACTATTATAAGAAGCTTCTGATTATGAATGTTATAGTTGATCTCTGCAGGTTACATCTTTTATAAGAAAAAGATCACTGAAACTCAGTTTCTATTTAACTGTAGTTATGAGACTATTTCTGAAATTGTAAAAAAGAAGATATCTGTCTTTAATCTGATTAAGAGTAAGAGATTAAAGTGAAACAGCATCACTGTATCTATGAATATCTGTTTCAATCTTACAAAGATCTCATAAGCTTCTGAGATAAGAAAGTTCTTACAGTTCTCTCTTCTTAACAATCTTTTCATTCTTTATTCACAGAATGACTTCTTCTTATTTTCACTCTTCAGTATATCTGTAAGAGTTAAGAAGATTCTTATAAATACAAAGATAAACTGTCTATAGAAATTCACAAAGCTCAGAAAGATCTGAATCTTATAAATACTAGTTAACTTCAGTCATGATAGAATAGTCTTAACTTATAAAGATTTCATCTGAATATTATCTGCAGTGATTACATATTCTAGAAAATTAATTCAGCAGACACTGAAGTTGCACTTTACAAGCTTAACATACAGTTCTGTCTCATCTAAGATCTTCAACACACTTCATATATACTCAGTGTGTTCTTTCTTCTTTGCAGAGTACATCATCACATTATTCAGATATATTATTATGAAGATATTCAGGTATGTATGAAGTGTTTTATTGATAAAAGACTGAAATGCTATGAGAGTATTAGTCAGATCAAAAGACATTACTAGATATTCAAACAATTTCAGTGCAGTTCTAAAGGCAGTCTTTCATTCATTCTCAGACTGTATTCACAGCTGTGTATATATATTAATCACATTCAGTTAT
Organism: Blastomyces dermatitidis ER-3; assembly: GCF_000003525.1. Lineage (NCBI taxonomy): Eukaryota > Fungi > Ascomycota > Eurotiomycetes > Onygenales > Ajellomycetaceae > Blastomyces > Blastomyces dermatitidis. The sequence goes on from NW_025544774.1 coordinate 9,456,426, forward strand.
GTGAATATAACAGCTTCTATGAGATAATTAATTACATTCTTAATCAGAGACAGAGAATAGCAGCTTTTTATTATCTTGAAGTTCAGATTATAATAGTCTATATACAATCTGAGATCTTCATTCTTCTTCTTTATAAATATCACAGAGACTTCTGTGAAGACCTGTGAAGATTAGATAAAGTCATTCTTCAGATTCTTCTTCATATAGATTCACAAGATCTCTGTCTTATAATGAGAGAGCTTATAGATTGATTCTCAGAAGAGTTTCTACTCTTCTATTAAATCTATTACTAGATTCTTCTCACAGTGAGAAGAAAGCTCAGCTGTCTTTACTGAGCTGAACATCTCTGCAAGATCTCAGTATTTCTCTGATATCTGAAGCTCAGTTTTCATGACTGTGAGATTCTCAGACACTTACAAAGTTATTATATAGATGAGCTTGTCTTCTCTAATTAACTCTACAGCATTAACTGATTCTATCTCTGTGAGTGAGTCTGTCAACACTGATCAGAAGTATAAACCTGACTCACAGACAGCTATGTACAGATTGTGTCTTTAAAGTCATGTAAGTTTCAAGTACATATCATCTGTGATATCTGTGATAATCACAGTTTTTACAAATCTTCTTCAGATTTCAGAGAGATCTTGCAATTCAAAGATGATTCTTATAAGTTTCTCAGCTCTCAGATCTGAGTTCTCATACTCTGCTTGTTATAAGAGCAGATTCTCAGTCTTCATCTTTCAGCTCATTTACTTCATAAGCTTCAGAGATATCACAGTAACCTGAGATTCTGAGTTCATTAATACTTTTCATACTTACAGAGCAGTAGTACTACAGCATGATCTCTTTCTATGAGTAAGTATTTTCATTGAGAGAGCAACAGATTCAGATGTCAGCTTCAAGACTCTTAAGAAGGCTGTTGCTGACTCTGTCTGTAACTTCTCAAATTTCTATTTTGATTTGTTCAGACAGTTTGTGTGAAGATGTTCTGATTTAGAATAGATGAAGCAGAGTTTCTTTTTCTTAGTCTCTCTGTTATACACTCTGTTCATGAGAGCTTGTGAAGCTCTTTCTCTCTGCTCAGCAGTCAGATATGAATCTCTCTATATCTTATCATCTTTTTCTGACAAATCTGTTCTCTGTTGTCCTGGTTCTTGCAAGACCAGTCAATGATTCACTCTTTATAAGTCTGTGACTCTCACAGTGATCTGTCAGTGATGAATGAGAGTTATCAGTTTCTTCAGAGTCAAGAGCTTAAAGTCTTACTTAATGAGCTTGTTCTGTATATCTTTATTCAGTCTCTTTATAAACATCATTATTCAGGTCTTATTTCAGAGCTCTGTTTTCACAGGTCTCAATTTATATTATAATTTCATGAAACACTGTAAGTAGTCTTTATCAGATTTCTCACCTCTTTTTCTAATATTGATGATCACAGCTCAGATATTCTCTGTTCAGCTTGTAAAGTTCTTCAACTTATTCTCTAGATAGATCTTAAGAACAGATCAGCAGAATCTCTTATAATCATTCTCTAGATAATTCAGTCAATTCTTGACTTCAGTGTAATAGAGATCTGTTATTACATAGATAACAGCTTTTTCATCTTTCATATTACACAGCTAAGCTTGTGAGTCAATTTCAAATACAAACTCACAAAAGCTTTTATAGATTGTGATTTGATAAGTGATCTTAAGTGATCACAGCTTAAGAAAGTTTCTTTTCAGTTCACAGATATCTCTGAAGATCATGTCTAGAGACTCAGTTTAAGAGTGTTTGCAGACAGTAAGTATTTCTTATAGAAAAATAGCTTAGTTCTGTAGAAGATGCTCAAGAATGTTCTTTACTGAGATTGATTTATTTATAAGTTTGAAGAGTTTCTCTGTCACAGATACAGAGAATGATATTCTGTGAGTAATTAATAAGTTCTCTGAGACTTCTTTTACAGAGATTATTCATGATTCAGATGACTGCTTCTGAGTGTCTGCAGTAGAGTTTGCAGAGATTGAAGCATATAAGTTTCTAGTTCTTTCAGTTATAACAGGCAGTTGCTGACTGACTGAGCTTGAAATGTAAGAATAAGTGCTCACAGGCGATTATTCAGGTGTTTGCAGCTTGGTGTGATATATACTGTTAACTACTAGAAGTATTCATGATAGAAAGATAAAATGTAGAGATCAAATGTATAATAGCATTCAAGCTGAGTTATGAATAGTATTCATGAACTTCAGTCTATATAGTTATGTGTAGCCAAGGGCCGCTAGCCCTATTGATTACACGAGAGATAGGAATAGAGGTAAAGAATCCGCGAGGAGCGGGATTTCTTACATGAATAATGAAAGTTATCTGAGACTGAATACTTATAATCTGATGTATACACAGCCTTCTCTGCAGAGAAGAGAGAGAAAGCAATGAGAGAAGCTTGAGAGTGAGAGAGAGTAGTCTCAGTGATATTGTCATCTTTGAACAGAATGACCTCTGACACTGAAGTAACTAGAAATCATTATTAGTGTATGAAAATTGCAAAATCAGAGATGAAAACAGTTACTGAATGAACATCTGCTGATCTTAGAGTTGTATATATAATTACAACACACATGAGACTTCTCAGAAAGAGAGAGAGAGATATGAGAGAATGCAGAAAGCAGAATACAGTGTGTGAATAACTCATTTTCATAATAATATTTTAGATAAGATGTATGAGTCTCACATCTGCAGATGTAAAAGAGAATGACATTCACATTTCTGTTTCTGAAAACATGAATATCTTTCATCTGCATCATGAAGTTGAACAACAGACATCAAAGAATAGACTGATACAGATCTATCATTTCAATGAAATTCATTAGAGCAGATATCTATACAATATTGAACTTTACAGTAGTGAAAAGCTTCTTGATGTCTGTGAATGTCATGACTTCATACACAGTAAAACTCATAATGATTTCCTCTAAGAACAGAAAAATCAGTGTCAGAAAGAAAAGATGAAAAAGAAAAAGACTTATAATTTTAACACTGTTGAAGAGAGAGATGATTCTCTGATATAAATAAATAATTATCTTATCACAAGTATTTAAAATGAATGTAATAATCAGTGTCTGTGACTGAGCTTCAGATAGTTATATCATATACTGTCTTTATATAATAAATTATTCTAGAGATCAGTAAGAAGAGTAAGAGTATACACACTGAGAAATATGATTCACTGAGTCTATACAACATCTTCTTGAAACAGGAAGAGCTAGTAATAAAGGCAGAGACAGTAAAACCAGAAGTAGTGAGAGTAGAGATTGTGGGAATGAGAGTAGCAGAAGTGGGAGAATCAGACACAGAGACAAGTGTAGAAGATTGAGAGAGAGTAGTAGAGAAAGAAGTAGCAGAAGAGATAGAAGAGAATGCAGAAGACTCAGTCACACATGATATAAGTAATTTCTTCATTATCATATTCTTCAAGTTCTCAATCAATGACTTAATACTGAGTTCACTATCATTGATAAATGTGAATCTGTCAACATATGACAATTCTATATAAATAAAAACAAACATATCAGCATCTGCATTCACATAAAATCATGTCAGAAAACACAATCAGAAACTCACTAAGAAGAAGAAATGATTAAGAGTATATGAGAAGATGAAGAAGATATGTTATTATTTATGATAATACATTATTCTGATGATTATTAGAAGATAAACAAGTTCTGATCATGTTTCACAATGTGTTACACTTACTGCTAATAAACTGCCTGATATGAGTACTACAATGATGCTTATTGTGAGAACAGAGAGTCATTGTCAGAAATATGTATAATGTGATAGATGAACAGATAGAAAGAGTTGAACAGAAGAAGAGGTAGAAATCTGAGATAATGATAATATTCAATGATAATGATAATGATGAAGATGATAATTGAAGAATGAGAAAAGTTAGTGAATAAGTGATATAATATAGTGAAAGTTTCTTTGTGAGAATGTACACAGAATGCTAGCTGAATCAGAGATAGATTATACAATTGTAAAATACTAGTAATGAGCTAATTCACATGAAGCTAGAGCATATAATATGATTATATGAGTGTTACTGAATCTGGTGAGAAAGAATGTGATTCAGAAGAATATATAATTATCAGATAATAACACAGCTGCTTTCAAACTACTAGTGTATGTGTACAAGTGTAAAGAGGTCATAGCGGCTGCTAATTAATTTAGTATACAATATTACAATATATAAGAAGCCGGCGTACGCCTGTAATTGTACACTGGCTTAAGAAACCTTTGAATCACACACTTATGTCAAGAGCTTCATCAAATATAATATCTTATGTAATCTCAAGACAACATGCAACAGAATCTCATATATAATATTAATATAATTCTTAATATTTAATTAGCTGTTATTTCCTATTATCAGTTCTATCTGCAAGCTTATTTAATACTTTCAAATTCTTCTTATAGATCTTGCACTCTTATCTTCATATTCAATGAATAGAAGGTTACATCTCAGTTCATACTTTAAAAGATATAAGTGATGTTTCTTTCTTACATTCAAATATCTTCATTAATATTGAGAATGTGTTAATCACTATAATTATGACTTGTATTACTTCATCTCAAAGTTCTCTTTCTAATTCACTATTATATAGTAGGCTTCATGTCTTTTCTATCACTATTTAATTCATGTATTTCACTAAGTCATTCAATTATAATATGTCAGATATAGTTATTTCATATACTATTTCTTTACTCTGATAGTAGATCTTAAGTTCTTGACTTTTGAACTCTTCTTCATCATTTCAGCGTAGAGTTTCAACTTGATATTATATAGTTATCTCAATACTTATAATGAAGTTTATTAATCTTGTAGTAGATTCTCTCTTTCTCATTATAAGAATTACTCATCTATAACAGATTGTATTATTTATTATACTTAATCAGTAGCTTATATCTCTTCTAGTAAAAGTGTCATTCTTATTGAAAAGTGTTTTTTCACTCTCTGTCAGATTAATGAAGAATCTCATTATCAGCTTAACAGCTTGTGTTATAGATGTAAAGATTGAATATATCATTTTTATCTGTACACAGATCTTATAGAATGACAAAGCTCTGTCACTCTTTATTCTCATTTCTAGTCATAAATCTATTACTATTTTTATGATATCTGTGAGATTCAGATATTCTAGCTTTTAATATCATTGCATTATTATAAGTTCTATAATCTTTATATCATTTCTTTCAGATAGTATTAATATTATGTCATCTTTTACCTGTAATGTGTTTACAGATTTAAAATCATCATTAAGTATAGTAAACTGAATCAAGTCTCTGTATATAACTAGTCTTTTCATCTCATAGATATCATTCTCATTTAATCTTACTGTAAATGAGAATATACAGTTAGAAGATATAATTAACATAGTATGATTATTTTTATATATCAACTACTTATAGATATAACTCTGATATATAAGCTTATTCATACTCATGAGATTCACTTCTAACTTTGAGACATAGCAGACATTATTTAACAGTATATTCACTTCTTTCACTGAAATCTTTGTATCTTCTATAGCTGCAGTGAGAACTACTGTTTTATCTACTATTTTAACATCACTTTCACCTTCTGAGATTTTATTATAATAAGATCTCTGTGAGGTGTGATGTAAGTGTCTAATTCAGAGTCTAGAATTCAGATATCTTTTTCTATCTGACTACTTATATAGATCTTTTCTTTGATGTAAAATACTTACTTTATAATGTTGTGAATAGAAGCAGTATCTGTATTCTTTATATTCTTATCTGTGGCGGGCTGCGCCCGATCAATCATATAGACTATTCCATTACACTCCATAGGTTCTTTCATTCCCGATCGCCGATCCGCGGCCGCTACGAACGCGCGTAGTGTACACTCCGATTCTCGGCCATTCCCAATCACCGATTCACGGCCGCTATGAACGCGTGTAGCATACACTCCGATTCTCGGCCATTTCTGATCGCCGATCCTTGGCCACTATGAACATGTGTATATTCTTCCGCCCCGAAGCTCCACCACATACATCATCACATACATGTATAAATATTCATCTTGATTGCTGATTCTTACACTTTCTCTTTCTTTTCTTCTCTAACATTTTTATCTTTGTTATATAAGACCTATCAATATTATACTGATCTATTCAGTATAGATCTCTTATACTATAAAAACATTCATTGTCTTCTTATTAGAAATGATTATTCATTGAGAGATATCTGAACATATAACAATGTATAAGAAATAGAGAAACAGTTAAACAGTTAAGCAGACACTGAGTTCTCAGATAGTTCTTAGATAGAAGCTTACTTATCAGTCACTCTGATCTCATAACAAGATCTTACAAAGAGAATAAGATCTTATAAGAGAATATCAGTGAAAGACTCAAGAGTTCTGATACTCAGACATATAAAAATATGATTACACTTCTTCAGATTTCACAGATATTATACATTTAACAATCAATATAATCATGTCTAATAATAATATGAAACTCTTAAATATGAGTATAGACACAGTGTCACAGTGACTCTGAGTAATATTAAAACTACAATAATAATAAATAGCTGATATGCATGCAACTTAATAATATTAATATGAAGAGATTTAACAATTATTATAATAAGAAACTCATACAATTTCAGCATCTACAGAATTGAATACAAAAGTGCTGAAAGAATGCTTAGATACTCTCACATATTTCAATACTTCTGATCTCACTCTCTACTCATCATGAAGAATGAAAATGCTCACAAAACTGAGTATAGATGAAGATTTTATCAGTTTATTAATCAATCAAGATTGATATATCAATGAATGATTGAAGAATCACATGAAACAGAAGTTTCATTCATGAATAAAAGTATGTAAATCAGTGTTGCAAATGTCTGATAATATCATGAAATATCTTGATATTCTGTTTCAAGACACTGCTATGCAACAGAAAGTATTAGATTGATTACAGAGTGTCTGACAGAGAAATACTTCTCTTACAACATTTATCTCTGACTTCAACATCAAGATTCTAGAAGTAGATGATCAGTCTTGAGAGAATTAAATGAAGATTAGCATGCTTAAGAAGACATTGACTTTCAAACTCTTACAGACTCTTGTAAGTGCAGATGAAGACTTAACTTATAAAGACTTCTGCACACAGCTCTGAACAATGAATGATTATCTTATCAAGCTCAAGAATATACAGAACAGTAGTAGAAGATATTATATCTCAGCAGCTTATACACCTGTGCTGAGAAATAACAATGATGCAGATGCCATGAATTGAGTAGACTTGAATATCTATATATAAGTAAGAGTCTCTACTGTCTGAACAGGCTTTTAAGTCTCTGAGATCACTCTCAAAGAAGTCATTAATCAACATCAACATAGAGTGTATATCAACTGTAACTGATCAGAACATATTGTCTTCAACTGCTGATCAATCTTTGTATCTTCTTATTCAAAGAATGAATCAGTATCTGTCCATGCCAATCACATTGCATTAGAGGAAGATTCAGAGAATAACTATGAGAATACTTTGATAAAACAGGGAAAAGATTAGCTTCTATTCAAATTTATAAACAGAAGCTTGAAGAGGTTGAATGATAACAATTTGAAGAGAAGATGACAATGAATATAATTCTTGTATTCACTGTGATTAATAACATATATAATATAAAGACCATGATAGACAGTGATCTATGCTACTATGCAATGATAAAATCTTCAGTCATAAGATATTATAATCTTCAGCATATCTCTCTATCAAAACCCTGACTTCTCACAGAATTTGATGATTCAAAAGACATTTGTATCTGTTATATGATGAAGCTGATCATAGATGTAGAAGAATATTAACATGAAGATGCCTATGCATATAAAGTTAATAATCTTGATTATAATCTTATGTTAGAACTCATCTGACTATCTGAACAAGGCATCTTATTAAATGCTTGAAACAGAAGCTTGATATTCTCTAACAATGATAGAGTTCATGAAGATGACATTCACAAGATCATAAATCTGACACAGATCTCTGTCAATGTGTACAAAATACTCTGAAAAAGAAGTCATTATCAAAATCACTGACAGAGTCACTGATAGTAAGATTATGTATCAATCTATTCTGTCAGTCTGACTGATATTAAAAAGACTCTAGAAAAGTTATTCTGTGTTATAATAACAGATTCTTGTACAAAACTCTCTTAATAATATCATGAATATTTAGATGTCTTCTGATAAGATAATATTATAAGTATACTCTTCTTACAAGATTCTGAAGTAAATCACAGTATCAAGTTAGAGAAAAAGAATGATAAGAACTCTGAATCATCATGAGGCTCTCTTTATAACATGTTCTGAGATGAACTTCTTTTTCTTCAAAAGACACTTAATAATCTGTTGAATAAAGAATTCATACATGTTAGCTGTGATTCAAAGGTTGCTTAAGCCAGCGTACGATTACAGGCGTACGCCGGCTTCTTATATATTGAATCTCGTACGCTAAATTAATTAGTGGCCGCTAGGGCTCTCTTTACATTCATACACTAGTAGTTCAGAAGCGGCCGCGTTATTATTCAACAGTTATACATTCTTTCAAATCAAATTCTTTCTCATCAGATTCAGTCACACTCACATGATCATGTTGTACACTCTAGCTTCATGCGGATTAGCTTGTCACTAGCATCTCACAATTATGTGACCTATTTCTAATTCAGTTAGCATTTCATGTACACTCTCACAAAGAAACTTTCACTATATTATATTACTCATTCACTAACTTTTCTTATTTTTCAATCATCATCTTCATCATCATCATCATTGAATGTTATCATCTTATTCAAGATTTCTACTTCTTCTTCTGTTCAACTCTTTTCATCTGTTTATCTATCACATTATACACATTTCTGATGATGACTCTCTGTTCTCATAACAAGCATTCTCATAGTGCTCATATCAGGCAGTTCATTAGCAGTAAGTGTAACATGTTGTGAAATGTGATCAGAACTTGTTTATCTTCTAACAATTATCAGAACATACTATCATGAATGACACATCTTCTCTACCTTCTCATACACTCTCAATCATTTCCTTCTCAGCGGGTTTCTGATCATGTTTTCTAGCATAATTTTGCATGAACACAGATACTGATATGTTATTTTTATTCATGTAGAATCTTCACATGTTGACAGATTCACATCTGCTGATAATAGTGAACTCAGTGTTGAATCATTGATTGAGAACTTGAAGAATGTGATAATGAAGAAATTGTCTGTGTCATGTGTGATCAGGTCTCTCACATTCTCTCTTATTCTCTCTGTTTCTTTCTCTGTCATTTTCTCTCAATCTTCTACACCTGTCTCTGTGTCTGATTCTCCTGCTTCTGCTACCTCTGTTTCTGTGATTCTCACTTCTGTCACTTCTGATTTTACTGTCTCTGCTTTCATGACCAGCTCTTCTCATTTCAAGAAGATGTTGTATAGACTTAATAAATCACATCTCTCAGCACAGACACTCTCACTCTTCTTATCAACTCTTAGAATAATTTATTGTATAAAGACTGCATATGATATAACTATCTGAAGCTCAGTCACAGACACTGATTATTACATTCATTTTAAATATTTGTGATAAGAAAATTGTTCATTTATATCAGAGAATCACCTCTCTCTTCAACAGTATTGAGATTGTAAGTCTTTTTCTTTTCATCTTTTCTTTCTGACACTGATTTTTCTATTCTTAGAGGAAATTGTTATAAGTTTTACTGTGTATAAAGTCATGACATTTACAGACACTAAGAAACTTTTCATGACTGTTAAATTCAATATTACAGATATATTCACTCTGACTAATATCTTTGAAATGATTGATCTGTATCAGCCTATTCTCTGATAATTGTCATTCAACTTCATGATGCAGGTGAAGAATATCTGTGTTTTCAGAAATGAAAATACAGATATTGTACTCTTTTACACCTGCAGACATAAGACTCATACACCTTGTCTGAGATATTATTATAAGAATGAGCTGTTCACATACTGTGTTCTGCTTTCTGCATTTTCTCATGTCTCTCTCTCTCTTTCTGAGAAGCCTTATATATGTTGTAATTACATGTACAATTTTAAGATCAGCAGATGTTTATTCAGTAATTATTATCTCTACTTTTGTGATTTTTATATACTAACAATAGTTCTTAGTTGCTTCAGTGTCAGAGGTCATTCTGATCAAAGATGATAACACTGCTGAGACTATTCTCTCTCACTCTCAAGCTTCTTCTATTGCTTTCTCTCTCTCTCTCTCTCTTCTGCAGAGAAGGTTGTGCACACACTGAGTTATAAGTATTCAACTCTGAGTGACTTCTGCTATTATTTATCTAGTTCTGCATCTTCTCTTTCTTCTGTTTCTTCTATCTCTGTTCTTTCTGCCCTGGCTTCTGATTCTGTGAGTTCCGTACTCTTCTTCAATTTCTCTACATGTACACATGCGCATTCCTATATTGGCATTTCAGTCAATCTTGTAATAAATGATATTAATGTTATATACAGAGTGATAGAGGAATCAGAGATGTGTGCAGTGTTATTACAAGAGCAGCTTATGACTCTTGAATTTCTTACAGATCTTGAGTTTTGAGATTTCCTTTGTTTTTGACATTTTTCAGATGATGTGATGTTGGAAATAGATTAACATGTGATGTATGAAAATGAATAAGATATGTATGATAACATTTGTCTTTTACAGCTGATTCTTATAATTAATGATCAATTCATTATTTCTTTTCTTATGCTTTTTCTTTATCTGCTAGTCACTACTCTTATATAATCTCTATATAGTACAGCATTCAGTGACTAGATTCAGTAGCTTCTAACTTTTTATAATTCTGTCTTGTGTATTATACTGTCTCTCTTCACTCACTCAGATCACTACAGTGAACAGCTTATTGAAACTAATCTCATCTGATCTCTGAGTGTTCTCAGAGATCAAGATGACTTGATCTCATGTGTGTAAGAATAAGTGCTCGCAGGTGATTATTCAGGTGTTTGCAGCTTGATGTGATATGTACTGTTAACTACTAGAAGTATTCACAGTAGAAAGATAAAATGTAGAGGTCAAATGTATAATAGCATTCAAGCTGAGTTATGAATAGTATTCATGAACTTCAGTCTATATAGTTGTGTGTAGTCAAGAGCCGCTAGCTCTATTAATTATATGAGAGATAGAAATAGAGATAAAGAATCTGTGAGAAGCAGAATTTCTTATATACTCTCTTCTCTCTAAGACTTTGTCTGCAAAGCCTTTCACTGAGTGACTTCATAGTCAGCTCAGCACTGCAGTGATACTCACTAAAAACCCTTCATATCTATAAAAAACCTCAGTGAGGAAAAATTCCTTGTTATTATAAAGAGAAAAGAGTCTGTCACTCAGTTTCTTATTCTGTGAGATTCTTTATAATCTACAGATTCTTCTCTGACTATTATACAGATTCATCTCACATCTTTTATACAGAAGAGTTCTGATTAACTCTCAATTATTTTCATGAGATTCTTATGTGATCATCACATAGATTCATCTTGCAGGTGAATCACTCTCTGTGAGATCACTCTCATTAAAGAGAAATATTCATGAGTTGATCTTTCACTTATTCTTATGAATCATTGTTCTTTGACACTATAGAATTGTGAGGAATTTTTCATTCTTTTACTAACTCTGTAGAATTGTAGAATCAAGATGTTCACAGTCTGTAATCACTCTTTATAGTCATATAGAAAGATTCAGGCCTGTGATTCACAATCACTTTTATTTACTAGAGTGATCTGACTGTTCTGCAGAATCACTCACAGTGTAAGCAAATCTCTCTAGAGTAGTATAAATATTTCAGATCTGTCTATAAAATCTCATCTTCTTTTCTCTTTTTCTGTAACAGCTTCTATCCTCACAAACTGTGAGTATTCTCATTCATTTATAAAGTGTTTTCACTCAGATAATAGAGAGAGAGTGTTTCTGATAATATTCATATATTGATTCAAGAACTTCTCAAGAATAAAAATTTTTCAATTTCAACACTCTTATAACAATGTCTGACTGCTGCTGAGCTTCTTGTGAGCATCTCTGCAACTTCTCTGATTGCTTTTTATCAGCTGATAAAGCAGGGATGCTGTCACTCATAACTATGTCTTCATTCTCTTCAGCTCTGTCACTGCACCTGATCTTCAGATCAGCAGCCTTCTCCATCTCTTCTTCAGACCAGTCTCTGGCTTCAAGCAGTGCAGTTCCCTTCTTTGCTATAAGTCTTCTCATAAGTAACTTCTTACAGACTCTAGCTGACAGTTCTTGTAAAGCTTCTGATGTTGTCAGTGTCTTCTGCAGCTCTGTGAGTCTACAATCATCTCTTCTCTGTCTGTACAATCTCTGACCAGGCATATGTGAATATGTCTAGGTTTCTCATCAATGATTCTCGCGCTGTGGTGCATTTCCACAATTTCATTGTCAATGAGAGATGAGTTCTCAGATACCTGCAAAATCTGAGTAATCAAGACAATGTGAATATCATGAATTTGTGATGAGAGTTGATCTGAGCTGATGAGCTCTCTCTTCATGTCTCAATTATTTTCAGACTGAATACTTCAGCATAACTGAGAGAGCAGACACAGCTTTGTAAGAAATATCTAATTATATGTATAGATGATCAGTCTTCAAGACTCTGCTACAACTGTATATACTCTGATGTTCAGCTTCTCTGAAGTCTGTATATTTCTAACAGTCTTCACATCAAATGCAATAATTATCTGTATCATAGATATAATACTCTCTGCTTCTTTAAAAAGAGAAATTGATAGTTGTGAGAGAGTTGAGTGTTGTGAGTATTAAGAGTATGAATTTAAATTTTCTTTATTTTTTCTTTATTGATCTTCAAATTGTGTTCACAGCTCTGTTTATTTTCTTATTTTTTAACTTAATAAGAATATGATTTCTTCTTTTCTTACATACACTGCAGACTGTTCATCTCAGTAGAAACTCATTATCTTATAGACTAGAATTTGTAAATGACAGTGTTAATGTCTTTATTATAATCAGGTTCTTAGTGAAGACTGTATCATTCTGACTTATCAGAATTCACAGTATAAAAGTCATATCTCAGCTTCTGCAGATGTCTTATCTATCTGAATGATTCTCAAGTGAACTTATTCATCTTATCAGAATACTCTTATCACTGAATCTTGAATCAGAGCTTGTGATCTCACTTCTCTGAGTCAATAATTTCTTTGATCTGATATTCTCTTTCACTTTCTAGTACTTTGTAAACAGAGTGATGAGTCACAGAATTCTCTTCTGAGAATTTCTTGTATTCACAGAGTAAAGAGATATGAAAAACATTGTGTATCTGCAACTCAGATAACAGTTTTAATCTGTAGAACTGTGAGCTAACTTTCTTTATAATCTTACAAGACTCTGTTCATAAGAGATTCAGCTTCTTACTAGATCTTTATATAATAATGTTTTCTAGACTCAGTCAGACTCTATCATCTTTCTTAAAACTTTTTATAATATGCTTGAAGTCATAGTATCTCTTCTAATACTCTTGAATCTTTCTCAAGAATTCACAGGCTTTCTCCCAGATCTTCTGAATTCTCTCAGCTCATTTACAGACATTATCACACTCTATAGTGTACTCTCATGAGTTCATCAAGATCATTCATGAATGAGTCTCAGTGAGCATCTCAAAGAGGGTTTTATCTGTGCTGACATGCTTTGAGTTGTTATATATGAACTCTGTAAGTGATAATCAATGCATTCAGTTATTCTGATTGTAATTAACAAAGTACTGCAGATACTGTTTCAATATACTTATTAGATGTTCTATCTGATCATCTATCTGTTGATGAAAAGTCATGCTTAGATCTCATAAGATCTTCAGTATAGTTATCAGGTCAGATCAGAACTCTTCTATAAAGATTGATTCTCTGTCTGAGACAATGTTCACAGATAACTCATGCAACTGAATCACATCACAGATGAAGATATGAGTCAAATTCTTTGACTTCAAGTTCTTGTAAGTGAGTATAAAGTGTGTTATCTTGATGAAGCAATTCACTATCACTAGTACACTGTCAAAGCAGGCATCATATATGTTCTTACTTTCAGAGAGACTCACAAGAGTATTCATTTCTAGCTGTTTTCAAGGTTTCTGTGAAATGAGTAGAGAAGTAAGTTCTTTATATAATCTGAATCACACTACTCATGAATTCTGATAAACAGTATAAGAATTCACTATCTTCTTCACAAGTTCTCATATCTTTAGTCAGAAGTATTTTCTTACAAGTAACTCATAAGTTCTAGTGTCTATAAAATGACTCACTAAAGAAGAGTCATGATGCCTTTTGATGAGTTCTACATGTAGAAACTTATTCACAGGTATATAAATCTGACTCTCTCTTCATAAGAGATTATTTAAGTCTCTTCAATTCTTTATTTCTGCAGGATTGATCTCTGCTGTGAGCAGTTTTCAAATATACTGAGTATATTCATTCTTCAGTTACAGTTCAGACAATCTGAATAGAAGATCTTACAAAGACTTATACTCTGTTTCTTCTTACATCAGGTCTTTCACAGTACTTCTCAAAGCCTGCAAACTCTTCAGATTATAGATACTCTCTTCAAGAATTCTTGCAGAGATTCTCAGAGTATTGACTCTCAGTGTTATAGAGAGTAGTTGCACAGACTTCTTCTCTCTCTTTTTCTTCTTCTCTTATAAGAGATTAAGAGACTCTTCAGTCAATCTCTTCATAACACTCAGTCTGAGTATCTCATGAAGCTTTTCTGTCTTCTTTAGTCTCTCTATGTCTGTCATCCTGGCCTTCTTAACATAGTCTGACCTGTGAGAGAGTTCATCTGCTGAGTTCTTAGTTCTCTTAATATGTTCTATCTTGAATCAGAACTCACTCAGTCTCTGAGCCTAGTAAACCTGCTGCTGCAAGAGTTTCTTGATTGAAGCAAACTATTATAAGCTGTCATGATCAGTTCTAACAGTAATCACTGTCATGAGACTCTTGAAGTAGTGATATCAGTGATAGAAGAATTTCACTATTATGAGAAGCTTCTGATTATGAATGTCATAGTTGATCTCTGTGAGTTGCATCTTTCATAAGAAAAAGACTACTGAAACTCAGTTCTCATTTAACTGTAGTTATAAGACTATTTCTGAAATTGCAAAGAAGAAGACATCTGTCTTCAATCTGATTAAGAGCAAGAGATCAAAGTGAAACAGTATCACTGTATTCATGAATACCTGTTTTAATCTTGTAAAGGCCTCATAAGCTTCTGAGATAAGAAAGTTCTCACAGTTCTCTCTTCTTAACAATCTTTTCATTCTCTGTTCACAGAATGACTTCTTCTTATTTTCATTCTTCAGCATGTCTGTAAGAGTCAAGAAGATTCTCATAAATATAAAGATAAATCATCTATAGAAATTCACAAAGCTCAGAAAGATCTGAATTTCATGAATACTGATTAACTCTGATCATGATAGAATAGTCTCAACTTATAAAGATTTCATCTGAATATCATCTGCAGTGATTACATATTCTAGAAAATTAATTCAGCAGGCACTGAAGTTGCACTTTGTGAGCTTAATATACAGTTCTGCCTCATCTAAGGTCTTTAACACACTTTATACATGCTCAGTGTGTTCTTTCTTCTTCACAGAGTACATCATCACATTATTCAGATATATTATCATGAAGACATTCAGATATGTGTGAAGTATTTTATTGATGAAAGACTGAAATGCTGCAGGGACATTAGTCAGATCAAAAGATATCACTAGATATTCAAACAATTTCAGTGCAGTTCTAAAGACAGTCTTTTATTCATTCTCAGACTGTATTCACAGCTGTGTATATATATTAATCACATTCAGTTGTGTGAATATAACAGCTTCTGTGAGATGATTGATCACATTCTTAATCAGAGACAGAGAATAGCAGCTCTTTATTATCTTGAAGTTCAGATTGTGATAGTCTACACACAATCTGAGATCTTCATTCTTCTTCTTCATGAACATCACAGAGGCTCTCACAGAGGCCTGTGAAGATCAGATGAAGTCATTCTTCAGATTCTTCTTCACATAGATCTGCAAGACCTCTGTCTTGTGATAAGAGAGCTTATAGATTGATTCTTAGAAGAGTTTCTGTTCTTCTATCAAATCTATTATCAGATTCTTCTCACAGTGAGAGAAAAGCTCAGCTGTCTTTACTGAGCTGAACATCTCTGTGAGGTCTTGGTATTTCTCTGATATCTGAAGCTCAGTTTTCATGACTGTGAGATTCTCAGACACTTGCAAGGTCATTACATAGATAGGCTTATCTTCTCTAATTAACTCTGCAGCATTAACTGATTCTATCTCTGTAAGTGAGTCTGTCAATACTGATTGAAAGTATAAATCTGACTTGTAAACAGCTATATATAAATTGTGTCTTTGAAGTTATACAAGTCTCAAGTACATGTTATCTGTGATGTCTGTGATAATCACAGTTTCTGCAAATCTTCTTCAGATTTCAGAGAGATCTTGTAATTCAAAGATGACTCTTATAAGTTTCTCAGCTCTCAGGTCTGAGTTCTTGCACTCTGCTTATTATAAGAACAGGTTCTCAGTCTTCATCTTTCAGCTTATCTGCTCTGTGAGCTTTAGAAACATTACAGTGACCTGAAATTCTGAGTTCATTAATACTTCTCATGCTTGCAGAGCAGCAGCACTGCAGTATAATCTCTCTCTACAAGCAAGCATTTTCATTGAGAGAGCAACAGATTCAGGTGTCAGCTTCAAGACTCTTAAGAAGACTGTTACTGACTCTGTCTGTGACTTCTCAAATTCCTATTTTAATTTATCTGAACAGTTTGCACAGAGATGTTCTGATTTAGAACAGATGAAGCAGAGTTTCTTTTTCTTAATCTCTCTGTTATACACTCTGTTCACAGAAGCTTGTAAAGCTCTCTCTCTCTACTCAGCAGTCAGACATGAATCTCTCTGTGTCTTATCATCTTTTTCTGATAAATCTGTTCTCTGTTGTTCTGACTCTTGCAGAACTGATCAGTGATCTGCTCTTCACAGGTCTGTGACTCTCACAGTGATTCATAAGTGATGAATGAGAGTCATCAGTTTCTTCAGAATCAAGAACTTAGAGTCTTACTCAATGAGCTTGTTCTGTATATCTTTATTCAGTCTCTTTATAAACATCATCATTCAGGTCTTGTTTCAGAGCCCTGTTTTCACAGGTCTTAATTCATATCACAATTTCATAAAGTACTGTGAGTAGTCTTCATCAGATTTCTCATCTCTTTTTCTAATATTAATGATCACAGCCCAGGTGTTCTCTGTTCAGCTTGCAGAGTTTCTCAACTTGTTCTCTAAATAGATCTTGAGAACAGATCATCAGAATCTCTCATGATCATTCTCTAGATAATTCAGTCAGTTCTTGACTTCAGTGTAATAGAGGCCTGTCATCATATAGATGATAGCTTCTTCATCTTTCATGTCACACAGCCGGGCTTGTGAGTCAATTTCAAATACAAACTCACAAAAGCTTTTATAGATTGTGGTTCAATAGATGGCCTTAAGTGATCATGACTTAAGAAAGTTTCTTTTCAGTTTGCAGGTATCTCTGAAGATCATGTCTAGAGACTCAGTTCAAGAGTGTTTGCAGACAGTAAGCATTTCTTGTAGAAAAATAGCTTGATTCTGTGAGAGATGCTCAAGAATATTCTTCACTGAGATTGATTCATTCATGAGTTCAGAGAGTTTCTCTGTCTGAGATGCAGAGAATGATGTTCTGTGAGTGATTGATAAGTTCTCTGAAACTTCTTTCACAGAGATTATTCATGATTCAGATGACTGCTTCTGAGTGCCTGCAGTAGAGTTCACAGAGATTGAAGCATACAAGTTTCTAGTTCTTTCAGTCATAATAAGTGATTGCTGACTGACTGAGCTTGAAATGTAAGAATAAGTGCTTGTAGATAATTATTCAGGTATTTGCAGCTTGACATGATATGTACTGTTAACTACTAGAAGTATTCACAGTAGAAAGATAAAATGTAGAGATCAAATGTATAATAGCATTCAAGCTGAGTTATGAATAGTATTCATGAACTTCAGTCTATATAGTTGTGTGTAGCCAAGGGCCGCTAGCCCTATTGATTACACAAGAGATAGAAATAGAGGTAAAGAATCCGCGAGGAGCGGGATTTCTTAAAATATGTCTGTGAATATTTCAGATAGTTCATTCTCTGTGATCTCTGTAATTGAACTGGTGTAAACAGTTAAATTCAACTCTGAATTTCTTTTTCTTCTGCAATCTGATTCATGTGTAAGTCTACTGCTTTGAGACTGCTCTTTACTATATTGTGTCTGCTATCTACAGCATGTTATCATACAACTGACTACAGTCTTATCACTTATTGAAGTGTGGCATTTACCTGATTTCTTCATTTCTTCTCATTCTTTTCTTATAATCATGAAAAGATTGAAATAAGTGAGATCATCTGATTTATAAGTGTCTATAATTTCTCTTACTTCATAAGACTTTTCAATTGTAAGTCTCTTCTTTTTCAATGCTGATAATAGTGCTGCAGATAATCATAATCTGCTCAGATCTTGCATCTTTACTTTCATAAGTTATAAATTGTTGATTAAGTTGTATAAGACTCATCTCTCTGATTCTTTCAATGTGTATGTTCTCAGAGAATGTGATTTGAGTATTTTATATGACTCAAACCATCTAGGTTGAAACTTCTCAGAACTCTCATTATGTATGAGAACTTATATTCTCATCTTGAGACTTGATTTCTTAATAAGTGAGTCTCATATTCTTTTCAATTGAATTGCTCAGTTCAGGAGTAACTCATTAGCTTTTACACGTGTGTGACTGATCTCTTTCAATCTTGATTTCATGTCTGTGACTGTTATTTCCTCTCTCACCTTTTCTGAAGCATTCTTCAGAATGCGCGGATGCAATTCATACTAGACTGACCGTGTGACCGTGTCTGGGACCAGGACCAGATTTTTTGATAGTCTCATTACCAATTCGACTGATCCCATTACACGGTTTTAACATTAGATAGTAGTCCCATACTGTCTCAGTGAGACTTACTGTCTACTCTTGTCACATTTTTCAAATGAGACCATGATTTCCACTTCTCAATTTAAATTATTTTTATTGCTTTAAATGACTTTAAATCTCATTTGAGCGTTACCAAAAAGCGTTACTTTTTAAAAAATTAAAAATTGTCTAAAAAAAACCTTAAAATGTCTAAAAATAGTAACTTTATGTCAAGAATGAGACTAAATGGGACCAAATGGAACCACTTTCTCATTTTTTTCAAGTCATGGTCTCATTTTAAAATCTGATATATAGTCACTTTGCATGTTTTTTTGATAGCCAGTCCCAGCGGGATTCACGCCAAGAAATGTATGGGACCAGACCAAATGAGACCAAATGTGAAATTCATGGTCCCAGCGGCCAGTCTAATTCATACAACAGGTAGAATGATAAACACTTGAAGACTGCATGCTATTGAATTCATGTGATCAATAGCACCTGCCCGAGATATTCATTTCATAGTCTCATAGACTTGCTCACTAGATATTTCATTAGCATGTTGCTCAAGATTTTATTCAAGTGTTTCATCTTCTCATTCATTCATGAATGATATGATATTATTCTATGATATCTTGTCTGTAACTGGCTCATAAAATGCCTCACTGCTTCTTCTATGAGGTTCATATTATTATCAGTTAGAATCTTATGCAGCATTTTATAGTTAACATAGATCTCATTATGTAGAAACTTCATCATCATCTTCTCTATTATCTCTGAAACTGCTTTCATGACTGGCCAGTCAGTAGTGTAATCAATAGCAGTGATTATTCATTGATTTTCATTTGACATCCGTGGTAATATGTCTATGAGATTCACTTCTCATTGTTTAAATAATTGTATTGTACACTTTATCTGATGTTATACTTTCTCATATTTCAATTCTTTCTTAGATTCTTTCATGACCTGGCAATTCAGGCACTCATAAGTGTATGTCTGAATGTTCTCAGTCATGCTTGATCAGTATACTCTTGATTTGAGTAGACTCATGAGTTCAGAACTTTCTAAGTGACTGAATTTCTTGTGCATATGAGTTATCAAGTTGTGTCTAAATAAAGATTCTAGATAGAAAGCTTCTGTGTATTCTAGATCATGATAAAGCATAATGTTGTTTTTCAATTTTCTCAGCTTGAAGTTCAGAAGCATCTCTTCTACTACTTTTATAAAATGCTTGTTATCTGACATCTTGTCATTCTTCAAGTAAGAGATTATAGCATTCACTCATTCTGATTTCTTGTATTCTCTCAGTGTATTTAATATGAATGTTCCTTGTACCTGATTTGCAGAACTCTCACTCATGAAATCAGATCTGTGACTGATTATGTTCAGTATTACTGTGTTCAATTTCTTTCAGTATTTGATATGAAGATTATATACTTGAAACTCTGAGATTCAACATGCTAAGCATTTGAAAGGTTTTATTATTAATTATAGATAGATGAGACTTTTATGATCTGTGATCACTGTTATTATATGCCTGTTATCAATATATCTATCTCATAATGCCAGTGTATGCTTGATTGCTAGCAATTTCTTTTTATACACTGAGTAATTGAGCTCAGCATCTGATAGTTTTCTATCATTATACATCACTGAGTGCAGCTTGCTATTCTTACTCATTCATAGAAGAGTGTCTCTGATAGCTCATTTAAATGCATTTATCTCAATGTAGAAAGATTTATCATGATCTGATTGAATAAGCACTGAGAATGTTGTTATATATTCTCTCAGTGTGAGAAAAGCCTCTTCACATATAACATTTCAGATAATTAAATGAAACTTCTTCTTTCACAGATTTGCATCTGTTTCTCTTAAGAGATCTGAGAGTGATACAGATATTTATATGAAATCCTTGATAAATCTGCAGTAGTATGAGATTAACTCAAGAAACTGTTGTATATAATATACATTTCTCAGTCACAGCTAATTTGCTATGATATTCAATTTCTCTGAGATGAGGTGTATACAGTCATCACTCACTACATATTCTATAAACTTCAACTCTTCTGTTTCAAACACACACTTGATTGATTTAACATAGAGCTTATACTCTGTCAGAGTTATAAGCACTTTATTAAGATGCTTCAGATATTTGTTATATGAGTTTGAAAAGACTAGAATGTTATCAAGATATATAAGATATGAGATTTCATTCTGTTTATGAAGAATTGTATTCATCATTATTTGAAAGATAACAGGTGCATTTATCAGACTGAATAACATTGTCAGAAATTCAAACTTTTCTCATTATGTATTAAACATGATTTGCAGAACTGACAGTTTGTCTATATGAATCTATCAGTATTCTGAGAGAAGATTGATCTTTGATAGATATCAGGCATTTCTGACTGTATTCAACTGTTATTGAATTCATGGCAGTGAATATTCATTCTTGATTGTAAGCTTATTAAGTGCTTGATAATTGATACATATTCATCACTTCTCATCTGTCTTTTTCACAAATAGAACTGAAAAGCCTCACGCGCTTGATAAGAATTGTATGAGATTATATTCTAGAAGGTCTGTGATCTGATACTTCTGTTCTTTGAGATGTGTTTGTGACAGAGAGTACACATTCTGATTGACTGGTTTTGCATTCTCTGTGTCAATCTCATGTACAAATTCTCATTCTGATGACAATTCTGATGAAAGATCTGTTCAGAAGATCTTTTCATACTTCTTCAGAAGCTTCTTCATATACTTATTCTTCTGTATATTCTTTATCTTAGTTTTCTCTGCTTTCAGATTCTGTATGATATACAGAATACTTTTGAATAAGATCTTGCAAATCATTCTCTTTGCTTGTTAATATGTAAGCAGATTTAACTCTTCTATATTAGAGATGTGAAATGTCCTTCTCATATCAGTTGATAGAATTGTATGAATCATTTTCTTTCTATCAGTCAACTGCATATGACATGTACATCATTGAATCTGTGAATTGAATCTTTAAAATCAATTGAGTCTGAGAATAAGATCATATTTCACATTCTGCAGCTCTCGCGCTTAAATATAGCAAGATCATTCTCTGAAGTGCAAGAGAACTCTTACTTTTGCAGGTAATATCAGATATCAGTTATCAGATAATCTTATATATTGAGAATTCTTCACTCAGTGAACCTCTTTCAATCTTCAGATTATATAATTATCAATATATTGTATAGAAGCTTCTGTGTTTACTAACACTTTTACAGTCATCTCTTGATTCTTATTCAAGTGCTCTCTATACATTAACATTTCAGGTTTCAAGGCATTGAGATAAGTGTTCACTTCATCATTCTTATCTGTATCTCATTCAGAAGTCTGTCTCTTCTTTACATTTACAGAATTCAGAGAGTTATCTAACACAGATATCTCTTTCACTTTGAAGACTTTTCATAGAATATCAGCAAGTGTCTTTAAGCTCACTGATTCTACTAGTTTTTTAACTCTCTTACTTCTCTTGACTGTGTACACTGAGTGTAATCTTTTACATCATGATTTTGATATCTGTAGTTAAAGCAAGCTCAATACTTGCAATATCAAGATTTTCACTTAGAGAATTTCTTTTTCAGAGAATTCAGTGCTTTAGTAATAGTATTCAGATCTAGATTCATCATATTCAGATATGTGACTTGTATTGTAGAAGTCTGATTACTCATTCTCTGCTGAGATATACTTGATTACAGTATTTTCTGTTGTAATTCACTTACTTGTTTCTGTATAATGAGAATGTTGTATACTTTCTTCACTGTGTCTGACTGTGAGATTAAGTATTTTCATTCTGCTCTTAACTTGAGTGTAAGATTATAAATGAAGATCTGTAAATAGAAAGATGTTGAAAGCTCTTCATTCAATGTGAGATAGTGTAAGCTGAAGTGTGTGAAGTACAATGTAAGATTACTCACTTGTCTACACTCAGTGAAGTGTTTATAATACTTATCTTATATATTCACTTTCTCAAAGTTGTGTAAGATTCACTTGAAAAACTCATTTCATGTTTATAAGAATGAATATCACTCTGAGTCTGTGAGATTTATCTTTTTATCAGTCATTTATAATAACTTTGCTTTTTTATATAGAAATGTGACAGATCTTAAAACTTGTTGAAATTCTGTTAACTATCTGTCTGTAAGTTCATATTTAATCTGATAATATAATTATATCTGACTTAGCTAGCTGATTACAGTATCATTTTTTCAGTTGCTATTAAAGCTTGATAACTTTAACAGATCTTCTGACTTAATATATTTCATGCTCAGATTCTCATTCTGTGCAGTAGTCTCTGATAATGTGTATACTTCTGAAGAGATTGTGAACAATCATGATGAGATCTTCAGATTCAGTGTAGTCATCTATCTATATAAACATTTAATCTTCTACTGCAGACTTAAGATCTGATTTTCTCTATTCTTATTAATGATGATGATTGTGTCAGTGAAGCTCTTCATAGTAGATGCTTAATTCACAGTGAATGTTAATTATTGTTTAACTTTCATCTCAGTCTGTCACTGTGTATGCAAGGCCTTGATCTCATTTAGAATTCTCATACATATACAGAGCTTTGATTTCAGTTCAGTAATCTCAGCTGCTTTTCTTACTACTTTAAGTAAACTCTCTGAGAGGTTCTACATATCTTTCAGTTCAGATAGCAGAGAAGAGTGTTATTTATATCAGCTAGAGAAGATATTTATTTCAGTGATTTCTTATTAATTATATAATATCTATTATTATCACTGTATTATTATATCACTATATTACTGTATCATTATATTGCTATATTATTATATTGCTATATCACTCTGTTATCATTATATGACTCTGATAATGATCACTCTCTTCTTTTATCTCTTTGAGTGAAAAGTGATCTTCTTTGAATCTGATTCACTGCTTTTATTTCTTTTCTCATATCTCATTTATTTGCATACATAGCATTCACCTGAGTGTGAAGTTTTCTCTCAATAAGTGAAGTAGTATTAATCAGATACTCTTCTGCTCACTGCTCTTTATACACTATCTTTTGAGATATTCTAGAATCACACTGACATGATAACTATGAATCACTTCATAGATGGAATTATCACACTCTGAAGAAGCCTGCACTTCTCACCAGTTTTTAGACATGCTATCAGATGTGATTCAAAGATTGCTTAAGTCAGTGTATAATTACAGGCGTACGCCGGCTTCTTATATATTGAATCTCGTACACTAAATTAATTAGTGGCCGCTAGGGCCCTCTTTACATTCGTACGCTAGTAGTTCGGAAGCGGCCGCGTTATTATCTGACGGTCGTATGTTCTTCCGAATCACATAGCAACTCTTTCACTGCAGCCTCTATTCTCTTTGTAAAGAAACTAGGTGAAGAACTCTGATTCTGTATAAACTACTGAGGTCTGAACAGATTGACAAAGAAAGATTGATATCTCTTATCTCTTATTAATGAAACTCTAGCACAGATCAGATAAGCTTAATAGTTTATAAAACTAGATATCATTACTGCATTTCATAAGATTTATATCACTGAAGAAGATGAATGACTTACAGTATTTTAAACACATTATAACCTCTTTGAATGAATAGTCACACTCTTTGAACTGACTAATACTCTCAGTACATTTCAGAAGTATATCAACTGAGCACTCTGAGATTTTCTTAATAAGTTTGTATCTGCTTATCTAGATAACATTCTCATCTTCACTGATGAATTCAGAAGAGAACATCAAGAATATGTGTAAAAGATATTATAACAGCTATAAGAAGCAGAACTACTAATAGATATTAACAAGTGTGATTTTAAAGTTAAGAGTACTAAGTATCTGAGTTTTATTATAGAAGCTGATAAGAGAATTTAAATGAATTCTAAGAAAGTCTCTGCTATTCTTGAATGAGAAGCTCTGTATACTGTGAAAGATGTACAAAGCTTTATCAGATTTGCTAACTTCTATCAGTAATTTATATAAAACTTCTCAGATATTACAAGATCACTTACAGATCTTACTAAGAAAGACTCAGTATTTTAATAATCAGTAAACACTGAAGCTGCATTTACACAGATGAAGAAGATGTTCATTAATATCTCTCTACTGATAACATTTGATTCTGATTGTAAGACAGTTGTTGAAGCTGTTTCTCTGACTATATAATAGAAGAAGTGATATTATAATATGATGATAAAGATGTTCTATAATCATGTGTCTTCATGTCTAAGAAACTGAGTTCTGCTGAATGCAATTATGAGATCTATGATAAGAAACTTCTCACAATTGTATACTATTTAGAAGAATGAGACTCTGAACTCTGAAGTATCTTTGAATTTAAGATAGTCACAGATTATAAGAATCTTAAATACTTTATAACTACTTATAAACTTACTGAATGACAGATGCAATGATCTGAGTTTCTAAGCTGCTTTCATTTTATAATACACTATCATTCTGACAGTCAGAACTCAATGACAGATGTTCTCTTATAATGAGAGTAAGATATATCATCTGATATAACAGATACTCACTGAATGAATTGAGAGTATCAGCTCTTGAATCTGAAGATATTAATTGATTAAGATAGAACAGCTTACAGTATCATACATACTTCTCTGATTAGAACTGATATTGATATCTTCACTTTCTCTACACTGAATGAACTATGATATACAGCAGCTCAGACTGATGAACTTCTTCAGACTCTCACTGAAGTGATATATCAAGAAGTACTCTGATTTCTCTCAGAACTATGTATCAGAACTGATATCTCAGAATGCTTAATTAATAATAATAACACTCTATAATTCTGTGAACAATGCTGAGTTTCTCACTCTAAACTCTTACACACTTGAATAATGCAAGAGATGCATGATTTGCATATAACTGATTATCTAAGTTATAAATAACTGTATAGAATAATCTTCTGAGAATTCTACTGATCTGAGATATTAAATAGTATCAGACACTTTGTCTGAAACTGCAATTACTATTCTTCTATTATCTCATGAAAGAACTGTAGAAAAGATCTACTGAAATCACTTAATATCTCTGATAGAATCTGATAAGATATAGTAATTAACTTCACTATTAATCTATCTGAGAGTAAGAGCTGCAGGAATATTCTGATCATCATTGACTAACTAAGTAAGAGTGTAATATTGAAATCTTATGATAAGATGAACACTGAATAAGTCACTGAAGTCTTCTTACAGAGTTCATTCTATTGAATGCATGAATTACTGAGATTGATAGTATCAGATTAAGACTGTCAATTCATGAGTGTTCTCTGAACAAGAATCTGTCAAGTTCTCAAGATTACACACTGTCTGTCAACTGTCTATCATCTCAAGACTGATAATACATCAGAATGAATAATTCAGATTATAAAGAATTATCTTTATAAGTTCTGCAATTACTTATAAGATGATTGATATGATCTTCTTCTACATGCAGAGATTACTATCAACAGTCAAGATGTTATTTTAACAGGTGTAAGCCTGTTCTTTCTTACACACAGATACTATATGAAAGTGTTGAATCTTCTAGAGATTACACAGTTCACACTAAACTCTCACAGTTCAATTCAGATCACTGATAATATAGTAATGAAGCTCTGAGACACTTATAACTGAGCAGAGGCCTTCATAACAACTGTAAAATAAGATTAAGAAGATTAAATTAATATCTGACAAGATTCTACAGAGTAGTATAAGATAGAAGATCTTGTGTGATTGAATCTCAAGAATATACAAATCACACATTCATCTTGTATGCTAGACTACTGTTATATCAGATATAAAGTAATAGAAGTTCTAGATAGTCACAACTACTGTCTTAACACATTATTAGAAATTTATAATATATTTCATACAAGCTTGCTCTGCTGTGCTGTCACTGATTCATTCTCTTCTCAGCTAACTTCTGACTAACAGCTGTCAGACATCATAGAAGAAGATAATGAGCTTGAGTGAGAGATTGAAGATATTCTCAATGAGAGATTCTGCAGTTATAGTTAACAATATCTGATGAAATGAGTCAGCTATAATCAACTGATCTGAACTCTGAGTTCTGTGTTATCTGAAACAGCAGCTCTTGATCAATGAGAACTACTTCTGAAAAGAGAGAACTAATGTAATAAGCTGCACCTGATCAATTATATAGACTATTTCATTACACTTTATAGATTCTTTCATTTCTGATTGCTGATTCACAGCTGCTATGAACATGTATAGTGTACACTTTAATTCTCAGTCATTTTCAATTGCTGATCTGCAGCTGCTATAAACATGTGTAGTATACACTTCAATTCTCAGCCATTTCTGATCACTGATTCTCAGTCACTATAAACATGTGTATATTCTTCTACTCCGAAGCTTCATCACATACATCATCACATATGCATATAAATATTTACCTTGATTGCTGATTCTCGCACTTTCTCTTTCTTTTCTTCTCTAACATTTTTATCTTTGTTATATAAGATCTATCAATATTATACTGATTTATTCAGTGTAGGCCTCTTACACTTTATTCAGTGTAGACTTCTTACATTATCTTTATTCTTGTTTCTATTTATATTGAAGTTTGAAGAATGTTTCTCAGAGTATTTCTTTCAATAGTTAGTCTGAATATAATTAATCTTTTAATAATAATAGTAGATTCTTGCATTATTATCTCTACATTCAGATTTGAATTCAGTGTTTTTATTCTTATCACTATCTTTATTCTTGTCTTTCTTATTCTTGTCTTGAGTGTTATTCACAGAATTTTTCATGAATTCAGTACTACTATTTTTCACAGTAGAAAGATATAGAAGTATGTTATAGTATAATCTTATAAAGTCTTCTTCTAAAGATCTTAAATTGTTCTTATCAATCTAATTCATTCTATTCTTTATAAAGAATGCTCAATCTCTATTAACTTCTATCAGTAGTCTATTGAAAAATACAATATTTTCAATCTTATATTTCAGACAGATATAATCAGTTCTTATAATAATCAGATATTCAATGAAAGCTCTGTCAGATTCTTTACTTTTAAAGATTATTTTAACAAGCTCTTTAAATAAATGAGTTCTGTGTATAGCAGATCTCTCAGAAAAGTTATTCTCTATAATAGTTTATAGAGTATAAGCTGATAATTTGAACTTTTTAAGTATAGTGAAATAAGTCTTGATCTGCAGAGTAATTGCAGACTATATATAATTATATAATTAAAAATTGTATTCTTTTCAGAAACATTGTATATTTATAGTAATATTCTTATTAAAACTATTATCTTTAAGAATATCATCAGTTTCAGACTGTTCTACAGTTAAAAGAATTTTCTCTCTTTATATTGAGTAGTTAATAAATTCAGTGAGAACTATCAGTCTTTTAATAAGTCTTACTTAGCTTCTGAATTCTTTAAGAACTTTTATTATAATAGATATCTTCTCTTTTCATTGAAGATATTCTATCAGATTCACTCTTATCTTATTACTTATAAAAGTCTTATCTCTACTGATTTTTATACACTTAATCTCATACTGAAGTCTTGTAATTTCAAGTCTTATATAAGTCTTCTCACTTACTAAGCTATTATTATTTCAGTTACTTAAGCTCTCTGTATTATCTGACATCTCACTGATATCTTTAACTGAGTCTTTATATATATTAAACTTATCTGACTGTTTCTCTGTAATAGTTTTATTCAGCTTAAATATCTCTGAGACAGTTACTTTTCAGTTTATTACAGATGTTGATAAGCTTATATTCAATTCTTCTTATATTTCAGATGTTTGTGAATTTCTTCTTCTATATATTAGCATGTAATTCTTCATTAAGTCAGGCTTTTCACCTGATTTCAGGTTCATCATAAGTTCAATTAATTAATAAATCATCTAGGCACACTTGTAATGACATGTGAAGATGTCAATTTAGCATGTTATTGCAGTTATTCATTGCTTGTGAAGGGCTTCATAACCTCTTGAAGGATAATGTTGTTATGTTGTGTTGTAATCTAACTACGCGAGTTACACTAAATGAATAGGTTGGGGTGGCACGTGACTAGGGTAGGTGTAGTAATCACCAACACAAGGCTGAGCGCGCTGATAAGATAAGATCTGCTTATTAAGCGATCCAGAGCCTCACATCGAACTTTCAGCTGAGTGACAGTGATGAAATATTAAATCACTGAATTAACTAACACCGGGAACTGGGGACTTGCTCGGTTTTTCGTGATCTACTATGGGCCCGAAGAAGGGAGGCGGCCCCCGTGGTGGATCTAAAAACACCCCCAAACCGCCTCCAGCAGAAATCTCCATTAGCGACTTCGTGGCTGCTGGTGAGTCCAAGGGGAAATCCAAAGCCGCGGACCGAAATAAGGCTGGCCAAAAGGACGGCAAAGATGAGTCGAGCGAAGCGTCAAAGAAGCCAACAGCACGGACGGTGATAGGGGGCGCATCATGGACTGGAAAGTTACCTGTGAATATGCTCTTGGAGCACTGTCAGAAACAAAAATGGGACAAACCGGAATACACAATGGTAAGAAGCCCCATTTGCATGTCGCGTTAGGGGAGCCACATGGCAATTCGGATCTCTGATAATGACTGATATATTCCAGACAAAAACGAAAGATGGCTTCGTCTCAAGCGTTATTCTCAAGAAAACTAATCCGAAGTCAAAGGAGACTATCACTCTTCCTCCAATACGCCCCCCTCCACCTCACCAGCATTTGGCTGCCTGTCCCACGGCGATGGAAGCTCGTCACTTTGCCGCGGCATACGCTCTTTTTCGTGTATGCAACATGCGTAATTTACACATGATGATGCCGCCTACCTACCGCAATCTGTGGAAGGACGAGTTTACACAACTAAAGAATGCGGACGTGAAAGAAGGGAAAGGCTGGTTGTATGAAGCAGACCCTTTCAATGCTATGCAGGAACGGGAACATGCGGCGGCAGAGCTTGCTAAGAAGAGGGCAGAACGGGAAAAGGAGCAAGCCAAAGCTCAGGACCGAAAACTACAACAGCCAGGGCTGAATACACGCGCGGGGAGCGCCGGGGGTCACGATGGGAAACGCTGGCTGCAAGCTTCTAAGGTTGAAATGGGAAGCAAGATACGTCGTACAATTGAAGAGTTGATTAGACAGAAAGTTATTTGGAATCCATACGGCGTGCGAATATCGGATCCCCAAAAGAAGCGAATTGTAGAAGAGTTGACTGGGCTAGGCTTCAGGAAGAGTCACGTTGAAGAAGCAGTCTCTGAATGCAAAGACCGTGAAGAGGTTTTGGAGTGGTTGTTGATACATATTCCAGAGGATGATCTCCCTGCCTGGAGTCTTCCTGAAGGGTATACTGCTGGAATAAGTCTAGCTAGTGGAGATCTATCCAGGGAATCCAAGGTCAACCGGCTTTCCATGTCAGGTTATTCAGCAGATTTCTGCGCTGAAGTACTTGACAAGAACCGTGGTAATGAATACCTAGCGGCCGAACAACTCCAAAATATGCTCATACAAGACGGCATTGTGCCCGAACCTAGCTCTCGTGCCACGGATATGGAGGCTTGGGAGGAAGAACACTCGACATTAGAAGCAATATATGGCGAGAGATATACAAAATTGTCACCAATTACATGTGAAGTTATTTCTGAGAACCCGAATTTGCCATGCAGAACGATTTTCTATTTCCAAAAGCCGTCAACTGCTCCATACCCGAACCGCACACCAGTTCTTTCTATTGCAGCAAAGGAAATTCCAGCATACATACGCCTTAGCGCTATCCGACAAGCCATACAACATGCTAATAAGGACCTGCTTGGCGAGCCCATGATATTTAATTTGGTAGATTGGCTCGAAGAAAATCTACCTCGCATATTGGAAAACCCAGGAAAGCTGCGGACCGTCTCCGTCGAGACATTATCTCACTCCAGGAACGAGTCGACCACCAACAGCTGCATTAAATCGACTAGAAGAGCACCAAAGCCGCTGAATCTAAGCCCTGGAACCCCCCAAAGCCTGGAAATTCGGAAAAAATGGGAGTCACGACAAACTACCCCTGCTCAACAGAAAATGCTCAGGGCGAGGCGATCGCTTCCAGCATGGGCTATGCAGGAAGCAATTATCCATGCTGTCCATTCTCACCAGGTTACTATCGTATCGGGTGAGACGGGGAGCGGCAAAAGCACCCAGTCAGTTCAATTCATTCTTGACGATATGATAAAACGAGATTTCGGTTCGGCCGTGAACATCGTCTGTACGCAGCCCAGACGAATTTCTGCCCTGGGACTTGCTGATCGTGTTAGCGATGAGCGCTGTTCCACTGTTGGTGATGAGGTAGGCTACGTTGTCAGGGGCGACTCGAAAGTGAAATATGGCACAACGAAGATTACGTTCATGACTACTGGTGTACTGTTACGCCGCATGCAAACGGGTGGCCAAGATGTTGTCAGTTCCCTTGCAGATATTAGCCATGTGGTTGTTGATGAAGTTCATGAACGGAGTCTTGATACGGATTTTCTTTTAGCATTGTTGAGGGACGTCCTCCGACGTCGTAAGGATCTTAAGCTCATTCTAATGAGTGCTACATTGGATGCAGATATATTTACGCAATACTTTGGAGGAGGCGGTAAAGTTGGGCGAGTCAATATATCCGGGAGAACATTCCCCGTTGAAGATCTCTATCTCGATGACGTCGTTAGGCGGACTGGCTTCAGCCCTGGAAATCAATATTTGGCTTGGGATGAATATTCTGGTTCGAATGACGACGATTCCACGGATACTTCCGTCGGTGCCATACTCCAAAAAATCGGAATGGGTATTAATTACGATTTGATTGCGTTTACGGTCCGCTATATTGATTCGCAACTAAAGGACCAGCCAGGCGGCATCCTTATCTTCCTACCAGGTACCATGGAAATAGATCGATGCTTAGCTGCTCTAAATCATCTTCCATTTGCTCACCCGTTGCCATTACATGCATCTCTTTTACCAACTGAACAGCGTCGGGTCTTCCTGCCAGCTCCACCTGGGAAAAGAAAAGTAATTGCTGCCACTAATGTCGCGGAAACGTCCATCACAATCGAAGATGTGGTTGCTGTCATAGACACGGGGCGTGTCAAGGAAACGCGTTACGACCCTGCTGACAACATGGTCCGCCTGGAAGAGGTGTGGGCATCGCAGGCTGCTTGTAAACAGCGTCGAGGTAGAGCAGGTCGAGTGAGCAGTGGAACTTGCTACAAGATGTATACACGGAAGGCAGAAGCCAATATGGCCCCCAGGCCAGAACCTGAGATCCGACGCGTACCCCTGGAGCAACTGTGTCTTTCAGTCAAAGCAATGAGGGGAATAGAAGATGTAGCAGGCTTCCTTGCAAACACACTTACCCCACCCGAGAACGTCGCGATAGAAGGTGCACTAGAACTTCTCCACCGCATTGGTGCACTTGATAATCAGCAGTTAACGGCTTTGGGTCGGTATATTTCCATGATTCCAACGGATCTACGTCTAGCGAAACTAATGATATACGGCGCAATATTCGGGTGTCTTGAATCATGCCTAACAATCGCAGCAATACTTACTGTCAAAAGCCCGTTTGTATCGCCTCGAGACAAAAGGGAAGAGGCCAAGCAAGCTCGGGCATCGTTTTCAACGGGGGACGGAGACTTGCTGATCGACTTGGCGGCGTACCAGCAATGGTCTGAAAGAGTCAAACAGCAGGGCCTCTGGAAAACACAATCATGGTGCAACGACAACTTCCTCGTGCCCAAAACTCTTCGCGAAATATCCTCCAACAAATCTCAACTGCTATCCTCGCTCAAAGATATCGGCATAATCCCGGTGAACTACAGATACGCAGATGAAAGTGCTAGCACGCCTCCAAACCGCTGGAATACCCACAACTCCAACACGCAACTCCTCCGCGCCCTGATCGCCGGCGCCTTCAACCCCCAAATCGCCAACATCAGCTTCCCAGACAAGAAGTTCGCTCCATCGGTGTCCGGGACCATAGAGCTAGACCCTGATGCGCGCACGATCAAATACTTCAACCAGGAAAACGGCAGGGTGTTCGTGCACCCCAGCTCCAGTCTCTTCGACGCGCAGAGTTTCTCCGGTTCTGCCACATATGTGAGCTACTTCACGAAAATGGCAACTAGCAAAGTGTTCATCCGCGATTTGACCCGTGAGTCAATGGCCTCCCGTCACCCTTTGAAAATCCCCACATCCCGTACTGTGTGCCACAAATCTAACAATCGTATTAAAACCACAGCGTTCAACGCATATAGCCTCCTCCTATTCTCGGGGCCCATAACCTTGGATACTCTAGGCAGGGGCGTGCTGGTAGATGGCTGGCAGCGTTTGCGCGGCTGGGCGCGGGTCGGTGTACTGGCCTCGCGTCTACGTATGTTACTGGACGAAGCTCTAGCGCAGAAGATGGATAACCCAGGCCTTGAGGACGTGGGTGAAGAGAAGGTGATAGATGTTGTGAGGCATTTGGTTGTTTTTAATGGACTGGATCAGTAGTAGGTAAAAATTGATAAATAGACGGAGTCATACGTGATCATGATGAGTGGCGTTTGCTTTGTTCTGTTTTTGGGGGTATATCCGTCAATGCTCTGATGACATCCCTTTTTGGACACGTTCTTTGGACACATCTTCCCAGATTCCCACTTCGCCGGATGGGTAACTACGCAAATATAAAAAGCATTTTAGATCAATGGCGTAGACAAATAAACACAGGTCACGGTTCTAACTACGATGCTTCCGTGGAAGCGAGATTTGGAATAGGAGAATATACATAGACCAAGCTGATAATTGCAGACTACCTAATGTAGCATAAAAGTTCCGCCCAAGTCTTCCCATCCATCGCCATTCTTCAGATTCTTCAACAAGAGCAAGAGGGATAAGTCCGCTTGAAGGCTTAGGACTGAAAACGGGAATAGAATTAAACTTATCATTGATCAAAACGAGAAAATAATCATTCATAAAATAGAATGAAACACAATAAAAGCTAGACCATAAGAGAGTAAAACACGCAGCAAGCCAAAGAAAAAAGAGAAAGGGGACCGGAATCATGGAAAAATAATAGAATCCGACAACTCCATTCTCCGCGCGCCCAGCCACCCCACCCGAGCAAAAAACCAAACAGTCCCAAAACCAAAACAATAGGCTGCAATAACCACCCATATCCCATTTCCCAACCCATTCCGTCCCATTAGAGATTTAAAAAAGAAAAAGAAAAGAAAAGAAAAGAAAAGAAAAGAAAAAGAAAAAGAAAAAGAAAGAAAGAAAAAAAGAAAAAAAGAGAGATAGGGAAAAAATAAAGGAAAAAATATATACTCAATGTCTGGAGAAAAGAGAAGAAGGGCCGCATACCTATAAATGATAAGGGAAAAGCGAATTCGCTCAGAGATTCACGTCAGCATGTGCCCTTCGACGGGGAAAAAAGATATCGAGAAAAGTAAAAGAGTAGGGGAAGCAAAATGTAGCAAGAAAGGTGTAGCGCTTCTGAGCAAGGAGAAAAAATCCGAACGAATGTTCTGTACGTATAGAACCGTTTGGTTGTACCGATGTCCCAAAAAACGAAAAAGTGCCGCACAGACGTGAATGAATGTGCGGGAGGGTTGGAATAGAGTCGCGAGGTAAATCAGGAATTGATCAACCGAACGGCAGGTATTAGATGGAAAAGGAGTGAGTCTAAACCATTCGTCGGAAGGCTGTTGTGGGCGGAACAAGAACAAAGGAAAAGTGGCCGCATCGCTAGCTTTAGAGTCCTCGCAGAAATGAAAATCTACACAACGCCATTACGAGAATTGAAAACTAAACGCCTTTGATTGGTTGACAAGAAAAGTGAAACCGCAATCAACCCCGATAGGAAACCTGTATACGCCATTATGCTCGCCGGCTTGGATGTAATGAAAGCAAAAGGGAAAAAAAAAGGTCGTATGTTGCTGGGGTAGCTAGGGTATAAAGGAGGGTGAGATAATAGAGAGATATGTGGTTTTCAATCTGTAAAATGTGGGAAAGTGGCAACATATCAAGAGCCACGACGTAGCGTCGGCGAAACGGAGAGTTAAGAAACATTGTCGAGTAAAGGAGAGTGGGTATCAAATCGTTATGTTTATAAACGGGATGTTTTGTCGAGGCAAAAACCAGGAGAAATATGTTCCGTTGCGAGTACGAAATATTTATGGAAAACCCGAACAGCGAGTAAAGAAGTGATATGTATTGGCGGAAATAGAAGGAGTGGAAGTTGAGGTTTGGCGGTGATATCGTAAACCCTAGTAGCCTATTGACGGCGCCAGGTAGACGCGTCCTCGAAGAGGTTAATTAAATGAGCAGCGGAGCCCTCACGGGCCGCTTCTGGGAGCTTGAATTTCTTCATCATCTCTCCTTTCACGAAGGTAGAGGCCCGCTTGAATCGTCTGTCAGAGTACTTTTCGTAGACAGCGGAGTGATGCTTCATCGGGTCCTCGCAGCATTCAAGGATGAGCGAAACAAGTGGATACAACTGGGAGTATGTATAATTTGAATAATATACGTGAGCAGGGGTCTGCAAGGCTAGTTAGAAATAGGACGAGTTGAAGCCGGTTTTAAAGGAGACTTACCCAGGTTCCCTTCCTCAACATCAATCTCGCGAGGCAATGAGCACCCGCAGCAGTGAAGCTCGGAGGGGTACCAACAAAGCGTTCGTCCATGATGGTAATCTCCAGGAAGTACTTGGCAAGAGTTCGTGTCTCCAAGTCGTAGTCATCAGCCTTACTAATCCGCCGGAGGAAACTCATGGGACCTGGCCAGCCTAGCTCGAATTGCAGCATGCTGAGCATAAAGCGCTCCGCCTTCAAAATTTCATCGGCAGTATATCCGTTATCTACCATATAGATAATCTCCTGAAGAGATGGGCAGTTGATTTCCTCGTACTTAGCTGCAATAAAAATTGCAGTAGCTCCAACAAGCTGCAACTTGCCAAGGGAAACAATCTTGCATGACAGAAATCGGTCAATGTAATTGACACAGAGGAAAAGGGTTTCCGGCAGCAAGGAGAATCGATGATGGACTTGAACGAGCCAGTCCATAAGAACAGAGCGCATCGACCATTGGATTTCTGCTTGATTATCCATGTAATGGGCATTTGGCAAGAGCCTCATCTGTGAAATTATGTTAGTTACAAATGAGCAGGTCTCGTGCGTCAAAAGGTAAGTACCTCAAGCTCCCTCATATACTGAAATATCTCATCTCCATACTCAGCAACCATGCTAGTATCCCAAGCTTCATCTTCAATATCCTCCGGCGTGCGAGTTGCTTCAACAATTTCCTTCGCAATGCTCAACTCTCGCTGTACCTTCTGTGTGACCTTTGGCATCAAAAGAACCGTTGCACCTCCGGTGGTATTATCACGGGATCGATGTGAGCGAGCGGTAACGTATCCATCCTCCTCATAGTTATCATCGTCCTCGTCGTCCCAATATTCTTCTGGTTCCGAAGCCAAATGTACGTGGTCATGCTTGAGGCGAGAAGGGTCAGAATTCTCGGAGACAATTGCACGGTGTTCAGTAACGTGCTTCGTAGATACTACTTCGACATCACTTGTGAGGACTGGTTGTGCATTGGAGCTAGGCATGGGCTTCTCGTGCATTATGTGACCCTTTTCATGGTGCGAATACGACTTAACCTCTCCGTTCTCTTTAATATATACGCCATCTGACCGCAAGGCAGCAGGTTCTTCTGAGCTGATTGACACGGACGAATGTTGCAGGTCCTTTTTCATTGGATTGTTCGCTTGAGCTGCATTAACTGGCTTATCATTCACAGCCGTGTTGTTACTCGCGATAGTTGCTGACCGCTCTGCCACGTGATCGACAGGTCCCTTGTTATTCACCGCAGGAGCAGAAGTTTTGTGGCTCTGCGAAGTAATAGGCTCGGATTCTACCGCGGAAGGTAGTGCAGTGTCTTTGAACACGGTATTGCGTTTAGTGATGGCTTTTCGAGGGTTACCAGGAAGCTTATCAAGTGCAGAATGGTTCGTGTTGGGACCGATCACGTTGACGTTGAAATTGGAAGCGCTGACTTGGGCAAGTTTAGCACCTGCAACCGACAGGGGCCTCTGAGCGGGTCGAGATAAGGCGGTTGGCTTTTCAGTGACTGTTGATAAGCCCTTTGAAGGGACAGCTGGATCATCCCTAGTTGGTCGCGTAGTATTGGCCGTGTTGCTGAGATCCCCGAAAGCCGTACGTTTAACAGCATTCTTCACTCCACCAGGTTCGCCCAGTGTTGACAACGCCGGTGTCGATTTATTACGATGGTGGAGTGTCTTTCCGGCCGGATTGATAGGGGCCAGCAAGTTCTCGTCTCCTAGGACGCGTAGAGGGCGAAAAGGTCGTTGAGGCTGGATAAAAGAAACATGGCTGTCAGCAAAGGCATTCATTTTAGGTGAATATTCGACCCAAACAACATGGATGGAATCGAGATATCAACGCGATTTGACCAGATATCCACCAGCCAAAGGCAAAAAGGGGTAAATAGGAGTAAAAGATGGACGGGAGAAGGATCTGATGCTAACCTTTGCATCCATTTTGGCGTTGATACTAGCAGCAAGAAGCTGTGTTTCTTATAAGTCTATGTCGAATGAACCACAGAGGCGTGTAGCAATGTTTACGTGCACCTCGATAGCGAGAGATCTAAGCGTTGTTTCTAGGGTCCTCTCGAAGGGCAGGGCCAATTGGGCGGTATTTTGGACCGGCACGTCCAGAAAAAGGAGAGTCAATAAAGCTCCGCCATTAGAAGTGCGAGCAAAAGTGGTTGATGGTAAACAGGCGGCCGGGTGGTGGAGGGGAGAGGGGAATTCTGTGTGGAGCGGTTGTTGTTGTCGATGCTGCGATGTTTAGTTTGTTGATGGCCAGGAGCGATAAACAAAGCTAGTCCTGTTGTGGGCTAGCGGCGGGTAAGTTGGCTGACAACCCAAGCGACGCTGATTACGTCATAACCGAGGGTTGCAAAACACGTCTTCCGGCGCTTGTCCAGAATTGCCGCCCTTACTGTAAAAGTCCAATCCCCTAACACTTTTATTTATAAACCAATATTTTCTATTGAGCATATACACGCGACCTCAGTTGAGAAATCTCTTATTTGTGCAATCACTCGCTGTGGTGTAATTATAGTATTTGTATAGTTTGCATTCTTCGCGTGTAGCAGAACACGCCCAAACGCCAAACCACGTGAGCGGAGTGTCGCAAACCATCCGTTGCCGAAAAACCATCCAATCCTGTTTGAGCGCTGGGTCAGAATTGCCCTGCCAGCTCATTCAAAACACCCTCGGGATCCAGCGTAAACCCCATCAAATAAACCTTCCAGTTTTTCCCGTAAACGCGACAAAATAGCCAAGTTTTTTTCCCCATCTCCCACGTAGCCAGAATTATTTTTGCCGAACCAGAAAGGTTATATATTGGTGGCACAATTGGGTGGGGCCGCAACCACAATTTTCGGGAACATACTGCACCGCCATCAAAAGAATGATGGAAACAAACTGTTTCGATGATGAATTATTATTAGGTACGGAAAACGGGTGTTTCGGCCAGACTTTTATGTCTTCATTCGCCAGTATAGCCGCCCGCCCACACGGGCCACAAATGATACACATCACCACCGCCAAGTCAAACCTGGGCAAATCACCACCAAGAACAAGTCGTCTCCTGGACAAACCATGCCCCAACTGTTCATTTTCCAGTGACGGCGACAAAGTCGCATCATAAACCTCACAAAATGTAATTGTGATGAACCCGACCAATCCCCGAACTCTATTGGATTGATGCGCACTCACCGTAGGACAGAGGAAAGGGGGAAGGAAAAGGGAAAAAAAGTGAGCAGCGAGCATGGTTCAAGACGAGAGAATAAATTTATTGCTTGTCACTTGAAGGTAAAACGCAGCGCATGCCCGCCCTTACCCTTCCCCCCCCCTCGGGAACTTCCGCGATGAAGGTTGACAGTTTTGAAGCGCATTCCATGCCTCCACATGCAATTGCAACATAAAAAAAAAGCGACAGAACCGGCAATAGCACAACGGGATAAATCATAGAATATATAAATATAAACCAGCAGGCATACACCGAGCGAAGAGCAGGGAAAGAGGCAGGGCTGCGCATGAATCCATTGAGCCTTGCCAGCGTCTGGTTTGCTGAAAGATTATGGCTGCTGATTGTGAGCTGGCTGGGGAATATTAATAATAGGAAGGTGGCGATGGCATCTGATTTGGGGAAACGGGGTACACCCAACATGGATGGTTTATGTAGTTTTAACCCAGCTGATCAACGCCGGCTGTGTGCGATGGATTCCTGATACTTTTTTACAAGATCCGCGTGCGCAGCAAATTAACGTAAGAATCGCTTGACTCCTTATCCTTTTTTGCGCCAGAATGCGTCTGTCTATCTATCCGTCCACCTATTCATTGTCATTTTCCTGTCTATGTCTTGTTCACTGTGGCTATGGTTCTGTAGATATAAAACCAGCATTTTACATTTCCTTTCAGCTACCAACTAGAAGCAACCCCAGAAAAATCTCCCACGAGATGGATGCGACAATTATCAAGAATCCCGTCTTGCTGTCGAATCAACGACATGAAACAACAATTGGCCTGAACTACCTAAAGGCCGAGTTGCGAATGCGCCATGCCGCCTCTTTATGCTTTTCTAGATACGCTACTAGTTCTTGCGCTGCATCCACAACACCCAGCTTGACGGGATGGACGAGCACAGGGACTGTCCCCATTATCATCATGAATTAACTCTTAATAACAACATGCCATATTCCCCTTAAACTTCTGATGCAACACATAACAAATTTGTTGAGGATCTCGCAGTGCGACAACCCCAGGTGCCTGCCTACCTTGTATGATTGGTTAGGCTCGTTCGTGTGTGTGTCTTGCTGCTTTGGTTTCGCGCGGGCCTGGGCTGGTAAAATAATAGTCAGCGGGCCATGGCTGATACACTGCCAGACGAAAAGAATGAAGGGTTTTGCTTGTTTAGGTGGCCCGAGAGCCCAGCTAACTGAAGGATAAATATTTTTGTCCTCTAATATCTCCGTTCCGTGGGACGTGTGTGTCGCCCGTCAATAATCATCAAGGCCGAGAGTGGCGGTGGATTCCCTCCCCTCCCTCCCTCCATCCCTCCATCCATCCATCCATCCATCCATCCATCCATCCATCCATCCATCCATAGAGTCATGAAGAATGCAATGAGAAAAGGGAAAAAGAAAAAGTCTCAATGGATGGATCTGTAACTTGTAGCCTGTTTCTTCGCCCCTTTCCCCCAGACCATCTGAAATCACATATGGATGCTCATGAACATGGCGTGCGACTACTCCTCAAACTAAGCCCACCCCATAACTTTACATTTATAACGTCCATTTGACTGCTTCGACGTGGCCGCACGGCACCGCACCAGGAAGGTGGATGGGCAAAATCCGGCCTTACGAAAAAGACCGGAGATCCAGTCGATTTTTCTCCTCTTTCCCACTACCAACCAGAGCCAGAACCTTACCGCAGCCAGCGCTGTCTCGTCTCCGCATGCATGGCGACCTTTTTATGCGCAGGAATCTTGGACAAACTAAATAATAACAATCAATAGTAAAAGCATGATTCTGAAGGAGGGGGATTTTTAGTTTTACTTTTCTTGCAGCCGTGGCCTTGGTTAGTTGACAATTGGATTTTCTAAGGGCCCTCTTTGGGCAAAAAAAACTTCCCAAGGCTATCCCCTATATCGCGTGGGAATTGGCAGTTTGAAAACGAATAAATGCATAAATGAGACCCATAGGCAGTATCGCATTATTATGATATATCTAATAATTTACCTATTTTCATTCTTCGAACTACAAATTGTTGTATATCAAGCGGGAGGAGTCTGTACATAGAACCGCAGAGCGCACAGAGACACGAGCTGTCGCATTCATCTGGGCGGGTGCATTAGTTGACGAAACCTACACAGCCGTCGCATTCTTGTAAATTAACATCCGTCAGGACGAAATAGCGGGTAGGGATACTGCTGGATTTAATGCGACGTTGCGATATGGGAAGACAGCTGGGGGATGAAACGATGATCATGACCACAAGGTAGCGAGCGGTAGCGAGCGATAGCACATGGGAACAGGAGAGCGCCAAACACATATTACTATAGAGAGTTGAAGAATAGATTATATATAATCATTAAATGTGCTTGCTTGCAGGTCATACCTCTGCAGCACACGGTATATTTTATGGAGATCGGCTTGGTTGACTTTGGTAGACCTGACTTTGACTGGGCCGTGTGTTGTGTGAAACGTCTCCGGTTCGCAAGTTCGCTCCCACCTCACCTCAACCTCTCAACCTCTGCCTCTTCTGCCTCCTCTTCTTTTCCATCCTCCGTTGTCAACCCTAAACACTCGACAACTCCCTCAGATGGCTTGCATCTGCTTCATTTGACGGGCTGCTATCCCATCTCACATGCTATGTAAGTATTATCCTCTTCCCTTATACCCTGCATGCTTCTCTATTTGACTGGTTCTGTCGCTGAGCTGCCACCAGATTGACTGCATCCGCCGACGAGGCCCTTCATCCACTGCGAATCTCCATCATCGCCAGCATTATTTTGGAATCATACTTAGTATACTTCTGCGACCCTGTCCAAGCTATTTTGCTTCAGTATAGGTATCTTCCCCTCTCCATGTCTACTGCACCCTGCCCTTCCGCCTTTCTGCCCAAACCCTCAATCCTCAACGCTGCCAACACACCTCGCCCTGGCTGGCTGCTCATCCCTACCCATCTCCCCATCCCTAATCCCCAAACACCACAGCGCTTATTCCTTCTTCTCCATTCTGCGACTCTATATTTACGATTCTAACTGTTCCCGTTTCATCGTTCTCGCAGGAAATCTCTCATTATCCTCGCCTGTTTTCTTTTCCCTTTGACTTTTTTTGTCCCTCTCCAGCCCTGCTGTACCTTGGGTTGCGCAGGAATACACCCTGCTCTTCCTTGCAACAATAAAACTTCGCCCATTTGGGTGTCAAAACCTCGCATAACTTCGATCAATTCGATTTGGATGGTTGTGATGAGATAGATGGAACTCAGGAGTCTCCTCACGGACCAGCCGTCGCATGCAAGTTCTGCCAACGGGCCCTTGTCCACCCCACAATCTCGACCCTTAGAGAAAGCCCAACACTACGTTACAACGATGACATCTGCACCTCCCCAGAACCAAGTGACACATAAGGATGGTTATTCCACTCCTTCTGACGCTCCTGCTGCCATTGATGGCTATGGTAGTGGCCCTGTTTCGCAGCAGCCATCCCCTTGTAGTCCATCTCCCAAGCAC
Organism: Blastomyces dermatitidis ER-3; assembly: GCF_000003525.1. Classification (NCBI taxonomy): domain Eukaryota; kingdom Fungi; phylum Ascomycota; class Eurotiomycetes; order Onygenales; family Ajellomycetaceae; genus Blastomyces; species Blastomyces dermatitidis. The sequence continues at coordinate 9,498,868 of NW_025544774.1, forward strand.
GTTGCCTTCGAGCTTCTCCTAGACGAAAACTCGAAGGTTAGGGCGCGTATCCCCATGCGAGTGCAAATATTCCCCCATGATACTACTGATTCGATCGTTACCACTGTCAAAAATTTCTATGGCATCTATGAAGGTGCAGCAAGCGGTGTGAGCTTCGAGGATGAGAATGGCAACACACTCATCGCAAGATACGAGAATTTGAGAAATAATATGACCGTCTATGTGAGAGTCATCCCTTGCCATAGCTACCCCGATAATTATGCACAAGCGGGCTACTATAGTCCCGTTGATGGCTATCAACGCCCCAGCCTCGGGGAGCCATTCCAGCATCAGCCACAACACCCTGCGCAGGCCCTTGACTATGGGCAGCCGCCTTCCCGACCACAGTCGAGAGTTGCAAGGAAGAGAAGCAATTCTCCCGCTGGTCGAAGCCATCGCAGTGTCTCTGCCCAAAAGGTTCCATCTCGTTCTGGAATTAAGAGCCGTGGGTCCAGCACCCACGGCAGCTTTCAGGACGACACTGTGGGGCCTTACAGCGACAATGATGACGACCATGGATCAATGACAGGATCGAAGAAGGCTAGAAGTGAGCAGTTTGCTAGCTCTGAAATCAGTATGGATAATATACTGCAGGATGGTAGAAGGAAACGACCCAAGTTTGAGAGCTCGGTAAGTAAGATTCATTAAGGCCATCCCCTCAATATGGGAGGACGTTTCTTGACGAGACAGTCAATTAACCATATCTTCACTTTTGTTTAGGAACTGCCTCTGTTCGTACCGCCTCAAGTTCCCCTCACTACATCAACATCGTCGATATCTCCTCAACGACGTTCCACCGTGCAAGAAGGGCCCTCCCCCTTTGCAAGACCTGCCCAGCGTCCTTCCGTAGGACAACAACCTGTTCCATCCCCCCAAGGGTATGGGCGTCATGATGCAATGTACGGATTAAATACACCTTTGAATAACATGTATGGTACATCGGCTCACCATGGCCATCGACTACGCGATCGGACAAACGCACAATCTATTGGCGGTTTCGGAAACTCTGCCCGTCGTTCCAACAGCAATGGCATACTGCCGACCCCAGACCCGACAATTGCGAGCTGCATCTCCGACGAAGATGTTGCAATGCAGCTAATTCGACTTGGTGACGTTTCGAATTTCTCTCACGGGCGCACCTCTGCCTCGACCCTTGATGACGCATTTAGTGGCGCTGCTGATGCTTCCTCGTCGACTGGCGCCACTACGGATGGCTCAGAGGCCAGCGAGGATGACGATGATCTTCCACCGCGCTCACGACGAAAGTTGGAATCCAGCCCACTGCTCCCACCAGGTGTTCTCAAAAAGCATCACAAGAACCTGGATGAAATCCTTCCTAGCTGCGACACCAGCGACCCAAGTAGTGATGACTTTGATGCGAGATATCAACATGAGAAGGCTCAAGCACCTGTCAATAATGAACACGATGACGATACTGCCTACGAGGATGCACCCAAAGCGAAGCGTCCGAAGGTCAAAACTTCGAACGCGGCGGCTCCCAAAGCCTCAGTCGCTAGGACAGGTGCATCGGCCAAAACCGGTAAGGCCAACAAAAACCGCCCTGCTGCAACTTCCCGTAAAAGCAAGGCCCCTGCGAACAACAACAACAACCCGGGGTTTGCAGTTCCATCAGCCCTCCCTCCTATGGCTACCCCTGCTACGTCACGCAAAGTATCATCCTCCGCAGTGAACTTCCAGCATCAACTTGGTGCGGATGAGGAAGACCTGTCCACCAAGCCTCGCTGCCAGCGCTGCCGCAAAAGCAAGAAGGGTTGCGATCGCCAACGGCCATGCCAGCGGTGCAAAGATGCAGGCATTGGGATTGAAGGTTGTATTAGCGAGGATGAGGGCAATGGCCGCAAGGGCAGATATGGTCGCCACATGGGAGTCCCAGTAAAAAAGAATGATGCTCCCCCCACCAGTGCTGGCGTCGTTTCCGCCCTCGGAAACAATGTGCCCTATCATCATGGAGCTGACGAGCGCTATCATCATATGGCCGCACCGTCCCTGGCACTTGCCTCGGCCCCCTCTAGCGTCGCTGATAAAAACAAGAAGAGAAAGCGATAGTGGTCACGCAAATCACATCCTTCTAACGAACGGTTACTATATATGAGATATTGCGTGGTGTTCAGTGGAGTGGCACTCTCACTGATGCTGAGAGCCACAGTTCCCTCCTAGTGCTCTCTCTCCGATGCGATTGTTTAGTCGAGTGAATTCTGTCTTTGCTTTCCCATCCAGGTTCGCTGTGAGACATAACTCAACGTCGCCTTACTGGCTTACAAATTCCTTTTGGAAGACAGTGTGTTTGTTTCATGCGTTGGTTTTATTTTTGTCTCCTGACGCCATTGTATTCGCTCTTCCTACTCCCACGTGTCACGACAAACTCTCCGTAGAGAAGCTGAAGGTTAACGGCCTTTGAATTTTCTCACAAATTCCCTCCGTCTTTTCGTCGCTTCGTTACCATCAATGCTATCATCGCCTTTGCCACTCGTTTCTACATGCTTTGCTTCTGCGCCTTTGAAAAGCCTCACCCAAGCTTCCTATCCGGGATAGCCCGATCCACCTAGATTAAAAGCCCCAACGCTATAACTATCCTTTACCTACCCAACTTACTTTCCTTCATTACCTTTTCGTCTTCCCAGCGAAATTATATCTAGTTTACTTTTCTTATCTTAGCGAGCGACTAGTTTCCTTTGGCTGAATACGGGGAGGGATTTGACACTTTGTTGTTGCGATGTGTTTGTCGTACTTATATTGTCTTTCCAACGGCTATATTGTTGTATTTGCTCCAGTTTTAATATGTTCGAGTTTATGTTTTGCTTTGTTTCCGATTGCCGATTGCTTTAGTATTTGATTTTTTCCCCTCTCTTTATTTACACACTCTTTCATTGCATTAATGTACGAAAGCCGTGTGGTGGAACATTCATTGCAGGGCAGGTTAACGGCAGCATGTTCGCCGCTCCATGGGCCGACACTGCCCTTGACCTGTGGGATATATTGACTGAGTGTCTAAAGAAGAGCACAACACTGCGGGAAACGGTGGAGATGCGCCAGATTGCAACGGACAAATGATTTTTTGAAAGGGGGAACAGATATTTTCATAAAACGAGAAAAAAGAGAGAGAAGAAGGAACCCAAATTGTTTCCCTTCAAACATCTATCGGAGAATCGTATCATTCTGTTCCATTTCTTCTGTTTCTTGCGCAGCTATTCTTCTGCGGTACTCCCTGGGCTCATTATATACATACTTTTCTCTCCCCTCACCCCATCACTATCGCTTGCCCACCCTGCTTGTTATCATTCCTATATTACCACTATTGTTTGATATTAAAATCAATTGCACCAAGTACATGTTATTTATTTATTTATTTTCCTGCACTTTTTCTTTATCAACTCTAGCCTTTTATTATAATATCGCCCCCCTACTATATATGTACTTACCTCCAAAAAAAAAAAAAAAAAATCACACTTTCTAGCTATCCAACCAAATATGAATTAGTATTGATTTAAGCATAAAATCTGTCGCTTGGGCCTGCGATGGGAGGTTCCATTCCGATTCCTTCTTTGCCAAGGCAGGGCGTCTAGGCGCTTGCAAGCCCGGTTGTCGCATCCGTCCATTTCCGGTAAAGCGCGGATGTCGCATGGGAAAACACACTAATCCAATAATAATCTAGCGTAAAACACTTGCATTGCCCTTCCGGAATAATAAATTTCCGAGATATTTTTTGAGCTCTGAGAAGATGAACGAAGAGAAAATGACAAAGCGCGGTAGGAATCATCCACTCATTTCGTTGTATTGAGAGATCGCCCTAATGCTTTTTCAGAGTTGTATTAGCTTAAGAACGCAATGGATATGTTTTCCTAGTGGTTGCGTTGAAAACTTTGCAAATTTTATGCCAAAGCCAGCGTGCTCTCTCCCCCCTTCGATAAGGGCACGGCCAGGCAATACGGCGAAATTTTCAGTTACTCCAAGAAAGTAACCTACCAAATCAAATTGGAAAGGTGACACAAACTCACCCAACCAACCATGCCACCAAAATCCACAAACAACCCTCGGCGCCCTGCCGCCGCCGCCTCCTCCGCCTCGCGCCGCGCCGCCATTCCCGTCGACAGCGCTTCACATACACCTACACCCGCAGCTACAAACACAGACCCAACCAACCCCCCCATAGACCCTAACCTCACCGCACCTCGCTCCCGAACCGCCCCATCCACTTCTACCTCCGCCATAACCACCAGCGGCTCCCCACCCCGCCCCGGCGTCCAGAGACTCCAATCCCTCAAAAAACGCACCCCGAGTGGCTCCTTAATCCCGCTAAACCTAGATGGCACGACGCCCAAACCGACCCTGCGCTACCAGCCGCGCGCGGTAGTGCGGAAGAGTAAAGCGGAACGCGAGGCGTTGGAGCGTCTGGAGGCGGAGAGACAGCAGGAGAGGCTAAAGGAGGCGGCTGCGTTGAGGAGGGGGGAGGTTGCGGGGAGGGGTGGGGATCGAGGAACTAGAGGCAGGGGAAGAGGGAGGGGGAAGGGGATGTTTGGGGGAGGTGAAGTTTCGGGGCCATTGGGGTCTGGAATGTCGATGCGGAGTCGTGGGGGTGGTGGGTTTGGGGCGGCGGGGAAGGGGAAGGGGAAGTATGGATATGGACATGGGGGTAGATCGGGTGGGGGGAGGGTGCATGGGCTTGTCCGGGCGAAAAGTGAAGATGGGGCTGGCGGGGTAAGCAGCCGTGGTGGGAGTGGGGATGTTTCGTCGGATGAGGGGAGTGATGGGGGCCCGCGGTTTAGTATCGAGCAGATTAATATTATTAGTGATTATGAGGATGACGAGGAGGAGGAGGAGTTTGAGGAAGGGAAGGGGAAAGGGAAGATGCCGTCCAGGGCGTCTGGGGCCGATCGTGCTGGGAGGGGACTGAGGCCGGTTCGGGTTGAGAGACAGGAGCATCAGGAGAGATCGATCGGAATTAATACGGATGCTAGCTCGGAGAGGTCTGCAGAGTTGAGAAGGCAAGCAAAGGCAAAAGCGAAGGAAAAGCAGGGGGAGGATGAGAGTTTGTTCGTTCAGGACAGTGAGGAAGATATTGATGGTGGTAGTGAGAGTGAAGGTGACGAGGCGGTCGAGGTAACTACGGAGAAATTTGTCGGTGGTACATTGTATGGAGGAGTGAAAATCAAGGAGGAGCCTACGGATGACGGAGATGTGCTTATGACTGAATCTATATCCCAGGCCATGGACAGCAGCCCTGCGACGGCTGACGCTGGGCCTGCAACACCAGCTGTCCCGAAGCCAAAAACAAAAAACAAAAGAGTTATTATCCAGGATCCGCGGAGTAAACTGCAGACAGAGGAAGAACGGCAGGAAAATGACCGCCACGAGGAGGATATAGAACATATCAAACAGGCCTTGGGGACAATAACCACCGACGATAAGCCGGCGGAAAGGTCACAAGGGGCAGAGCAGGAAGATGAGACACAGGCAGTTGAAGCACCAAGGGATGAACGTTCGGGGCGACTCTTCCTCATTCAGTTTCCGCCCATGACGCCCAACCTCGTCCCGCCGCCGCTTGCTGTAGATGAGACGGACCAAGACGTGGTTGAAACCGGTGCACAGGCAACAACACAACATCTTTCCAATCCCGCCATCAAGAGAGAACCTACCGACGAGCTTACCGTCCCAAAGCCCACCGTGAGTAGCGATGGTAACGCTGCTTCCTCCCCCTTAATCACGGCCACCCACTCCACCCTGCCCCCAGGTCGAGTAGGCAAGTTGAACATCCACCAGTCCGGGCGGGCAACGATAGACTGGGGCGGGATCAGCTTTGAATTAACCAAAGGGAGCGATGTGGAGTTTTTGCAAGATGCTATTGTGGCATCTGAGGAGAAGCCCCAGACCACAGAAGCCGGGGAGGCACAATCAAAGGTTGAGTCGGAGGAAAAACGAGTATGGGCGATGTCGCAGGTTAGTGGGAAGTTTGTGGTGACGCCTGACTGGGAGGCGCTACTTGGGGTATGAGTGACAACATACAGTACAATTGGAGTGAGGGAAGCTCTTGTTGTACATTGCATCTGGATTTGGCGTTTCTCTTCGGCTTAATGTGTGGTTTCGAGTGAGGATTTAAGTCCCCTCCTAGAGCATATCAAGAAACCAAAGTCTACATTCATCAACGCTTTCATATACATTTTAACTCATATGACTAAATCTGAATTAGCTATCTCTATCGTTGCTATCTTATATATATCCGTCTCCCTTATATATCCATTACTCTTTGTTATAAGAGAAATCAATGATGTTGTATTTCTTAAGATGTCGCCTGATGAAGGGTGTGTGATGCATGCCCTCCAATTAAGATTTATGCACGAGCGAGTAGAACCTTGGTTTGATGGTTTCTAGTGGTTTCCTATTTTAACTTAAAACCAATTACAGAGTAAGCCGAGGGAGCAGCGATGATTCTTCCCGTTCATTGCAGGCACAGTGATAAAACCGCTCATTTTATTACTTGTCGATAATATATTAAGCCTTTCTCTGCGAAAACACCAATTTATGATCGAGGATGAGACTTAGGTGGACTGAAACATCCAAAAATAGATGTTTACATATTTTTGCAACCACTAGTAGTTGCAGTTGGCCAGGGTCTGATATAAATAAACTTCTTTTGCTTTACATGCTGAGAATGTAATTTGCTATCGATGTGCTCTGTGTAGTATATACGTCCAAGGAAGCACTGTCCTACACTTACAGGAGGGCCTCGAAGGTCGTCTGCTGACAGCCTGTCATTACCCCCCGGGGGGGGGGGGAAGTTAACCGAGTTGGTTAATATCGCGGTTTCAAGATCTGTCTAAATCCTGAGTGCTAATTATCCGACTTTGTTCTTAGACATTTATAAATTACCTACATGTGAGACCGTGGTGCCCACGTTTATGCAATGTTGCTGCAGCTAAAATCGCAGTTTTGGTTGCAGCTACAGATTAGTTGGACATGAGCTAAATATGTGGTGAAAGAATACGCACATAACATAATTTCCTTTGATTCCTACCACTGGAGAAAGAATTCATAGTTTGGGCTCCTTTGTTTAAACATCTGACATCTCCACTTGATATCTTTGATGGACTCACCAACGCCAATTATTGATTTTCATCAATTTCAAGTACAAACGGACTTTAAATTGGGCGTGTGACTCTAACAGGCATTTCGGGGCAGTCCGATATTGATAACATCCAATTTGGGATGCGCTGCTGTTGTACGGCTTCTGATACTCTTTGTCCAATACTTTCTGTAAATCCTTTCACCTGTTGCGACTTGTTTAAATTGTCTCAAAATTCCTCGCCCGAATTCAAACTGTGCCGTTTTCCCTTTTTCCTTCTCGAAGTCCTTTTTTCTATCTACCAAATCTCTTCTTGCAGCCACTGCTACGCGGTCAGGTATCAAAATGCATTTAGGAAGCCTTATGTACCTGTTGGCCCCTGCACTATGTCTTATCAATTGCGTTCTAGGCCAAAGGGACCAGAGGAACGCTCCAAGGTACCGAGCTGCCGAACTATGCTTGAAACCAAACGCTCTCCAGAGCGGGTCTGCATTGGATGGAGAGAAAGAGGCTCTGAATAAGGATGAAGTCACCCCTTCTAGAACGTAGGTGAGAGCATACTTGATATTTAGTTAGATTCTCCTAACAGGGAATTAGCTCATCGAACAACTTCATCAACTACTGCAGCGGGAAGACATTAACAAACGGCAAGAAGAACAAGGAGGGATCTTGCAATGGGATCCGTGAGTAGTTATTAATTCCCACGACACAATACCTGTCATGGAAACTAGCACTAATACGACCACAGCCATGGGCGAGATTCCTTCAACAAAACACATGGTTTCTACACTGATCACATCTCCCTCGCCGGGCGATACTTTCAAGGTCAATCAGCCGATTGTCTTCAAAATCGCAGTTCGGAACATCGAAATGGGGTTCTACACAAATTCAAATGTGACATACCTCTCTGCTCCCCAGGCATTAAATAACGAAGGACTCGTACAAGGTCACACACATCTCACTGTTGAGTTTATGGGACCTACCGCCATCTCGATTAAAGCCCTTGACGCGAACAATCCGACTTGGTTCAAAAGCGTCAACAGTCCGAATAATAAAGGAAACAGTTTCACCGCTAGGCTTGATGCGGGTCTTGGGAAGGCCGGATTTTATCGCGTTTGCACTTTGACAGCAGCAGCCAACCATCAGCCTGTCATTATGCCGGTTCCCAAGCGCGGCGCGCAGGATGACTGCACCAAATTCAAGGTTAATCCTTAATAAGCGGGGACCGAGGGGGGAAGATATGTAAAATTAGATAGGCACCAACTCGCAGAAGATTTCTATACCCATCCTCAGCACTTCAGCTAGTTATCCGGCTTCCTTCCTTCGGCCTTTCTTCCCTCTGCAGCTTCGAGCTGTTCACTCATATGCCTCATGTCAAATCGCCTGCTGCTCTCAGCCTATCCTTCGCAATCTCCGCTAGCGACATGTTTCATATGCCATTATTTGACCGCGCAATACTGCCGAGCATTTGTCTAGGATCAATCCCATCTGGCCCATCACACTCGTATGTAGGACCATAAAATATTACTCTCGCCATCTTCGTTTCGTCGTCTGTAGCACCTAGGAAAAGAAAATCCAGGTGTACACTAGATTTTCTCATAAACTGCAAAAGCCCTGCAGCCCTAGGAGGCGGTGTGAGAGTTGTTGGTCTCGATCTTGTACACCCTAAAAGTTGTAAGGAAATTGAACCGACCGCGCCAGTTCAACAGTCCTAACACTGTTGCAAGGTCTTTTTAGGTGGTTCTCCCATTGTGGGCTGCTAGTTATGGGGTATTAATGGAACTGCCTGAAACCTCCTGGCGGAATTACATCCAGGCATCACAGTGAAATCTTCATATCTGCAATATCTTGAAATTAATAATGGAACGGATGTCGTTGTGTATACAGAAAACTTGACCTCGCTAAGTGCGCCACTTGACCTCGTTACATAATCATGACCCCGACCTCGCACAATACAGTAATAATCAGTTGATAATTGACTTTCAATCTTTCAATTCACTCAATCTTTCAATTCACTCAATCAATCAAAGCATTAGCTGATTCATAATCAATTAAATGAACAGACAAATTCATATAGAATATAAAGAGATATTTTACAGAATTTTAAAATATATTAAGATAAAAATATTTAATAATTAATTTTAAATTGATTTTAAATTGATTCTGAATTGATTGTTAATTAATTATAATAATAAAAATAAATTCAATCTATATATTTAAGTAATTAACAATTGATTGAAAATCAATTGATAATCAATTCAGTGTAAATTATATAAATACTTACTTTATTATTAAATTCAAAAATAATTTCAGTATTAAATTGATTTTAAATTGATTCTGAATTGATTGTTAATTAATTATAATAATAAAAATAAATTCAATCTATATATTTAAGTAATTAACAATTGATTGAAAATCAATTGATAATCAATTCAGTGTAAATTATATAAATACTTACTTTATTATTAAATTCAAAAATAATTTCAGTATTAAATTGATTTTAAATTGATTCTGAATTGATTGTTAATTAATTATAATAATAAAAATAAATTCAATCTATATATTTAAGTAATTAACAATTGATTGAAAATCAATTGATAATTAATTCAGTGTAAATTATATAAATACTTACTTTATTATTAAATTCAAAAATAATTTCAGTATTAAATTAATTTTAAATTGATTCTGAATTGATTGTTAATTAATTATAATAATAAAAATAAATTTAATCTATATATTTAAGTAATTGTCACGCTCCCGGCCGTGTCAAGACCTTATTACGGTTTCACACAGCTTATTACTTTTATGTGAATAATTTCATTCATTCTGCAGACTGTCTGAACCAGTTTTCAATCACTCTATAACATTATGTAAATGTATTATAGAAAGATCTGATTAATAAGTATAAGAACTCTGCTTTTATATGAGATCAGCAGATTACTCTTTTTTAATAATAAGATACTGCTAAGATATCACTCTGACTATTCTCACTTATAAAATGAGAGAAGAGTATCTGCTTATTATCTATATAGAATAGCTAGATACTGACTTCTTATCAAAGAAGTCAGTAATTTATCTTTTTCTTCTACTGAAATATATATAAGAGTTACTGTGTATTTTATACAATCTTCTTAGTATACTAAGTATTATATCTGTGATATTCTTATAATAATCTTGTAGTCTATAAGCTCACTATTTAAGTAAAATAGTTAAGCTCACTTATACAGCTTCTTAAATAACTACTTCTATATAATATTACTGACTAGTCACTGCTTCAGTTCTGTTATATTATAATTCAAATTACTTAATCTGATTATATATTTAAATCAGTCAAGCTCTAACTGACTGATATAACTTTATACATCTATACTGAGACTGACTTAATCTCACTCTCTGAGAAAAACACTACATTATTCTCTAGAGTGTATACATCTCTATTTTAGCAGAAATCTGAGATTTCTGAACTCACTGCATATTTTGACATGAGCTCTTTAACTGCTCTATCACTGTCACAGTCTCTACACATCTATATCTATTATAAAGATAGAGAGATTAAGATTAAAGATTCTCTGAGATATAAGAAAAACATCTTATCTGAATTTCACAGCTTTACTCATACTCTTGAATGAAAATTCTGCCTTAATCTGAGTCAGTATAATACTTATAAGATATAAGTAATATACACTGTCAATCTTCTTGAAGGCATCTCTGCAACTACTTGAGTTATTAAGAAGAGAGAGCTTAAGTGTATCAATACTATCATGACTTGAGAAGAATTCAAGAACTTTCTACTGAATTAAATTAAAGATCACTGCAACTGCAGCTTCACAGTGATACAGCAGTTTAACTCATTATATTAATAAGATAATAAGAATTCTTTCAATTTCAATACAAGATTTGAAGAATATTGAGAGGAATTAACTGATAATTTGAATTAATTAAAAATACAGCTTTATCTCATAAAGCTGACTTATAAGATACAGATAATAATATTATAATATCAGAGTTTATCAATTAATTACACTGAGCTTGTCAATCTGACTTCTCAGATCTATTTGAATAATCAATTCTCTGAGAAAAAGACTAATAAGATCTCTTCTAAGTAATCAACAATAGAATCTAAACAGCATCATAACAGCTTCAGTATGAAGAAAGTAAAGAAGAATTCTAAGTATTCTGATTCTTCACTCACTGCAAAGAAATATTAAAAAAGATTTGATAAAGATCTCTATTTTAACTGCAGAGTTAATGAATTATAATCACTATATCAGTGATTGTAAGAAGTTGAAGAAGAGAAGAAACTGAGAAGATATCTTCTCAAAGTTAACTTCTCTTCTAGTAAATGTATCTGCAGAAGATAAAGAAGAGAAAGAAAAGAATTGATAATTCTCATATCTCTGAGTTCATGTTATAATCACAATGTATACTCTGAATGAGAAGATATCAGTGAGATGCCTACTTGACTTCAGAATGAATACTAACTTCATATTCTATTTCTTTTCTTTAATGAAGAGTTGAAAGAAGATAGATCTGTCAGATTATATGAAATTTACTGATAAAATAAAATGTCACTGTTTTAGCATAATTCAAGTGAAGTGTGTGATTATAGACTCTGAAGAAATCTTCAAGAAGAGCAGTCTGCTTCTTCACACAGTTAATATAATAGATGAGATGCCCCGGTGGCTGAATGGTTAATGCGGCCACCTGGTAGCGCCTTGGCGTGGGAAACCAAGGCGTGTGGGTTCGAAACCCGCAGAGAATACATTAAATCCGGAACTCAAGCACCTCAGATTTCTAATAAATACAGAGGTGTACAAATCGCTCCAATAAATCGCTCTATGTTCCTGGGCTGGGAAGTTATTATCACATGTATCTAATTGTCACTCCTTTGTATTTCCTATGTTCTTGTTATCTTGGCGTGGTCTCAACACCTGTATTTCCTCCTGTATAACCAACACTTGGCCTGTATTTAACATCACGCAAGGACTCATCATAAGCTCCGCTTGCATATGAGTATAATGGAAGAATAATAATAATAATAATAATAATAGATGAGAATGTTATTCTAGATCTTCTGTAATTGAGAGAAAACAATTCTCTTATTAACTGAGTCACTCAGATATAACAGTATCACCTCACTAATAAAGAGACAGTGATAGAGAAATCTGAAGAGTTTCATCAGAAGAATCTTAAGAAAAAGATTGAGTCAATATACTGTATAACAGATAATTAAGACTTAAAGATAGATGAAGAAGCTATCATTCTCACTGCAAGATTAGTAGCAGTATTCATCATTGAAGATGAATGTATATGACATCTCTTTACAGATTTTAAAAATGTCTTTTCAGAAAGAGAAGTAGTGAAGTTTTCTGACATTAAAATGCAATATAAGATTTATCTTAAAAACAGTGTAACAGTGCTGTACAGATCTCTTTACAACTTATCTGTAAAGAAATTGAATGTTCTGCATAAATATCTTGAAGAAGTGCAATCAAAGAACTGAATATATTTATTAAAAAGTCTGACAGAGATGTCTATACTCTTTATACTCAAGAAGAATGATAGACTACATCTATGCATAGACTACAGAGGTCTCAACAAGATGACAGTTAAGAATCACTATTCATTACTATTGATTAACAAGATGATCAATTGATTATCTGAAGCAAAGATATTCTCAAAGATTGATATATAAGATATCTATCATAGAATCAGAGTTAATGAAGATAACATTTGAAAAATGACTTTTCATACTAAGTACAGTAATTTTAAATATCTTGTTTTATCTTTTAATCTCTGTAATACTTCAGTCATCTTTCAGATCTATATAAATGAGACACTGTGAGGCCTTGTCAATATCTTCTGCATAGTATATCTGAACAACATTTTAATCTTCTTGAAATCAGAGAAAGAACATAATATTCATATTCAAGAAGTATTGAGTCATTTGAGACAGTATCAGCTCTATATAAACACTGAAAAATGCTTGTTCTACATGCAGAAGATTGATTTCTTAGATTATATTATTAAGATGAATGACATTTCAATGAATAGAAGCTGAGTCTCTATCATTGAGAACTGATCAATACTGCAGATGTACCGTAAGATGCAGATATTTCTAGAATTTGTAAATTTCTACAGATAATTCATCTATACATATTCACAGATTACTATCTCTCTTACAGATCTGTTGAAGAGAAGTGTGAAAGACAGAAAAATAGAACTGTTTATTCTCACTCAAGACACTGTGCAGGTGTTTGCAGAATTGAAATAAGCTTTTACAGATACTATGATACTGAATCACTTTAACTCTGACTTACTCAGTCAGTGTGAGACTGATATATTCAGAAATGAGATCTGTGAAATCTTTTCACAGTTGACACTGAAGACCTTTCAACATTGAAAGAATCAGAGAATAATTATCTCTGAGAAAACAGATAATGAATTATCTGTGAGAGAAGACTTTTTCACAGAGTCTATAAAATACTATGAATGAAGATCAGTGATCTTCTTCTTCAAGAAGTTATCACTCACACAGAGAAGATATAATACTTATAATCAGAAGATGTTAATAATTATTGAATTCTTTAAGATCTGATAACATTATCTTCAGAGTAGTAAGTACTCAGTGTAAGTTTTTACTGATTATACAAATCTATGTTACTTCTTAATAACAAAGAGCTTGACAGAACATCAAGTCAGATGAGTGAAGCTGCTTTCAGAGTATGATTTCTATATCTGATATTATTCAGATCAGCTTAATCTCATTAATATACTGTCTAAACAGCTCAATTATAATATCATTGATATAGAGAAGAATTCTACAAAAGAATCTCTGTCATCACTGTAGAAGAAGCTGACTGCAGAGAGTTAAAGTTCTCTAAAGCTCAGAAACAGCACTGAAGAGACAGCTGTATAACTCAGTATAGAAGATGAAAGAGAATCTGAGTCTCTGTGAGAAACTGATACTGAAGATCATGAGCTTCTCATATCATGTCTTATAATTATTGAATTGATAAAGAATGAAATAGTCTACAATCTTTTAATCTGACTACTTTTAAAATTCATTGATAAGTTGTAGAAGAGAGACATCTCTAGACTGACCGTGTGACCGTGTCTGAGACCAGGACCAGAATTTTTGATAGTCTCATTGCCAATTCGACAGATCTCATTACACGGTTCTAACATTAGATAGTAGTTCCATACTGTCCCAGTGGGACTTACTGTCTACTCTTGTCACATTTTTCAAATGAGACCATGATTTTCACTTCTCAATTTAAATTATTTTTATTACTTTAAATGACTTTAAATCTCATTTGAGCATTACCAAAAAGCGTTACTTTTTAAAAAATTAAAAATAGTCTAAAAAAAACCTTAAAATGTCTAAAAATAGTAACTTTATGCCAAGAATGAGACTAAATGAGACCAAATGAAATCACTTTCTCATTTTTTTCAAGTCATGGTTCCATTTTAAGATCTGATATATAGTCACTTTACCTGTTTTTTTGATAGCCAGTCCCAGCGGGATTCACGCCAAGAAATGTATGGGACCAGATCAAATGAGACCAAACGTGAAATTCATGATTCTGGCGGTCAGTCTAGACATCTCTACTGCAGCTTGAATTCAGAAGTTGAAGAAGAAAGAATTCAGTTTAAACTTGAAAGAGACAGACTCTGAGTGAGACAGTACTGCTAAGAAATCAAGTCACTGATAACTAGAAGAATGTGAACTTCTACTACTGAATAATTCAGTCTTTATTTCTCATAGCAGAGCAGTGTGTTAAAAGTTATTGAGAATTTATTATAATAATCTTCATGCAGAGCACTTCAGGTTAGAGAAGACTGAGAAGCTTTTAAAATATAAATATATTTAAGATAAGCTCTGAGCAGATGTCAAAGAGTATATTAAAACTTATAATATCTGTCAAAGAATAAAGATTCTGTAATATAAGTAATATAGTGAGTTGATATCACTGTCTGTTTCAAAGAGCTTATGACAGAATCTATTGATGAATTTCATAGTTAATCTGTCAAAGTCAATAAGAGTCAAAGAATATGACTTAATTTTAATCATTATTAATCACTTCATGAAGATAATCAGATATATCTCTACTTATAAAAAGATTAAAGCCTCTAAATTGACTGATCTGTTTTTAGATATCATTATTTATAATCACAGTGCTCTGAAATCATTGATAACAGATTAAGAATTTCTCTTCATCAGTAAATACTGATCAGCTTTTTACTATTATCTTATAATAAGATATCTTCTCAGTACTGTATTTCATTCACAGACTGATAATCAGACTGAACATCAGAATCAGATACTAAAACAGCATCTTTAAGTATTCTATTTATATTATCAGAATAATTGACTTAAACATCTTCTGATTACTAAATTTATATATAATAATACAAAGAATGTAATCTTAAGAGTATCTTCTTTCTATACTTATTATAAATATAATTCTTCATTACTCAGTGACATCATGAACAATGTTTCAAAGAGAGAAATAGATAGTCAGAATGTTAGATAGATACAGAGAATAAAGTATCTCTCAGTATCAGAAGTAAAAGTAAGATTGAAACTTTTAAATAAAATTCATAAGAAGATGATGAAAAGTATTCATTATACTCAGAAGTAGTAGATAAAATACTATAATTAAAAACATCTTCTAATAAAGTTCTTAATAGAGAATCAAGTGCTACTTTCAGTAAAGAATATCAAGACAATGAGATTATATAAGAAGCTCAGTGAGTAGTGATTAGAATCTTTCTCAGTAACAAGAGTAATAAGTAAATAGATATATGAGTTAAAATTATTCACAGAATTGAAATCAATTCATTCTGTTTTTCATATTTTCTATTTAAAGCTCTATAAATAACACTCTGAAGTGAAGCTGTCTTAGCTGAATAATATTGAGATTAAGAGTGATACTGAATATCTTATGAAGAAAATATTGAATAAGTAAATATATTATAATAAGCTTCAATATCTTGTGAAATGAGAAGAATATTCATTATCAGAGAATTCATGAAAACTGCTTGAGTATTTGAAAAATACTGAGAAAGAGATTACAAGCTATAAGATAGCTAGTAGAGATTATCTCATTACATATCAGAGACATTGAATAAGAAATACTACTTAAAACTTCTCATTTTTCTTAAAGAGTTTTTTAGAGATAATCTTATAGTGATGAGCTGACATCTTATAGACTCTGTAGCACTCTTCTTCTATTTTCTCTTAAAAGATTTTTTAGAAGTTTAATAAGACTATATAAGTGTAAAAATTCTGAAGCAGTTAGAGAAAAGAAATATTTGAAATTAATAAAAAGATTAATATTAATTAATTTATAAGCTGCTGCTAATCTAATAAGATCACAGTCTGCTGAAAAAGTAAAAAGAGAGAATCTCAGAATCTACTTATTAATAATTACATCTTTATTAAACTCATTCTTCACTGTTGAAGTCTCTGACACTGATATCTTTATCTGCTGAGAAGTTAGTACTGCAGTACTGCAGAGAAGTATACTGCAGAAGAGTATAAGAGATACTGAAAGTATCAACTTATTAACTTATAAAGCATCTCAGTTATCTGTTTTAACTGAAGTAAGATTCTCTTCAATCAGTGATTAATCTCTATAATACTTTTAATAGTAGTACTGATTAATCTCTTCTTAAGATCAGTCATTCTGAGGTGTTTTTTCATCTCAGAGATTCATACTTTCATCTTCTTTTACAGATGAGTAAGAGAGATCTTCTCAGTCTTAATGAAATCTATCAATACTTAAAGCTCTGAGATTCTCACTCTGTACTACTTGAGCATCTGAGCTTCTTATCAGAGCTGATATGACATCTTCTTATAGAGTAGATAATACTTACAGAGAGATAGAAGTTATTATTACAGATATAATAGAAATAATGAGAGTGAGAGAAGAAATAGATGTATAGAATTCTTCTCTTCTTCAGCTGCTTAGTGTAGTGTAGATAAGTAGTGATACTGATCAGAGACTGTATCAGAGCCTTCTCACAGAGAGAAGATGAAGAAATCACAGAACTCTGCAGACTCAACTCAGCAGTATTTCAAGCAGAGCTCAAGTATGTCATAAGAGAAAAACTACAGATTGAGCTTCTCAGAGTCACTGTCTCTGAAATCAAGCTCTCTCTGAGATTCTCTTTAAATAATCATATGAGATTATACATTACTATATTGATTGAGAGAGGCAGTGTTGCAATAGTGACAGAGAGAGTGAGAAATAAACTGAATACAGATACACTGACTAACAGAAGAGATAACATCTCACTGCAGAGCACAGCAACTTTCATCACAGCTGCAAGAGAAGCAGAAGAAGATATGATAATAAGAGTAGTACTTTCACAGCTCATTGACACTGTCATCTTTAATCTGACTTTCTTGACAGTTATGAAGGCTGCTGCTGCATCATAAAGACATTTACTTACTAGAAAATGTCAGAATAAGTTCTCTACTATTCTTCAAGAATGATACTCTTATACACTCACTATTACAGATGAGAAGAGAGAGAGAAAAATGTATTATAAAGAAGAGAAATCTTTTCAAAAAAATTCTGTTATAACTGTTAACTTTGTCTCTAAAATACATCACTTTTGCAGAGAATTTCATATATAGAATGAAATATATTGAAAGATCTGTGAGTTACTTATTAATTACATTTTTCATCTTTCAAATCAATATATAAGAAACTCACTTATCATGTGTTTGATTTGAATAAAGATGAGAAAAGAAAGATCTACACAGTTAGTAGAAAAACTCATCTATTTCTTTATATTATACACAGCACATATGCTGTTAATCAGTTAACAATCATTGCTATATAATAAAGATAATTTCTAATTCAGTAATCTTAAGAGTATAGAGACTATACTCTTAAAGAGAAGAGTATTATTATACTCTCAGTTATATCAAGATCTTATTATAATTTCACACAGCTTATTACTTTTATATAAATAATTTCATTTATTCTGCAGACTGTCTGAACCAGTTTTCAATCACTCTATAATATTATATGAATGTATCATAGAAAGATCTGATTAATAAGTATGAGAACTCTGCTTCTATATAAGATTAACAGATTACTCTTTCTTAATAATGAGACACTGCTGAGATATTACTTCAGCTATTCTCACTCATGAAATAAGAGAAGAGTATTCACTCATTATCTATATAGAATAGCTAGATGCTGACTTCTTATCAAAGAAGTCAGTGATTTGTCTTTTTCTTCTACTGAAATATATATGAGAGTTACTGCATACTTTATACAATCTTCTTAGTATACTAAGTATCATATCTGTGATATTCTTGCAATAATCTTGTAGCCTATGAGCTCACTATTCAAGCAAGATAGTCAAGCTCACTTATACAGCTTCTCAAACAACTACTTCTATATGATGCTGCTGACTAGCCACCGCTTCGGTTCCGCCACGTTACAGTAATTAACAATTGATTGAAAATCAATTGATAATCAATTCAGTGTAAATTATATAAATACTTACTTTATTATTAAATTTAAAAATAATTTCAGTATTAAATTGATTTTAAATTGATTTTAAATTGATTTTGAATTGATTGTAGAATTGATGGTAAATAATTGAGTGGTTTCAAATTACAAGAAAAGATGTATTGAGCGAGGTCAGGTAGTGGCACGGGCCACATTTGCGAGGTCAGCTTACATAACGAGGTCAAGTGGCGCACTTAGCGAGGTCAAGTTTTCTGCTTCCTGGATGTCGTTCGAGCAGGAAGAACCTAGGCTTGCTGACTCATTCCCGCGATCAGACCGCTGCCCCAGACTGACATCAACCTCCTTTGTCTGAACACTTACCATCCAATCTTCAATCATCAGTGTTCATCTTCGCTCAAAAGAAAGGAACTCCAATCTGGTTTTAATACTACTCTTGATAATTCACCAGCTAACTGTCTGCACATCCTACGAGTAGTGCCCTGCGCATCACAATTACCCTAAGAAATAAGCGCAAACACCCCACCATATCATAGCCCCCAATCACGAATTTGCGTTGCAAGCGAATTTTCGTTATCTCATTCAAGAACCTAAGGGTTGGGGTTGAAGATTGAACTTGGAAGAACGAGAAATAAAGAAGAGAAACAATTGGGTTGAGATACGGTACGGGAAAATTGTTTTAATCCCGTCGGGCAAGTGTTTTGATATTCCGCATTCATCAGTCTGTCCAAGGTTACTTGAATTATTTGAGTTTACGGCAATCTGAACTCCCCCTACATCTTTGGTTTCTTTGTTTGAACTTGAAACATTCCATTCCTCGTTATAAATACTAACCTCCAGTGTATATCTATCTTATTATCAGAAATTTTGCACATCACGCTATCGAGACGTTACCAACGGGACTCACCCTCCTCTGCCTACCTTTGTTGTATCACACGTATAAACATTCTCGAAGCCATTCGATATACATAATTATCTTGAGACGGCCTGCACGGCAATCATAAAGGGTACAACATCACACAAATATAGAAGGAGGAAACATAGATAGATCAAAATGAACGGCTTTCCAGGAACAGTCCATTCTCTCAGGCCTGGTGACATCCACCCCATTCCTTACACTCCAGTACCATCCATCGGGGCAGAACTAGGTATTATGTTTGGCTTCATCCTCCTGTCGATAGTAACTATGCTTCTCTACTGGTACTTCTGGCAAGGTATGTCGCACACAAAAATCGCCTCAAGCCCACTCATCCCTCTCTAGCTCAATCAAATAAATTTAAATATGTAAAAACAAAATAAACATTCACATACCATTTGAGACCCATCATGTTATGAAAAATATAAACTAACCAACAAAATCCCACAGCCGCCCAAAAGCGCAACGCTGCCATTGAAGCCGCTCGTCGCGAAGCCCTCACCGCGCAAGACCGACTACGGCAATCTGAGAAACACCGGGAGCAGGGTACAGACTATAATAGTGAGCATGACGATTTGGCAGCTTCGGGAGCTATTGATGGGATACCGAGTCGGTCGACTCGGAACGGCACCAGTGCGAATGGCTTTGGCTTTGGCAATACGATGCAAGACTTGATAGTGTAACGGAAACGTTGGTTCGTGTTGGGTGTCGTCTTTTTGCTTCTCTCTTTCGATGGTTGGGTTGGGTTATGAGATTATGATTGAGAACGACGGATATGGATGGGGGTGCTTGTGGTTGTATATCTTATTGGGAATGGCGCTGGAATGGATATTTTTTTTGTACGGCTTCCCCCCCCCCCCTCCGGTTACGTTCTTACCTTTACTATATCTTTGATGATATCACTCCTATATACTCTTGCTGTCAAAATTAACACCGAGACCTTGCGACTGTTTATTGGGGATGAGGCGCGGTTTTGTGGTATGTTTGCTTCGTAGATTTGATGGCCGTTGGGTTGGATGACTGCCATATTTTTCTCCATCGGAAAGTTAGTTCTAATATGCATTCACATGTATTTACACGAGAGCTGACGTCAAGGTACAATAATATACTGATTGATATCTGTAAAACGTCCGTTTAGGATTTGTTGTATATATCTAACGCATCTAAACCCGGCATCAACAAACCGCAAGACCAAAACCAACCGTCCACTTTAGTGACCCAACAACGACAACCAAAAGGCCCAGGGCAACAGCAAGTGTAACCAAGCCATAAACATACGCATGCTCATGCTCAAGACTATCCAGCTCAGCCACCCACGTGCTTACCGTCGTCGTACACCCGCAGAACCCATCCATAATGCCCTTCAATACCTGGCAGCCGCTGAGACGCGACACACTAACCGCGCCCGCTGCAGCAGCCTCAGGGGCGGAGGAAAACGAAGAAGCAGACACCGCAAGCATATGTGTCGATCTCTGCAGGTCATAACACATAGCCAGTACCAGGGTCCCGAAGATATTCGCCGTGAACGTTCCCAAGGGAAACCTCGGGATGCGGGCATTGAGCAGCAACGACACATAGAAGCGCAGCAGACAGCCCAGCGGCGCGAAAACGACGGTAAACACGGCGCTGCCGCGCCAATGCTCGTGGACTCCCAGATCGCGGTCCGGGGGCCAGATGGCGAGGAATACGGCGCCCAGCCAGCAGCCGATGGCCAGAAAGGAGATAATGGGGTCGAGACATCTTCGTGAGAAAACGTAGGGGATTACGGGGGTGTACTCGTCCATGAAAATGGCGAGGTGGGAGCCGAGGATTAAGGCGGCGATGCTCAGGGAGAGGGTATAGATTATTATGGCAAGCACGGCCATGAAGCTGTATCCGCCATTGCGGGACAGGGGGGATGATGGGTGGCCTGGAGTTGGGAGGTCGTTTGCGAGGGCGAGGAAGACGTCGAGCATGAAGGTGGAGAAGGAGGTGAAGGAGCCGCAGAAGCCTGTTGTGAGGCCGATGTAGAGGGGAATGGTCTTTTTGATAGATTTGTGGGTCTGGAGGGAATAGGCGGGTTCCAGTGACGGGGTTATCGGTTCCTCCTTTTGTTCGTTTAGGTCGCTTTGTTCTGGAGCTTGGGGCTGTTGTTCTGGAGGTGGATGTTGTGGTGTGTGGAGGGTATGGAAACGCGAATACCGCCGGCGGAGTAGTTTCATAGGATGCGGTAAGTGAGAATGAGGAGATGGATGGGAAATCGGGCCATTTGACGCGCTAGATTTGTGTCTCGAATGCTTTCGCTTCCACTGTCCCCATTCTTCACGAAACAGCTTTCGGTCTTCAGCTAGGAATCCCATAAAGAGGCATCCTCCAACATTTGCCCAGGTAACTCCGGTGGTCAACGGCGCTCCAGGATAAGTAGTCAACCACTCCAGCCCAATCCGAGCCAATGCTCCTAGCATTGAGAAAAGCACAAGATAGGAGACGGTATAAAGGCGGGTAGCAAACGCCGACAATTTGGCTTCGATTCCAGCAACTCGATCAACGCGAGGGGGCGGCGCAGTAACCCGAGACTCGGCGCTCTCGAGAGCTGCCCAGTCGCCCCGCCTGGATGACACGCGTTCAACGGGAGGAGGTACGGCAAGCTCAGTAAGGGATCCATCCCTCTCTATATCTCTCCGGAAAGTCTCCTCACGCGTGCGTTCTCTTTGCAGCTCCTCATCCGCGTCCTCGCGGGTATCCGGGATAGCGCGCTCAGTGAGATCTGCAATTCGGCCCTCTTCCGATTTGCGTTCTTCTTCCCTCCATCCTGACTGTTCTTCTTCAAGACTTGGACCACGCCTCAATTCCTGGTCTTCTTGGGCCTCTGGTTGAGGTTCTTGTGTGCGGGCCGAACTGTCAAAGTCAACTGTGGAATTTTCGCCATCCATGCTTGAAGTATATCATATGTATATCAAAATTGACAAATTATTTCTCACTTCAGAACTTTCTATGTATACGCATTAGCGCGATCAATAAAAGTGTAGTTGGATGGAAGTATAGAAATGACTCGGCGAACCCCGACTTGATTAGCAAACCGAACTTCTGACAATCACGAGGAATATTACCTTATTGTCTAAAACCTGAGCGCACGCCAACTGCTACGCCATTTCGCACGGCGTAGGCTTCTCTCTGTAAAACTTTTCATGGAGAACTGCATTAATGTCAGGTATAGATGACATCATGACATCTGCCCAGGTTGGAGGTTTGATATTGAAAAAATTAACCTAGTATACCACGTGACTGAGCTAACGGTAATATTCGGTACACGAAAGCGGAGCTGATACCCGCTTTTCAAGGATAAATGTAGCTTGTGTGGGCAAATGACGGCTCTGTCTCCGGCCTGATACCGTACTTTACAGAGCTCTGCGCGATAAGATAAGCATCTGATGTAACTATGTATTGTATGTATCTAACTACATCATTCCAAGCATCACATTGCCGCGTCGGAACCCCTCACTTCTCGCTCTCCTTATATTTTCTGCAAGAGTCAATGAATCGTCGCTCAAGCTCATAAGTACCATTTGTTGCCATATTTCCCAAGGGCTGCGGAAAATAAAAAAATTTAAAAAAATAAATTTAAATCATGGCGTCCCCGCTCCCCAGTAACATACGTGTTTCCCAGCACCCTTGTCTGCGTGCGAAGCTCTCTCAGCTGCGCTCGATCAACACGGGCTCTAAGGACACGAACAGGTTAATAAATGATATTGCTATGATACTTGGTTGTGAGGCCTTGGGTACCAGCTTGCAAGTCGTTTCGAGTGGTACGGTGAGCATTTACTCCCTCCCGAGACTACCTTATCTAAATGAGAGCGGTGAGATGGAACAAGGAGAGCAGGAGCAAAGCAAAGGAAATAGATGAGATGGGAGAACAATGTATCTTATTCCCTTTCTCCCAATACTGATGTCATAAATGTTCTAGGGGAAAACGCCTCTTGGATATGAGTATCCAGTAGAAACCATCACCCCGGAGAAGATCGCGCTTGTCCCAATTCTCAGATCAGGCCTGGGGATGGTTCAGGGTGTGTCAAATCCCCTTTCCTTAATCGCGTCCTCTTCCTTTTAAAATCCTTCAGCCCAGTCATATGTCCCCAAAGATCCACCAATCTAACAATTCTCCACACACCTAGCAATCCAAGATCTCCTCCCCTCACCCGTCGCTGTACACCATCTGGGACTCTTCCGCGAGCGAACAACCCTCCACCCCGTCGAATACTACAATAACCTCCCCTTCCAGCCCTCTCCTGAAGACGCGCAAAAGAATACCTCCGCTGCTACTCTTGCCATCATTGTTGATCCGATAATCGCGACAGGAGGCACCTGTGCGGCTGCGATTCAGACTTTGAAGGAATGGGGGGTCGCGAAGGTATTGGTTCTTAGTGTGTTGGCGAGTGCAGACGGAGCAAAGCGGGCAGCGGAGGAATGGCCGGAAGGGGTGGATATTTGGTTGGGCGCTGTTGATCCAGGGTTGAACGCGAACGGGATGATTAAGCCTGGTGTAGGTGATGTTGGAGATCGCCTGTTTTTGGCGTTGGGAAAGTGAGAGGCTTTTTCTTTTTCCCTTCCTCTTTTTTCCCGTTTCTGGTATGGTCTACTTGTTGTTTTCTTATTGATTCGGGAACGGACGAATGAAGGAGGGGTAGATACGGACTACATGTGAGTTGCGTACCCCGGGTTTGCTGGGATGATTCATGACGACGCATGCAATACCCATCATGTTTTGTTTGTGCTTGGTTTTAAATTGTATGGCGGAGTTCTTCTGGTGCTATTAACGATATGCATAGGAGCTACCACCATTGCGCCCCTATCAATTCCGGGATGAGCCCAATTGCGGCTTCTACCCTATCTTAAATAATAATTATCACGAATCTTTTTTTTCGATACACACATAATTTCCTTTTTCACAATCTCTTGCACCCCGGATTCCTGGCAGCACGCATCATACATCTCAGATATAGCTATTCCCGGCGCGAGCGTATGGTCGGTGAAACTGGCTGTGAACGCTTTCGACCCAGCCGTTTTCGATACCTGATGTCAAAGGTTGGGAAGGACAGTGATCTCACCCTCAGGACCAACGAAAGTGTTCATCAACTTATGCTATGCTCCCCAGCACGCACTACCCCGCCGCTGTGTTCTGCTTCATTGCTTCATCGGAGGGACGTATGCGGTGGGCTCTGGACGAAGTTGAGCAGACGAATGCGAACGGATGTGATGAGGCAGATATCGAAGCGCTGTGGTGCTAAAATACCAAGTGGCAAGAATTGCACAATGGCCAAACAACGTAGGTAGAGCGTGCAGCTTCTTTTCTTCATGGGGGGATGTTAGAGTTCAATATTACAGTACAACATCTCAGGGCGGAAGCGTTGAATGGCTATTCAGCGCGCTCACCCTCTCCCATCCACCCAGACCCATCTAGACAATCTTGAAGGAAAATGTGACACAGCGGCTATTTCTCTCGCAGGGTATATTTCACCAGTGAGTTTTGCGACAAGTACGCTTAAATATCAGCTACTCCACATCGTTCACCTAATCCCCAACGCCCGACAACCGATAGAAGATGCTTTGCCCATGTTGAGTTGGAAACACCCTTCCCTTCCACAGAGGAGGCGGAGATGGCTGGAAACCATGCCTTACAAGAGGATATATCATCACCCAAGCGGGGTAACAACCTCGTGGATCGCCTCCAACCTTGAGCTGATTGCACAGGTCCAGACTTCTAAAATCAGCGACAGGGACTCGGTTCCTGTCAACATGCCAGACGCCCATTCTCAACATCACCTCCTTGAAGACGGCGAGAGCGCAGATGTGCAGCGGCAAATTATAGCTCCTCCTCTGTATAAATAGTTGAATAGCGAGTTTGAGATGCCCAATAATAGTTCCTGGCATTTTATCCACCTCACCTGCCCACCTTCCTAGATCACAGGCTCAGACCTTCAGCAGGGGAATACATGCATGTTACAGTAGTACATACATACACTTCCTTGCACGACCTAATTTCACGGGATAGAACCGCACTAACGAGATCAGAGCTCTAGGCCTTCTTCCCCATCCCATCCGCAATATTACGGAGTAAGCCGCCAAACGATCCCACCACCCAAAAGCAGCTCCTCGCCCAAACAAATCACAGACGAAGACGAAGAAACCGTCAAGGCATGGTAACTTGGTAACTACGCCGGATGTCCACCGCAGCGACGCATATGCCGGCGGGCGGTGGATCGACCGGGGAAATCAGACGCTACTGCGCCCTAGACACATCTATCCCCAGCTAGCCCAAGCGTGGCTAGGACCTGGTTCCCAACAGTAAAAAGAAGGCCGTTCGGCCGGATAGGATACGAGCGGAGATCCGCTAATGATAATATCCGATGTTATACGTGCAGGGTTCAGGGTTCAGGGACGGTAGGTAGCATTTAAGAAATGATGTACTGGGGTAGGTTCCTGGGCGAGGTAGACTGGGGTGTGTTTGTAGGGTAGGAGGAGGATTGCGATGGGATGGGGGGGGATGAGGGGGAGGGGAAGGGATGGGATTACATATTCATTATTAACATCAGATGAGATTAAATAATAAAAAAAAAAAAAATTAAAAAAAAGACGAAGTCAGAAAACCGCCCATATCCATCCACTCCGAATCAATGAAACCCACTTCCATTTCACCTGTCTGCCTGTCATCCCTCATCTCTACTCTCGTATATGTGTGTGCTCGTGTGTGTGTTATGAACACAGGCTCCCCCTACAGCCTCGTTTCGTTAATATCGTTTCCCAGCCGCTTTTTCGTGTCGAGATTTCCATCCCACCTTTGCCCATCCATATCCGTTAGGGCATGGTTGGTATATAACATTTAGATGTATTGATAGTATGTATGTAGGTAGGGCTGACAGAGCAAGGCCGTCAAGAGAAACATGGCGAACTGTCATCCGTCGTCATCTTGTCATCCCCCCACCCCATGCAGGTAAGAAAGTAGTTCGTGATTCTAGAAGGAAAGTAGTAACTTAACTGCCTAGCCAAAAGGAACAACGCACCCTGCACTGGAAAAGAGCTGGGTTTCTTTGTCTCTGTCAATCCTTTTCATACTCCGTGTCTTCTCTCTACAATCATTTAATCACCCCCCCCCCCCCCCCCTGGACCCTATGAAGTGCAATCAAGGGAATGAAATAAACAAGAAAACGGAAACAGGAACACATGAAGGGGATGTATGTGTAGAGAGATATCATTTCATGTCATATCATATCATAGCATAGCATAGCATGTAAACTGGGCTTGTATAGAGCATAGCAACAAGAAGAAAGAGAGGAAACGGAGCATTGCACAAACCAAGACATGAGATAAATATATGAGAAATAGAAACGATATAAAGAAAAGCCGTTCCACCCTTAAACAAACACGAGCAAGAGTTATAACAGTTTACAAACATGCATGACAGACAACCAGGCAGACAACCAGACAGACAGACAAAGACCTCTCTATCAATTCCAGGAACAAAAATATATATGCTCAAAAAACAAATCGAAAAAACAGCTTCCATTAAGAGATAAGATACCCCTCCGTAGTGCATAATGCCGACCAGCGGGTAAAAAGGCCCCGAGCAAAAAGGAGAAGGAAACTGCACGGAATGGAATATGATATTATTATCCATTAACAAGATGCGAAAGGGAAAAATGGCAGAAGTGGGGGATTCGAAGATGACTGTATGGATCCCCCGTGCGAGATGAACTGCGGAACGACGCCATAATAACGTTGACAGCAGAAGGTAGCTGTCGTCCCTCAACACCTGCATATGCATGTGGTATGCAGAATGTACAACGGGCGGCGGGGATAGTCCTGACCCATCCGTCGCTGAGTTAACTTCACGCCCTCAACTCATCCCATCCCGTCCCGTCCCGTGGGGCTGTCACGGAACACGGACATACAGTTTCATGACCCGAGCAAAATCATAGCTCGTGATGGTCCTCTTTTCATCCGATTCCGCCGCCTCTCATACGCCATCGATCGAGACGAGACAGGACACCATCTCCCGAAGAATCACACTAACTGGTAGGAGCCAGTGGTCACAGACTCCTATCCATTTTCTCGCACTGATTAATTTCAATCGAAGTGATAATTGTTTTGTGCGTTGCTCTTCTGCTATCAATATTGACAAACAGCACCGGATGGTGTTTGATGCCCAAGATCTCTTGGTATGGCCCTCCTCAGCCTCAATGAATACTCAGTATAGTATATAAGTCACTTGAAGGGCCGCCGACGAGCCTGGGTGAACTGGTTTGCGGAAACTCGTTCGAAACAGACGGATACATAGAGCGGAATCAGAAAGACGGACCGCCATCATCAGGCACATCTATTTCCCCCAAGAGCGGGCGAGAGATGAAATATGCCCGCGAGGGAGGAATGGATGGATGGATCCCATTTCGAGTTCCCTAGCACGAAGCCAACGTGACGAAAGGGGTGGCTGATCCTCTCGCTCATCCAGTGTAAAGAGTATGTTGGATGAAGTTGACCTGAATGGGAAGCGCCACCAGAGCTTTAGCGTTAGACGGCGGAAGCAAAATGACAGCTACTACGACTCGATGCGTGGACGTCTGGAGTAACTGTGAGTGGCGGCACGGGCTGCCAAGTAGAGGGCTGAAAACGGGCGATGCAACTAGATTTCTTTCGGCCCGCCCCGCCTACCATCCATCACCATCAACATCGGGTCTAGAGGTAGTCGTAGTCAAGAGAAAGCGAGTAGGCCAAGCAAGGGCTGGGGAGTTGATGGTGCCATGGGAGCGGGGGTGGCGGCGGGGCGCCGCGCCCTAGGGCCCCTGCGCTTGGAAGCGTTTAGGTAGATGGAGGCTACAAGAAGCCCGATTCCGAAAGCAATCTACGCGCGAAAAAAGCAAAAGAAACGAAGAGGGTTATGAGTCAGCAGGAATTCGGTCATTTTGCAAATAGGAGAGAATGAATGGCCAAAGCAAAGGAAGAGGGGAGAAGGGGAAAAAAAAGGGAAAGCCAAGGAAACGGCAACGAAGTAAATGGAACCAAAAAATGTCAGAGTAAGAAGGTAGGTTAGGTATGAATTGCAAGAGATAATTATTCCAGGCTTGGCGCCTTGGTTTCTTTCAAGCACAAACACTGGACATCGCGCATAACACAAAATATATAAAGGGAGGGATAAATCTCCCCTCCATTTCGTACTTGGAGCCAATCCACTTTATCCAATTTGCGCGAAATAGAATGGGTGCGTTCTAGACTTTGTCACTCTCATTCGCTCATTTAAAGTCATTATATGGTTGAGAGGGGACGGAGGGGACGGAGGGGACGGAGGGGAGGGCGCGCTGGATGAGAGCGGGGGGAATTGGATTGTGTGCTGCTGCTGCTTTACAAGGTTTCCATGCTGCCTAACCCGGGTTTTTGGGGATACTCGCTTGTTATTGGCTGGGGTTGCTGCACTAGCGCACGTGCCAGCCAGCCCCCCAAAAAACAATATCTCCGCCCACCCAAGATGGCGGGCTAAGGCTGAACCTAAAAGAAGGAAAACTAAGGGCAAAGATGGGAAATGACCCAATGTGACCATGACAGGGGTTTCGGGACAGACAGGGGGAACAAGGATTCGGGGGAGGAGATAGATCGGATCGTGAAATAGTAAGAATCAAGGGTCCAGCGGGGAAAAAATGAAAATGAAAATGAAAAATGAAAATGAAAAAAAGAAAAAAGAAAAAAAGAAAAAAAGAAAAACATATCATCCATATTCACGTAGAAATCATAAGTGCAAAAACAGAAGCGTCATTCATTCGTCCATACCTCGCTATTTTTTCATCTTCGCGTTCTCTCGGCTCGATCTCGAGACTGCGCTCGTACATTTCGTGCACGTCGCCGGCTGCCTGCATATTGCTAAGCACGTAATCCTGGAGCTCTGGGACGGGATGGAATGGGTATGGCGCATTTTGATACTGCTGGATGTCGCGGATAACTTCGGCTGTCTTGGCTCGCTTGTTGAAGTTGATCAGATGCGATTGCGTCAGAGATGGGATTCCGTCTTCGATAAACGTAAGATCCGTTAAGTAAACGCCTATATCACTTGGTGTTAACAGAAGAAGGGCCTTTCTAAAGCCAAGCCTGGCACACAAAAAAAACCAGATAACAAGCGACAGGATTGATGAAAGGGGTAAAAATTTACCAAAGAAGGGAATACAAGGAGGATTCGCAAGATGTAGAGCCTCGCGATATTCCCCGAAATTTTTCGTGCTGGCCATAAGCCTGCGCATATTCTCAAGTACTGCCGATATGCGGGCACTAACTTGGGCCCACGTGCGACTCAGTCGGTGGATAGGTGCTGTGCCAAGGGCTGATATTATTGACGTTAATGTGGAGTAGTTGTTCATTGAGCGACATCTCTAAAGGTTGGTTTTTTTTAGTTAACGTAAGCTCACTCACATCACAGACAAATGAAAAAAGATTCTCAAGGTAGGGCGGGGTATATACCTCTGCAATCAAGACAAAGTGCTTAATGACAACTACTCTCCGCTTCACATCCTGCTGATGCAATATCATTTCCGCGACCCAATTAGTCAATTGATTCGAATGAAGAATCAGCGCTTTTACGTTGGCTGCCGGATCAGGCTCGTCGGGTGCAAGTTTCTTCTGCCATGTCTTGTTAAGGCATTCTGTAGGTTTGATCTTGGCATAGAGACGGGATTCAATGATGGTAAGCTGTCTCGCGAATTCCATCGGATCAATGTCCAGGAACTTCAGCTTCTTCATATTCTTGGGAAGGATCGATGGCGGTGCGTTGCCGCTGATGGTAGGGACAAGCCTCTTCGCTGAGGTGTCTTGGCCACGCATGCGCTGTTCAATCAAGCTCAAAAGCTGCTGGGAGCCAGGCGTCTTTGTCTTGCCAACCGAATCTTTGACGAATGCGTATACCCGCTGTAGGAGACGTATGTTTACGTCATCATTGGGTTCCATCCAGTAATTCTCGAACCAATTTTTCATGATATTAACCACTCGAATCCGAATTGGGACCTGCTTTTGTTCAGTCCAAGTCTGTAAATCTGCTTTATCCAGTCCGTAAGGTGGTTGTAGGGTGAAACGATGTACCAGCATCTCGAACAACTCAGATGCGGTTGTGAAGGAGCGGTATGTGAGTAGGAAAGTCGCGTTGAAGGAGGTGTCAAGTTTGTCGTGGCGCGTGAGATGTTCCACCAACCCGGCCAGAGTGCCACACTTGAGCGTCGGTACATCTCCCTTGTTGTCATAGAAAACCTCTGATTCGTGGTCAATGTTCAAAAACCATGGCACTGCTGGTTCAGTTGGGATGGTATCACCAAAGAAACGCTGCGCTTTATCTATATTTGCTCGACTCTTTACCGGCTGCCTATCAGCTGGAGGATAAGACGAGGGCACTCCGATAGACCCTGAGGGAACGTTTGACGGGCCGCCACCACTACCAATGTCTCGAGCTGGAGGCGCTTCTGAAGGAGCTTGCTCGAGGAGCAGGGTGAGAGAGAACCCGATCTGAGTCATGTAATTCTGTAGCTGGCGGGAAACCGCTCTAACACTGGCCAGTCGAGTTTCGAGAGTATCACCTCTCAATTCTGCCCATTCATCAGCCAAAGGCGCAGAAACAGCCTGGCAACTTAGGACTAAATCGGCAACACCGTCATATGCACGTTGCTTTTGGAGGCTGAAGTCGACGAGCTGTGGATTCTGGGAGCTCCGTTCGAGGGGAGCAAGATCAATAGACTCCACAAGCGATATCCACGGTTGGAAACATTCGACCACTCTGGACCCTGCAGCGCAAACTGCATCCGCGATCGCCAGGTGTATTCTTGGAGTTATGGTCTTCTCGGACAGAGATAGCTTCTCTTCCAATCTTCGGGCGCTTGCAGTAAGCATATCCTTCAGACTTTCAATTCGATCAACGATGTTTGAATCAAGAACCATAGCTGGCTCCAGTCCTGACTCTCGATTCGCGTGGTCGAAAAATGAAGTAGAGTTTCGAATTCCCACATTGTTATTCTGCCAATGGCCTCCCGAGGCGCTTCCCTGTACAAATCCAGGAACCAGACGATTAATATCGTCGCCTCGTTGTTGTTTTGCGACTTCAACGTAGCCATAGACACCGTGCAAGACGCCTTCGGCTTCCTGCAGGCATTTGGCATCCGAATCAGGCCCTCGCCAATCGGCTGCAGCGATATGGGACGAAAGGACGAGTTTCGAGAATTTGGACATCATATCGCGGAAATGCGGATACAATGCTTTGTTTGTGGAGATTATGGAAGGATTTCCGGAGTGATTATCAGTTGTGTCAGAGCCTGCAGCAAGTAGCATCCTGAGATGGTCCGAAATATCCTCAGCACGTTTCACGTACTGTGCACGATGGCCCTCCATAATCGCACGCCTGTAGGCATCGATCGCTTGGCGCATGTTTCCAACGAGCTTATTCCAAGTAAGAGGTGCAGACAAGCGGTCATCGAGGAAATGACGAGGAATGGTGGATGAGATAGATTGAGCGCAGAGTCGGTCAAAGTGAGCAGCTTGGGCAGAAGAGATCATACCATTATTGGGAGCCAACTGGTTGCTGCTGGTATGGGGTGACTGTCGTGAGTGTTTGGACTCAGAGTATGGTTTCCCTATGGGCTCTGTATTTATTGAGTCTAGCGAGGTGGCAGGGGAAACACCGTCTGAAATAAACGACCGTCGGCGCCGTGACTCGGAGTCGTGTGACGAGCGTATTAACGATTCACCTTCAGCCTCCGATCCGGAACCATCATAATCATCCTCGTCACGATCAATCCCCCCAACCATCAGCTCTGGCGGGGGTCGGGTCTGTTCAGGAACGAATATATTCGTCCGATCGCGTGGGCCAGTGTCTGTAGCGGACATGGGTGACTCCAACGGGAGCTCTGCCGTGCTTCGACCAGTCAAAGTGTTGAAATAGAATAGCCGCCCGTCAGCAGTGGCCTGTGGAATCCAGAAGGCGGCTTCTTCATGTTCCGAGCCTCTTGCTCCCTCGATGGGGAGGATTGACGGCTCATCCTTGGGGTTCCCTTCTGAGTCCAAATCATCATCGTCGTCGTCGTAGTCGTCAGCGCCGGATTCAGCGCTGGTGTCAGCGCCTTCATGTTCATAATGGCCACCACCCAATCCTATCGAATCAGGGTCTGTTACAACTGCACAGTAGTTGCTCGGGAACCAGCCGCGCACATCGCCCATGACGCCATCCCACCATCCAGTATCCAGCTGGTTAAGTACCTGTATAATGTCACCTTGGCGGAAGCTGAGACTCGTGTGGTCATCCGCGGTATAGTTGTAGAGAGCACGAACGTATAGCGCAGGCTGAGATTCTCCTGGAGAGTTATATACTGTTTTTGTTTTGACTCTGTTAATAGAAGCAATAAATCTAGGGTTGATACAAGCGAAACGTGCAAAAAAACATCGAAAAGTAGACAGTACCTTCTTCAGCTCCCCTGTTATTATTCGTAACATATCCATCGTTTCCATGATGTCTTGCCATGTCTTCGTGATAGGAGTGGTCGTTGGTGGAGTGGTACTGAGAGTCGTCCTGGGAGGGCGTTTCGTCTTCAGTGTAGTGGAAAGCAGCAGCGAAAGTGCCAGGTTTCGCATGCAAAACGGGCTTTGAGTTGGCCGTTAGCGGAATAGTAGATCGAGAAGAGTACATGGTTTGATTGATATCTTCCCTTGGGAAGTGGAGAAAAGAAAGGGGGAGTATCCGGGGGAAGGTTGAAGGTTGGAGAGAAGCGCAGAGAGTATTCTATCGCATCGTCGTGAACGGCTGTTTTAGTTGTTTTGGGGGTTGACTGGCTTCTTATCGGCTGATAAAGGTGTAAAAACGGGGAGTGTTTCAGGCTTGCTGGCTCTTCCCTTCAGATCCTCTCTTTTCCTTTCCTTCTCTTGTTCCTACGAATTCGTTTTCGCTGTCAACTTCGATTCTGTGTGGTGTGGGAAAAGGGAGCGTAGCAGTTCGAGGGCGAAAACGGGGGGGGTCGGACAGGACTTCGTGGACGGACGGAATGAAAAGATTGATAGTAGGTCACAGACACACTACACAAAAAAAGGAGGCACCAAGTAGAGAATATGAAGATCTAATGGTCCTACCGGGGAGTGAACTGGGTAGAAAAGAGAGAAAGCAAGAAAGAGGGAGTAGCGAAAAGAGGACTCAAAACACTAGAGAATGAGAAGGGGATTCGAAGACGAGGTTAGAGTTTGGGCTGGGAGAAATAGCAATAATGAAGTCAATGGTGTTTTATTTGACGGGACTGTACGACGGATGGGCTGCGAAAAGGAGTGAGGTGGGGTTGACAGAGGAGCAAGCGTGGGGAGGTCGGGATTGGGTCTGAACTTTCTAGAGAGGGGCCAAGGCGAGAGAGAGAGAGGGAGAGGGAGAGGGAGAGGGAGAGAGAGTCTGGTTAACGGGAGCAGAGAGGAAAGGAGAGGAGAGATAGAAGAGAGCGAGATGATCAAGAAGACGACAGAATCGAGGAAGATGTTGGTCGAAGGATGGTGAACAACAGTGCAATGCAATGGGACGTTGAGGATCAGAGAGAGAGAGGAGAGACGAAGCGAGGAAGAAGAGAAGGCAGAGATGGCTGGCCGGGCCAGTGTCAGAGGTCAGCGCCAGAGGTCAGAGGTTTCCTACGCAGCGTCGTGTGGTCAGCGCGGAATTTTGGTTAGCAAGCGCAGGGAGACAAGGGCGGGACAGAAGGGAGGGGAGGATTCTGGGGGTTAGTTAAGGGTGATGATGGGATGGGCTATGTTATGGGGGTGGCTTGGGGGGAGTGGAAGAGGGGAGGGGAACACAGGAGAAGGAGATCTGCCTCACTTCATACAAAAGATAAATTAATTGTTCTATGACCATGATGAAACTGGCCTTGAACATGCTGATGAAAATGAAGGTCTTGAAAATAACTAACTATGTGTGGATTGGGTGTCAGCATCAGTAGTAGTACACGACAAAGCCAGCTTGTTATTATTATTACGCAGCGTAGTTCTTGGAGGATGACAATACAGCTTTGATGCTGCTGAACCTTGGTTCTTGGGAGGCACACATGATTATTATTATTAATTAAGTTATTCTTCTTTTACTCTGCTCAACTCAGCTGGCAGGCTTACGGAGTACGGAGTACATAGGTAGTTAGTTATGGGCAAAACCCCCTTATGAAAGTTGCTAACCACTAGTTAACTTAGTTCTTAGTTACCTAACTAACTAGTTACTAACTTAACTAACTACTTAAGTAACTTCTAAGTTCTAACCCAGTCTCTGAAGCCTCCAGCAAAACAGGTGGACCGCATCGCCCGTCTGGACCATTCTGTACCCTATCCCTAGCCTATTTGATTCCCATGTCACATGTCATCCCACATGCAAAGATGTGCGCAGTACGCAGGAGGTGCCTTGTTGCAAGAGCAATGCAATAGCATTGATCAATATAGAGATGGGATTCTTTTCAAAGAAAGAAAATTCAAACAATAAAAATAAAATAAAAAATAAAATAAAATAAAATAAATAAAATAAAATAAAAAAAAGAATATAAGATTCAAGCCTTGGTGATACTCCCCAGCAGCAATAATTGAAATCAATAATACGGAGTTATATTAACCAATATCAAATTGAATATTTCAATAAGCCGGGTAACGATGGAGTACTGCTGTAGGCGACAAGGCTTCTCATTTAATTCCTCTATTCCTCTTCAATTAACATCTTGATATTCTAATATTATTATTATTATTAGCTGTGCTCAATGCTCAAACAGCTGACAGTGTTTACTCCTTTGCTTTGAATGCTTTTCGGTCCGTTTCGTTCCTATCTCTCAGACTGTCAGTGACAAGGCCTATGGAGCAGTAAATTACCGTAATATCGTACCATACGCCCCAAGGGCGCCAATAATAATGAACTGCCGCGACACTTGTCTCCCTACGCGTCTTAGTGGACGTGCGTATCTATAACTAGGTATTTGATAATACAGCGTACACAGTCATTTGTTGCTGTTTGGTAGTTTGAATCAATCAATATCAATCAATATCAATCTGTCTATCATTATTCTCATCAGCTGGCATCAAATAACTCACTTCAACTTCCCATCACCTCAATCAACCTTGCCTCTTCACCCTCTGCTTGTTTCCCCTCCCCTCTCTCACCGTCCAGCCAATCACATTTCTAGAGAGAGAGATATATATATATCTCTTCCCATAACTACGGAGTATCCCTTCAAGAACCCTTCTGCATAAGTTCTTACTCGCCCTTCAGCCTCGAAAAAGTTCCATCCATCCAATGAGAAACTACAGCAGGATTTCATCCATTTCGCCAATGATCGGCAGTTGATTTGCTGCAACCCCGTTGGGAAAGGAAACCCCCCAATCTCAGCCCGTCAGTTGAGAGAGAGCGGAGATAAAAGAGTGCGCGCTTTTGTTCCCCAGGCTCTGAAGGGGCTAAGTTTACCAACTACCTGAAGGGAACAGAAAGGAAAAAGGAAACGAAATGGAATGGAATGAAGGGGAAATAGAAGCAAGCAAGGGAAAAATTAAAGTTTGTGTTGCAACTCAACTGACTTTGACTAAGTTAGTCTATATATTTTACTACAATCAACAGGACTCTCTCCTTGAATCATTACCTCTCTCTATTCCCTCTTTAGCCGTGCAGGCCTTTCCAATGTTAACAAATCAAGTTTACTGACCCTGAGGGTCCACGGGTATATTGCCGCTTAATATAGACATTATTAACTAGGGGGGAAGCACCTGCTGGAGCTGGTGTGCCGCCCCGCCGTCACCAGTCACCTAGCCACTCACGACCTCTCATCCCCAGCTGAGCTGTGACACCAGATGGGATAGGGCAAGGGATTGGGTGGAGGGAGAGAATGTGTGCAGGAGAGTGAAAGACCTTGCACTTTTCACAACTTCAGCGCATAAATATTCAAAATGCTAATAAAAGCTCTGTAACTCACGGAGATGAGCCTTTTTTTTTTTTTTTTTTTGGGGTTTTCTATCTCTTTTGCTTATCTTCCACTCCATTCTCCAGTACTCGCTCGCAGATAGCGGATAACGGGAAAGGAGAGTGTAAAGAGAGAGCTTCAGATAGAAAATTTATCGCATGAAATGATAATAGCGGGGAGCCCCGGGGGAACAGAGGGTGCATGCATGCACTTGCTGAATGGCGTGGACGGGAGGGAAGGGGTTTACTACGGAGTATACTATATATAGTCTTGCACATGGGCCATGGTGTCTATATCTTTCCGGGAGATGAAGAAAGACGGGAGTATCAAATTCAGACTGCATAAGTCAAAGGCCTGACATAATAATTGCCATGTGGTTGACCAGCCTGACCAGCCTAACTAGGTGGTTACAGGTCTATATTTACCACGCAACTGACTTCCCTAGCCGTGCAAGTAATCTCCATGCATGTAGTCCATATGTGTTTTTAATCTTATGAAGGAGAGCTGTGTCAGTTCGTGGCTGAGGGGTTTTTTTTTTGCGCTAGAAACGATATATATAAAACGAAGGCCATGTTGAGGTTTTTAGTTGTTTGAGGACGTGAGAAGGGCATTTGTCCGATGCATTAAACAGTTTCATAGCGGGGTGGGTTCACCTTCGATGGACCTGAGTTTTTCGCACTCTGTATATTATTATATTTTATGTGTAAGTTATATTATGGCCGTGGATGCAGTCTATGTTGTGCTTCAAGACGGCTCCTTTCAAACTCAGCTCGGAATTGGCCTGGGAATCTTTTAGGTAAATTCTTTTTAGACCAAGAGTGCTTAAATATTACATCTTATACCCGTGGTCCTACTTCTCCTTTCTCCAGATTGCTTTTACATCAAACGCTTGTACAGTACAGACCCGCGTGCCTGCGCCCGCGTTTGTCCTTTCCACTCTATTCCTGAAGAATAGAATACACACGACGTCGAAATCGCATTGCAGAAACTTCCTTGAGATCGTCATATGTTTAAGAGTTCTATCATTCCATCCCACGGGCCACGGCCCCACCATCCCCATCCCATCGGCTCAGTGCATCCGTTTCGCACTGCGCACACGATCCCTGATCCCAGGACCCCGGCGAACTGCCTAGTGCCCAGTACCTATCAATCAATACTCATAATAATGGCCCATGCATGGCCGCCCGGGACGAGCATGACAACAAACGCTGCATCCGATCTGGGCGTTTTCTGTTTCCATCCATTTTGGCAGGTATGTTGAAGAGTTCATGAAAAAGTATCTGGCGGATCCATGGGTGTTTTGCTGGGATACGCGGGGAAATTTAGGGGGGAGGAGTTTAGCTGTAGGGCTTTGGCCTGCTTGCTTGGTCCTACTACATCCCCGGATCGGTATTGGAAAATGTGCTCGGGGGTTGGGGCGGCTAGAGCCTAGAGAGAAGCAGCAGACGCGAAGGGAAGAGTGCTCTTCTTCTTCTTCATTTTTGTTTGCTGTGATTGTCTGTCGTTCGGGATGAAAGTCGCGACATGCAGTACATTTTGAAATGCGTGGTACTGTTTGTTTCTCCGAGGCATTGTAACATTGTAAAGTTGATATTAACGAATTTCTCGGGAGGGTTGTTCGTTTTGCGCTACATCCAGGGCAAAAAAAAAAAAATAAAAAATAAAAAATAAAAAATAAAACTCCCGACGTTGTGTTCCAGCCCGCGGGTTATTATTATTATTGCCTTTCCGCACATTGATGTCGTTAACTTCATACATATAGTACATATGCGGCTGTCATATGTAAACGCGGAGTATCAACGGCTATTCACAGGAAAAGATATCAATCAGTACGTATAATCCTTGCCAACCATCTCCCGAGTCTTGCCGCCCTGCAGCCGTCGCCGCCTCGTATGCAGCCACCGTGCATGCGCCGAGGCCCGTATTCACTCGACATGAAACTCGTTCTCGATTCCCCATATTTCCTCTCTCTAAAAAAAAAAAAAAAAACGGCATGCCAAAACATGCCTCTTCCACGAGTTATGTATTCCCCCTTCATCTTATCCATTGCTGCAGCTTCGGCAGACCCGAATGTAACGTCTCTCTGCACCAACCTGTGCCGACCGCCGCTATATGATATGGTAGCGTAGCAGTAGGATACCTAACTAGCCTCACTTCTAGCCTAACGTCACGTCGCCTAAACATTGTAAACAACCGCTGTTCCGGTTCCTGAATAACGGACGGTGGCCGGAGCGAGTTGGCTATGGTTCAACCCAACAGATCCTCCCCTCTCCTACAAATCCCGTCGGGTACCTCTGGGGTACATAATGGAGAAATACAGAGCGGATCTGCGAGCAACCGGAGCTAGAATAAGGCCGCGGCCCACCAAATTGCATGGACTGAGGTAGAATATGTAACTTTTTTAGACTAGAGGTGTGTTGGACTCTTCCATAGATTTGGGTTTCTTTGCTCCTTATAGAGTACATAGTACACATGTGGAGTTTCCAACTTTGCTGTTTGATCTTCCTTTCTGCTTTTTAAGTACAGAAATGGAACGGGAGGAAGCGGTCTGCATGAATTACCTCCATCCAGGCCGGGTGGAGGACGGGGTATTTTTTTTCGCTTTATTTTTTTAGTTTTACCACTTTGGCATATTTCTCCCCCTGAGCATATCCTCTGTGCATACGGAGGACATATTCATTCGTCATTGTACTGTACAATGAGCTGTATCTGATGTCAATTAGATGTGCTCCATCAGATTTCTCCCGAAAAAGTTTGCTGTGGCTAGCTAACCAAACAAAGCCTTGGAATATGTTTTGAACATCGATATCCACACGTGCAGAAATAAAATATTGCCCGCTGTCAAGGCTGCGCATTGTCTTCTTTAGGGCCTTTTGAAACAGGTGGCTTTGGCGGAGGGTCCGGAGCCTCCAGCATTTTATTATTGCAACCAATCTTCACTTTATGTATCCTTGGCGGGCTTTTTTCTGTGTAAAGCGACGCAATCTATTCGCCCAAGAATTGGGGGAGAGAGAAGAAAACACCAAGCCCCTGCCGCACTTTTCAAGATTTCTCATTTGTTGCTTTGCTGCTGCACCTGCAGATTAGGATTCCGCGATGTGACGTGATTCAATAATAGTTACGAGTGGCATGCGACAGACCGACTTCCTTCGCAGTGCATTTGGAGCAGAAATTACGGAGCAGAGAAGAACGTAGTTAGTTTTCACAGACCAAAATTACGCCGTGGAATTTTGAAAAGTTGTGTGAGCTGTAAGACTTTTTTTATCTTTTCCTGCCTGTGTCCCCGGGAGAGTTGCATCTCACGAGAAACTGGGGTAGTTAAATGAGCCTGCTCAAGCAGCTAAAACAAACTAAATAAAATAAAAATAAAATAAGAAGCGCCACAAAAACATGGATTACTCCGTATAGAAATTCAATAGAAGGAAAAGAAAGGAAAATAAAATTATCCCGTATATTTGGAGAAAATTCGGCTCGTTAGTTAAACCTAATTCGATCGAAATTTCGTCGCACTAACGAGCGTCTTTCTTCTCGAGTCTCTGCCCATTCTATCCCTTACCCCGAATTGTTCAAAGAAGATGTGAGCTTTCCAGAAAATTCTAGGTACTCCCGTAGTTATACCATACCGCCAGCAATTTATTAAGCCCCCACCGGAGTTAAAGGGGGCAGTTTCCAGTAACCCCGGATTGACACTATCAACTTCGTGCCCTCGCCTATGAATCTACCTAGGTGGATTGCCATGTATAGGTGGATATACTTGGCTTGCTTGTCTTTTATTATGGATATGTAATTATTTAGTGATGAATTAAGAGTAGAAAGGGGAGAGCCATCAGGTCGGATATATCCCCCGCCTCCCGGCCTTTCCACGCCCTTGTTTCTCAGGCAAAGTCTTGCGCCCATGAGATGACTTAACATGGATAATATCTATCGATTGAGACATGCGACACACCTGTGGAATGAGAAGGGCCAAATTTGAACGGCAGAGTCGTAATTAACTCCCAAATTTGCCGAAACAGGATCGAATGATCGATGCCCTTGAAACTCCGCTCCGCCTTCCCTTCGCTCTCCCGCTCCGCTGGCAGGCAGTCAATCTAATCTACCGGTGCTGCTTCACATAGGGGTAAGAATATCACTCCTGCGCTTCTTATATGATCTATGGGCCATGCTAACCAGTTTACAGTACTTTGTTTTGAGAAAAAACATTTCCAAGATCCCAGGTGTCAAAGGCATCTCTATCTACATCTAGGGGTTTATAGCACATTGCTCACACAGGTCCCAGTATGGAAAATTTATCCATAGAATGTTGCTTGCTATCGGGATACAAACATGGCTATCTGCATATATAGGCCTGTTATTACCCTCTCCCTGTATTGCCACTTTGATGAATGGGAAGACATCTGATGTGAGCAATAATACTCTTCATAGATCTAGACATTCCCTTGTCAAGTTCAGGTAAGTGCATGGTAAAAAGAAAAATCCATTCTTGAGAACATTCTGAAATGCAGTACTGACTCTTCTAATCAGACCAGACTCCACATTGAGGAAGAAAGAGATAATGATTGTTGAAATTAACATTTTCCACATAATCAAAAATTACATACACTCCTGCTGCTCAACTGCAACTGATGCTCTGAGAATGAAAGTGCCTGTCAAGATAAGATCACAAGTTACTGGCTCTCTTGAACTGAAAGAGCCCTGTTGCACTGAATACTATATCTGGAGATTATGAACTGATGTGCAATCTGTAAGTTTTTCTCTCTCTGTTGCTGAACAGAACAGACTAACTGATGATTAACAGCCAACCATCACTCCATTGATAATACCTAATCAACTAGTTTGGCTGGCTCTGCACCCACATACTCATGACACATGATGCTTTCTGTGGATTCTGATGGAGCTGCTCTTCAATTAGACACTCTGAAACTAACATTGAAAGAGTTGTGAGACCAATCCTGGGTGACCGGCGCTATCTCTGTCTAAGCTCTGGGTATTTGTAGCTTAAAAGGGGGACTTCAGCTGCTCAGGGGGCGCCTGGGAATATTCCCAAGCTGGAGGCAAAATACCCAAACAAAACTCCGCAAACCTGGGGCTACAGATGGCCCCAAACCCAGACACGGATAGTCTGTGAATGCCTGAATGGTATCCCCGTCAACATCTAAAAGCCTCCCCGAACAGGTGAACTCGCGGAAGCAGTTTCAATTCAAGGCGCGATGGGCTTTGCTATGAGCCAACCGAATTATTTTTGGTATGATTTTAGATTGTTTGGTTTGTGTCCAACTAACAGGGCTTCTTGGGCTATCGTGCTTCTTGTGCCAAAGTGCTTGCCCAGAATATGTTCCTCGGGATTAGACATGTGATAGTTAACCAAGTGATGATTTGTTGGTGGTGGAGAACAGAAGGAAGCGGGTCCTTCAAAACTCCATGTCCAGCAAACAGTCTTTCTAAATTTTCTATTTTCTAACCTGGGCAGAGTCTACACTTCTCCTCTACTTACTCCGTGGATCTCACAAGACCTCTAAATCATAGAAGATCCTCCCTCCCTCAACAGGCTAAATTTCTTTGCTCTCGCTGCCACTCAAGACCAGCTGACTCTTTCCTCCCAAAGTGGAATCGATGCAATCGACGAAAAAAAAAAAAAAACCCCATCCTACACCTGACTCGGAGTTGGCATTACCTTTAGCTAATGTAACTGACCAACAGTAGAGTTATGGATATGACAGCGGACATAGCAAAATCACTGAACCTGGAGCCAGCCCCAGATCTCGCGGTGGACTGACTGTGTACAAGCTTGCTAAAGTGACCATTTCTGGCATTGGTTCGTGAAAGTCTCCGCAACTCGATTTTGGAGTTTCCTATGGAAACAATTTCTTCAGACGTATAGAGTACGGGACGGGCAAACGAATAATCAATGAGCCTTCTCTCACACATGCACATTACTATATTGTCCTTGCAGAGGGACCCGGATATCCCTCCCCCCCCCGAAGAACTCTCACAAGGGGTATTTACTTTAACCCCTCCCCCACTTTGGAGAAGAGAGATAATGCCGGTTTGGTTGGATGCGAGTAGTTCCGAGGACAGAAGCGCTGAAACATCGCGAACTCGGCAGGGAACATGGAAGGTACGCTTAACGATTTACGCAATTGGATATGTATGCACGACCCTAAATTGACACGAATGCTTGATTGTTGGAAGGTTTTCTCACAAGGCTGTCCAGCGTATCGCCAGAGGGGACTGTTCGTTCGCCCGAATGAAAACCCTAGCTCCTTTGTTTCGTAACCCTTAGTAAATGGTTCTATAAAGGCTTGTCAAAACCTCCTGGATCTATGTGGAAGTATCTCTCTCGACGCTCTCGGTTTTTCTCGAATGTCAGACTGACGGCTCATTTATGTAATTCTGTCTGGCGCAGCCTCCTCGCCTTTGATACAATATCCGTGTACGTGCGGCGCAGCACTCGCAACCGCACCATCTCGACGGTATTTACTTATCACCCCCCCTTTCCCCCCCCCCCCCCCCCCGGGGCTCTAAGGACCTGCCTACCCTCCAACAAGGCTTTGATTGGCGACTCTCAAACAAACATGCCTGCAACCGCCGGGCTGAACGCCGCCATCTACAAGGGGACAAGGACACCGGCGTCTCCACGCACTGGCTGCTCTTCATCGTCGACGGGCCCAGCGAGGCAGAGAAGTTCATTCTCCAGGCCAACGGCGGGCTGCGCAGGCAACTACCGCTTCTTCGAGATGGAAAAAAAACCTCGACGCCTACAAGCTGCTGAATCTCTCGGCGATGGTCCACCCGTGCGACGTGGACGTGGATACCATAGAGATCAGCGCGATTGCCGCCGTTTGCCAAAACTGCGGCTACCCCCCCCGGTCATGGATACCCTGGGGGGTATAGCTGTCGGGACTCTGTGCTTGATCTGCTGAGTGGGTTGGAGGAGAAGAATATTATCGATGGTAATGATGCGGGGTATAAGATGAGTAAGGAGGTTGTTAAGAGCAGAGAGGAAGGGTTGGCGTGAATGGGGCTGCAGGGGGTTTGTGTGTGTGTGTGTTCAAGTGTTCTGATCATTGAAATATGGT
Organism: Blastomyces dermatitidis ER-3; assembly: GCF_000003525.1. Taxonomy (NCBI): domain Eukaryota; kingdom Fungi; phylum Ascomycota; class Eurotiomycetes; order Onygenales; family Ajellomycetaceae; genus Blastomyces; species Blastomyces dermatitidis. The sequence goes on from NW_025544774.1 coordinate 9,542,409, forward strand.
ATGATATGTTGTTCTCCTGGTGTTGCTCATTTTTTATTATTCAAATCCCCCCCCCCTCTCTCCCTGGTGAATATGAGGATGAATCTCTCTGACTGGCCACCCATAACTCCTTGCTCTGAAATTCAGCCTTGAGTTTGTTTTCTCTGTTCTCTCTCAATTTGTTATCACAGAGTCTGTAGTATTTGAAATTTTTCTTTAGCTTTTGTCTGTTTGTCACAAGCGTCACTGTTTGATATCTTGAGAGAGTAATGTTAAAATGGAACATAAGCACAAGCTTCCCATGATTAGGGATAAGCAAGAGAATTAAGAGAAAGTACGTAGAAGAAAAATTGAAGAAGTAAAGTAAAGCATAATAACTTTGAGACCATCTGATTTGAGCTGAGTAACCAGTTTCGTATGTCTCCTGAGTACCGTACCTACAGCGCATATCAAGAATAAATTCCTCTCAAAAGCAATTCTATTTCTCCGACTGCAGCAGATCAAGGCAAGGGGCCCTTCTTTGATGATTCCGTTCCATTCAATTCTTTCAGACTAAATAAGATTCGCCTCGAAACGATAAAAAAAAAAAAAGTCAGGGCCCAGACCAGAATGTTGTGGATTCCCCTCTTCTACCCCCCTACCCCCCCAACTCGTTTCCGGGGAACTTGTTGGCCTCCCCCTCTTCCTTCTTCCTGTTCCTGTTCCTGAAATCCTTCCGTGGTTTTTACGGAAAACCACCCCACCCAGCACAAGGATTCTTTTTTTTTTTTAAGAGAGTTTTAGTTCGGGATTTGGAGGTTTCCAAGAAACCTTGGTTGGAATTCACGGTGGCAGCAGTTGAGTTCGGGGCTAGTGGGAGGTTTGGTTAGTATCATGCTAGCTAGGATAGTTTGATGGGCTGTCCAGTAGTAGTAACATACTGCGTACGCAGCGTAGGAAGCTGGTGGGTTGGAATGGTGGGCTGGTGGGGGGTGATTGTTGTTGTTGTTGTTGTTGCGGTGTGGTGGTGTGGTGGCCCTGGTGGTGGCCCTGGTGGGTGGGGTGGTGGGCGATTTTGGGATTTTTTTCTTTGTGTGGGTTTTATTATTATTATACGGAGTATATTGTTAACTGTGAGGAAAAGCCCATTGAGAGGGAAAAAAGCAAAAGAGAAAGATCTAGATTTTGTATGTAGTTAAAAAAGAAATATAGTAATAAGCAGTGGTTAGAAAGTCTTTACGATTATTGAAGGGGGTCTTCCTTCATCGCGGCCGCATCGCTCGCATGCATACGTAACTATCCAATCTTCATTTAACCAACGATTCACAATGCCCCGCCATTCCATCTAGATACATCGGGAAAAAAACCCTCTCCTTCTTCTTCTTCTTCTTCAGCTCTCTTCTCTTCAAAACTCGCATTCGTTCGATGATAAAAAAAAAAAAAAAATACATAACCGAGCAGCTATACCCACCCTAGACAATAGTAATAACAGTCATAACAATATAATAATTCTCAAGCCGGTCGCGACGACGACCCCGCTGGCAACTTCCATACCCAACTCGTCCCGCCTCTCTGTGCGGTGTCGTTTTTTCTCCATTCTAACTTCTCAAGCATCTCTCCGCCTTTTTGGAACAACCCAGAAGCGGCGGTGAAGAAGACCCGGGCAACAGTTGAGTTGGTTGTTTCTGTATGCAACGTTATTCTTTAATAATACTATAAATAATAAGAAATAGTATTTCTTTTATGTTAAAGCCCGCGTCGAAACTCGGTAACTTAACTAGTTTTGCTGATGTGTCGTCGCGCGCCCGCCGGCTGGCCACTGCACTGGCCGCCCCCCGGGTCCCCCCAAGGATTCAAGGAAGGACACCTCAGGGAACAGCTGGCTAGCTAGTGAGTTAGGTGACTTAGTTAAGCTAAAACTGTGGAAACCATCTCTCTTTATTAAGGGAAGCCTAGGATAAGTTTTTAGTGGCATGCAGTCATGAATAAGCCCATTTTTCTGTTCAGGTACGGAGTTGCCACCTGGCAGGCTGGCATGTTGGCCGGGATCTTTGTCTTGCTCCAGTCTGATTTTTAGCTTGGGTTTTTAATGATGTTGATCTTCTTTTCTTTTTCTTTTTCTTTTTCTTTCCTTTTTTTTTTTCTTTTTTCTTTCTGTAAAGTCCGGCAACTTGGCTGGAGGGGCATGCATGGCATGGAGAACTCTTTTCTCAAGAAGCCTTTGACAGAAGTAGTTAGTTACGTACTACTGGATTACTTATTAATAATATGTAATGTTTTTAGAGTACTCCGTAGACAGGCTGGAATAGATCCATTATTACAGCGTATATCCAGAGAATCGAACGGAGAATTTCCACTGTTCCATCATTTTATTGTGGGTGGGGCCGATGTTTCTCTGCCAGTGCCAGGGCCTCAGGGGGGGTTCCTTCTCCTCCCCTGCTGCCTGGTTCGGCAAGCGGGCGGGCGGGCGGGAGGGAAGGAGGGAGAGCCGGATGGAGGGGGATTGGAGAAGAGCCAAAAAAAAAAAAGAAAAAAAAAGAAGATAGTTCAATGTATGTACAGGAACCTGGAAGTTATCTTCTGTTGTGTGCTGCGTTGGTCTTTTTTTCATGTTTTTTTATTGGTGGTTGCCGATATTGCAGATCTCCGTCCCCGCCAGGATAAACTCTTTTTTTTGAAAAAAAAATTGTTTGTTCTTTTGTGGGAATTGTCAGCCAGCTTGTCTCGAATCGCCGCCAAAAATGATTCAGTCGTATATAATCTAGTAGTTAACTAGTAATTAAAAAAAGCAAGAATTAAAGTTGGAGATCTGACTGAGCTGAGTGACATCCCATCTGGTGAGAATAATAACAATAATAAATATGATTTGCAAGAAGGAATTTCATAACTGGCCAGTTGGGAGTCAATGAGCGAGGAATGAAAGAGAGTGAACTGGCCTGACTGGTGGGGTTATGTTATGCATATTTGTTTGTGTGTTTTCATCAAAATGTGCATTACACGAAAGAATAAATTAAAATTAAAATTAAAATTAAAATTAAAAATTAAAAAATTAAAAAATTAAAAAATAACATGCAGAATTCACAGCCAAACCACTGGCTTAAATCTGGAGTCACATTATTCTCATGAGAGTGAGAGAGAGGTGAAAAGGTGAGGCGGTTGGTGCAGGTTGCTGGATACCAATCATTTTCATGAATTGTGAATTTTCACAGCGAACGGCGGGAAGTAGTTTCGCCCCTCCCTTCACGCCAGCGATTCGACTAATAATGAGAGATTATGGAGTACGTATGTACGTATGTACGTATGTATGTATGTATGTATGTATGTACTGTACTACGGAATATGTGGTTTATGATAGAGATAGAGGGATGGATGGATGGATGGATGGATGGATGGATGGAATGGGAGAAGGCGGTCAATGAGATGTAATAAAACAAGGAGTACTCCGTAGAAGAAGATGTAATAATAATGTACGCTGCGTACCCTGTAGTAGTAACAATGTAGATGGATCCCCCTACAGATAGATAGATAGATCTTGTAATATTATGTTTTCCAGTTGCTTGATGGAAGGGAGGAGTGAGTGGTGAGTGTGTGCAATTCAATTGATTCTGCGAGTTTGTCTGATGGTCTTCTCTGACTATCCTCAGCTGACTGAGTATATATATGTATCTGCCACATTGAGTGGCCCCTCATTCAATTCCCGACTCGGCCCGTGGCGAGAAATGTAGGATGAATAATAATGAATAGTATGGCTCACAGTCTCTCTCTGAGGCTGGTGAGCACTTCCTTTCTGGGGATGGGATGGGATGAAGCCAGCCAAGCCGAGACGTTCCATTGTTCATACATAGGTAAAATCCTCCCAACTCTCAAATAATAATATAATTAATACAACCAGCTGTAATACCCGAACCATTCAAAACCAAACCTCTCCCTCTCCTGAGCAGCTTATTACAGGCTAAGTTAACAAGCAGCAATTAAGTTATTATTAACTACATTATCAGAAAGAACATTCTGTGAGATTCTTCTCCCGATAACCCCCCTCCCTCTCAGGCAGTGCCTCCTCACCCTCGCGGGGCTTTACATAACTACTACGCAGTTACAGCGTACTGCCCCCCCCCCGGGTCCCCGGAGGGGTTTTGAGCTTACCTTCCGGTCCCCAGCCGGCTGGTTGCTGGGAGATTTAGTTCGCGCTCCACTTTCCCGCTTCCCCATTTCCTACAGGGTTCACCGTCCGTAGTGTAATGTAGTGTGTAGTGTAGTAGTGTAGTGTAGTGGCGACCTAGGGAATAATGGGAATGTATGTATGTACTCCGTACATGTATCACCGCAACACCGCACGAAAGCAAGGACGCGTCAATCCTCCTGGGAATAAATAAAAACCTGTTACTATTAATTTTTTATTTTCGAAACGGCGCGGACTAGCGCTGGGTTAACTATGGGTTATTCGCGAGGGTGTTATTGGGCTAGCTTGTTGAGTGGGAAATTGCCCCTCTCTGTCTTTTCTGCTAGGGGAGGGGGGTGTGAAAGAAAGGCCCAGAAAAAAAAAAAAAAAAAAAAAAAAAAAAAAAAAAACACAAAGAAAAAAAAAGACCCTGGCAGGAAATAAATACAAACAGGGTACTTTCCTAGATTACAATAGCAATAATAACAGGTGGGAGAGGGGCGGTTTTTGCTTATTATTATTATTTTATTTATTTATTCAAACAAACAGGTTGGGAGAGACAGGAGGCAGCCGGCATTTTAAAATTATTCTCAGAGTGAAAGGGAAGAAAGAAAGAGAGTGCTTTTTGTTTTACTTCTTTCATTTGTGGGTAATCACCGTACATATAAAGCACGCTGTATATAAAAAACCCGGTACTCCGTATTATTGGACAACAGAACAAGGAAAAGGGAGAGAAACCTGGCCAGCCAGAGAATGAATGTTGAAGAATTAAAAAGAATATAAATCCCCCCTTCAAAACGGCCAAAGGGGAAAAAAAAAAAAAAAAAAAAAAAAAAAAAAAAAAAAAAAAAAAAAAAAAAAACATAAACAACATTTGGAACGACCCATGTTGCTATTTAATATTAATATTATTATTACGTTTAGCGGCATTCGGCCGTGAGTGATCAACCAACAAAGCAGACAACGCAACGACACCGACAACGACCGAGGGGTTTGGAGAAAGTCTTGGAGAATGAGTTGAATGAGGTGGGCTTGGAGCTGCCAAGTGCCAACTTAACTACCCCCCTTCCCACTCACTCACTGCCAAAGTGCCCACCAGGGTTCTCTTTAACGGTTTCTTTTTTCTGAGGGGCGAAGAGGGGCAAGGGAGGGCGCGTGGAATGTGTGTTGTTGGCGACAGACGGCGGGGCCCCCGGGATGAGTGACTGGTGAGCTGGTGGGCTGTAGCCAACCACCAACCGCAACATGTATTTGGGTTGCGTACTCCTTGCTCATTCGTTATATGTCATTATTATTTATTTATTTATTTATTTATTACGAGGTGGGTGGTGTGAGTGTGAGGGCTGATTAAGAATTTATCAGAGGGAGGTATTGGCTACCTCCCCTCCTTCTAAGTTATTATTATTATTATTATTATTTTAACTGCCTTGGTGGTTGAGGGGTTCAAGATACGTGTGTGTATTGTGCGGTGGTCGTCGGTGAGTGGAAATAATTAATAAATCGGTAAGGAAGCAAGAATATCATACCAAGGCAGTTTTCCAATGTTACTCGGTACTCCGTACAGTACCAACCCGATCCCAAATGCGGGCCTGTGGCTTTCAAATCGCTGTCCGCTGTGCCCCCAAACGGGGACTGGGGGGGCCTGCCTCAAAGGACGCCTATGCCCTATTCTGGACTGGGCCGTGGCAGAAGGCCCCGGGGAGCCGAAACAGCTGGAGTGCGCAAGCGTTGTGGGGCCAGGGCTAGCGTGGGTATTTAATTCGTGGGAAGTGATGCTTGCGGGCTGTGATGTGATAGTCTTTGAAAGGGATGATCTATTTCCCATAACGGGAGTGCATGTTATCCTATCCATGTATGTATGGGTATGACATTATATTTAAAATACTTTTTAAACAGCCCGCAAAGAATAATACCATACCTACGCCGCGTAATAGTACGGTATGGGGCGGTTTGTCCAGGGATTGTTGTGTGTGTGTTGTGTCGCGCAGGCATTGTAGCCATCGACCTGGCAAAATGGCGGCGGCGCGGGGCCGGCGGCGGGGGTGGTTGGAAGGCGGTCGGGTCGTGGCGGTTGGTGGTCTGGGCAGTGGCAGTAGCACATTCACAACACGCCAATGGCTGCTCCCCCACCCCTTTTTTTTTTTACTTTGGCTGGCTGACTGCGCTGGCAAAAGTGAAAGAAAGAAAGAAAGACTGAAAGAAGGAGGAGACGCGAAGCCCCTCGTTGATAGATAGTACGTGTTACAGTACGGAGTATGGAGGAGTATGGTATGGTGGTGGTTGTTTGCTCCCTCTCCGTTTTTGTTGCCGCATCAAATGCCTTGCAGCCACGACTTCCACGGCTCTCTCGCCCACATTCCCGCGCCTTGGTCCAGTCGTTATTAAATTATTATTATTATTATTATTATTATTATTATTATTATTTTTGGCCCTTCCTCTTCCTCTTCCTCTCCTCTTTTCTCGTCTTCTTCTTTTCTTCTTCTTCTTCTTTCCATTCTCCATTATCCCCCTCCTCCTCCCCTCCTTTCCCCATACTCCATCTATCTGTTCCTGTCTCCATTCAACATATCTTCCCCTCCGATATTTCGCTATATATCACTTCCTCCCTACCACCACCCCTTTGCATCTTATTGCTGGTGTTGCCCATAATTTATATTTACCTTAACCCCCCTCCCTTCCCCCTTCCCCCTCCTCCCCCTAATCAGTCAGCCCCCTTCCCCCCCCCCCCCCATCATCATCATCATCATCCGCGTGTCTTTTGCTGCATTTTACTGCTCTCGATTTCAACATCTGAGAAACTAAACCCATAAAAAAAAGGAAATCGAGAAAAACTCCTCACTCTTATTCTGACTTTGCTTTCTTCTGGTTCTCCCTCCGCTTCTCTCATCATCGGGGACAAAATCAGCCCGTGGCTGGACCCGTCGGTTATTTGATTATTCTTTATTTTATTTTATTTTACTTTTATATTTATTTATTCATTATCTATCCTTAAAGCCCAACAAAGCAAACCCATCATCATACTTATTCCACTCGCTATCCTATCGAATTCGAATATATATATTTTTTCTCCCGCAGTGCAGACCCCAAGGAATGATTGGTTTCCGACAATCTCTACCATCCCCCCCTCTATTACCATCCCGCCCGCTCCAGACACGGTGTGAAAGCGCAGAACGACCGGTAGACCTCCCGTCCCTCTCGTCCTGCCTTTAATATCCATATATCCATCCTCCCGCCTCCGCCTCCTCTGCCGCCGTCGTCCTGCCCTTTTCATATACGCTCTGTTGAGAAGAGAAAAAGAATCAGAGCCATGGCCCCCACCGCCTCGAGTAGTAACCCGCCAGCGAAGAAAGCTACGGCTGCTCCAGAGAAGAAATATAAGTGCCAGTTCTGCAATCGTGCTTTCAGCAGAAGTGAACATCGCAGTCGCCATGAACGATCACGTACGTTGGGTTTTTTTTTTTTTTTTAAAATATTCTTGTTCTGTCTGGCATATCTGAGGCAGCTTGCGCTCCCTTTTTTTTGTGTGTTTTTTTCCCCTTTCGGGAACAACGGTGTCGGGGTTCCTTCCACCGCAACTGAACCTATTCTTTGTTCTTCTTAAGGACACACTCTCAATCCTTATCATGCTTCAATATCCTATATCTTTACCCGGACCCTCGCCTGCCTAGTGCAGCTTAATATATCGGAAATAAACTGACAATATATCACCCACGCAGATACCAAAGAACGACCTTTCAAATGCTTAAAATGTCGGAGCACCTTTGTTCGAAGGGATCTGCTCCTTCGACATGACCGAACAGTCCATGCTAAGGATGGGGGTATTCCGCTTGTAACGGAGGGCCGTCGACGTGGTGGACAAAAAGCGTCAACAACATCAAATGCTCCATCGAAGCCGTCCATCACAATAGACCCTGCCGCTCTGGGACAGATTGAGGCAAGCAGCGACGGTATGGTTGACATTGAAACTGCTGCGATGTTAATGACAGACTTCCAACACAAGGCCGCTGCGGCAGCCACCAACCAAAACCATGGTGACGATAGTCGCGATACCTTTTCCCCCGATCGTGCCGTCATTCTCGAGCCTTCCGTTGCATATCTGTCCGGTAACGCGACCTTGCCCCAGATGCCCTGGGATGCTTTCATGTCGACGCCAGATATCAAGTCGCATTCGATATCGTCAAGCCTCACATCCCAAGACTCCAATCGCAACCATCACCACAGATCCTCTCTCGACAGACATGCCATGGGTACCGACGGCCTGACACCTGCATTACATTCGCTGGTCAACTCTCTCCCGGTTTCGGGCAACTCGACGCCCAATGCTCTTTCACCGTTCCCTTCGATGACTGGCCCCTTGTCCCCGGTAAACTATCGTCGATCGCCTGGTCCAAGCCAACCCTTAAAGCAACCCAGATCTCCCCAAATTGCAAACGACGCTGAGCGAGATGCGATTATTGAACATGTCAAGAGTAATGACGCCGTTGGTTCTCTCCCTGATACCTTCCAACTACCGTCAACAGCTGCTCTAAATCGGTATTTGACTACGTATTTCAATCTCTATCATCATCATCTACCGTTCCTGCATCAGGAGTCCTTCTCTCCATCCAAGGTTTCGCCGCCATTGCTTCTTGCTGTGCTGTCCATTGGCGCCCTATACACTTTTGAACGCGAGCATGCCTTCATGCTTCATATTGGATCAAAGGTTCTTGTTAATCAGTTCCTGCAACATAAAGAGAATTTCGATTCGAGAAAATGTCCCCTCTGGGCAATGCAAAGCACTCTGTTGAATATGATCTTCGAGAGCTGGAGTGGTGATCCGAAAGGTCTAGAATGGACCTGTTCGATCAAGAGTCTGCTTGCTAATGTAAAGCTACTTTCTTTCTTCCCCCCTCCCTACTAATCTTCGTTGTTTGTTTTTGCTAATCGTTCTTTATCTAGATGGTTGCGGGTAATCGTTACCAGTTGAAACTTCGTATAGATGCTCGAGAAGGCGCACGACCAACCCGCGAGCAATGGATCGAGGATGAAGGTTGCCGACGAACTTACTACGCTGTGTATATCTTCTTCGGAATGCTGACACTTACGTTCAATCATACACCAGCTATTAGCTTCGATGAGATTGAATCCTTGGAGCTTCCCTCTTCAGAGTCAATGTGGAACCTCGAGATATCGAATGAAGATGCGTGGCGCCGAAGCCTGAACTCAGCCTCGCCTCCTGTCACAGTCCGAGAAGCCCATGATAGCCTTTTCCGTGGCGAATCCTTAAGATACAGCGCATTTGCTACTCGCGTAATGATCAATGCTCTTTTCCTCCAAGTCTGGTCCCACAAACGCAGCTTCCAGGCTCTTCAAGATGTTGTAACCGAATTTAGGCTACGACTTGCGATCGAAACTTGGGAGAGCTCGCTTGAGCTGTGTGAACCTGAAACGATCGCTCCTCCACTCAGTACCCCGCAAAACAGCCACCCGCTAATCTTCAATTCAATGGCTGTTTATCGGAATACTCGTGCTCGACTTGAAGTTGATTTGAAGTCGATACAAGAGGCCCTTCGATACCATTCGTCCTACGAAGTTGCCGCTGCCATGACTGTCGCCCGTGAGAAAGTCAAACGATCCCAAGAGATGAACAAGGTCATCCAACAATGCTTTGAATGCATTGAAATAGCTGCCATTCAAGGCATCAATTGGGTTGCGAAAACTTCCGCAACTAATTGGAGTGTGGAACACCCTCTCTGTGGTTTGGATATGATGGTGATTCTAAGCCTTTGGCTCTACCGTCTGGAACATGACGACGAACAGGCCACTGAAGCTGAGATGGCTATCTACAACAAAGTGCGGAATCTCTTCGATGATGATGCTGTTGATGCCTGCGGGTCGAATCTCAGCTCTACGGTCGCCCGTGTGTGGGGCAACATACTGGACGGCGTAGTCGTTTGGGGGTAAGTTCGGGTTTTTAATTTTTATCCCTTGGTTTTTAACGTGGCAGTTGCTAATTACTTGCTTCAACAGGATCACCAAGCTCATGGGCGAGTCCTTCAAGCTTCACTCGCAGGCTTTGGTGGGATATGAGGATTCAATGGTGACCAGCAGTTCGGAACACACACTGGACCCCATGCCCACACAAGGCCTTGCAAGTGTTGGAACAGCATATTAATCGACGCCGACCGAACTGACTCTTCGGACTTCTTTACCCTCGTTTTGCTCATTTTAACTCTCGGTTTTATTCGTGCATATATCCAACCGCATACCGCTGTTTTAATTACCTTTTTGGACTTCCTTTCCTTATACTTCCGGTGGGCACTGCGGTGTTCACCGGATTCTCGGACTCTATACTTGCACGAATTATTTATTATTTTTTTATTTTTTTATTTTTTATTTTTATTTTTATTTTTTTTTGGCACGGGTTTTTAGATTCAGAAGTGGCATAGCAACCGCTCGCGAATCTACAAATTTTTCGACCACTTTTTTTCTTTGTTCTCGCTTTCTTTAAATCGCATTGTTCGTTATGTTTTGTGAAACCATTGGGAGACATTTTATATACGGGAACTGTGGAAAAGGTTTCGGGGACAGGTAAGGGTAAGGCAAACGGAGGTTGGTAAGGTGTTTTTCGCATCGGAAACTAGACGTCTTATTTGTATTTGGGTGATCAGATTTCCAAAGCATCTCACTGCATTCTCCACGGATTTGCCCGTTCCTTACCCCCCGTTATTGGGACTTTTTTACTTCATTTTTTTTATTTTCTGGTTTTGTTGCGTGTTTCTGCGTCTTTTTTGTTTTTGAGTCTTCTTCCATACTGATCCCTTTATCTATTTAGTTTTTAAAGAGAGCACCCAGGAGTCCGGTCTGGTTGGTTTTACTTTGTTGATGGGCTGTTGGCATAGACAGCATGTTTACACCGGCTGGTCCTGCGTGTTTCTATCTCTCCCCCCTTTTTGCTCATCCCTCTCCGAGAACCCTTTAATTTTTAGTGTTTTTTTTATCCCCCTTTCTTCTCTTCTTATATATACGCCTTTTTTTTTTTTTTTTTTTTTTTTTTTTTTTTTTTTTTTTTTTTTTTTTTTTTTTGCCTTGATACCTCCATTGATCATCATCTTCGGCAATTTTTTGCATTAATCTGGTATTGCTAGCCTTTTTGTTTCGTGGTCGTGCAGTGTTTTGTTGCTTCATTCAGCTGATAACACTGCTTTTTTGTCTTCTTGTCAATCGTTGCTCAGAGTCATTCATTGCCCCATTTCCCCCTACTCCTCCCTCCCCTCTCTTACTTGCTTCGATCTTATCCCAACTATTCGTCCATATTGGTTATGGAGAAACCCACACTCGTTTGTTAAATTTTTGCTTTTTTCCATTTCCTCGATCTTTTTTATGTTTCGTCCGAGTCACGTTCTATTTTAGAGTCAAAGCGGTCAGCCCGAATCTCCTCCCCATCTACCTACCATCTACCATACCTACCTACCTACCTACTTACCTTACCTATTATTACCCATCTATCCCACCTTGCTTTTTTCGCGTGCGGTTATGTTTTTTGTGTTAAGTCTTTTTTTTCCCTATATCTCCCAAGTCCTTCTCCTCTCCCAAATCCAAATTGCCATCCGTGTGTGCATAATAGTTTCGGTCGCCTTTGTTTTGTGATGTTTTGAGCACTACTACTACTAATCCAGGGCACGTAGCTATTTTTTTTCTGTTTTTTTTTTTTTGTATTTCTTTTGTCATTGATGCGAGCTTATGTTTTGTTTGTTTGTTGCGTTTTGACTTTTTTTGATTTTTATCGAGCGAGTATTTTGGTTTTTGTTATATGATCTTTAGTTACCTGCGTGGGGGGGCCTCTACTATATTATATATAGAAGCTCCTTTTTCCTTTACTGTTTATTTTCTCTTTTTTTTTACTGATTACGTTTTTGATTATTATTATTATTGGTTTTTTGCTAAGTAGGATGCCATGTACTATATAACTAGTCTATTTTGAGTTCAATGCATTTTATTGATATTGCTTATGCTATGGAATATGGTGAACATCAGCAATCCTCCTCTACTCCGTATTGATGAGACCATGTAATGATTATAATGGCAGCGAATCTTGAAGGCTGCTGCTGGTGGCCTCTTGCTCGCTTGGCTGGTTTGGCTGCTTTAACTTAATGCACGAAAACTCTGGTTTGATTTGCTTGCTTTGCTTTGTTTTGCTTGTTCCACCTTTAACTGGGCATCTGGGTAAGTGTTTGCGTAATAATACCTAGGTTAGCTTTCTTGCGGGGGTGTATGCCGTCATTTCTGTCCCTTTTCTCCATGTTATGTTACCAGTTATCGCCCTGGCCGCGGGAATGGCTGGCATTGAACAGAACAGCACTACATAATAATCGGAGCTGATTTCAGCTGTACATTAACTAGTTCTTTACTTCGGTTGCAAGTGAGCTGGGAGGGACTGCCGCCTGCGTCTGGGGCTGAGTTGTTTGTGTCTTAATCGTGCCTCCAAGGTATCCTCTAGCAGGGGAAGCTTGACGACACCCTGACGAACGACGAACGTTCCGCCGCATATCCATGGGATATTACCAATGGGGGTCCTGAAGGTATTTAAAATAAATAGAAAGTAGACGGCAAAAAAAAAAAAAAAATAAAAATAAAAGAAAAGAAAAGAAAAGAGAAAAGAGAAAAGAGAAAATATTCTATATAAAAACGTATACAACGACAATAACAAAGAAAATGGACGAGCACAACGCCGCCGTCGCCGCCATCTCCGCCCAAGTCCGCCGCTTCCACTCCACCCGCACCCCCTTCCGCATCTACCACGGCTCCACAAACACCACCCGCCCCACCTCCTTCCAGCGCGACCGGCTCGTCGACACCAGCTCACTCAACCGCGTGCTGCGCATCGACCGGCTCGCCCGCACCGCGCTCGTCGAGCCGAACGTGCCCATGGATGCGCTCGTGGCGGCGACGCTGGAGGCGGGGCTGGTGCCGCCGGTCGTCATGGAGTTTCCGGGCATTACGGTCGGTGGCGGGTTTGCGGGGATGGGCGGGGAGAGCAGCTCGTTTCGGTATGGGATGTTTCATGAGACGGTGCGGTGGGTGGAGGTTGTCAAGGGGGATGGGGCCGTTGTTGTTGCCTCCTCTTCATCATCATCATCATCATCATCAGCAGCAGCAGCAGCAGCAGCTGGTGTGGGAAGTGGAAGTGGGAAGCAGCTCGCAGGGGACGCGGACGCGGAGGATCTCTTCCACGGCGCCGCGGGCACGATGGGCACGCTGGGCATCACCACCCTGCTCGAGCTGCAGCTCATCGACGCGCGCGCCTTCGTCGAGGTTTCATACTGGCCTGTGTCCAGCGTGCACGACGCCGTCGAGACCGTGCGGGCCCAGGCCGCCCGCCCGCCCGGCGAGGTGGACTACGTCGACGCCATCCTCTTCAGCGCCGATAGGGGCGTGGTGGTCGCGGGCCGGCTGACGGATGCCATCACCGCGCCCGACGGGCGCATCCAGCGCTTCACGCGCGCGCACGACCCGTGGTTCTATCTCCATGCGGAGGAAGTAGTGGCGAAATCACCACCGCCGCAGCCGCAGCCGCCGTCGACGACGACGACGACGGCAGCGGGCCCCATCATCATCGAAACAGTCCCGCTGACAGACTACCTCTTCCGCTACGACCGTGGCGCCTTCTGGACCGGGTTCTACGCGTTCAAATACTTCCGCGTGCCCTTCACGGCGTCCATGCGCTGGCTCCTCGACGGCTTCATGCATACCAGAGTCATGTACCACGCCCTGCACCGCAGCGGCTTTGCGCAGAGGTATATCATCCAGGACCTGGCGCTGCCGCATGGTGCGGCCGCGGAGGAGTTTGTGGAGTTTGTCCGCCGGGAGGAAGGGGTGGGGGATCGGGTTGGGGAGTGTTTCCCGCTCTGGCTGTGTCCGCTGCGGCTACAGAGGAGGGAGCGGGGGCGGGGGCAGGGAACGGATTTTGGCTCAATGCATCCGAAGTGGGTACTACATTCGGCGTCGGAATCTTCGTCGTCGTCGGCGGCGGCGGCGCCACAGTCCGACGAAATGCAAATAAACGTCGGCCTTTGGTGTCCTGGCCCGTCCACGACGGCCGCCTTCGTCAAGGTTAATCGCGCAATCGAACAGAAGGTGCGCGCGCTGCGCGGGACAAAGTGGCTCTACGCGCACACGTATTACACGGAGGAGGAGTTTTGGGATATCTACGATCGGCAGTGGTATGAGGGCCTGCGCGAGAAGTATGGAGCCACTTATTTGCCGGACGTTTATGAGAAGGTTAGGGTTAAGAAGCAGGGGCAGGCGGCAGGGCAGGGGGAAGGGGGCCTGCTGGGGCGTCTAACGGGGTGGGTGTGGACCATTTGGCCGCTTGCCGGGGTTTATGGAGTAATGAGTACGATGGTTGGGGGGCGGGGGTATTTGGTGGAGGGGGAGCGGAGGGGAGGGAAGATTGCTGTTGGGATAGTCGTGTTGGGTTTGCTTTGGGTGCTTGCGAGTTACTGGAAGTGAAATAGAGCAGGACGGGAGGATCTCGCTGGGAAAGGGAGAGCTTTGTCGTTACACACTGTGATATTTATTCTTTTTCTGCGAACGCGTCAAGGTTGAGCCGCAAGATAGATATGCTGGAGAAGTCATTTCCTAAAGAAGAGCAGGTCTTGGATATTTTGGATGTTTAGAAGTCCAATTACGCCGTTCTGGCTGGAAGCCCTACGGACTTGCTTAGTGTTACCATTGGGTGGTCCCCATATCTGGAACCTGAAGGACTGCGGTCAGCAAATGGTTGGTTTCGAGTGTACATCTTTTGTTCCTGATTGAGATGTGGTCTATTCTGCGATATCATATCGATCCTCTTAAGCGGCTTGTTCGAGAAAATCTCAATGATCACAACGGCCCAGCATGATGAAGACAAAGACGCCCAGAAAAGGGGCTCACGGTGCGCCGTGTGGTATACGTAGCTCATGTGCCATGTATGTATGCACTGTACATCAATGCTCTCTGATTTTCAGCTTTGGTTAACTTGTGTATATACATATAACGCATAATATCCAGACATGGTCGAAATATACTTTGTTCTATTCATAAATTGCTGGGTCAAAATTGTTAAGTCAGTGGGAGGGTGATGTTATACAGGGGGGTCCTGTTTTGAGCTGTGCCTTTCAAATGATGTGTGGAAATTGGCTGGAGGCCTGGTAGAACTGTGTGGCCATGATTCTTATTCCCCATGATGGGGATCGAGATATGGATAACTCGCATCGGGTGCTCGGTGTAGTGGTTCTTTCGTTTTGATATTGAAGAGGTACCCAGGGTAGTCTGGCAGATATATGTAATGTAATGTTGATCGCATCGAAGAACATCTTGGTGGAGTGGAGTCCCGCTGCCACAAATAAGCTTAATTTCTGTGCTTAACCTTAGCTGGACAAGACCCACTTGGCCAACTCCACCGGATTCTCTTTTAGGCCACTTCGACGGAACGTCTATCATTTCCAAATTGTTACGAGCTGCCTTGACCTCTCCATGGAGCCTTGCTACCAACAAACCAATGAAATCTCTATATTTCCAAAAAGCTCACCTCTTTGTTCTGTCAACAAAGCAGATGATTGATTTGCCTGCGTCCCCTTGCCAATCCGCATCTTTCATCCTGTTCTGCTCGTGCATGTCTGCCTGTTGCCTTTCTTTGTGCAGCACATTCTATCCAGGCAGAATTAAATGCCTCCCAAGTAACAGGCAATCAGGCAGGCAGACTCGTTTCTTAGTCAGATAGTTGCCGTCCCATACTCAGTAGCATTTACTTCTTGCCCATTTTTCTGAGCGGGACATCAGGAAGCGGACGCCGGATATGTCCCCACATTTGATATATTCCCAAGCCATCCCCCATACGTGCATATTCATACGTGCATGTTCATAGCACTTATTTATTTTTATATCATCCAGGAAGCAGCAACTAGATTCTGCGGGCGCTGTGGGGTTTCCTAAGAAACGGGCGCCCAGGATTCCAGAAAGAATGCGCAATGACCAGACTGGCTTTCCGGCGGCGTTCTACTGAAATGGTCGATCCATTCACGGTGACACCCTTTTCCGTCCAGCGTCCATGGCACCGCTGTATAGACTGACATAATTCTTGCCTGTCTCGTTGACAGAAGAGTGGGCAGGCGGAACAGTGGCTAAAGCTTGGTTTTTATTCTTTCTTTTCTTTTTGTTTCGACATGTTCGTTCAATCATGGGTCTCCCTGTTCTTTCTCCGGGATCCGGACTGCTGTCAATCTGTCAATCTGTCAACTGCCAGTGAACGGGTGATTTTCTGGTTCGCCCAAGCTGTTGGAGAGGAGGCGATCGTTCGCAGCCTACGGATTACATGGTGAATTATGGAAGTGACTGGTCCTTGTTTTGGACGATGGGCTGTGTGGTTGCTCTATTCTCTCCCCCTCCCTCCCTTTCTTTTCTTTTCTTTTTTCATTTTTATTTTTTTCGGTTCATTCATGATTAAAGGGGAAAAAAGAGGGAGGGACATGGTTATGGCTGGTGTGCGATTATATATATATGTATATATATATCGGATTTTGGATCTCCTGCGGACGTTGCAGGTCGTTTGCGTCGTTGAAGACGATGTCAGTATTATTATCCCTTTTCTGAGACCTTTTCTGCACGGTCTTTTCATTCTGCACATTCACACATAATGATGTACATTACATGCCCTTGCTCCACGGTATGGCGTCTAATGGTGCATCTGACACCCGGAGCCTAGCATTGCTGCTAGGAATGGTGAAGCCTCTTCAGCAGCCTTCTATATAAGGTCGCTTTGATCTCCTTCGCTCGTCGAGTTCGGCGGCATCCGCGGCTAATTCAAGCTCTATTTGTGTGTTTTTCTATCTTCTCTGTCAGTTCTTGCATCTTCACTGTCGTGGTTTCCACCCAGCCATAGCAAGCATTGAGCGTTGTGTTTTGACGGTTACGTTACTCCAGTGTTGCTTAAGCAGCCATCCATTCCGCCCTCCTCACTTAACCCTTCTGGCCGTAGCAACTATCTCCCTATTATATATACCTCTTATTGTTTGATGTGAGGTAATTGGCATCGCAACTGTGAGCAACTTGAGAAGACCCGTATTGTTCGTGCAGGATTTTTACACGTTCTGCTTTCCCTCTTGTCCGCTCATCATCCGCAGTTTGTCAAAGCCATTGGTCGCTCGTGGTACAAACCTCCCCCTATCCCCGACCTCTCGCCGCTCACCATTTATATAAGGAGCATCCATTCCAGACTCCAGCTACGTCGGAATGGCTCCCCTAAGTGAGCTTCATGAGCTCACTCGGCGGGATCAGACATTCCACGCCGGGATGACCAATGTTGTCGTTCCGCTTCTCCTGCTGCCCAGTATCGCTATCCTCCTGGTCGTCAATCGTATCTACTTCCGCCTAAAGTTGGCTAGAGTTTTGGTATGGGACGATTATTGTATTATTGCTGCTATAGTAAGTACAGGGCTCTTTTTTCGTCTGTGCTACCGATCCTCTATTCCAAACTGGCGTTCTCTACTATACTGCTGTCGTTGCGTTGCCTACCACAGAGAAATCTCAACCATTCGAATGCTGATTGATTTTAATGGATAGATTTGTTGCATTGCAATGAATACTTTCCCGCTTGTTGGTAGGCGTCAATTATGCGCGGATGGCCTTCATAAGATCAATGGACACTAACCTGATGCTAGGTATTGCTTACGGCTACGGGAAACCGTGGGATGAGCTGACAACATATGAGCAGATGGTATCTATGAAGGTGAGCTTTTAATTTCACAAGTTCGGATCCAAATGAAGGGTTTGAAAATGAAATGGAATAAGAGTAGAGTTAACAAATAGACTATCTAGTTGTTTTGGGCCGTGCAACTCGGCTACAAATTCACCTTGAATTTCAGTAAAATGTCGATTCTCCTCCTATACCGGCGCCTCTTCGCCACGCGCAAATTTCAAATTTCAGTCAACATCGTCTTCACATTTGTCGTTCTCTACTTCATCGCCTCTGTCGTGGCAAACCTTCTCGAATGCAGACCCGTCGAGAAAAACTTCGACATGGCAATCCCAGGCAAATGCATAAACATTACAGCTCATTGGTTTGCAAATGCAATTTCAACATCAAGCAGCGATATTGTCACTCTTCTTCTTCCTATGCCGGTAATTCATAGATTACGTCTTCCTCCCCGACAGAAATATGCCTTAATGGGCATTTTTGCTCTGGGAATATTGTGAGCATAAACTCCTTTTTACTATTTCCCCTTTTGGTTCATCCAGGGAAAACCGAGATAAAAGAAAGACATATCATTATTAGTATTTCTAACCGCCACTTCCCACAAAACAGCGTCTGCATAATATCAATAATACGCATGACAACCATTATCGGCGGCTCAAAAGCCCATGACCGGAGTACAGACACAGTTAGCGCTTTGCTGTGGGCGCTGGTCGAGGCCAACACCTCTATAATTTGCGCATGCCTGCCCATGCTCCGCACGCCACTTTCCATGCTATTCCCAAACCTTTTCCCCCCATTCCACTACGGAGGCGAGACACTTTCCCGCCAAAGCTCGATAACCGCCGCGGAAGCCGCTGACACTGTGGAACACCCCGGACAAACGCAACATAATCAGGAGCTCAAGTCGCCGGATACCTCGTCGAAAACTACCACGATACAGGTCTCGATCAGCCCGAGGAAAGACGAGGATGGTCTGTGTTCGCCTGGGGAAAGGGAGAGCGAAAAGGACGGGGTCCAGATATCGTCCGGGCAGAGGCAGAGAGGTGATGATGATAGGTCCTTTTCTATCAGCTCTCCTAGACCCCTCACAACTGCGATACCCCTTTCCTCCTCGCCAGTCACGCCCCTGCCATCCCCTCCACCATCAGGGACCAACACAGGCGCCAACACGTGGCGTAAGGAGCAATGAGTTGTTCACTCTCAAGCCAATTTGTTAGAAATGGCAATTTCTCGATATACATAGTGCTGTCGAGAATACGTATACGTCTAGAATCATGGACGGCCTATTGCGATGCCTATGGTCCAGGATTTCCTTCCTTGCGTCTGCACCCGCGCCCGCGCCCAAACATCAGGCTAATATAACTATGTGCCGCATGATGTGAAATGCCATTCATGCCTCTCTTCTGTTCTTTGAAATGACATGGTACGATCTACTTTCTACTTTCTGATTGACGCCTCTCTATATACTCTCCGGTGTATGCCAAAGGTTTTCACTCATGTTTGCGTTTTTCTCACTCTTTCTAGCGTCCTACTCTCCTTAAATTATATTCCCTTTTATACGATTGTCCTTTTTTTTTTTTTTTTTTTTTTTTTTTTTTTTTTTTTTTTTTGTAATAAATAAATGGGCGGGGTTATATATGTGTGAAACTAGCATTGTTTTCGTTGAAGATTTGATTATTGATTGATGTATACCTTGAGACGGGAAAAGGGCTTTAATGTGATGTTATATTGAAAGCGTTAGCTAATTAGATAGCTGAAAAGAAAAGTCGAGATGAATGGAATGAATGAATGAATATCAAAGAGGTTCTTCTTTTCCGTAGGTTTTATGGGGTAGCCGGTCCATAAGGCTCTGCCTCTACACCCTGAAGCTGATGCATGTTCGTTCAGTCGAACAAGAGAAGTTAAATTCCCACCTGTGATGGATATATTAAGAAAACCCTGACCAAACTAATAGCATGAAAGGGACCTCTGAGCAGAAAAGAACATTTTCAACTCTATTGTCATGGCGTTAAGTTGTCATTAGAGCAAGCGCAGACATGCGTTACATGCAGAACAAAACTGGTATGGAAAAATGCGAGTCATAAAATAGGTGGCACTGTAAAGAGGGAAATAAGTCTTGAACAAACGCTACGCCTCCAGTGCCTGTTCATCTGAGGCGCTTTTCGTTTTACCCTGTCCCACGCCATAGAACAACGCCTTCTTAATCTCAGCAGCCATAAGCCCATTCAGCTCGTCGCCCACAATCCGCTGTCCCTCCTTAACCACCTTATCCAGCTGCTGGTCTTTCACTAGTAACGCAGCGCCGCCACCCCCACCACCCCGCGACGAATTATGATCAATGTGCCAAGTAGATTTCTTCATCTTCTGCCCCAGGTCCTGAATCTGCTTGCTCCCATACTCGCGATTTGTAAACAGCGGACTCTGGCTAATCGTCGCAACCCAGTACTTATTCCACAGCAACGAAAGTATTTTGGTATCAAGCGTGCTCTTGAAATGCGAGACCTCTAGTGAGTAGTATTGGGCAGCATGCGCGCCGAAATCTTCCACCTTATGCAACGGGATGCTCTGGTACTCGTCGTCGTCCTCATGCTCGTTCTTAGGCGGCGTATAGTCCTTCGGAAACGTCCTGAAGGCGCCAATCTCAACTTTGCCGGCCGAGATCGTGCGATCGGGGTCTATCACAACGGCCACAAAAGGATCGGAATATTTCTGCTGGGTATCTTGTGTCGAGACGTCGATGCCTGACAGCCAACACCCATAGCCCGGGTGGCTGTGATACCAACCAATGGCATTCTCATGTCGCCCCGAATCCCGACATGCCTGTAGATAGGTGACCATATACTCATTTGCCTCTTCCTGGGCATTGACGCGGGTTTCCGTTCCCTCGACTGGAAGGCGGAAGGCGTCGGTGACGATGAAGGTGTTGGCGGCGATGTAGCCTTGCATTAGGCCCATGACTTCTATGCTCCCGCCGGAGCGCGCGTGCATGACCATTTTTAGCAATGCGACGGCAGAGATGCGGATGTGTTTAAAGTAATGCGGGTCCTTTGACCAGGGCCTTTGAGCTGTGAGGGCGGAATGGGCGGCGGGGTCGTAGTTGTAGAGCGCATCGCGGTGTGGGTCAATGAGCTGAAGGGAGTTTTCAAGCTCTTAAGGATTGTTATATTTTCTTGTTACTGCTGTTTCAAGTCATTGTGAATGGATATACGGGAGAACATACCCCAAGCTTGCCTGGCTGCCTCCATGGTGGGTGGGCAGAGAGTTATTGCAAGAGTAGCCTGACAATGCCACTATATCGTTACGAGGTTGTTGGAGAACGAGGCAACTAATATTTTCAATCAATTAATCATGATATACTGGATTTAAATAAAATAATAGCTGGTTCCTGAAAAAAATGAAGCTTGATAAATAAATGATGTTGGACTTGAGCTGCGCAATTGTATGAGAGGAAGCAAACGATTCGATGAGGTATCAGTCACGTGACGTGGGGCGCTCCGCAGAACGAAGACGGTAAACTAACTTAGTCAGCGGTTGTCGTGCCAACGATTCGCAGCGTCAACAAATGCGCCGCATCCAAGCTTGGTCAAACGGATAAGGTCAAACCGAGCCACTTTCCATCTCCGCCATCCGCAGTTCCAGACAGACTGGAGGTCGCCCTTCTCCTCCGTATTATGTCGCATTTGTGCTGAACATGAACACGATTCCTTATCGCGGTGCCATTGAGTTTCTCGTTCACTGTCGTTTTTCATTTGCGCTTTCGTTAAAACGTTTTCTCAAACTCCAACATCCGCATAAGAACCGCTACTCTGCTGTTTTCGTCCTCACGAAACGAGTCATCTAAGGGCGACTTTTTTTTTTCCTCTTTATTTGCGACTGGTATCTGTTGCGCGGGGTCGCCATAAGGCTGCTTCATGGCAATGGCCATAGACACAGGCTACCTGACCACTCAGGTCACTTCGATCGTCAGTCAATTACATGGGCTATTTGACGAGATAGGCGTCCCTAGCCATGATCGCGAGTCACGAGAACAAGAGGTGAGCAAGTTGTATTCAAATCAGCCACAGGATGATTGGTGCTAATATATGCTTGTATAGCTTTTCGCGTCCCTATCAGACACCCTCCAGAGCCATTTAAGGCGCGTCAATTGGTAAGAGACCACGGTAAAATATGCCTTGTGCGCTCCTACTAATTGTTTGTCAAATAGTGAGAAAAGTGACATGATTGATGAGGCACAACAGACAATTCAATTGATAAAACAAATGGAAGCATCACTAGATGACTCCACTAAACATGATCATCAGATAGATGGCGGAGATCTTCGTGTTACTTTTCCGCTCAATCGCTGTCTAAAGGTGTTGAAGGAGAAATATACTATCATAAGCAAATTACATCGCGAAAGATTTGAGCAAATAAAAAGTGAGTTTCTCCTAATTAGTTGTTCATCTAGCAGTAACTGATAGCTTTTTTCTTTTGTTCCTTCAGAACTCGTCCAAGCACTTGAGTCATATTCCTCTCACCTTGAGCCATCATTCGTGAAGGTCCCGCTCCCTCCAACCACCGACGGTTCTTCTATTCCTCCCACCTTTGACCTCTCGCCATCATATGCGTCAGCCCTCGACAATGAATTCACCAGGGTTTATGAAGAATATACTCGTCGTGTTCAAGTAGTCCAGAATATTTCGGAAGAAATAGTAAAGCTCTGGGCGGAGCTAGGCACTCCTCAAGCACAAACTGAACCGTCCATTGTTGAATACTATCGCGAATCGCCAGAACAGCTAGGATTGCACGAATCAGACCTTTCGTCACTACGGGAAAGACGGGATAAATTAATTGACGAAAAGCGCGGGCGCGAGCGGAAACTCAACGAATTGCGGACTGCGGTCGAATCCTTATGGGATCGCCTAGGTGTTGAGGAAGGAGATAGGAAAGGTTTCCGAGCCGCAAATCGTGGATGTGGCCTCAGGGTGATCAATGAGTTTGAAGATGAACTGAGCCGCTTGAATGAGTTGAAAAGGCAAAACCTTCACCTGTTCGTAGAAGATGCTCGTTGCCGGCTCCAGGAACTTTGGGATGGTTTATACTATTCTGAGGAAGAGATGCTTGATTTTACGCCTGCTTTTTCAGATGTCTACAGCGATGCCCTACTCGCCGCACACGAAGCAGAAATCGAACGTCTCGAAGTACTAAGAGAGCAACGTGCCCCCACGCTTGAACTCATCGAGAAGCACCGCACTCTTGTGCATGAACGTGATAGCCTTGCGGCTTCTAGCCAAGATGCCTCTCGGCTCATGGCTCGCGGCAATAAGGGTGAACGCCGAGATCCCACCAGGCTTCTAAGGGAAGAGAAGATGAGAAAGAAGATCGCGAAAGAGCTACCAAAAGTCGAGACAGAGCTGCGCAGAGTCCTCGAACAATGGGAAGACGAGTATGGGAGGCCGTTCCTCGTTCACGGAGAGCGATATCTTGATGAAATCGCCCCTCCCGCGCCAGCGAAAATCCCACCACGATCAAAAACGCCATGTGGGCCGCCTCAACACAGCCGTGCAAACTCAGTGAGACCACCATCTTCGATGCGCGGTGGAGGATCTGTAAGAGGGTCACAGCCTCCTTCCCATGCGAAGACTCCCACGAGGAGTGGTACCCTGAAACGCAATGCCCAGAACCCAGCCGCCGGAAACGGTAATAAGTCACCTACGAAAATTCCATCCCGCGCTCCTCTTGCAAATATGCCACATGGAAATAACTCACCCGATCGCCGTCCACCTCAGTCTTTCTCCTCAAGCGCCCGTAGCAAGATGCCACCTCCGCGTGCTCCTCCTCCCAAGATGCGAGACCTCAATGCCTCTGTGCGGCAGGAAACCCCCCAGAACTCATTCTATGCAGACGCGGAACATGGCAACGACGCTTTGTCATTATCAAACTCCTATGTGAGGTCAATCACACCAGAGGACGTTTACGATGATCGAAACCAGCGCTCCTACCTGAGCTCTTCAATGTCCCATTACAGGCCCGGCTCATCGCTTTCCATGGCACAGTCCTTCAACCCAGCTGCCAGTGTCCAAAATCCAAACTATTACAACCATCAAAGGCAACAATCACAGCCGCAGCTGCAGCATCAACCGAAACCTTATATGCAACAACCGCATCAGCATGAGCCAATGGGCCCTCCTCCACGACCAGCTAGTCGACAAATATCGAATACTTCCACTATACAAACTGCCACATCAGGGTCTGAAAATTGGGAAACATACGACAGTGAGTCTGAGCCCGAGATTGACGCCACAGACGTTTATTACGCCAAATTGAGAGCCACTCAGGGTAAGTGGCCAGGGCACGATTTGCACAGTGGAGCCACAGACTCCATGGCTGGAAAAAAGGCCAAGGGGATTCGTGGCGTCGGCATGGAAGAGCAATACAGTGAGGGGAACGGCCAGGTTATGAGAGTCGCTGGCAGCGATGGATGGACTGACGACATGGAGACTTATTAACGAATGGCTACATCATGCCCTGATGTTGAAACGAGTTCCTTCGATATATGCCTTCCGATGTGAAAACGCCTTGATGAAGCCGGCTGGGGATGCTTTTTTTCTTTGGTAACTAAAATAAGACACTCTTGACTAACTTCGGCGGAATTTATGCTCATGATGAGAATATGGCTTCCCGTTCCGTTACTCGTCAACAACGTCTTGTATATTATCCCCTTTCTCCTACCCAGTCTCCCCATAGGGCTTGTCTATTTTATCTGTTCGTGGCCTTGCTCCCCATTTTGACAGATGTGCTTCTGACGCGCAGGTTCCCTATTATTTTGGGCATTATTTCTTTCCCTCACTCCCTCCGGTGAGGCCCTCTTTCCTCCTTCTTTCCACTCGTTCGCGATTTTGTATTTGTCCGTTTTGAGCAAGTTTTCGGAGTTGGGTTGTATTTTGTAATGGTTTTTTGCCTGAGCTTTTAATGTTTGTTGGTTAGCTCTGCTGCATTCTGGTTTTGCATTCGCCCTGTCTTCTTTTGTCTGGTTTTGTGGCCTTTATATTTGTGCTTTTCCATCTCGCCCACTACTGATTTTCGTTTTCTTTGTTTTGACAACCCGGCCCACGTGCTTTGTTTTGAGTATATTATTGTCTTACGAGTATTTTTCCATCTTTCTATTTTCCAATATTGTGGGCTTTTATCGTCGTCGATATTCATATTCTTTGGTTGTTATTATTTGTTGTTTTAATCTTCGTTTTCATTGACTTTTTATGTATAATCTGGATTTGGCTTTGACAGCTTTTCAAAAATTCAAATTCATTATACATAAGTTCCCATTTTTGTTTATCCATCCGGAACTGCGCAAAGGAATAGTAACTGCTGTGTAGATTCAGGTAGAAGAGTATTGTTTGTGATGCTCTCTCTATACCCTATACGTATGGATAGGAAGAAGATGTTCCCCGTAGTAGCGAATAAATCGAAATGCCGTCTATACATTACCAAAATAGCAATGATATAATAGTTATATAGGATATATACATACATAAATAGGTAGATAGCACCGGCCGCTATGAACCTCACTATTTAATTAAGCCTTGCGCCTTCAACGTGCACCAATCACCCCCTGGGAGTTTTCCACCCTGTCCACCAGCCAAACTCTCACCCTCGTGCTGCACGGGCATAGTCAACTCCCTTGCCTCCCGCAGTCTCCGGACACATTCATCCCGGCCTAGTATCGCCATCGTTGCTGGGATGTTTATCCCCGGCGCTCCGCCAGATAATGCCCAGCGGAGGTAGTGATAGAGGTCTTTGCGGAATTGCTTTTCGGCGGCGACGGCGGATGTTCGTGGTGGTGGTGGGGGAGTGGTAGTGGTAGTGGTAGTGGTAGTGGTAGTTGAGGAAGATGAAGCTGGTTGAGCTGGGATATCGCTGAGGAGGTAGGATATGTTTCGCTTGTGGGTTTCTGTGGTCCAGTGCTCATCGGGGACTAGGCAGAGAGCTGCGGCGGCGGTGTGGAGGTCTGCGATTGGGGTGATGGTGGGAGGGATTATGGTGGAAGTTTCGGTCTCAGTTTCGGGTTGAGCTTTATTTTTGGGTGGAGATGGAGTGGTGGGAATATAGGGAGGTCGGTTGAGGGATGCGGCGAAGAAGGACCTATTCTCTTCGATGAATTTTGATGCGTTTGTATAGCCGCGCGCTCCGCCCTCCCGCACTATGGAGGCGATGTGTTCGCGGAGGGTATGGTGTTTTAGCAAGGGGGAGCTGTGGAGTGGGTGTCAGTGTGGTTTTAACTACGGGGTTGGCTATCCGCATATGGGATGGATCGAAGAATGTATGAACATGTGAACTGAGATGCGGGAACGTACAGTTGTTCATCTGTGAGCTGTGTTCTCACGGCCTTTTCAATTCGATCGACCATGGACTCGGCTTCAGGACCTCCTTCAGCCGCATATCGCTGCGCATGTGCACTTTGTAGGAACCACAATTTTTCGAAGGAGACGATGGTATTTCCTTTCGTGAGTTTGAGGTCAAACTATGATATGCTCCTTAGTATTTAAGGGGGAGAGGACTTTGAACAGGTAGGCTTAATATTCTTACACTTTGCTCCAGATCTTTCAAGCTGAAAATGTCAGACTTTCGAGAATGTGACCAGCCCAGTAACGCAGCGAAGTTGTCCAGCGCTTCCGGGAAAATTTCCTCTTTGTCCCTGAAGAACGAGATGTCGATGTCGACGTTACGCTTGCTAAGCTTCTGTCCACTTTTTTCGGTTAGGAGCGGGACGTGTCCAAATGCTGGTGGCTCCCATCCAAAAGCGTTATACAACGCAACATGTAAAGGAGTCGAGGCCATCCATTCCTGGACGAATGGATTGTTAGCAAATATATCTCAATCGAAGAGGATAAACATCCTACCGTGCCCCGAATAACATGCGATATCTTCATATAGTGGTCGTCAACAACATTGGCTAGGTGGTATGTTGGATATCCATCTGATTTGAGTAAAATAGGGTCACTCTGCTGGCTGCGGAGCCGACCAGAGCCCGCAGTCTGATTCTGACCGGTTTTCCCAAATACGAGATCTGTGAACATAGGGAATGGTCCTGTCACACGCAAACGAACAACGTTCGGTTCCCCATTATGCGCGCGTTCTTCAGCCTCCTCTGGTGATATTCCCCTGCACGTTCCGTCATACCCAGGTGGAAGTCCCAGCTCATTCCGATGCCTGGCGAGAGTATCGAGCCGTTCCTGGGAGCAAAAGCATCTGTACGCATTTTTCGTAGATAGAAGCTTGCGAATCTCTTCTGTGTATATTCCCAATGATGTGCGTTCGGACTAGACTCGATTTCACTAATTAATAACTGCTGTCGACCATACCATATCAATTGGCGAGAAGTAGCATACCTGCTTGTACGGACCATAGGGGCCGCCGACAATAGGGCCTATATACTGTCATTAGCATTGTAGGCTATCTTTCCTTTCCTAGCAAGATAGAGCCATACCCTCATCCCATTGAAGCCCAGCCCATTGTAAATCTTCGTACAACCGTTGTTCAGCGCCAGCAATTGTCCTTTTCTTCGACAATTAGCACAAGTTGACCTTCTTAAAATCCGTCTAGGCCTTATATAAGAACCAACCTGATCCGTATCCTCTATCCGCAAAAGGAACTGGCCGCCTGTTCTCTTCGAGAGAAGGTAGTTGAACAAAGCCGTCCGCAGGGAGCCAAGGTGGAGGTATCCCGTAG
The DNA here is from genome assembly GCF_000003525.1 of Blastomyces dermatitidis ER-3. Lineage (NCBI taxonomy): Eukaryota > Fungi > Ascomycota > Eurotiomycetes > Onygenales > Ajellomycetaceae > Blastomyces > Blastomyces dermatitidis. The sequence continues at coordinate 9,569,948 of NW_025544774.1, forward strand.
GAGATGGGGCAAAACGAGTACGCGCTGGGGAATCTGGTAGTAGTTTGCTTGGTTTCCGCGCACGGCGGGCTGCTGTTGTAGAGAAACTTGCGCCGCAGAATGTGCAGGGCGGAATCGTCAGTTTTGGCCGATATCGCGGTCTCATCGTCCGCGATGGAAGTTTCAATGCAAAAAAAAAATAGAGTGCAAAAGAACGCTCGGACCCTCAATATTGAATCATCCGTGTATTTAGAATAAATAATTAAGGAAATTTCCAAATTTTAGTCCTGTGGGTGGGATAGAACTCGGGTTTTCAGCACCGCATTCATTTAAATATTCACAAGATTCTGTCGGGTGTTTGGGTTGACGAGGAAAATCTTGCCGCCGCCGCCAAAACTCTGATTTTTTATTTTTATTTTTTTCCGTACTTTTTCCAACTATCAACTCAACGCCGTCATCACTTGCACGAGGCACTCATATTTTGCTTGTCTACTACGTTTTCAAGTCGCTCGTTTAGCCGTATAAATATCCTTTTTATCCCAGAAGACCAAAGAGAACAGTCCTTTTCCGGTGCACCAACAAGTGGGTTACCTCCGCTATTTATGTTACTGTTGTTTACCTCGTAGCATATGAAGTACTTCTTAAATATCTCTCCCCTGACCGATTTCACTGACTCCGCAGCAATAGTGGATTTCGCCGACGGTGAGACGGATTTATACAGTGAGTTTTCGCACCGATTCTTTAGCATGCGTAATGGACATCGAAACTAAACCAGGCCAGATGTTTTGAACATCGACAAATCTGCAACGAAAGAGGAAATACGGAAGGCTTATCGAAAGGTATGCAGCTACGAGGTTCACGCTCAAAGGCTGTCCGTGCATCTGAAACTAATGGACATGTCTATCTCTTCCCATAGGCAGCCCTCGCCCACCATCCTGATAAGGTCTCTCCAGATGAAAGAGAGGCGGCCGAAGTACGCTTTAAAGCCGTGAGCCAGGCTTACGATATCCTCTATGACGATGAGAAAAGGCACATCTACGACACTCATGGAATGTCAGCGTTTGACGGGTCGGGACGGGCTGGTATGCAAGGCGGCCCCGATCTCGATGACCTCCTCGCATCGATGTTTGGCGGGGGAATGAACATGGGAGGAGGCATGCCGGGATTTGGCGGGCCAAGACCTAGCAGGCCAAGAAAGGGTCAAAACGAGGTACAAGAGTACTCAGTGAGTTTGGAAGACTTATACAAGGGTCGAACCGTCAAATTTTCAAGCACGAAAAATGTCATCTGCAGTCTATGTAAAGGGAAAGGTGGAAAAGAAAGGGCCACACCAAAACAATGTTCTACTTGCGGGGGCGCTGGTAAGACATCCTGGCATTCTTCTGAGCAGGACGATGTAGTCGCTAATATCACTTTTCAAATCATAGGGTACAAGGAAACACTTGTCCAAGTTGGGCCGGGCATGGTCACTCAGGCCATGGCGGAATGTAAGGTGTGTGAAGGCTCCGGGAGCTTCTTTCAGCCGAAGGACAAATGCAAGAAATGCAAGGGGAAACAAGTCACAGAAGAGCGCAAGCTGCTCGAAATATATATTCCTCGTGGCGCGAAGTACGTTTTGACTCTTGCCCTTCGTCTCCGCACCATTAAAACCCTTGTTTACTAACAAAATTTTGCAGACAAGGTGACAAGATCGTATTAGAGGGAGAGGGAGACCAATTTCCAAACACAGAACCAGGAGATATTATATTCCACTTGGAGGAAATCGAGCACGAAACGTTCCGACGAGCCGGTGCGGATCTAATGGCCGAGATTCAAATCACGCTAGCTGAGGCGCTTTGCGGCTTTTCCCGCGTAGTGCTGAAGCACCTCGATGGAAGAGGGATCGAAATCACCCATCCTAAAACAGAAGGCGCTGTTTTGAGACCTAATCAAGTCCTCAAAGTCCCAGGGGAGGGCATGCCTTTTAAAAAGACTGATTCGAGAGGCGATTTGTATTTGGCCGTCCAAATCAAGTTCCCAGAGGATGGGTGGGCTTCAGACCCCGCAGCCCTTGCAAAGCTGCGCGATATTCTTCCCGGACCAGGCCCTGCCATCCAGGCTGAGACAGTAGATGATGTCGAGTATGATCCAAAAGCGAACCCTGAGGAGTTCGGATCCAAAGATAGCCAGGGAGGTGCAGCCTGGGAGGATGAAGATGAAGAGGAGGGAGGACAGGCACAGTGTACGACACAGTAAAGGCACGCCTTGTCTTTACCAGTCTAATCAGCTCCGGAATCGCATATCATATTTCTTGCTTTCATTTGTTATAAAAAAATCTTTGGTCGCTGGATATCGCTAGAAGTTTCTACCGAACGCCAGCATAACCTATACCCAGTGTAGTGTTGGAAGCTTGATATTCCAAAATACCCGGTTTTCTTTTCGTCTCGTGCTTATTTCTTTCCCTTGCTTCGGCTACGATAACCCCGGCCCACCACAACGACACGTTGGATTGTGTGCCTCTCTATACAGGAAGACAAGAAAGTTGGTTTCCAGCCTCTCGAGATAAGGGACAGTGTGTGATGTTATAACGACTCATTTTGTTATGATGATGACGAACGATTGTCTTTACCGCTATGACCCAAATCTGACTCATCCGTTTACATACATGTTTTTTTACTACTATAGATAGAAGGATATTATTACGTTAACATCGAGTTGACTGACTTTCTTGCGAAGCTGGCAGGCAATGGCATTTCCGTAGACGAGGCATTTGCACCCGTCTCGTTTTGTTTTTGTTTGGACATCAGAATTAGATTATGGACGATAGTGTGAATAGATAAGATACCTTTGCGTTTCAAATCCGGGGAATTAGGTGTTAGTTATTGTGATAAAGCTAAACGGAAACAATTTATCCAAAGGGCCTTGCATGGTCGCAAGGCCGATGGGTGGCTTTAAATTGTAGATGACTGCCGCAACAAAGGCAGATAGATATACATAGACAGGAGTATTAAATGTCGTTGATATCGCTAACTTCAATTGATTTACATGTAGCCATTTTTGGTATCAATATGATATTACATTACCATACGCCAAAACTTCTATATCCCACTTTCAGCCCAGGGGTATAATTACATCAAACCACACAGCGCTTCACTTGGCCAAGCCATCAGAGCTTTGATGATCCTGCCACATCATTTATCATCAACTTCTCCAGGCCGCTTCGAATCCTTCCATCCATTCCTTTCCTAGACGCTCTACCTCCACCTCCGCCCCCGGTCTTCACTTCAGGCTCCTTCTCAACAAACACGTGCGTAAATCCACCGACAGCTTTAACAGTCTCTTCCCCGCGGCGGAAAATGCCAACTTCATACATCGCGCTTGAACTGCCAAGTTTGATAACGCGCAGGCCTAGGTCTAGGACATCTGGAAACGAAACGGAAGCAAAATAGTCACAATATGAGGAGACGACGAGGCCGATTTGGGAAGGTCGGGCTGCAGGAGTGGAACTTGAGGTGCTGGAGGATGAGGGGCGAGGAGGAGTAGAAGAGCGAGTAGAGAAAGGATCCAGCCCACAGTGGTTTATTAGATAGGTATTTACAATAGAGTCGATGAGAAAGGCGTATATGCTATTGTTTAGGTGGGCGTACATATCGTTGTCGGACCTAACATTCAAAATAATTAGTATGCAGTAGTAGTGTAGGATCGTGTGGGGTTTGTTTTTATCTGCTTATCTCCTCCCCTAATCCCAATCAAAACGCAATTGAATTTCTCTGAGTTGATAACGGGCAGAATTAAGATAACTAGTTATATGGAGATGTACTCACCATCTTGTTCGATATTCTAAGTGGAATAAATACTCCTTTCTCGTTCGGCGCTTCTTGAGTTCTAGCTCCGTCGGGGCCATTGTTACGGCTCCTCTTCACGAAAAGATAGTTTATGATTTCGACAGCGAAGTACAATGAAATGATACGAATCCATGGAGTATCGAATGCTGTATAAACTGAGCGCTATCAAACGGGAATTTGGCGTTGTCTCGCCTCGGTTGTTCTGTGGTTGATAGATAAGATAAGATTGATCGACGCGAAGATCACATGATAACCTTATTTTGACAATTAACTCGGAAGTATATTTCTCCGTTGTATTTTCTGATGCTTTTGTCTATGGTTCATTCTCCTTTCTCATTGCACCATACTGAATACATCCCAGCTGGCTCGTTCACACGTTTATTCGTTACCTTGTCTCAATTGCTTCCTCTCCTCTACTTTTCTTTCATATTCCCAACGAAATACCTTCAACTTCCGTGGCGCCCTATCCGCGCGCTCTGGGCTGCCTGGCTCGGCGGGGTCGATATCCTACGACTACCAGTATGGCCCTGACAACTGTTGATCACCCATCTCCTGTGGAAAAGAAGGAAGAATTCGAACCACCTCCGGATGTGGTGGTGACACCCTGTGATCCTTTACCTAGGCCTTACTACATCGAAGGAGGCTTGCGCAGAGTTGCCCCATACCACTACACGTATAATACATTTTGTAAAGAAAGGTGGCGGGGTCGAGGACTGTTAGATGTCTTTGGAGCAGAGTTTAGAGATAGGCCGAGGGAGTATTATGTATGTTGATAAGTGCGACTCAAATCTTGTTGGGGTCTTGTTTAAACGACCCTTCACTTCAGAAATACCGCAAATCGTACTAACTTGCAATCTTCAGCAAAAAGCCATTGAAGACGGGGCTGTATGCATAAACGGGAAGGCCGTTTCAATAGATACGAAGATCCAAAATGGGGACGTCATTTCGCACACACTCCACAGACACGAGCCGCCTGTCACCAGTCAACCGATCGGCATAATCCACGAGGACAATGACATGATTGTGATCGATAAACCGGCGGGCGTTCCTGTACACCCTGCGGGGAGATACAATTATAATTCAGTTCTCGAGATAATGAAGGCGGAGCGTGGAAATGGTTGGGTTCCGTATCCCTGCAATCGTCTGGATAGGTTGACCTCGGGGGTGATGTTTATCGGCAAACACCCCAAGGGTGCAGAACAGATTGGCGAAAAGCTCCGATCGCGCACTGTGCGCAAGGAATATGTGGCACGCGTGAAAGGGAAGTTCCCGGATGGCGTTGTGTTGTGTGATCAACCTATGTTGAAAATCAGTCCGATTCTGGGCTTAAACCGTGCAAGAGCTTCAGGAAAGGAAGCGAGAACAAAATTCCGGAGAATTGCATATTATCCGCCGCATAAGCAAGCAGAGAAAACCTCGGGTTCGTCAACCGGACCGGCAACGCCTCCCGCAACACTACCAGATCAAATGAACATCAGCGATTCGCCGACCGATACCCCCACAGGAGCAACCACCCCTATTCCTATGAGCTTAGACGAAGAGGGCTATAGTATCGTTCACTGCCTGCCACTGACTGGCCGCACCCACCAGCTTCGCGTCCACCTTCAATACCTAGGCCATCCAATAACCAATGACCCAATTTATTCCAACCGGCGAGTCTTTGGCCACAGCCTTGGAAAGGCAGACGCAACGGGAGAAAACGACGAGCAGATAATATACCGGCTGTCCAAAATGGGTAAAACCGAACCCGCCGACTCACTCAGTTACCAAACATTCCAAACACCACCACCTGAATCAGTCTCCAAGAACGACCCTGCCGTTGTGGATGAGCTGTTAGCCAAGGAACATGAAGTTATGGTTAATGACTATTTGAAACGCAAGGGGGAGAAGATGAACGGGAAGCAATGCGAGATATGCGGAACGGATTTATACACCGATCCCGGTGTACATGAACTGGGAATTTTCCTGCATGCGGTGTCATATGCGGATGTCACTGGTGCATGGAAGTATAAGAGTAAAATGCCTGGCTGGGCACTGCCCCCCGAGGGCATGGAGGGTCCTACCACTGTACCAGATTGGGTGGATGATGAGGAAGAGGAAGTTGTTGGGAAAGGGCAGCATGGGGATTCGGCATTGGTTGAGGGGTTAGGCGCTGTGAACGTGACTGAGCTGATCGATAAGAATATGAAGGAGCAGCAGATGAAGGAGAATGGAGGTGATATTGATATTGCTACTACTAGAGCCGAAACAAGTGCTGCTGTTTCGTAAGGGGATATCGTGAGATGGATCAATAGGCTGTGGCTAGTTGGATTACGACTATTTCAGATACCATGCCCACTATATAAAAATGCGCATATCTATCAAAATATTTTTCTCCAGTGTTGGCATCCTAATACTTTCCTCCTCCAGCACAGCACGTGCAAGAGCGGTAATACTGGTACTTCGCGAATGGTGGTGATCTCCGCCTTCAACTTCGCCATCTTCTTCATTTCCATGCTGTTCATCCTGCGTCCGGGCCTACCCCATGCCGGAGAACACAATTTTTATGCTCAATTGCCAGATGGAGTTAGGTAGAGGATTCCTCCTCCGGTTCCACTTTGGACTCCCGCTCGATATATGTTGTCGGGCGTCGATAATGGACCTGCTGGTCAGGTTCCCACCGTCCTAGTGCTGTGAAATTTTCAATATGGAATGTTTCTCAGTAACGATACCTGAGAGGTATAGAATATTTTTAACACGCAATAAGATCATAAAATCTATGTCTAATGGTAATTTTCACTCCGCTATTCCCAAATTTCCTCCAATATACGGAGAAGCCCATCAATATCCAAAGCAGAAACAATAACAATAACAACAACAATAATCTAGTTCACAGGGTATAGAATGGGACCATGTGAACGCGCTCTCTACCGTTACGACATAACAACCTGCCCAACTTGAAAGGCTTCCTTGCTTAACATTTTCATATCTGAGATTGTGCCGAGCCAGTCTATATTCTTTAGCCTTCCTATCAACCCCTTCATCCGTCAGTTTAGGCAATGCCTTTGCGACCTTGACGTAATTCATCTTCTCGACATATCCCTTGGCGAAGATGTGGTTGATTTCCTCCAAGCTCCGACCTGCAGTTTCTGGGTAAAAGAACCAGATGAATGGTATGAGAATAGCGTTCCATGCACTGAAGAAGGGATATGCCCGCCATCCGATACGGACCACCATGACTGGCGTCATCATGACGACTATAAAATTGAAAAGCCAGTTATTGCAGGTGGAAATGACGTTGGATTTGGCTCGTGTCCGGGCAAAAGTTCGGCAGGGTATAACCAAGGGAGAGGCAGCCAAGTTGCACCAAAGAAACACATGTACATGAAGAAGCCAAATATTGCGCCCTTGGCGGTTTGGTCATCTCCGGGGATAAGACATGCGAATACGATGACCATGGCAGCGCATAGACCGAAACTCCCTGCAAGGAAGAGCTTGCGACGCCCTATTTTCTCAATGAAGAACCATGAGAACGTCGCAAAAAAAAAATGGAATAGACAATCATATTAACGCCACCGATCAACAATGCAAAGTCATGCGACTGGTTGAGGGACTCTTCTCACAATGCTGGAAGATAGTAAATGACGGCGTTACATCGGAACCCACAACCATGCGACAGAAGTGCTGAGTCCTGCCCTCAATGAGAAGATCTTTGTAACCTGCTTTCGTGGCACCTGGACTAATGTTTTGGTCGGTTTGTGAGTGGAGGCGCAGCAGAGGGGAAAGAGCTTCACTTAGTCTCTATTTAATCGAATAGATGACCAGATTCTTTTGCAGCTAGGTGGCAGGGTCGTCAATCTCTGTGCCCGCAAGGGCAGCAAGTACCCTTTCACCTTCAACCTTGTCCTTGGAGATAAGATAACGGGGTGAGTCGGGAAGATAAAACATGCCGATTATAATGAAAACGCCAACAACGACAAACGACCTGGAATGCAATAAGGAATCTCCAGAGCAAGTCTTAGGGTCCATAACGCGCCCCGAAGTCAATCCAATAGGCAATTGCTGTGCCGATGGGAATGACGCCACACTCAATACAGATCAACAACCCGCGGTTATGGGACTTGGAACATTCAGCCTGGTTGGTGGGGATGGTATATGGGTAATTCCATTTCCAACTCCAGTGACGACACGGCCGATGATAAACTGCACGAGTGGAACCTTGTCTTCGATTGCAGTAACTTGAATAATCACGCCGAGAATCATAATTATCGCACCGGATATGATCATCCAACGACGACCGAGCCGATCGACGATGAAGAGTGCGACAACCGCACCTAGGAGACACCCTATATCCGGTATTAGTTTTGTGATTTCTTCCGTGCAGCTTGAGCGAACTCTTGTGGTACGTACCAACTTCATATACCGTATGCACGGTGGCCTGCAATGTGCTATTGTCCTTGGTGGCGGCATACATATTGTTGAATGCCGGATCCGGGATGCTTGACGCCCTCTGATGGATTGCTGTTAGCTAGTGCTCCGCACAGTCAATTTCCAGAATCGACCATATAACATACGGTCATATCCGAATAGCAAAAAAGCCATGGTGGCGACGGTTGAACCTGCTAGGGAAAGCTTCTTCCCGCTCATGCCTGCATACGTCGGCGATACCATGACGAATATACGCCGTTAAAGGAGGCCAGTGCTAGTTAAGACAACTCGAGCTGGGTCAAAGGGAGGGGAGGTAAAATCAAGAAAAGAGAGCTGTGATAATATTAAGGGATTTTTCGTTTGAAAATACGGAAGTGCGGGGAGGGGAAACGACGGGAAAAGAGATAAGGAGATATAGGACAGTACAGCGGGAGACTTTGGATGAAGCCTTGAAGAGACCGATACAGAAGGGAAAAAGAATGGAAGTTGAAACAGGGAACATTGTGCATTTCGGGGATAGATTATATTTGAATAATTTGCTCCACAAGACCAATTCAAGGAATGGATGGAATTGCATCAATGGAGTTATAAGATGGAGCAGATGGCAGCTCTACTGATGTTCCCCTGGAGCGCTCAGAGTTTGCTTCATCCCTCAAAGCCAAAATATGAACCTAGCGGCTCAGGGGCCGGCGGGATCCAAACCTCGCGTATCTTCACCATCCCATGGATGGAAGTAGAACAATGGCATGAAACTACCACCCCTACAGGCGTTGTACCGGGAACATCGGTATACATACACATTGCCGGGACATGACGCAGCGCAGGGCTCCAGATAAGCTTTTCTTAGCGTGCAGGACCCATAAATAGCTTAAATATGGAGACCATGACATCATGATCAGACGACCGAAACTTGAAGGCTTCCGCCAACCCAACCACGTCTTGTATAGTTTTGTAGATCTCTCTCTTTCCCTCGCACAATATCATGTCCCATTGGCCGGGAAATATAGGGACAGTCCCGACCCGAGTGCCCGATGAGTACGAGCGATTATCACTACTACTATGAATATTGGGGTATCTGAAGGGAAAATGACTTTCTCATCCAGGTGGGCACCGTCTTCAATTATTCTATACCTTGGGGAATATCATGTCCTGCAAAAAGGGCCTCTTCCTTTATAAAAAACTTCCCTCCTACGTGCGCCCGCCATTTGACCAAATATGCTTGCCTCCACCGCCGCAGATCCGCATAGAATGTCCGTTATATCAACTGAACAGATATTGCCAAATTATCTAGCCCTTCCGTATCATTTTCTGGGTAACCGTTGAGTGTGGTTAGGGGAAAGAATGGGGCAGGATTGGATTTCAAATTTAATGAATTTGTTGGAATGGATCGGAATATATTTAACATGAGACTCAGAATATAATATGGTGTGTTTTATCAATATATATATATATTTGTACCAAACCACATTTTTAAGTACTCCCATTCTTTTCACCCCCATTTATTCTAACATAAAGAAACAGAAGCTTTTCCGAATAATGATGAAAGCGGGGAGAAAAACTACCCATGCACTAGAGAGCTTTGCATTCCATCCTCCAAAAGTCGCGGGCATGGGATATTTCCTGGCTGGCTAGGAGCTACGTAGCCTCCCGCTGCTAATTTAGAACTGGACGTATAATCGTCTAACGCATCTAGCAGTTCTCATGCAATCCTTGTTCTTAATCGTAGGTGTCGCAACGAATACCCATTCCTCAGGCTGGGATTATGAAATTTGCGCGCTCTCGTAGATATGTTTGGTTTAGATGTGTTCATAAGAAATCCAAGGAGAGGGATAATAATGTATAAAAGGGCATTTAAATAAGATACTAGTACTACTGGCAGCAGCACACATTGGAACCGGACCAACCCCCTCCACCAACCCCCCCTGTGAACATTGGAGTGGGATATTATAAATCTAGGGGTCATATTGCCTTAGCAGAATGATGGCCAGTGAATAAACGAAGACCTTGAAAAGTTCTCCGGCGCTCTGCTTTGCGCTGAAATGATCTCAAGAGTCCAAGAGTTCGGTCGGTAAGAAATTATTTGGATGCTATCGTGGGGACCCCTTGTCCACGTCTCACGCACAAAGGTTGGTGCAGCATGCTGAGAAGTAGGAAAAAGATGTGAACAGGGCCTTCTGAATAATCCTAAGAGTTGTGTTTTGCGAGGAGGAGTTGCTGTGTTCTCTTACACCACTCCTAGTAAAGTTTTGCTAGTAAGTGGTGATTGGTGGGAGACGGCCAACCCGGCAGTTGTACATAGCTACAGCAGGTGTGTGCTAGCTAGAGTGTGAAGTCAACAAGTTGATCTGAAAGACAGCTGGGGATGGGGGTATCTGAGATTGCTTCCTTCCAGTTCCCAATACCCTGGGAGGATACTGATACCCCGTTAACCCTGTGCAATTAGATGCAGACGACAGCTTGGATAAGCGCCAGTGGAGAAGAGTGTGAAGAGGCACTACACAGTAAATCGACGGTGAGTATGACTCGGGACTGTTCAAGAATTTAGGTTTCCCTACACGATGTCGATTGGTCTGGAGAAAACCGTTGTGAACCGCAGAAGTCCAGCGATAAAAATAGCAGGAAAACCACGACAAAAATGAATACGCAGCCGGCAAACACAGGGGGACAAAGTAAAATAACAGTTTTCATTTCCGTTAATTATTTCCTTTTTTGTTGTTTAAATTTTCAAATAAGGATTTTCAACGGCTATTTTATTTATCAAATAATGCTTTCGCCAAATCCCAAGCCTTTCGGACCCCAGACATAAACGTAAAACGGAAAAAGAAAAAGAAAACAAAACATGACTACGACTCAGTGGTGAGTCTGCCCTTGGGGTTGGTGACCTTGACACCGAGTGCCTTGGCCTTGGCGATGATGTCGATTCTCTTTCCTGACGAAACAGCGTGGCCGATCCTGAAAGGAACGGGAGAGTGTTAGTATTAATTCGAGGGTCGATATTGAAAATTCCGATGCAGGTGTTGGGTTTCAACATACTCAGCAGCGTAGGTCCGGTTGTGCATCAACAGAAGCTCGACATCCTTGGGGTTCTGAACGAGGAAGACCTTGTGGCCGGAGGGGGTCATATGTCTGGTTTTCTTGTTGCTTCCATAACCGATCTATGATGTGGTTTTCCAAGTCGCCAATTGTCAGTCGGTGGTTTGATGAACCCAATCTCTCCAACGCTGATGATATCTTTCTTTCATTCTTGCTTTGTCCCTGATTGACCGGAAGGCGATGTTCGCCAGTCTGAGCCGGGGGCGGGCAAATCGTACCTTTGGCATAGCAGCCTGGCCGCTGAACCGTCTGCGGACACGGCTGTCGATACCTTTAGGTTTCCGCCATGACGGGTCGACGCACTTGAAGCGGTCTGACTGGTGGCGGTTGAAGCGCTTCTTGTCTGTATCCCCGGAAATCCTTTAAATCAGCCTTTGTACTCCTTCTACAACACTCCCTCTGTTCAACTGTTTTCCAGCAATTCAATCGTCTCTTCCTCGCACAAGATTCCCCTGCATCCACATCCATTTCCCCCAAACGCAATTCCAACTCCATAACCAACAAACATAGCGATTCCTTAAACGGTCCTGGGAGGAAACTGGGGGGTACATACGCTTCTTCACGATCGGGATATGCTTCTTTGCGGCGACCATCTGTTCAACAATAGCTTGTTAGATGCCATTCCAAACCCCTAGATGGCTTAGAAATTGATGAGGAAACGTACCTTGGCGGTATTATGCGGTCCCGAAGCTGGTCGTGGGCGGGTGTCGTCGAAGGGTGATTGCGATCGATGGCGGACGTTTTCAACGACGTTCTTCTCTGGATTTTCCAGCCAGAGTGGAATTCCGGCGCTAGTTGGCTCGCTAAGCGAGACTTGGGAACTAGGGTTTTTATCTCCCGAACCCTGATTTCCTCTTTGGGAAAATATCACGTGATATATACCAGATTCGGCTATCGACAGTTTCGATCAACCATGTTCAACCAACCAGTCTTCAACACGACGGCTGGGTGCGATATCTGCATTGGATAAATGCTCTTATGTAGCGCTAGGGGATTCAAATTCATCAATCAGCCACTGATGAAGCACGAAAATGGCAGTGTCAGTCGCGAGAAGTGCAGCCATGAGATCCTCGATCATGTGCCCAGAATCCTCACCCAACAGGTCACAGTCAAGATGCTCCTGGCCTCTTCCGTATTCTATTTATATGGACAATATCGCAGCTGGTACATCCAGCAGTTGTGATCTTGTACCATCTGTCATTTGAGAGACGATATGACGATATGACGATTAGAAAAAACCACCTTTCTCGCCCACAACTAATGACCTGATGCCTCCAGTTACCAGCGAAACTAGTCATCGGTGGTAACTGCCATACAAACAACCAGGTAGCCGTGCGCTTGAACCTTGGAAGCAACACGCTTAAACACATGATGTTGGTCATGTGCTTGGATATAATAGTGGAATACCTATTCTCCTATTGCTATAAAAGAGCAGTCTACCTCGTTTGTTTATCCGTGCGTATTGACCAATGTTTCATGCTTAAAGGGAATGCTGGATCTAAAAATGCTGAACAAGAGATTTCTACCTTTGTCTAAAGACTTTCGCCTGCGCAACTATTATACTAGAAAAGCCGACCTGGTTGATTTATCACCGCTGTCTGCCATTTTATACAAGGGGGCTATGGAGGATCTTTCAAAGGAGATATTCGACGCAATCAGGTAAAGGCTGTCGTTTATGAGGGGGCCGTTATATACTTCACAGGCTCCAACCCAATCACCATAAAAGTCTCCTTGCCTTGCTCAAAGATGGATCAAGCTAATACACCCCAACAGGGACCATCACACCTCGTTTGGCAGCCTGGTTGCCAAGCGCGTCCCGCTATGCCTTCCCCCCCGCACTGATACGCCAGCGCTCTACGCGTTTGGAATATCCCGTTTTGCAGAAATATACTTCGCCTTTGAAGAAGCCTGGCTTTCTCAGTTATCTCAGTTACCATCCGTCAGCAGCACCAGCAGCCCAGATGAATATGAGATTCTGGATTCGTTCGTAAATGACGACAGAGGCAGAATCAGAAGCATCTTGAGCCAGTTATATATCCCCGAGCTGCTACGCAGCGAGAAGTTGCGATCGGATTTGCGTGCATTGGGTTGGTCGTCCGGTACGGAGGATTCAGGCCAGGATACCCCTAGGGACAACTATTCATCGAACAACAAGGATGATGATGACGATGCGTACGGCAACGCCGCAACGGCCTTTGCAGCCCACATCAAATCCGCCACAGCGGAACACCCTCACCTAATCATGGTTTACGCATGGATAATGTATTTAATACTGCTCAACGGGGGACGTCGAATCCGCACGAAACTCGCAGCGGGGGGCCATGATTTCTGGAAGACTAACCCGGAATCCACTGAGCATGGCGACGGCGATAGCGGGATCCCGAACGGGCTCACTTTCTGGTTTTTCCACCGCGACGACAAAGACCTGTACGACGACGAGGGGATAAAACAAGAATTTAAAGCACGGCTTCATTCCGCCTCGAATCTCCTCTCCGTCTCTGAACGGGCACAAATCATCGTTGAGGCGGTCAACATTTTCCGACATTGCAGCCGTATCATCGCTGAGATTGACGTCGAGGTCGAACGGGCGGAGATTGGGAAGACGGTGTCTGGTAATGGCAACGGCAGCAGCCGTAGTAGGTCGGGTAGTGGAATCTTTCCGTCGATCAGGGCTAAGTTGCCCACGTTTGCCTCCGGGATCCTGCGGCGACCATCGGATTCGTCGTCGGCCCAAAGGCGGACTAGAGGTGGTGCGCGTCTGCGGCCGGTTCTAATCGGGGCCGCTGGGCTGCTAGGCGCACTGTGTGCATGGGTGTGGTCGATGAATGCGGACCCCGCGCAGGGCAAGTATGCCTTTTGGAAGAGTGGAAATGAAACGGATGGGGCAACCTCGTGAGCGGTTAAGTTCGATTCGACTCTCTTCCTTTTTTTTCTTCCCCACTACATTTGTTTAGTTCTATTGCGTACATGCATAGTTGGCGTTGCTATCTCGGCATAATTTGCCCCTGTATTATATACCCATTGTGTTCGTCATTTCTGCTTTTCCTAATACTTCCATATATCAACATCGCATTGCATTCTTCCCGCACCAGGTTATATCTTAGCATGTTCCCCCATTCCCCCTTTCCTGAATGCAATCCGGGCCTAGCCTCTTTTCCCCTCCATCCCCTATTCTATTCACGCACTGATGTATTAGTTAACTATTTCCGCGTCTTTCCATATGGATTTGATAACCTACCCATCCGGTTCCTCATTTCCCAATTCATGATTCTATACCATTGTTCATTTATAGCAAGATACCCACATAAATCGAACTACTTGATTTCTTTGTCATGTCCCCCATAGCATGATTATGTTTGTTTTTTCCCTTTTGCCTCCTCCCACGCTCTCACTATCCAATGGAGAGTCTTTCTTTGGTAAATTCTTCGGCAATTTTGAAAGTATGAGCATATCAACTATAGGTAAAGATCTGAGGATTGAAAGAACAGACAAACTCTCCAAAATTAAATATCTTCCTCTTGCGTACGTAGATAAGAACGTGGAAACGCAAAATCCCATACCAAACCGCTATAAATGCATACATAGTATAGTGTACATACAATACTCCTAAAAAAGTGCAATAGGGGGTTAGCTAAGCCATTAAAGAATAAAAATATCGTCCGTCATGCAAATAGCACTCATTAATAAATATTTCAAAAACATGTGTCATAATACCCGTCCATCCAGAAATATACATCCCAAGACGAAAAACAAACGCCAACACCGCCCCCCCCCCCTTTTTCCCATTTCCTTTCCCTTTCCTACGCACCTCCCACAATCCCCCTAACCCGATCTACCCTCTCAATCGCCTTCTCTAGCCTCTCCAGGCGCCGCCGCTTCTCCCCATCCCGCCGCTCAAGCACCTCCACCCGCTCCTCCAGCTTCGCGCGCGCCTTGCGCTCCTGCGCCACCATCTCGTTCGCCTGGCTGAAGAGTTGCGCGGTGAGCTCTTCCAGCTCGGAGGTGGCTTGGGTGAGGCGCGACTCGGCTTCTTTGCGCAGGGCTTGTTCGCGGGTTAGGGCGTTTTGGAGGGCGGTGGGGGTGCTGGTGCTGGTGCTGGCGGTGGATGGGAGGGGGGAGGTTGTGGTGGTGCTGGTGGGGCTGGTGGGGCTTGGGGAGCGGTTTGGGGAGCGGTTTGGCGCGGGAGGGGGGGTAGGGGGGGTTGGGGCGTTGCGCCGGCCGTAGGGGAGGAGGGAGGCGAAGGTGCCTAGGCGGGATTGAGGGGGTGGAGTGGCAGTCTGCTGCTGCTGTTGTTGTTGCTGGTGAGGTTGGGAGGTTATGGAGGGATCTGCCGTATGAGAAGAGGGGAGGGTGGGTGTTGTTGGGGGGATTGTGAGCGCCGTAGTTGCGGTTGCGGTTGCGGCGTTGTTTGCCTTAGAGCGGAGGAAGCGGATTTCATCTTCGTAGTCGGCGAGTTTGTCCGCTGCGAGAAGACCATGGGTGAGTTATCAAAAGCACAGAGAAAGAATTATAGTGATAGAAATAACCTACCCGTCTCCGCAGCCCTCTTGTTCAAAAACCTAACCTGCGCCTCCAGCTCGGAGATGATGCGCTGCTGGGCATCATCGTCGGCCAAGCGCACATCATAGCCGCAGCTCGGACAGTCTATCGTCGTCGTCGTCGTCGTCGCCGGGTTTTCTGCTGTTGAAATCATGGACGTCGAGGGGATCCCGCCCAACAGGGAGGCAGTGGCGGTGGTGTTCTTCAAGGATGTGGTGGTAATTGTGGTCATGAACTGCGGGTTGTTTTATTCAACTTGGTTTGGTGGGATGGATGCGTTGTCTGCCTGACCTGATGCCAACATGGGGTAGTAGTATAGCTTATAACATGAAACAACACACAAACACACACACACACATAGACACAGGACTCAGAGGAACAGTATGGGAACGGCGTTTAATTAAGTATTATTTAAGAAAGAGAGGGAAATACATAGGGAGAGAAGGAAGGGATAATAAAAATATAATAAAAAACCGTGAGTTGACGAGAGAGTGACAAGGCTGGGGACAGACAGCTGAGACATCGACGATACACAACATGACAGCTGCGCCTGGCAGTCTCTCGGCGATTGTGCGTCGTAGTTATTATTTCTTCCGTCCATTTTCAAACATTTGACAATAATGATCATAACAATGATAATAACAATCAATGGAGATTTGTTGGTGACACTGACTCTGCCACGCACTCAGGGCGGATCGATTTTTGAAATATTTAACTATTTAAATATCTTGAGCCATACCAAACAAAGTTTTAAGTTTAGGTGCGTTCGCCATTCAGACGGACGAGAAATGGAGGTGATTGGTTGATAGTCTCATAAATTAAATTCATATCTATTCTTTTTATCTATCCTAAATATTCTAGAGAAAATATAGACGTTACACTGATCATACAGTTCACCCAAATTGCCGTGGTACGGAGGCAATATATCCCCCCAAACTACCCCTACTTCCATATTTCCCTCTTTACCGTGTTAGACATTAAAGAAAATCCATATTCCATATCTAGGCTTGATCCCTTCTCCTTCTCCTTGTCCCCATCAGTCCCTTCCTCATCCACGCTCCCCCTCCACCACCCCCAAATCGCCTTGTACCAGAACCAAGTCTCCATCTTGCCCAGTGTCCCCACCAGCCCCAGAACAAAATATCTTCATGCTCCCGCTCAATCCCAGCGCCTCGAAGCTGAGCTTTGGGAATTGCGGGTTGTTGTTGTTTTTGCTGCTGTTACTGTTGTTGCGTTTGACAGCTTGCTCTTGGGCACTTTTTCCCTTCTTGGCATTATCGTGTCGATGATGTTGTTGTTGTCGTTGTTGTTTTTGTGGTCGTTGCTTGTGTTGTTGTTGCTTGGGGCCGGGAGGTTACGCTCCCAGTTGCCTGCTGCTGCAGGGGTAGAGGGGGTGGTTGAGAAGGTGGCCCTCGCTTTGATTGCTTGTGGTGGTGGTATGGATAGGGGGGTGGTGGGAGGGGAGTAGGTTAACGAGAAGAATCCCATTAGGTATTTGTAAAGTTGTCACGAAAGATGATTTTGCAACTGAGCTTCAGCACTAGCTTCCATCGATTCGTATTTAATTGAATGCTGTTGGCTTTCATCTCCAAGTAACGATGTATCATGCCGACCTTTTTACTATTCGATACGCATGGAGAGAGCTGAACCGGTCGTTCGGAGCAATCCGGATGGGGATTAGAGCCCCCGCTCCCTTGGTCTAACATTCCATGGAGGCGTCGTTAGAGCGTTAGCCTCAAATTGTTCGTATCGACCAATAATAGCCTGGTCGGGGTTCAAGTTGACCTGGACGCGCTGGGTTCGAAGCTGAGAGTGTCCAGCGTCATTTCGTCTGGTTTTAGAGAACGCTGAGCGGGCATCCTCGATTCGGGGCTGCGAATAGGCGCATGCGGATGGGAGGAGGGTGCCGTTGTAGAGAAGAGGTGTGTGGAACTCTGCAGGGAGGAGATGAGGCGGTTGAGGATGGAGAACTCGACGCGCAGTTTGAGGCCGTAGACGCACGGCTTGTAGGCGGCTTGGATGTAGAAGTGCTTCGAGTAGGAGAGGCCGAGGAGGGATATGTCGAGGCAGATGACCAAGAGGTTGGTGTAGATGAGGTGGTGCATGACTTGGTAGATGGTGTTATGGCGCTCGCCAAGGGTCCGCAGGTTTTCAAGGCGACGGCGAGTCTCTATAACATACAGGATGGAGATGATTGTTTCCTCGACGAAGAAGATGCTGACTTGGATGCGGTCCCAGACTGCGTTTACGCGTAAAACGGTTGGATTCCCGCCGGCTTGCTGTTTGGTCATAGTTAGCTCGATTTCAATCATTTACCAACGGGTGTTTCAATTGAAGCAAGTGATAGAGAAAAATAGAGTAAGAAAAGAAAAAGAAGAAAAGAACTAACAGCAAAGATTCCAAGAAGCATCGTTGGGATCGAGATAAATATCACAGTAAAGATAATCATGTACAGCACGTATCGAAGATGCTTCCGATTCCAGATGACGAGATGGAGCCGCGAGTAGAGAACCACAGCCTGCGGCACAACCATGAGCCACCAGGTGGCATAGATAAGCGCCATTGCCACCCACATATGCCGCAGCACGCCAAAATCAACCAAGATGATAAGTAGTGATTGGAGGATAACGCCCCAGGAGCAGAGACAGCAGCTCCAGAAGTACAGCCCACGTTTTCGCCTATTGTTTTTTTTGGTACAGTATCAGCACCAGCACCAGCTCAATGTTGATCATTAGACCCAAAAATGGCCTTTTCTTTTCTTTTTCTTTCCCTTTTTTTAATTTTTTAATTTCTTATTTAGAGGCAGCGGGAACGTACTTGAAGATTAAGAACAGTCGGATATTCAATTCCGCACCGATGTACCACGAAATGCCCACGAAGGCCGCCATGGCCATGGCGACCGGCAGGTCCTCTTTGAGTTTGTCTGCGGCATTCATGGCGACGAATAAATGCTCGCTCGCTTTCTGGCAGCCAGAGGAATCAAACAACAAACAAATGGGAGTGGAAAGAAAGCGGTGCGTCAGGCAGTCGGTCGGTCAGTCAATCAGTCAATCAAGTCGAGCGAAGTAAAAAGGGACTGGCAGCTCTTCAATCATGAACATTAGAATTTCAGCTATGTTTCAAATCACATCGAAGATCGCTGCTAAGGATTGCGGGGGAAAAGAAGAGACCCATTCCAAAGGCAAAAAAAGACGAAGAAATAAACGGTTCTCTTCCATGAGATATATAACGCGGGCTCTCACCCAGCTGGGTCGAGTTTTGCTGACACTGGGGCCAAGCGGGTTTCAAGCCATCTTTTCTTACTATTACGCCAAAGCTCGCCAGAATCAGCACGACCTTGTGCAAGCGGAGCCAGAGAGTGGGGGGACTTGTTCCGAGTGTTACCCGACCCGTGTCCAGCGGGTGGGAGGCGTTGGCTTTTTTAGTACTCTGTATTGCAACGGGAGCGGAAAAGGGGCTTCTTAGCCGCTGCTGTGGGTTCAAGTTTCGGGTGGTGGGGGACAAGAGAGGAATTGAGTAAGAGTGGAAATCTGGGGGAATCAGACGGAGCTGGTCTGGAATATTTTAAGCTTTCCACCGTCGAGAGCTGAAGCAGCCTTCTCGTCATCTTTGCTCTCATATATCCCGTGTTTGTATGATGCTTGCTGACGTTGGGGCTAACGTACCGCTGCACCTATTTGGCGTGAGAAGGTACAAAACAGTTAGGCCACTGCGAGCAGGCAAACCCAGAAAGTAAACAAACTTCATATCTTTCCCTAGTTATACTAAATTAGTGTGGTGGTAGTGTGCGATGCGAATCATAAATGCCCAATCATGATCATCCAACCACCTCATCTGGCGTCCAAGGCCACTGCGCAACGACAACAATAACAACAACAACGACAATAATAATGATAATAAAATAATAATAATAATAATAATAATAATAATAATAATAATAATAATAATAATAATAATAATAATAATAATAATACGCAGATGCCCATGCCTGGCGTGACGGGCGCATCTATATGTCCGCTGTTCCGCAGGTTAAAAAAAAAGAGCAGGCAAAAGAAGCTCGACAGAACTTGGAAGTAGGTAGCCATCATGTAAGGGTAAAGAAAGTCACGTGATATCAGAAAGAGAACATGAAACAGAGCTGGATTATGTGCAGTTCTCATCTCCATCTCCTCCTCAATTCCTTGCCTGGAGAATCAAGGCAAGAGATCGATCGGGATATTCGGTGATAAACAATGAAAACCAACACTAACAGTGCCGGGATCCGGGGGTCGGAAACTCTGCCTAGTGTGACATGGGACGAGAGAAAGTTTGAACCCGATAAATAATACGATGATATCGGTAATGCAGGCCAAGAGGCCTGTAACACTGGTGTAATTTAGGGGTCAGCTTAACTACTATGCAGCGTAAACCATAAACCATAGCCATAAGCCATGGCGGGAGGGGGGTGGACAGCCCGCGAATCAACGAATCAAGCGCCCCCCCGCCAGTAGGATTCTTTGGAGGAGGAATTGAAACAATAATGGCTTTCTTTTACCGGTTCAAATAACTAACTACTCCGTACTAGCATGTGCACTGGCATCAGTCTTCTTCTTTTCCTTTCTTTTTCCTATTTTCTTTTTTTCGCCTAATGCGAACTTTATTATCCGAGGAGAGGCGCATCAAATCTCCAAGCCTAGGTATGAACTAGGGGGCGTGCTGTATCTGATCGGTCATTGCGATCGAGTTTGGAGTGGCTGTTTTGTCTCCCGTTTAAGTCTCGTATTATTATAACCAGTCCTTTCTTTCTCACTACTGCACTGCGTCTGCTCCGATGATTCTTCAAAGCTTATGGCGGAACTTGCCCCCACGGCCTCGCTTACAAACATTGCCTGCTCTGCTGCCAAAAAAGGGGCGGAAGAGAACAATAAGGTTTCGAGAAGCTGGAAGCTGAGTGGCACCAGCCACCAGGGACAAGGATTAGAGCTATTTATCATTGATCGATCCTCCTGACTACTGTGTAGTTATGGTATGCCTGCCTTCCATTAGGCGAAATAACCGCTTGCCAAAACAAGAGCAATGTTTTGCTTGCTCAGTTATCCGTTGTTGCTTCAGCTTCGGAGGGGAACAGGTGGATCTAGGTCTCCATCTTCAGAGGCGGGAGAGCGGCGGTTGCGCGGGTGGAAACTTTGGTACCGCCGCCCGGCATGCCGACTGTCAAGAAGAACGCCATATCCTCTTTTTCTTTTTCTATTTCTTTTCTTCTTTCTTCTTTCCTCTTTCTTCTTCCTTCTTCCTTCTTTTCTTCTTTTCTTCTTTTCTTTTTTCTTTTCTCCGGTTCTGGTTTCTTTTTTTGCTAGGAAGGCCTGGTTACGGACGTATCTTTTGAACGGGTTTAAGTTTTCGAAGCCGAACATGGTTGCAAAAAAGAATAGATGATTTGTAAGCTACCACTTACCTTGCAAACCTCTTTTACTTAATACTCTCATACAAGAGTTCACCATCTCAATGTTATTCACCATCAATATGATTATTTTCAAATCTACTTTATCTCTCTCTTCAAAATGGAATAATCAGTTGATACAATGATTTCTGTATATATTTTAATAAAGAATAAGATCTCAGGCTCAATATTAAAATATTCAATCTATTCATTATTCTTACTAAATTATATAAATTTACATAGTAAGATACCTTTTGTCCACTCTAAAGCTTCAAATTTCATGAATTCAAATATCTGATATGTTTTTTAGCTGTACTCTGTACACAGTATCAATTTAACTGCTATAAATACTGTCATGGTTATTAGCTGCCACCCAGACTCTAGCCACTAGGTTAAAAAGATCATAAGACGGCTGGCTCCTTTGCCAGCTGCGCCCACCACCCATCCTTAATAGTGGTGGCTTGCCTGCTCCTGCTCCCGGCGCCCCGGGGCATACCGTTAGAACTGCCTCCCCCTATCATAGGGCACATCCCAAGCCCAGACGCCTAGGCTCCAGGACACGCAGCCCCTAAGGAAGGCAGTCAGTCCAGTGTCCACTAACCAGCCGTAGCATCCCAGAAGCCGCCAAGCTGCCATGCTGCTAAGTCAAGCCACGCCTCGTTAAACCCCAAGGATTCAGGAATGCAACCCTGTCTGTCCTTGTCAGCTGTTGAACCCACAACCTCTGGGCAACTGAAGTCTGCACGAAGCCAGCCGAATTGTCATGATTATAAGCTACCAGGTCTGGGCTCTAACCACTAGGCCAAAAAGACCACCCGTCGGAGTATATAGCGGTGGCTTGCCTGCTCCCGGCGCCCCGCGAGTTGTTGACACCGCTTGGAAAACCAACAACCTCATTGGATTCGTTTAGCAGCATATTGAAACCCGTTTCCTTGGATAAAAGCGACCATTGTACTCTACGGAGTACTCTGGCAGAATTGAGGATGGATGGGTTTCAGAGAAGCGAGATGGCGCCGTATGCGATATTTCCAATAATGATGGCTTGTTGAGCTCTCTCAACCTATGGAATAATTCTCCTAACGGTTGGATTTGAGACGGGCGTTCGCCTAACAATTCCTATCAGAAGATTTCACGGGTTGGTCCTTTCGATGCCGCGGTCTACCCTATACGCGGCGTATATCAAGTTCCACAGAATAATATAATACTATGTAGGTATCATAACCGGGCCCTAGATGATTTGTAAGTTACTGCTCACTTGCAACCTCTGGTTGGACCCTCACATTTGGGAGTCTTGCCATCTCAATATTACTACTCCGTATATCTCATCCCTCGTCGTGCCTTACCGCCTTGATATGGCCAATAGGCAAGCTGAATTACATAGCGACTTCTAGCCAATAAGTAGTCAATAATTGGGCAGAAAAATACGCTATTTGAGGCCTCGCTCCCTGACGAGGGGATACTCACAATATTTAGTCAATTTATCACTCAATGAAGCTATTTGATATACAGATTGATTATATTCTAAATCAACTATTTCTGTAGTTTCTTATAAATTTGATAGTTTATTTTATAAAAGAGTTATTATATTAATTATTTTAATACTACTCTTATATAAAGTTTTGTTCCCTGTGGGCCGACCGTTTCCGCCCGCCGCCACGTGATTCGGTCTCCATCTTTCTTGTATTTACCCGTTGGACCCTTATCTCAGCAAGCTCAGACGCTTCTCCAGATATTCATTGCTGTTTTAACACTGGATTGATGATTATGTCATGAGCTAACCTCAAATAAGCAATAAGCTAACCCAAATAGTAAAATCAGATCATGTGAGTGATGATATCTTGTGAAGCATCTGAGAAGAAACAGTTCCTGATTATTAACAATATGAAAAGGATTTGCTCAGTACTCTGAGTATAGAAGAGAATTTCAACTTAACTTCATAAATTCATCATTTCTATATTATCTTGAAACCTTAGAATAACAATGTTCTCATGATGTATCTGATTTTTATATTCATATCTCAAGTTCTTAGAATAGAAGTATCATCTCAAAGTTAATCAGTGTGTTTTTGAACACAGGAATTTTAATTCAATTTCTCATATAAAAAAAAGCTCTTAGAAATTCTGAGATCAAAAAATATGATTATTTTCAAGAGTATACATCTATCTTAAATATAGATTTTTTTAAAATATTAAAGAAATATTTCTATTCTTCTTCTCTTTAGTCATAAGCTAAGGTGATTTTCAAATCTTAAAGATATATGAATATATAGTAATAGAAAGTCAAAGTTGAAGAATCTGAAAAATCCTTGTAAATCTTGAAAATCTTCATTGAAGATAGAATCATTTCTTCTCAGACCCTCTGGTGAGGATTGCTCTGAGCACATGACTTGTATCAAAAGTAGGTTAGTGTCATGCCGGATTAACTAGTTAATAATAATGCTGCAACCCGTTCAAACCGAGCCAGAGAGTCTGAGCCCGCTGAGATAATTGGACCCCTCCATATGATATATGATGGTGAATGGAAGTTGCTGAAGATAAGATGAGAGGAATCAGTGTCCAGCACAATAAATTTCCAAGGATGGCCGCTCTATACATTCCAATGGGAAGGGAGCGATAAGTAACGGGCTTTTTCTGTTCCTCCCCCCCCCTACAACCTAATATATATATATATATATGCCAATTGCACGCTATTTTAAGAATTAAGGAGACAGGCTGTATAAGACAAAAACTTTTGCGGTGGTGAATGAAACCTGCATGGAGAGTAAATCAATGGCTAGAAAGATATATACGTATAAAAAAAGGATTTCTACCCCAGAATCTGTCTGGTATGTAACTATCGCAGTTGCAAAATTGGATGCCGAGTTCAACAGCTCCTTCAGCCTCGACCTTGAAGATCGCGGCTCACTTTGACATATAGACATCTTTCCGTATTAGTTTAGTCTGGTGCTGATAAAAATTTCCCCAGATGACTTCCGGAGGGAGTTCTACATAAATAAATTAAATGATCAATAAATAAATAACTAGGCAGAGAGAAAGCCAAAAGAACATCCATCATGCTCAACCCCCTCCCTTCCCACCACACCCTCCTCCTAATCGACAACCAGTCCGCCTTCCAAAGCACGCCAACCTCCGTCCACCGGTCCCGCGCCAACCCCCAACCAGGAGAAAAAAGCCTTACAGTCCTCCTCACCGCCTTCCGCACCACACGCGCAAAACAAGACTCGAACTCACATAACCCCGCTACTAGCCATTTACAGCAACAGCATCGCCGTGCCAAACCAGTCGCAATAGCAAGCACGCCTCATGATGACGATGAACCCGTGCTGTGGAAACATGTCAACTCCGCCTTCATCGGCATGGAGCTAGAAAGCCATGCTGCGCGCGAGGATTCGCAAAGCAGCTTGCTATTGCCCGCGTGATGTTGGAGAACTGCAATGTAATAACGAATGAATGGGCTGAATACCCTAACAATGGTATAGCTAGCTAAATGCAAATCAAGAAAAGAAAGATCAAGGTTACTTTGA
The DNA here is from genome assembly GCF_000003525.1 of Blastomyces dermatitidis ER-3. NCBI lineage: Eukaryota > Fungi > Ascomycota > Eurotiomycetes > Onygenales > Ajellomycetaceae > Blastomyces > Blastomyces dermatitidis. The sequence goes on from NW_025544774.1 coordinate 9,594,732, forward strand.
ACATATATCCATCCCAAACTACCTCATTCCAATAACACCATGGTTTAAACGCAGCGCAGAATTGGGGTATACCATTCAAGTTCCCCGGAACAGGAACTGCATATCCTCCGGCGTCAACTTCTCCAGCGCCTCGCTTTGGTCCTTATTAATCGTACCCCGAATCATATTGGCTTTCTTTTCCTGGAGTAGGACCATGCGCGATTCCACTGAATCCTCGATGCAGAGCCGGGTTATCACACACGGCCGCCGCTGGCCGATCCGGTGACATCGATCTGCGCTCTGCCATTCTGCAGCTGGGTTCCACCATCTAGAGAAAAGGGAGAATTTGTTAGCAAAGGCAGCGTACTAATATCGGGGTGCGACGGGAAATACATACGGGTCAACAATGAAGACTCTCGATGCTTCTGTAAGGTTCAACGCGACGCCTCCGGCTTTAAGAGAAACGAGGAACACCTCAACATCGACATTATTCATGAAATGCTCGATGGATTTCTGGCGCTGGGCTGGCGTCATACTTCCGTCTAGCATGACCGTGTTAAACCCCACCCGCCGCAGACGCCACTCAACCAGCTGGAGCATGGACGTAAACTGAGAGAAGACAATAGACTTGTGCGTCTGTTTCTTGCTGCGGAGCTTGAAGAGATCGTAGACCAGCATTTCGATCTTCGTCGATGACGTCCAGTTTTCCATTTTGATGCGGTTGATTATGGAGTTTTTCTTGACCTGATCCTCCTCTTGTTCAATATCAGGCTGCTCGAAGTCGATAGAAAGCGGGATATGACAGCGTGGACAGTCGGGTTCTCGTCCATCTTCAAAGGAGCGAATGTAGTCCTTGGCACATTGTCGGCAGAATTCATGGCGACAACGAGACCGTATTGGTTCTTCCGCCGGTTCATCGCAGATGCCGCAAACAAGGACGTTTTGACCACCTTCAGCATGTTTCTTCAAAATCAGGTCGGGGTGATTTGCAACTTGGCGCATCTGCATGATGAGACCGAAAATATTCGCGTAGTTGTTGAGCATAACGCCTCGACTGACGTATGTGTCAAATTGCCGAACAGTATTCGTCATAATGCTAGAGGAAAAGTCGCGTTCGATTTCTCCAAAGAATTCGTTATGAAGGATAACCCTTAAATTATGCACATGTTAGCGACCGGTTGTAGGTATAATTAAGATTGGCTCCGTTATTATCATACCGCTTGGGTGGGAGCTCCATCGAGGCTGTATGATCTTGTTTAACTCGACGGAGCATAATCCTGTCGGTTATGAATCTCAATTTTTCAAGGCCAGCCTTCCGATCTGCGGGATGTCTTGACTCGGTGACTTGAAGTATGTTAGCCAGTACCTTCTCCAAGGATCGAAATAACCTACTTGGATTGAGAATTTCCTGGTTGAAGATGGAAACATGACTGAAGCCACTGCGAGATGTTAGAATTCCGAACATGCTTATGATGAAAGGGTTTGGAGTAAAGTACCTATGGCGACAATGTGTACATCTCTTTTCTGCATCTTGGGACCAATGCAATTCCTGACATGGACACATCTTGCAAAAGTAGCATGCAAATGGCTTGACTTCCAAGAACCGCAGAAGTGAGAAGAACTCTCCAATTCGATTCTGAACTGGAGTACCAGAAAGGCACCATTTGTAGGTTGACTTCAATGCAAAACAAGCTCTTGCTACACTAGTGGTACGTTGCTTGGGGTAAAGTTAGCGGGTCATAAGACTCGAGATATCTTATTACAAGGAGACTCCTTACCTTAATACTATGAGCTTCATCGAGAATCAGGCGATGATAGTGAATAGAATGAATGACACCTAAACCTGTAAGGATGTGTACTCCGATGAGAAGATTCAGGGGCTTCAGAGCACATACTATCTTCCTTCACGAGACCATCGTTTCTCTTCCATCCTTTTACCTCCTTTCGGTGCATGGACTCAAGCCCAGCATCTTATCAAAAATAATCAGCAACGAAAAGAAATCCTTGCAGGTGATGAACAGCGCTTACATGATATCATGATCACGTCGTAGGCCATCAGCTCCTTTGCTGAAAGATTTTTGACCTTCGAGTTAGAACCGTGGTGGATAAGTACTTTCAATTTACCATCCGTGTATTGCTAGAGCAAAGCCCAACGTTAGCAGGGATCGGGCAAGGGGTCTGGAGGTTTAAACGTACTTCGATCTCCGACTGCCATTGCATCAGAGCAACCGGGGGCACGATGACCAACGAAGGCTTGCCAACAGGGTAGTCAGACATCAACAGGGAGACTGCTTGGATTGTTTTTCCCATTCCCATCTCATCGCCGAGGAGCCCGCCCTTCCACTGTGACTTTTCTTGCTGTATCATCCAATTCAAGCCTTCCAGCTGAAACGATTTCAAGTTTCGAGAAATGCCGGATGGCTGTGCGGCTGGAGTAGGAGTTATCAAAGGGGCACTTTTAAGATCGTCCCACATCGTTTGGATAATTGGATGCTGTTGCTCGAGTTTCCTTCGTTCCCTGAGAGCCTATATCTTGGTCAGCTTGGAAACGAGACTCCATGTGGGAAGGTAACTCCTTACTCGTGGAGTTAATCGCGCTTCTTCAGCGTTCCGCGGCCGAATCAGAACGCGGCGATGCCTTGGAGCTATAACTACACGTCGTAGGGGTCTGGTGGTCCTACGGGCGGAATCCCCATCACTGGAGTCTTCGTCACTGGAATCTTCGTCACTTAAAGCACTTTCAATTTCAGAGTCACTGATATCTGGACTGGCTAGATCAGAATCTAGTTCCGACAGAGAAGATTCTTCACTGTCAGGGATAGTGTCGCTCCGTATTGCGCTACTCATATTCGCATGAACGTGGTTCGAGGCCAGCGTAAGAGGTCGCTGAGTAGCCCTTCCTCGAGTTAAACGGGTAGCGTTTAATCTTGGCCGCAAAGTTTGGTTACTATCGAGGGAGTATGTCGGTTCGTCCAAGTTAGAGTCACCGTACTCTTCCGCTTGAAGGGCACGAGCGAGGGCTTCATCTGCGCTTTCGTCGGGTGAAGCATCTGTACTTGTAGAATTGGGAGCACCTTTTGCACCCCCTGAGCCTCTCATCAAACCAAATGCACTTGACCGCAGTTGTTGAAAACGGGCTGTTGCGTTCACACGTCTTTTGATAGGGTTGATAGGCTCTGCTGGGGTAACATTTGCGGTTGTCGCAGGAGTAGAGTCTCCGGTTGTGGTGCTCGTTCCACCTGCATCCGTTGAGGATGAAGGGGAGCCAAATGAGGGCTTATGTCCTATCGAGACTGCAACCATGACCGCTGGCCTGCTGGTATTATCGTTGGTTCGATCATGATCTGATACTTTCGCTCGCTTGCGAGGGGCTTTCAGGAGTTCGTTAATGGAGTCGTCACTCTCGCTAGCAGCGGAGTCCGCAACAGAGAGGTTCAAGGAGGATCGACTTTGTTGGCTTGGGCCTCTTTTTCTCAATGAGGTTGAGTATTTATCTAATAACATTGCCAGATGATTAGCTGTGCACATATCGTGAAAAAGTCAAAAACTTGAACTCACTTGTAGCCAGGCCTAAGGGCATGCCCCCCTTAGGCGGACGGTCGTTGGCCATGACGTCCACCAACAGGTCCACAGAATTAAGGATGAGGCTGAATTGTCAATGTGAAGCCGAGACTGCTTCGAAGGCTCGGTGTACCGCGGAGGTCTGTAAACTGAAAGCGTTCGAGTATGGATGAAAATCTCCACTTCTGCAGTGCAAGGTGAATAAAGGGGAAACGACTGGCTTCAACCGCTGAGAAATCTATCCACCTTCTCAATAACAACACGACCTTGTGTTAATCAGGCTCGTCTCCGTGGTGGTGTTCTTGGCTCACGCTCACCCCTTGAAATCTGACAGACGAAGGTTTGGCAAGCCTCCTGTCTACAAAGTTGGCCAGAATGGAAGCTTGCTCCACTGGCAAGACCTGGTTCGTTCTCCTCCCGTCCGCAACAACCTGAATACGAACTATCCAATGACTCACCGTACCGGCGCCAGCGACTCTCCTTCTAATTGCACTAGACAGATAGATCTAGCACAAAAAAGGAGCGTAAATAGACCAATTTGAGACACCGTGGCTGCCTGAATTCGTTCCCGAAGCAACGCGTTGTGGTCGAGGAACACGAGGCACGAAGTCACGTGCAGGGAGTATTTCAATTAAACCCCTTTCAGACAGGGGCAGACACCGACCTGACGACAGGAGACTTAGAACAGCAAATACTGGATATTAATCACCGGTTTTCAACATGTATGTGACTCCTCTGACTGGTGATGTGCTTAATGAGATCACTGGTAATGGTTGCTAACAGCTTGAAGGGCGCGAAGACCACAACGTTCAAATATCCGGGGGCCGTAAGTGGTTACAATAGACTCCTTGACCCGACCAGCACCCGGAGCCAATTAATTACTAACTTCACCGTTTCTTATGAAGACATTCTGCCTTGACAGATTTCCTAGCGGTATGTTCTACCCATATCTGATTGTATCTGTTTCTAGACATGTACTGTACTTGGAAGACAGGTTAGCTGATTTTCCCCTACCATAGTCCAACAATATCTCTGCGGCAGAAATCCGCAATAACTACGAGCAGCGCCTGAGGGAAGCCCGCCAACAAGATGAACAGCAAACAAATGACACTGGAGACAACAATAACAACAGCCAGGCAGGTGCCGAGCAAGATGAAGAAATGCCCGATGTTCCCGTGGAGAGCGCAAAGACAAGGAAACGCAAGTCACAGGCCACGCTTAAGGCTATGAACGCCGCGAAGCAGAAGAAAGCGCAAGGCATGCGAAATGACGATGCAAGAATCTTCAATTCCATGGTCAGCGGGAGGAAATCGGGTAACGCGCTTCCTGGCCAACTTGAGAACTGCGAGTATTGCAAAAGTCGCTTCACCGTTACTACATATTCTAAAGCAGGCGCAAAGGGTGGTCTTCTCTGCGCCCCTTGTTCGAAACGGGAGGATCTCCGGGACCAGCAAAGCAGAAAGACCCTTGCTAATAAGAATAAACGGGGCCGACGTCAAAATGTTAGCAAGATCCTGGATGGTATTGTACAGCTTGGCGCTCCGAGCCTTGTTGAGGCTTGCATTAAGGTATGCTGGTGCACCATTTTTTTCTCCGTGTTTCTTGCCACAGGGCTGGTAGATTGATTTATGTGGTACCATATAGCAAGTTGCCAATCACATCGAAGATATCGAGGAGTTTGGTGACCTCCCTCCTGATCTTGTCTTGAGGCTTAGCCACATTTTGTCCAAACGACGGGCATTGACTTCTTTAACGGTTGACCTGTTCCTCCGAGGTGACGTCACTGTCATTGATATATATGACTCTGGCAGTACGTTTTCTCCTATAATTAAGAGTATAAGGAGTGAAAAGAAAAGAAAAGAAAGAGTATAGAAAACTTAGCTAACAGGGCCACAGAACTGGAAGAGAATGATTTTCAAAAGATATTCGCTACCATGCCATTCCTCGAAAGGGTCAATCTTCGCTTTGCTGGTCAATTAAAAGATAAACAGCTCGAGTACATGATGGGCCACAATAAAAACGTCAAACATATCCATCTTGACGCATCCAACCTCATCTCAAATGAAGGCTGGCAGAAATTGTTCAAAGCATATGGCTCGAAACTTGAAAGCCTCAAATTATCCAACTTGGACTACTCGTTGGATGACGAGTCGATAGCTGTGATGGTTGAACATTGTACGAACTTACGCCGCCTGAAGCTAAAAACCTGTTGGCTGCTGGGCAACGATGCGCTCAGCTCAATCTCAAAACTCCCGAAATTAGAGCACTTATCCTTGGAATTGCTCAAAGAGACATCCTCCGAAGCACTGCTGGTGGTAGTCGACAAACTCGGGCCTAATCTGAAGACCTTATCGCTCAGCGGCTTCAAAAACGCCGACGACACCGTTTTGGACATGATTCATCAACGCTGCAAGAGGCTTTCAAAACTGCGCTTCGCGGACAACTGCATCTGCACCGATGCAGCCTACGCTCGCCTCTTCACGGATTGGGATAACCCGCCTCTCACCAACGTGGATCTTTCCAGCACTCGTGATGTGGATAACAAGAATCCCGACGGCCCCGAAACCCCCATCGGCCTAGCCTCGGCTGGCTTTCAAGCGCTCATGGACCACTCCGGGAAATTCCTCGAAAAGCTCAACATCTGTTCCTGCCGACACATTTCGCACGAGTCAATGTCTGCCGTCTTCGACGCAACTCATAACAAATACCCCTGTTTGAAAGAGTTCGACATGTCGTTCCACACGTCTGCGGATGATTTTCTTGTTCTTTCCATCTTCAAGTCCTGTCCTGCCCTAAGGAAGGTTATTGCGTTTGCTTGCTTTGGCATTCGAGACGTTAGAATTCCGCCTGGCGTGGCGCTTATTGGGGGGTTGAATGCGCACCATACAGCGCTGCAGCAAGATAGTATGAAGGTTATTGACCAAATGTTTTGAAGATATGCTAGCGTGTAAGTGCGTGCATTCGATCTACCTGCGCTGCCTAGTATTCGGTATGAGCTATGTTTCGAGGTTGTGTATTCTGGAATACCTAGTGATGAATCAATGTATCGTCCGAAGCTGCTAGGATTCTTATGATATTCTTTTACATTGAAATAAGCCAGAGAAGGTCTTCCGAGCCTCTCCTCTCGCAGGTTTTTCCCATTTCCTTGTTCTTTTTCTATCCTCATTCTACCAAGTTTAATACTTTTGATACCCAACCCTACGTTCAGATGCTTGCCGGGAAAACGTTGCTTGTCCTTTAGTGTTATCGCCAGAAGTGACCTTGTCCATTCATACCATTCACTTCTGGTATAGCCTAGAGTGTGGTAGCTATCAGTGTCTTGAGACCATGCAATCGCGCTGCGGCGTTATACGGTATCCCTTGCAAGTAGACCCCACCTGGCTGTATACCTTTCCCATTTCCTGCATTGGGGATGATGAGGCGCGTAAGACTGCATCTCAGCCGAGTAAAAGCCAGACATATAGATATAAGCTTTGTACCATCCATCTCTCAAACGAAGGCGGGATTGTTGTGAAGGCCTGATAAGGGGAGTGGACGCTCCATCCTTCTCGAGGCAGATGGGGATCGTTGGCGACTATCCGAGCATGTATAGCGACTGACCCTCGCCCTTTTGTGGGATGGATGTGTCCTATGCTATCCCACTCCACATGGGCCTAACTTTGCCTGTATCAATCCCACTGCGCGTCCCCTATCCCATCGCAGCCTATCTCACTATCCCTTCGTTCTCTCTAGGCTATACCTATCGCCTGCTCATTCATCGACAGCTCAGATCGCTGCTTCCCTAAGTACGCCGGTGGTGGTTTTCCAGCAACACGCCGCGACAACCTCAAGGGTAAGCCCGTCAAAACTGCCTACTATATCGGGTGTTATTAGATAGCCGCGAAAGATCGTATATACAACTCTTGGAGAGGCACCCTCTATTCAATCCCACCATTAATGGACGCAAAAATACCGTCCGTCGTCTCTCCGCTCTCTTCGAACAGCCATACGCAGGTCAAAATGACTGGCATCAGCACGAAATACGATCGCCAGCTCGCTGACAGCGACTCTTTCACTAGCTACGACTTCCTATAGCGCCTAGAAACCCAAATGCCCCAATATCGAGCCGTGCACGGCTACCCGGGGTTCTACAACCAGACGTATGGGTGCAGACGAAGCGGGCTTCTTCACCAGGATGTCTCGACGTTGACCATAGCGACACGACACGGTCTACCTACTCTGCTAGTTACAGCATCTACTCCTGCTACCTGAGCGTCGATGTCTTGCCTTACTTGGGCTATCTGGGTGCGATATCTGGGGCTGTGGCCTTCATTGGAGCGGTTGAGATGGCTCTTTTTTTTTTGTATAGGATATGGCGCTCTTTCGATGAAAACAGCTCTAGCAGGAGTTAATATAGCATGATATACTACACTACACTACTCTACTCGTTTCTACTGATAATATATCCCTCCTACTCCCCGCCCATCGTTCATTTCCTCGTTCCGTCTGCCCATTCTCTCATCTCTCGCGATCTCATTTCCTACTATACCAACCTGTGTTGCCCGCCAGGGGCCCTCGGAGTGTGCACTCTGCCACAGGAACAAAAATGTCGACATTTCTGTCGGGGGCAATCTGATTGCCACCCATCTGGCAGTACGTTCCCTGAACCGTCCAGGGAACTGGAGGAAATAAGAAACCTGACAGCTATACATGCCCGAACTGGCTAGATAGTCTTAAACACTCTCCTGCATATCATCGGCCTTGTATATCCCGATTAGGGGAGCGGCGACTGCATATTCCTCGATAGAAACGTACTTCGCAAGGCTAAATACAACATGCTTCGGGTTTGCTCCAGAAGGGGAATGAGCTGTCCAGCAGGATCCAGTCGTTGCTCCTTTCCCTGCGAGAATTCGTAGGGGGAAACAGAATAAAGTTGCCCAAAACTCGGTAACTTTAAGGGGAAGCTTTCGGAGCCCAACGGCTTCCCCAGACGCCATCAAGCTTAAATCTATATAGAACTCTCCTCGACATTTAATTTTTGCGTCATTCCAATGGTAAGTCATGGAGCCCTGGGGCAATAGACTCCACGGCGGGCTATATAAATGCTCTCCCGGCTGCTCGTCTGCTCCCTCTTCTTCTTCCATCTTACAACCCACTCCATATATTCTGCTTTAAGCTTCTTGCTTCTTGTCCTGCTGAGACATAAGTTTTGATCAGATAAGCTTTCCTTCCACCAGCCTACATACAAACCAGCCTGCTCATAGAACTGAACTGCCTGCTTGCCATAAAAAAATAAATAAAAAGAAGCTTTGCTACTTCACAACAAGACAATCTCCCCAACCAGGCCTCAAGAGCATTTAAGGCTACTCCACGAATCGGCTATCCACAAACATTTTGAAAGTGAACTCTGAAAGCACCGTCAGCATCCACTATCCACTGTACACTTCAGTACAGCAATAAAAAACATCCAAGTCGGAAACATGGCCACCATGCCAAACCTCGGCTTGTTCGCGCGCTTGCCCTACGAGCTGCGCGAGAAGATCTGGGCTGAACTGGTCCCAACCCCTGCTCAAGACATGAGCAACTCCAATACCGATCTCAGCATCCTCCGTGCAAGCCACTTCTTGCACGACGAGATCGATGAGGTGATCCACCGACGCGGTACGCTGGAGTTCGATATCGACCCAGTCTACCGCCCCACTGCCGATCTCTGCACCGTCTCCTTCAGACGCAAACATCGGCTCCTCGACCATGGTGGAGCGGACTGCCCAAGCCCGCCTGTGTCTTGGACCCTGAAGAGCGTCGCCAGCGCCAAAACGCGCGGTTTCGGCAGCATGGCATTCCACAAGTTCGACCAAGTGATCGTCAACATCCCTTCGCCGGACCCGAACGACGTGGGCGAGCTCTTCTGCCTGTGGCAGAAAGTACGCAACCTCGTCAGCCTGTTCCGCGGCGGCACGCAGATCAAGAGTCTGCTCATCCGCCTGCTGGAGCGCGAGAGTGACGGCCAGAACTGGATCGATACGCTCGATTGGCCGAGCACGGCTTACACTCCTGCGCCTGCCCGCTCCACCTGTCAACATGACTATGACGTCCCCATCCTCCCCTTCTGCACGCTGCCCAACCTCAAGGCTCTGCGCGTCGAGACCTACTCTGAGGAATTCACGGAGTTGATGGACTGGTACGTCATCGACGGGTTGATCAAGCTGGTTCGCGATAGCAACCGCGAGCGCGAGCGCGAGCGCGAGAGCGCCAACGCAGGCGGCAACGCCGAAGCCAAACCCAAAGCCAAGTCCCTCAAAGACAAATTCAAAGTCAAAGGCAAAGGCAGAGCCAGCGACAAATCAAGACTATCCGCTCGCGCCGACCTGGAGCGCAGAAACGCGTTTGAATATTACTGGATGCACTCGCTGCTCTGGACGTACGCGGACGGCAGCAGGACGGCAGACCTCATGCGGCGCGAGACGCTGCGCGAATGGGCCCGCGATGGCTGCAAGTCCGTCTTCGAGAAGGAAATCTGCCGCATCATCCAGGAGTACCCCGAGTTCCTGAACCGGCAGAGCTCGAACGTCCTGCGCGACATGCACTATGTGGGTGTCTGCTTGAACGCGGCGGCGAGGCGACGCCGGTTGGAATATGACGCTGTCTCCGCATTTGCCTGTGCCCCTGCGCCTACCCCCGCCTCTACTCCTGCCTCTACCTCTGGCTCCATCTCCGGCTTTACCGCTCGCTCTACCTCTGGCTCTCTCTCCGCCTCCACCTTTCCATCGGATGAGAACAAGCCCATGACCGCCGCCGAGATCGAAAAGCAAAGCGAAGAAGACTGGGACACACTCCTCCCCGCGGGGCTTCCGGTGCTCGAGACGGGTGAGTTCGGAATGGCGGTCGGGCATCTGATCACGGACCCGGTGTATTATGACAGCGTCCGCGAGGACAGAGACAAATACGAACCGTTTGACCGCCTAGTGCGGAAATGGGGGCTGCGGTTCAGGCGCTCGCTGTGGTGGCATTTGAAGAGGAGGATTCACCAGAAGCTTGGGATTCCGATGATGATTGACGGGTACTATCGTTGAATTTTGCCTGTGGATGAGTGAGATTGTACTTTGTGAAATCATGTGTGAGATGAGATGAGTATGAGATCTGTGTTTGTATGTTTGTATGTTCGTCCTCATGTATGCATGTATGCCCATCTGTGATGCTATGTTTATGTTATGTTGTTAGCCTGTTACTTACTTCCTCATGGAATTTCATCATCATTGATGTATAACTAAGAATTGTTTTTTTTTTTCTGATCCACTTTCCAATAAGAAATCTGTGTTTCCTGTTTCAAACAATTCCTTCTTCTCCAATCAATCAATAAATGTAGCGTTATATTTCATCAAAATATCAACGACCATCCCTCTTCTTTTCAAACATCACTCTCTTGAATGTAAGAAAGAATCCTGATTGATAACTAAGAAATTCAATATTATTAGTACTTCCATCCATCAATAATCAATATAGCCCTTCTGTTCCTTACCCTGCTCTTCACTCCATGTATGAGAGACTCGAATATATAAAATAAATTGCAATCGCGATTGATGATCTATATGCCACAAAATTTTTGGCCATTCTCTCAATGTCAGAGGACAGAATACCTTAATATGAGTGCTCGGCCAATCAGTTAGATTCTTAGTTGCCCAGAATATCACCACTGAGAGGTGCCTAATTTTAAAGCGTAGTGGTCAGTCATCTGTTTTCTCATTTTTTTTTTTTTTTTTTTTTTTTTTTTTTTTTTTTTTTTTTTTTCCCGGAGGACACCACTACCCCCGAATCCTCGCATCTAGCGCTTCCTGGGGACTTGAGACACCATCGGAGTCAATCACCCTTTGTCCTCTTCAATCTGTGCAGTAATTGTTTCAATGAACAATAAAAAAGTTTTCTTGGTCATCGATTCTTTGGTGATTCAACTCAAGTGTGCTTGCCAGCTAAATGTGTCGACATCGGGGTTCTTGTTTCTCAAGCATGAGGTCCTGTTACTTTTTCCTACCCAGGGCCCCCTCGCCGTGAGCGCTTGTTTCCCTATCTTGTTAGTCTCTAGTCTTGCCGCAGGGTGTTAATTCTAGATATCCTAGACAACCAGCCAACAATGCCAGAAGCGGATGATGGAATATGTTCATCGCCTTGTTCACCTTCAGTACCTGGACCACGGGGCAATCCAGATTGTGCAGTACATCTAGTACCAGCATCCCATGGAGGGCTTCAGTGATCAAGTGTGCACGGCTAGATGTCGTTGTGCTTTGCTAGTATTTCTTCATGGATGCTTCTCATCAGTTCAGGACATTTGTTGGGAAGCTGGAGTATTACGTAGGCGATCAAGCTGTCTTTCAGCCACCTGCTCTTTCTTACCCTCTCTCACTTCTACTCATATAGCTCCTATCTGCATGACATATTCCGAGAACGCAGTAAATTCTTCTGGATACTGTTCCACGATTCTTGGTATCCAGGTATTGCGCCAATCCCCATTATAATGAGACGGGTATAGAGCCTTGCAATACTCCCAATAGTCGGGATACCATCCACTGTTGAGTTGAGTACCGCCCATGACACGCGGCGGATCTGTGCGGGAAATTATGATGTTGCCGCGGTGCAAGTCTCCGTAAGTGAGCATGATTGTTCCACCATCAGGCAAAACTCTCGATAGGGGTCATTGTATTTCAATTAACCGGGGAGTTTCTGTTGAGGCAGTGTGGTGTGGAAAACCAGTCATGAACAGCCCAGCTGATGGCATCGCCTCAAAGACACAGTCAAGTAAAAGTCGACCAGTAATGGATCCAACAACTTTTTGTCAGTAAACAAAGGCAAATTGGGTGATATAGATTTCCTGGCATCCAACACATGCCAATGAATGAATGAGTCTGAAGGGCCTGGCTGAAGCTGCCGCAGCACCGCAATGATCGCCTTCAGTTGAGCACAAATCAATGTTTCCCCTTGGTCACTGGATGATCCCATCGATCATGCAAGGTTTCTCCGTGAATAAGCTCCATGTAAATAAGCACGCGACCCTCTTCCACTCTCTAGCTGTGCACCTCTGGAACAGGGACTTTCTCGGGAACGGTTTTTCGCAGCATATGAAGGCATAGGGTTTCTTCAACTACCACACAAGGACCGAACTTGACGATGAGCTTAAGTCTTAATGTTCAAACTTGACTGGCTCGGGTCGCGGGTCGGTACCGAAATCTGGTGAATGCGCGGCAACCTCAGTGTGGGTTGGAAGGTGTTTCTGACGCGGTTTGCTTTGCGAAAGAGGAGGAGCCAAGGAAGTCCATCATCTCCGGTCACTGCCGCATCAGCGAGCGACCCATGGCGCGTGAATTTCTCGAATGAACAGAAGCTAAAGGGTGGGCATTTTTGTTAACCCAGTTATGAAATGGAATGACCACGAGATGAAGTAAGCAGCTTGCGGGCGATTGTGTAATAATAATAACCTTTTAGTGTCACTACACTAACTAACTACGTAGTTATGCAATCTATTTATATTAATCGAGCTAGCGAGGTTGGAATGGGGAACACGTGACTGCAGTAGCCGGAGCACCCACCAACCGATTTGTCGAGGAGAGGATGGATGGATGGGATGGGAGGCTCAGCGAGGACGAGAACCAGAGTATTTTTCTGAGACAGCCCGGCCCGGCGATCATATTCTCATCGGAGGGAGGGTTGCGCGGATACTGATGTCTCTGGATATGGTTTGTGTCTCTCTGTGGTGGGTGGGGAACTCGGTTGGAATAATATAGAGAGTCATCAAGCCAGGAATCGAGGAGTTACGCTGCCATGGTGCAGGATGCTGGTAGCGTGGTGCTGGCCCTGCTTAGCGGACGGGGCTAGATGGAGCCTAGTCGGCGATGAGAGGGACGGCGGCAGCTCGACTGGGCAGAGACATCGCCACCTTGTAGAGGAACAAGAAGAAGAAGAGATGATGCAGAAGAAGAGAGAGAGAGAGAGAGAGAGAGAGAGAGAGAGAGAGAGAGAGAAAAGGCAGGAGAGGACCTTCATAAATTTTATATAAAACATTTACACGCGGATGGATTGATTGAATTCACCGATTTGTTGGATTATTTTGATTATTTTGATTATTTTGATTATTTGATTATTTGATTATTTGATTTTATTTATTTTATTTATTTCAGCCTTCAATTCCAAACTTATCTGTTGTGCACTGTCCAGCTAAGCCAGCCCTTTTGCCGCCGCCGCTGCAGGATCGATCGGGCCAGAAGCATCGCCTGCGAAAGACAAACATCGCCAACCTGCTCTCCGACTTCTTCACTTCTCCTCTTCATCTTCATCTTCATCTTCATCTTCATCTTCATCTTCATCTTCATCTTCATCTCTCCTTCATTCCCTCCATCCGTATCCCCTCTTCTCTCTGTGTATATTCATTCTTAATTCACCCTCTCATTCCCTCCCATTGGCTGCTGGCGTTCCCCCAATCACGATCTTTCGCAGGTACACGAAGCCAAATAAATCGTCCCCTCCCCAACTCGACTCCCTCGACTCTTCGATCGGCGCCCTCGTCCTACCTTCTTCCCTCATCCGTGTGCAACAAAGCTTTGCTACATTGCAGACCTGTTCATCTGACTGTGTACATTGCAGGCACGTGAATACCTGTGGGAAGCTGGTTGTCTTGTTATTTTTGGTGCTGGGTCTGTGTCTGCTGGGAGGGCAGCAATAAATAAGATTGATAAGAGGTGTGTATAGACGATGCTGTTGACTTTCTCTATCATCCTTCTCTTCTCTCTCTCCCTAAAAAAAAAATAAAAAGAAATAAAAATAAGCTGGCATATTCTCGAAGTCCTCGTTAACACCTACGTTTTGTGCGGTTTCTTTTTTCTTTTTCTTTTTTTTTTTTTCTTGTTTGTCTGTTTCTATTTTTAATATTTCTCAACCCTTACATTTCTAACCGGTACATTTCTATCTAACAGCCATTGCTATTATTATACCTTTGTGCATAGATTCCCCTCTTGACAGTGCTCTCTTTGTTCCATGTCGTGGTGATAAAGTAACTTTCTTATTGTCCCGGGCGTGGGTTGTTGACCCTGTCCCAAGCGAATTGAGTTGGGAACCAGGAACGAAGGATAGATAGATCTACAACTCCAAGCCACCCCAAAAGGCCATCCAGGACCTCAAGAGAGCCGCCGTTGTTGTTGTGTTGTTGTTGTACTTGCATTTCCGGATCCCTTTTTCTCCATGCCGATCAAGCTCCCCAAGGGCTTTGCTCGGCGGAAATCTTCTGGAAATGCCTTGGAAGCCTTGGATGAGACGCCCCAGCCCTCGTTCAGGGTCTTTGAGCGTCCTGGTGCTGCTAGAAAGTCCCTCGATGGATCCACCACTCTGAACTCCAGTACCAGCAACAGCAGCCATAATAAACGTCTGTCGGAGGACCCCTACGCAAATAACATTTTTGCAAACATAGACCATCCCTCTCCCGTGGACAACCGGTATGTCAACCCGAATCCCAGCGATCCCTTACGTGGTGGAGGAGCACAAGTCACGAAATTGACTGGTTTAAGTGGAAGCAGAGGCACTAACAATTCTGCCTCGACCGGTCGTTTGTACGATAGCTCTGCTTCCTCCGCCAAGTTTAGTTCCTCCTCTACCTTACCCAGCTCCACCGATATCCCCATCCAAGATGTTCCCCCCCCCCCCGTGCATGACTCTTCCTTCTTCTCTTTTCGATCGGCTGGTCGGACATTCTCCTTCGGAACCAAATCCTCTTCTTCCAAGTCGCTACAACGCCTGGAGGCCACCACACCTCGATCTAGGGGGACTGCGACTGCCAGAGAACGTGCGCCGACTACCAGTACTACGAGTACTGCCACTCCCCACAGGTTACCAGATACAGAATTGGATATGGGTGACTCGTTAAGTTTCGGGAATATGTTTGATGGATTTGACAAGGAGAAGGAAGTCCAGAAAGAACCATTGTCACCAAGTCCGCTTGGCCGGGTGGGTTTTCTCTTTGTTTTATCCTTTTTATTTATTTATTTTATTTATTTGGTTGATCGCTAGAGTGCTAATACATAAATCGGCCAAAAATAGGGGTCCGCATCAGCACTTCCGCCACTACCTACAAATGACACTCAGAACCATCCCACTCCTCTCCGAATTGTTCCCTCTAAAGATGTTGAACCCTCCCCGCGCACAAATGAAAGTCAGAATTCACGAGACGGCCTAATGAGTAGGGAAGACGATGATATCATATCCCGCCCGCCCGCCTCTCGAGTAAGAACCTCGGTGCAGCCGAACACTAACGGCAGTCTTTCGCCGACATACAACACTGGTTCAACCTCTAGGTTCTATAGAAACACCGTACAGCTTGACCGGAATGCTGCGGTGGAAGATGAGGACGCAAAGATCGTTAAAAATGCAGTATCTGCACACAGACGGATGACCGCCGAATTCTCACCTGACGGTGACTTTCCTGATCCTCTACCGTTCTCGGAGAACAGACTGCAGCAGCGTAATAACGTGAAACAAATCACCCGCCGACCAGTTCTACAAGACGAAGAATCCCACCTCGCAGCTGCATTAGCTGCCGAGGCCAGTCTGGCTGAACGATACGAGGAGAATGCCAACAACTCCGAGAGGCAGCTACCCACGAAAGTCATGACTCCGGCTCAGTTTGAACGGTATCGACAGCAGAAAGAAATGACGAGGAAGAATAGTAACGCTTCCGACACCCACCATTCGGATGACGATAGTGATCATTATGACGAGGAAGAAGAGGATGAGGTGGAGAAGGCTCGCGAGGCGGCGAAGCAAAGGAAGAAGCAGGAAGCTCATCTGTCAGTCTACAGACAGCAAATGATGAAGGTTACGGGAGAGACAATAAAACCACTCGATTCGGACCAGAATGGTGTGGACAAAGCCCGTGCAGCTTCGTTGAACAATCTAAACCGGAGCTCCTTCCTGGCACCAGAGCCCACGACCAACGGGAAAGTCAGCGATGGAGAGGACGATGATGATATTCCTCTTGCCATTCTTGCGGCGCACGGCTTCCCAAATAAAACTCGACCACCGGGACATCTCACCCCGTCGATCTCAAATCCTAATCTTCGTGCATCGATGCTATCGTTCGCTCAAGGCCCGCCCTCCGTTGCCGCTGAACCTACAGCAGGAACGCAAACAGGTCGCACTAGCTTACCAGTATTTGCACGAAATCTTCCCCGCGATCCATATAACATCGGCGCTGGTCTTGTTAACCCATCGCACCGGGAATCCCTGGCCATGGGTGGAGGGACTCCATCTGTCTACGGCGCACCGCCTGGCTTCCCCCCCGGCGGACTAGTGGGAGTAATCGCAAATGAAGAGCGCGCCAAGGCGATGAGACGAGGGAGCCCGAATGCGGTTCGTCCATATGATGCGCCCCCAGGAAGCTTGCTCGGTATGAATCTGAACGGACAGCACAATAATACCATGCCTCTTCCCCAGCAACAACAGTTCTTGAACGTTCCTGGCGCTCCACCAGGCCAACCGCCAGGGTTCGGCCAACCGGACCAGATGTCGCAGATGACCCAGATGATGCAGACGCAGATCCAATGGATGCAATCCATGATGCAGATGCAGGGCATGCAAATGCCACTGAATATGGGTCTTGGCTCTCATAACTCTACCCCACCTAACGGACCATCCATGGCCCGCCCCATCTCCATGCTCTCAAACCTCAACTTCAACCAACCCCAGCCGCAAGGGCCCCCACAAGTCGACCATAGAACCCTCAGCCTCCTTGACCCCAAATGGAATAACAGACAATCCTCCTTCCTCCCACAGCAACACCCACACCTAGGCCCGGGACCAGGACCCGGCTACACCCCCTCCGTCGCCCCCTCCGAGCGCAGCAACGTCGGCACAGCAAGCCGCTACCGCCCCGTCTCGACAATGCAACAGCCCCCGCAGGACAACGCGATGGCGCGTTCGTCGACGTTCACCGCCTCGACGCTGCGGCCGTGGGCGGATGCGGAGTCGCGGAAGATGTCTCTCACTTCAAACATCGGTGGCAATGGCATGGGTATGCAGCAGCCGTATCACCTGCCGCGGGTGGCGACAGAGGGATCGAATGTGGTCGGTGGGTTAAGGCCTGTTAGCGGGCTGAGGGCTAGTACGAATGCGAGTGTGAACGGTGGGCAAGGTGGGAAGGATGAAGATCATCACGATGATGATGATGATGAGGAGGAGGAAGCGGCCTGGGCGGAGATGATGAAGAATCGGGAGAAGAAAAAGAGTGGGTGGCGGTTTAAGAAGACAGGCTCGTCTGGGTTAGGGTTGGGGGATTTGTTTCCTGGTTCAGGGCCGAATTCCCCGTGATTGGAATTGGAATGGGGAATGAATATGTGGTGGATGCGACAATGGTACGTGATGATATGGCATGGCTTGCAATGTGAGGTATCGGGAGAATAATCACGAACGGGCGGATAAGTACAAGCTGGTGAATGGATGCGGGAGAAAAGACAAAAAGGAGTGGTGTATTTCCATGAGGACGAAGCTGAGTTACCTGCATTACCTACGTTGCCTACCCACCTTGGATTTTGATCTTCTGCTTTACATCTATCCCCTTCACACACACATACACACATAACTTACGTACCTATTTAATATCCCTTTCTTGCGCGTTTGGGATGATCTAGCTTGCTTGGTGTCTTCGTTCTCTGCGCCCTCCTTGATTTTTATGTTATTTTTCTTTCGCTTTGCTGCGAATGACATCTTGGTGTAATTATGCTCTCCCCCCCTTCTTTCAGTTTGTGCACGGATCTTGGTTTCCTTTCTGGTACCTCTCCGTTTTTCGTCAATTTGGGTTTATTTTCTGTTCCTGGTTGCTTGCTGATTTCGTTGTTGAGGGAATTATACAATAAGGGATTGTTGTTTTGTCGTTCGATTGCTGCGTATTTTATTCCATTTATTTATTTTTGGCTTTCTGAAGATGGCATTGCTTATTTTCTCTGCTTCATTTTCCTCTTAATTTGGATCATATATATCATCATATACATAACTATAGGTAATTATAATTGGAATTATTCACAGCTCCGACAACACACGAACAGACACATGCATAAATGCGTCATGATGATTAAATATAGTTAGTTAATAGCTAGCAAATTCAGGGTTTACAACCTCCCCCTAACCCTTTCCAAAATCCCCCTCGCCTCCGTCACCACCCCCTTCACAATCTCCTCCGCACTCTTAACCTCCCTGACCAACCCAATCCCAGTCCCCGCATACGTCGTCATACGACCCTTAGGCCCCCACCCTTCATCCCCCTTCGCCATCTCCTCCTTATACAACCGCTGATTCTCCGCATCATCCATCCCAGCCTCATTATCCCGCAGCGTGTCATTCACCACCCCGCGCCCATCATACCGGGCAGGCCACTCATTATACCCGCGCACGGTATCATACACCGTCGTCCGCGCCGTGTTCACCCCGCCATCCTCAACCCGCAACACCTCCGCCTGGTACCCCCGCGCCACCGCCGCCTCCGCACACGCCAGGAACCGCGTCCCCATCACCACCCCCGCAGCGCCCAGGCACAGCGCCGCCGCCACTCCTCGCCCGTCCGCGATCCCACCCGCCGCCACCAGGGGTATCCCCCCATGCCCAGCCCGCGTCAACGCGTCTTTCACCTCCGGCACGAGCGCGACGATGCTCGCGCTGCGCGCTAGGCCGTGGCCGCCCGCATCGCTGCCTTGCACGACCAGCACGTCCGGCTGGGCCTTGTCGGCCACCTCGAGCGCGTCGGCGACGGAGCCGACTTGGATCCAGATGCGGGTGCGGTTGTTCGTGGCGCGGCGCACCTCGCGCGCCCAGGCTGCGTAGTTGGCTGCGGGGTCTGGGTCGTGGGCGGCGAAGAGCCAGAGGGCGGCCGGGGTGTGTTTGGCGAGGATGGGGAGGGCCTGGTCGAGGCTTGCGCCCCCAGCTTAGCAGGCCGACGCCGATGGGGATCGGGGAGGTGGCGGGGTCGTCTTTGTTATAGTTGGGGATGGGTGGGGAGGAGGAGGCCGAGGCGAGCTCGGCGGCTTGGGTGAGGAGGCTCTCCAGCTTGGAGACGTCGAAGCCGGCGCCGATGAAGCCGAGGCCTCCGGCACGGGTAACGGAGATGGCCAGGTTGGGGGAGGCGATGAAGAGCATTGGCGCGCTAATTATAGCGGGGCAGTTGGCGGGGAGGGTGGGGTGGAGGTCTTGAAGGGTCGGCATGTTAGATAGTCGAGTAAAAGTATCACTTCCCTTTGTTTTGGTTTCTTCGGTTTCGTTGTATTGGTCTCTGGTATGAAGCCTGCGTTTTATGTAGGGGTTTTGATACGTGTAGACTGGAAACCGGGGAGAGCGGACGCGTGCCCCGTTTATATACACTTCGGCGCCCTCATGGAGTATTGGAACGTGTTTAAGTGTGGGGCATATCGCAGGGGAGGAGAGCAGAGGGAGCAACGTTCGGATGCTTCTGCCGTTCAGTCAGCGATTGATAATGGTATTAATAATACGGATGCCCCGGGGGTCTCTGACTCAACTCTTCACGCTCCACGATGATCGGGAACTCAATGAGCGGGGCGGCCTGCAGCTGAGGCGGTGGCCCTGCTGGTTGGTTCCGGATCTAGGCCGGGCTCTTAACTGGGGAGCAAATGGATCTTTGCCAATTGACCAATGTTAGATAGAAGTGTTCGTATCCAAGCAACTTTAAGATTGGAGAAAGAGAGCCCTTTTTCTTCCGTCCTGTGAGATGTTTTGTTACATAGATAGGTATCACAGATCACAGTATCTATTCTGCTTCTGGAATCCGAATTTCCTAAAGGGGAAATATTGAAGCTGCGGGTCGGCCGAGGGAAATCAAAAGACGTAATTATGCTTCAGCTAGTAACTTAATACGGAGAATATATTAATCCGAGTGTCAAGAAGTCTCTGTGGAGCTCCAAATTAGTCACCCCACGTGATCTGCAATTTCGCCGCATCCAGAGCCGCAGAGAGAAACTTCAACTCGATATCAAATTGATAATATTAAGACATTTTATACAATAGCTATACCCCGGCCGTGTTATTCCACTTTTAATGTACCGTGCTGCAGTAACGTATTCCTCCCTTCTTGAATACGCCCTACATTCTTCATTTTCGCTTTTCATCCATTTCACTCTTCTGGTTTGAAATCCACCTCTTACTTTCCTTTTCATTTTCTTTGTATGTTTTTGGATACCCGCATTTCTGTTTTCTTTGAAGCAGGAGGTGCTTTCTTTTTGTATTCTACACTCACCCCCATTACTTACACACATAAAAGAAGAGGGGAGGGGAAGTTCCTGAACTGTTCTTGACAAACAGCCCCAAGCAGAGTGGTTTTATCTATACTTTTGTTACTGTTTGCACCAGGAGGTGTGTCGTCATCTGGGAATATTTCTGGCTGCAACTGCTCTGATTCAAGATGAATGCCCCTGAAAGGTGAGATATTTCTATATTTTTTTCCCCTTGAACAGACCCAGCTCATGTCATGTTCAACATACTTTTCTGCTTGTGGTTGAAAGAAACATGAGAAAGCAGCAGAGGAAACAGAGGAGACAGAAAAAACAGAGAAGCACACAGAGCAAGAATACAAGCATGCAGTTGGAGAGGAATGAATGAAACATTCCATCTTTTTCTCAACTTTCTGCTCGATGCTGCTGGAGGATCCATCATAGTTGCCCAGCCAGCAAAAAGAGCCTGTTTGTGTCCTGTGTCTTGTCATCCCTCCTTCCTCTCCTTCGTCTCCATGTCTGCATTATCCCCTTTTATTACCTCCCGCGCATCTGTTATGCTCTCTTATATCATTGCTCTGTTCTATCCTCAGCCCTGAGTCCCCCTCATATCCCGAATTTCATTCTTCGTTCATCTCTTTCAATAGCTTTATCGGCCCTAAGCGTTCATGATGGAAACCCAACACCACAAAACGCTTGATCCAGAGCGGGAACGCGCCATGACGTTCTTCGACTCCTCGGCGGCTAGTTACCGTCACAACCCATGCAAGACCAAAGTCCGTCCGCATCTGGATATGGTGCCTAGGTTCGGGTGGCTTGCTCTGCTCTGCTGTCAATTTCACGTTTTGCACTCGGATCCTTCTCCTTTTTCTACGTTTTCGGTTGCTAGTCTTGGCTAGATACACTTCTATGTCTTTGATATTCTGTTCATGTTATTCTCGAACATCGCGTTATTGAAGCTAACACTCTACTTCGCGCGTAGATTTGAATCCTTCGTTCTTCTCCCGGGTGAGAAGAAGGTCGAGGTTGAGGTGGATACCCGTGAGTCTCTTTTTGCCTTTTCCTTCCCACCCCATTGTTATATTCATCCCACAGAATAGCGATGGCTAATCGACGTGACTCAACTATTTTATTTGCCCATCAGGTATCCCGTCCACCGCTATTTTCACCTTCCACAAAGAAGACCACACTCTTGGCAACATGATCCGCTCGCGTCTCATTAATAGCTCCCACGTTCTTTTCTCAGGCTATAAGGTATGTTGTTCATCTATGTAGATATATATTCCCTCTCCGCGCCCCCAGGTCTTCTATTGCCTTTGAACAATCATTGTTATGAAATTAACGTATATTAATATCGCCGCAGGTCCCACATCCCCTAGTCCCCAAATTCATCTTGCGCGTACAAACCGATGGTCAAATCACACCTAAGGAAGCCGTCATCACAGCCTGCCACGAACTTGTCAAGGATCTAGGTTCGCTGAGTCGTGAGTTTACGAAGGAGTATGAATTGCGGAAGATGGTTGGGGTAGGTGTGCAGCAGCAGAATGCGCAAAATGGTGTTTAGGGAGCGGTGGTTTGGGTACTTGGGATTTCGATTCTTATGGTGGTGTTACAGACAGCCTGGGAGAATGTTGGTTGGATTCTGTATTCTTTTTACGTCTTTTTCTTTTATTTATTCTCCCACGGGATGGCTTTATGTGTATTCTCTTTTTTTTTGGGGATTTTAGCCCTGGGTGAGACTCGGCGTTGGGGCTGGTTGGGAGAATTTGATAATATTTTCTTGGAATTGTATTTTTCTTGATTGTTGTCATTTATTTAATTCATTTAGGGAGGATGGTTGGTGCCTTACTCATGCTTGAAGGCTACAAACGTCTTTCTTAAAAAAATATTTTTTTATTCCGTACAAAATAAATTCTAGTTTATTCACTCTTCTCTTCCTTGTGTGCCTGGAACCGTGCAGGGACGATTCCCATGTACCCCCGAAGTTCCGGGGAAGCAGGGTGCACAAAAGCAGTACTGGCAGAGTTCCAGGAGCGGTGCAAAAAGTTGGTGAAAAATACAACAGGTTGGATCAAGCTAGCATGTCCGGGCTTATTATACAACCGGGTTATGGTTGTTCAACTGTGCCAGTCAGTGACACCATCACTGAATTGTAAATCTTAATATAATGGTGAATAAGCTGTGGATAGACTGGCCGGCGGGATCATGAATTTCACATTTGATTCTATTTAGTCTGGTCTTCAGGACCAAGCATCAAAAAATCTGAAAATGAATCATTCTTTTCAGAAATGTTATCTCAGCGGGCTCAGACCTCTGGCTCGGTTTGAACAGGTTGCAGCATTATTATTAACTAGTTAATCCAGCATGACACTAACCTACTTTTGATACAAGTCATGTGCTCAGAGCAATCCTCGCCAGAGGATCTGAGAAGAAATGGTTTCATCTTCAATGAAGATTCCTGAGATTTACAAGGATTTTTCAGATTCTTTAACTTTGACTTTCTATTACTATATATTCACATATCTTTGAGATTTGAAAATCACCTTAGCTTATAGCTAAAGAGAAGAAGAATAGAAATATTTCTTTAATATTTCAAAAAAATCTATATTTAAGATAGATATATACTCTTGAAAATGATTATATTTTTTGATCTCAGAATTTCTAAGAGCTTTTTTTTGTATGAGAAATTGAATTAAAATTCCTGTGTTCAAAAACACACTGATCAACTTTGAGATAATACTTCTATTCTAAGAACTTGAAATATAAATATAAAAATCAGATACATTATAAGAACATTATTATTCTAAGATTTCAAGATAATATAGAAATGATGAATCTATGAAGTTAAGTTGAAATTCTCTTTCATACTCAGAGTA
The DNA here is from genome assembly GCF_000003525.1 of Blastomyces dermatitidis ER-3. Classification (NCBI taxonomy): domain Eukaryota; kingdom Fungi; phylum Ascomycota; class Eurotiomycetes; order Onygenales; family Ajellomycetaceae; genus Blastomyces; species Blastomyces dermatitidis. Next base: position 9,618,370 of record NW_025544774.1, read on the forward strand.
CTGAGTAAATTCTTTCTATATTATTAATAATTAGAAACTGTTTCTTCTCAGATACTTTGTAAGATATTATCACTTATATAATCTGATTTTACTATTTAAGTTAGCTTATTACTTATTTGAGATTAGCTTATAATATAATCATTAATTCAGTGTTAAAACAGCAATGAATATCTGAAGAAGTATCTGAGCTTACTGAGATAACAGAAATAATGTGAAAAATATCAGATTATATAATCTGACTTACTAATTCTTTTATTATATAACTTCTCATAAGCTAGTAACATTTTCAATCAAGTAAGCTTTACATCTTTTACAGGTTATGAGATCTGTTTTGTGTAAAATTACTGCTAATTCAGAATTTCTTATTAATATAATTATTATTTTAACTACTACTTCATTTAATACACTTATCAGATGTTAAAATTGTCTTATTCTATCAGTATTAATATGTTTAAAATCTTATTAATTAATAATACTACTACTTACTTAACTTATAGAAAACACATTATATTATAAAAAAAAAAAAGTAAGAAAAAGAGAATAATATTAATAAGAATTTAATAAATAAATATTAAAATAATAGATTTATTATAATCTTACTTATATATATATTTATAATCTTATATTTAACTCACTGATTCAGTTAATAATAATTCTTTATACTTATACTATTATTATTATTATTATTATTCTTTCATTATACTCATATGCAAGTGAAGCTTATGATGAGTCCTTGCATAATGTTAAATACAGGCTAAGTGTTGATTATACAGAAGGAAATACAGGTGTTGAGACCATGTCAAGATAACAAGAACATAGGAAATACAAAGAAGTGACAATTAAATACATGTGATAATAACTTCTCAGTTCAGGAACATAGAGTGATTTTATTGAAGCAATTTATACACCTCTGTATTTATTAGAAACCTGAGGTGCTTGAGTTCCGGATTTAATGTATCCCCTGCGGGTTTCGAACTCACACACCTTGGTTTCTCACGCCAAGGCGCTACTTGGTGGCCGCATTAACCATTCAGCCACTGGAGCTTTATACTTATACTCTATCAGTGAATATTTTTCTGAAGCATTTAATAGCTTCATTAATAAATACTCTGAAACACTCTCTTAATTTAAAGCTGATTTGAATATAGCTTCTGATATAGTCAGGTCAAGTTTCTGATCTACTTAACAGTTTAATAAAGCTGATTCTCATGATGAGAATAATAAATACTTAAGTATTTATTATTCAGATAAGATAATTATTAATATCAGATCAGCAGATAAAATATCTGAAGATAATATTTAAAATAAAGAAGAAAAGATAATATAGAAGTTTACACTGAATAGATCAGTATAATATATAGATCTTATAATATAAAAGTGAAAAATATTAAAGAAGAAAAGAAAGAGAAAGTATGAGAATCAGCAATTAGAGTGAATATTTATACATGTATATAATAATATACATAGTTGTGACAGGCTGTGCTTGATTAATTATATAGACTATTCTATTACACTTCACAGATTTTAACTGCTTCATTCTTGAATATATAGACTCTGATTCTCAGTCATTCTTAATCACTGATTCTTAGCTGCTATGAATATATATAGATTCTTTCATCTTGAAGCTTCACTGTATACATTATTACATATGTGTATAAATATTTACTTTAATCACTGATTCTTACACTTTCTCTTTCTTTTTCTTCTCTAATATTTTTCTCTTTATTATATAGAATCTATATATTATACTGATCTATTCAGCATAGATCTCTTATACTAGAAAAATATTCACTATCTTCTTATTAGAAATGATTATTCATATATTATCTTCTTATTAGAAATGATTACTCATTGAGATATCTGAATATATAACAATATATAAGAAATAGAGAAACAGTTAAACAGTTAAGTAAACACTGAGTTCTCAGATAGAAGCTTACTTATCAGTCACTCTGACTCTGTAACAAGATCTTATAAAGAGAGTAAGATCTTATAAGAGAATATCAGTAAAAGATCTGAGAGTTCTAACATCTTAGATAGACTGACTGTGTGACTGTGTCTGAGATCAGAATCAGATTTTTTAATAGTCTTATTATCAATTTAACTGATTTCATTACACAGTTTTAACATTAGATAGTGATTTCATACTGTTTCAGTGAGACTTACTGTCTACTCTTATCACATTTTTCAAATGAGATCATAATTTTCACTTCTCAATTTCAATTATTTTTATTGCTTTAAATGACTTTAAATCTCATTTGAGTGTTATCAAAAAGTGTTACTTTTTAAAAAATTAAAAATAGTCTAAAAATAGTAACTTTATGCCAAGAATGAGACTAAATGAGATTAAATGAAATTACTTTCTTATTTTTTTCAAGTCATGATTTCATTTTAAGATCTGATATATAGTTACTTTACATGTTTTTTTGATAGTCAGTCTTAGCAGAATTCATGCCAAGAAATGTATGAGATCAGATCAAATGAAATTAAATATGAAATTCATGATCTTAGCGGCCAGTCTAATCTCAGATATATGAGATATTCATATAATTATACTTCTTCAAGATTTCATAGATATTATACACTCAATGAATGACATGTCTAATAACAATATAAAAGAACTCTTAAATGTGAGTATAGAAGTGATATTACAGTGACTCTGAGTAATGTTAAAATTACAACAGTAATAGATAGCTGATATGCATGTAACTTAATAACTTTAATACAAAGAAATTCAATGATTAACTTAACAAAGAACTCATATAATTTCAACATTTACAGAATTAAATATAAAAGCACTGAAAGAATGCTTAGATGCTTCTAAACTGACTGTATAACTGTGTCTGAAACCAGGATCAGATTTTTTAATAGTCTTATTATCAATTTGACTGATCTCATTACATGATTTTAACATTAGATAGTAGTTTCATACTGTTTCAGTAAAACTTACTGTCTACTCTTATCACATTTTTCAAATGAGATCATGATTTTCACTTCTCAATTTAAATTATTTTTATTACTTTAAATGACTTTAAATCTCATTTAAGTATTATCAAAAAGTGTTACTTTTTAAAAAATTAAAAATAGTCTAAAAAAAATCTTAAAATGTCTAAAAATAGTAACTTTATACTAAGAATGAAACTAAATGAGATTAAATGAGATTACTTTCTTATTTTTTTTAAGTCATGATTTCATTTTAAGATCTGATATATAGTCACTTTACATGTTTTTTTGATAGTCAGTCTCAGCAGGATTCATGCCAAGAAATGTATGAGATCAGATTAAATGAGATCAAATGTGAAATTCATGATTCTGACAGTCAGTCTAGATGCTTCTATATATTTTAATACTTTCAATCTCACTCTCTACTCATTATGAAGAATAAAAATGCTTGTGAAACTGAGTATAGATGAAGATATCATCAGTTTACTAATCAATCAAGATTGATATATCTAGACTGACTGTGTGACCGTGTCTGAGACTAGAACTAGATTTTTTGATAGTTTCATTACTGTGACGGGCTGCGCCTGATCAATCATATAGACTATTCTGTTACACTTCACAGATTTCATGTACGCTCCGATTCTCGGCCATTCTCGATCGCCGATCCTCGGCCGCCACTCTGATCAATCATATAGACTATTTCATTACACTTCACAGATTCAGCATACGCTCCGATTCTCAGCCATTCTCGATCACTGATCCTCGGCTGCTACGAACGCGCGTATATTCTTCCACCCCGAAGCTCCACCACATACACCACCACATACGCGTATAAATATTCACCTTGATCATCAATTCTCACACTTTCTCTTTCTTTTCTTCTCTAACATTTTTATCTTTGTTATATAAGATCTATCAATATTATACTGATCTATTCAGTGTAAATCTCTTACACTATAAAAACATTCATTGTCTTCTTATTAGAAAATAATTATTTATACATTATCTTCTCATCAGAAATAATTATTTATTAAGAGATATCTGAACATATAATAACATATAAGAAAGAGAAAACACAGTTAAGCAGACACTGAGTTTTTAAATAGAAGCTTACTCATCAGTCACTCTGACTCTGTAATAAAGATTTTATAAGAGAATATTAATGAAAGATCTGAGAGTTCTAACACTCAGATATATAAGAATACAATTACATATTTAATAATTGATATAATTATATCTAATAATAATATGAAACTTTTAAATATAAGTATAGACACAGTATTATAGTTAGACTAACTATGTAATTATATCTGAGATCAGAATTAAACTTTATAATTATTATATTATCTAAAAGTATTACTTCTGATCATAATTTATATTTATTACATTAATCTCAAATCACATTATTTCAAATATTAAAGATCTCAGATTCACTTTTTAAATAAAAATCTAGTTCTGAATAAAGAATATGTTTAAATTCTTAGTTACATTTTCATTCTGATTTTATTATTGAGAATAATATTAAATGAAATTATGAAATCACTTCTCACTTACATAATATCATAACATAGTACTCATTTGTTGAAAATTCAATAGAGAGTATTATTAAATATTATTACTTTTCTAAACACAGATCATAATTCATATAATTTTAATTATAAAAAAAATATAAAATACAAAAAAAAAATAAAAAATAAAAAACAAAATAAAAACAAGAAAAAATCAGAATAAATAAAAAAAAAAGAGAAAGAAAAAAAAAGAAAAGAAAAAGAAAAAAATAAAAAATAAAAATAAAAAAAATCAAGATCACAGAGCTGCAGCACTTTTAAAATACTTACTTCTCAGAGTCTTTATAATATTTATCACTAACTGTGTATTTCTCACAGTAAAAGTAACACAGCTGTGATAAGTTATTATCTTAACATTATCTAATAAATAATCAGTATATATCTGTATAAATATGAATATTTAGAAAACATACACTTAAAAAGTGTGATCAGAGTGAACTCTGCTGTCACTTGAATAATATTAAGAGTAGAACACTGAAATTAATAATTTCTCTCATTGATTTCACAGATAAGATGAGTGAAGATAATCTTAAGAAATATAAGATTCTCTGACTTCTGATAAAAACAGATCTCACAGAGAGACTCTATTTTCATAATATTAGAGACTAAGTATTATTAAAAAGTGTTACTTTTATGCAATGTATATACACTTACTGTAATAATTCACTCTCTGTGTATATAACTGAGAGTTGCAGCTTTCTTATACTGTATGACTCTTTCTGAGATACTGACACTGATTTATAACTCACACAGTCTCTCAGTTTAGCATGTGCTGTGTGTATACAGCTCTGCATACTGAGACTGTATTAATCATTATAATCTGATATAATACTCACTTTTCACAGATCATGTTTCATTTAAGAGAAGAAGAGAAAGATGTGACTAGACTGACTACTGAGATTATGAATTTCACATTTAATCTCATTTAATCTGATCTCATACATTTCTTGGCGTGAATCCCGCTGAGACTGACTATCAAAAAAACATGCAAAGTGACTATATATCAGATTTTAAAATGAGACCATGACTTGAAAAAAATGAGAAAGTGATCTCATTTGATCTCATTTAGTCTCATTCTTAGCATAAAGTTACTATTTTTAGACATTTTAAGGTTTTTTTTAGACTATTTTTAATTTTTTAAAAAGTAACACTTTTTGATAATGCTTAAATAAGATTTAAAGTCATTTAAAGCAATAAAAATAATTTAAATTAAGAAGTGAAAATCATGATCTCATTTAAAAAATATGATAAGAGTAGACAGTAAGTCTCACTGAGACAGTATGAAACTACTATCTAATATTAAAACTGTGTAATAAGATCAGTTGAATTGATAATGAGATTATCAAAAAATCCGATTCTGGTTTCAGACATGATCACACGGTCAGTCTAGATATGACTGTGATTTTATTAAGAAGAGATGAATAATTAGTAATATTAAATATAATTTAATTCTTCTGTATTTAAAATTTGATTAATCTATACTCTTTAATTTAAGAGTTTCTAAGAGTGTTTTAATAGTTTTCATACTGGCTTGAACTTAGTAGTGAGTTGAAGAAGAAGAGAAAAGAGAGAAGAAAGAAATGAGAATAACTTATCTTTATAATATGAAAATAGAGAATCACTGCAATTATTCTCTCTAGCAATAAAGATCTGTTTTCTGCATATATTTCTGATATAGATTATATAATAACTGCATATAAAGAATATCAACACTGTATATATTGAATGAAGATAATGTTACTATGCAATACTATAGCTGTTTCTGTATATCTCTGAAAGCTGTTAATATTTTCTTTATCTCTTTATATTTAATAAGTTAGTAATATATTTCAATACACTCTCTCTTTCATCATTATCATCATTATTATTATTATTATTATTATTATTATTATCATCATTAATATTATTACTATCATCACTATCATTATCATTATCATTATTATTATTATTATTATTATTATTATATTATTTCTGACTGTCTCTTCTATCTTTATCTCTTTTCAATACTCACTGAAACTAATCATGTCATCTCTCTTCAAATATTCTGCGGTCCTGAGGATCACCAAGGCGCGTGAGCACTGTCACAGATTGAAGAAAGAGAAGAAGAAGATATTCAAGTAAGAGAAGACAGATTATAAGACATATTATAATACCTTGAAGAGGCTTTATAAGAGAGTAGAATAATAACAATTTTAAGTAATACTTCTGATAGATTTAAACTGAACTAAGTATAGAAATAATATGAATGATACTGCCTGTAAGAGATTGAAGAAGAAGATAGTGAAGAGTCTTATACAGTAGTGATAAGATCAGAAGAAGTTCTGAGAATGATTTAAGTTTAAGATAAAGAGAGAGAGAGAGAAGAAGAGTGTTACTGTAAATAAGTGATAACAGAAGAAGATTAAGAGAGTGTTAAAGTAAGAGATAAAGAAGTTAAAACTGATAAGTTTTTTATTTATTAAGAGATAATAATTTTTAATAATACTTCTGTTCTCTAATTAATTAGCAGAAGCTGGCAGAGAAGAAGAGAATTAAGACCTTATTCAGATCTTGAATACACTTCATGATTCAGAATATTAAGAAGACAGCTCTACTCTCTGAGCATGTTAATCTGCTTATCACTGAGATGAAACCTGAGACAGTAGATCAGAAAATGCAGGATTTTGAGATGTAGATTAATCTGACTGAGAGAAAGTAGTGAGAACTCTTCTCTGAGAAGGCAGTGAAGAGAGATTTTGAGATGATTATTATCTCAGATGAGAAGAAGAAGAAGAAGAAGAAGAATAAAAAGTGAATTGTAAAGAATAATAAGAAGAATAAGAAAGAGAAAGAGTAGATTTTTTTCTTTTTATATTAGTTAGTTATAAGTTTAAGTTTTTAATTATTAATAATTAAAATTGATTTTAAGTTTTCAAAAATTATTGTACAAGTTGTAATCAAGTCAGAAATGATATATATATATATGTATATATATTTAACTATCATGATTCATAAATCACTATAATGTATAAGTATCAACATTTTTTCAACATTGATATTTATAATATTAATATATTTTTAATGATATTATCTGATAACATAATTTGATAACACTCTCTTTCACAATATTAATATATTTTAAGAAATATGACAGAGATTAATCAAGATTGTTTATTTACTTTTATATATCAATGATATTCAATCTGAGTTAGTACTAAAATTATAACTAAGCTAAGAAACAAGATTATTTTCTCTTATATTAATTCTTCTTACACACATCAGTGATTAGTTATTGAAAATAAATTATTATCTTTCTTAAATTATTATCATGTTTTCTGAATTCACTTCTTTCACTTCTTTTACTTTTATTGAAGATTCACAAACTCTTTAAGAAATTACTATAAATCACAAAGTCTACATTGTTTACAATTCAACACAGAATGCTCTTTTTCAATCATGATAAATAATCACTTCATTCTTCACATCTGATTTCAGGTCATGAAATTTATGAAAAACTCAACACAAATATTGAGATGAACTATGAAATAATTATCAACAGATTACATTGCAGATTACTGAAGAGTTATCTCTCTACTGCAATCACTGTAACTTTATTCAGAAATATTCATTATGAACTGATTATAGCTCTGAAGAAATTTTCTAACATCTGAAGTTATCAGAATGCAGATGTAAGAGACCTACACTGAATAGATTAGTATAATAGATAGGTTTTATATAACAAAGATAAAAACGTTAGAGAAGAAAAGAAAGAGAAAGTGCGAGAATCAGTGATTGAGATGAATATTTATACGCGTATGTAATGGTGTACATGGTGAAGCTTCAGAGTGAAAGAATATATGTGTGATTCAAAGGTTGCTTAAGCCAGCGTACGATTACAGGCGTACGCCGGCTTCTTATATTGTAATCTCATACGCTAAATTAATTAGCGTACACTATGGCCCCTTTACACTCATATGTGTACACTAGTAGTTCGGAAGCGGCCGCATGATTATCTGACAGTCATATGTTCTTTTGAATCACATCCTTTCTCACCAGATTCAGTCACGCTCACGTGACCATGTCATACACCCTAGCTTCATGCAGATTAGCTCGCTACTAGTGTTTCGCGATCATGTGACCTATCCCTGATTCAGCTAGCATTTCACATACACTCTCACAAAGAAACTTTCACTATATTACATCACTTATTCACTAACTTTTCTCATTCTTTAATCATCTTCATCATCATCATCATCATTGAACATTATCATCTCATTCAAGATTTCTACTTCTTCTTCTGTTCAACTCTTTCAATCTGTTCATCTATCACATTGTATACATTTCTGACAATGGCCTCTCATTCTTATAACAAGTGTTATCATAGTGCTCATACTGAGCAGTTCATTAGCAGTAAGTGTAACACATTGTGAAATATGATCAGAACTTGTTTATCTTCTAACAATTGTCAGAACAATGTATTACTATGAATGATGACACATTTTCTTCATCTTCTTATACATCTCTGACTGTTTCTCTTCTCAGCAGGTTTCTAATCATGTTTTCTGACATGATTTTGCATAGACACAGATACTGATATGTTTGTTTTTATTTGTGTAGAATTATCATGCATTGACAGATCTGCATTCACTGATGATAGTGAACCCAGTGTTGAATCATTGATTGAGAACTTGAAGGACACAATAATGAAGAAATTGTCTGTGTCATATATAGTCAGGTCTTCAGCATCTCTTTCTGTCCCTTCTACTGCTTCTTTCTCTGCTGCTTCTTCTCAATCTTCTACACTTGTCCCTGTGTCTGATTCTCTCACTTCTACTACCTCTGTTTCTGTGACCTCTACTTCTGCTACTTCTGGTTTTATTATCTCTGTCTTTCTTACTAGCTCTCCTCATTTCAAGGAGATGTTGCATAGGCTCAGTGAATCACATTTCTCAGTGTATACACTCTCATCTTTCTTACTGACCTCTAGAACAATTTATTACATGAAGACAGTGTATGACATAACTATCTGAAGTTCAGTTGTGAACACTGATTATTACATTCATTTTAAATATTCATGATGAGATAATTGTCTGTTCATCTCAGAGAATCACTTCTCTCTTCAACAGTATCAAGATTATAAGTCTTTTTCTTTTTTCATCTTTTTCTTTCTGACACTGATTTTCCTGTTCTTAGGAAAAATCATTATGAGTTTTGCTGTGTATGAAGTCATGATATTCACAGATACTAAGAAACTTTTTACAACTGTAAAGTTTAATATTGCAGGAACATCTGCTCTGATGAATTTCTTTGAAATGATAGATCTGTATTGACCTATTCTCTGGCATCTGTTATCTGACTTTGTGATGCAGGCAAAAGATATCTGTGTTTTCAGGAACAGAAATGCGGATGTCATACTCTTTTACATCTGTGAGTGTGAGACTCATACACCTTGTCTGAGATGTTGTCATGAAAATGAGCTATTCACATGCTGTGTTCTGCTTCCTGCATTTCTCTGTGTCTCTCTCTCTCTTTCTGAGAAGTCTCATGCATGTTGTAATTGTGCGTACAATTCTAAGGTCAGTGAGTGTTTGTTCAGTAATTGTTACCTCTATTTTTGTGATTTTATACACTAACAATAGTTCTTAGTTGCTCTGGTGCCAGAGGTCATTTTAATCAAAGATGACAACATCACTGAGACTATTCCCTCCTGCTCTCAAGCTTCTTCTGTTACTTCTTCTCCCTCTTCTGCAGGAAAGGTCATGCACACATCAGATTGTAAGCATTCAGTCTCAGATGGCTTCTGTCATTCGTCCGATCCTGCATCTTCTTCTTTCATTTCTTCTATCTCTGCTTTCTCTGCCCTGACTCCTGGTCTTGTGGGTTCTGTGCTCTTCTTCAATTTCTCTACATGTACACATACATATTTCTATATTGACATTTCAGCCAATCTTGTGATAAATGACATTAATGTTATATGCAGAGTAGTAGAGAAATTGAAGATGTGCATAGTATTATTATGAGAGCAGCTTGCAGCCCTCAAATCTCTTGCAGATCTCAAGTTTTGAGATTTTCTTTATTTTTGACATTTTTCAGATGATGTGGCATTGAAAATAGATTAAACATATAACATATGAAAATGAATGAGATGTGTATGATAATATTTGTCTTTTGCAGTCAACTCTTACAGTTGATAATCAATTTATTATTTCTTTTCTTACACTTTTTCTCTATCTGCTAGTCACTACTCTTACACAATCTCTATATAGTACAGCATTTGATGACTAGGTTCAGCAGCTTTCAACTTTTTATGATTCTGTCTCATGCATTATACTGTCTCTCTTTGCTCACTCAGATCACTACAGTGAACAGCTTATCAAAACTAACCTTGCCTGATCTCTGAGCATTCTCAGAAGTTGAGATGACTTGATCTCATGCATCTGTGAATGTTTTAGATAGTTCATTCTCTGTGATCTCTGCAATTGAACTGGTGTAAACAGTCAAATTCAACTCTGAATTTCTTTTTCTTCTGTGATCTGACTCATGTGTAAGTCTGCTGCTTTGAGACTGTTCTTTACTGTGTTACATCTGCTATCTGCAGTGCATTATTGTACAATCAGCTACAGTCTCATCACTTATTGAAGTGTGATATTCATCTGATTTCTTCATTTCTTCTCATTCTTTCCTTGTAATCATGGAAAGATTGAAATAAGTGAGATTATCTGGTTCATAAGTGTCTATGATTTCTCTTACTTCGTGAGACTTTTCAATTATAAGTCTCTTCTTTTTCAATGCTGATGATAGTGCTGTAGATGATCATAATTCACTCAGATCTTGCATCTTTACTTTTATAAGTTGTGAATTATTGATTAAGTTATGTAAGACTCATTTCTCTGATTCTTTCAATGTGTATGTTCTCAGAGAATGTGATTTGAGTATCTTATATAGCTCAAACCATCTAGGTTGAAACTTCTCAGAACTCTCATTGCATATGAGAACTCATGTTTCCATCTTGAGACTTGATTTCTTAACAAGTGAGTCTCATATTCTTTTCAATTGAATTGCTCAGTTCAGGAGTAACTCATTAGCTTTTGCACATGCATGGCTGATCTCTTTCAATCTTGGTTCTGTGTCTGTGACTGTTGCATCTGCAACTGCTGTTTCTGCTGTGTTCACAACTGTTGTTTCTGCTGCATCTGCAACTGCTCTCTCTCTCATCTTTTCTGAAGCATTCTCCGGGATGCGCGGATGCAATTCATACAACAGGTAGAATGATGAATGCTTGAAGACTGCATGCTGTCGAATTCGTGTGGTCAACAGCGCCTGCCTGAGATATTCATTTCATAGTCTCATAGACTTGCTCACTAGATATTTTGTCAGCATGTTGCTCAAGATTCCATTCAAGCATTTCATCTTCCTGTTCATTCATGAATGATATAATGTTGTTCTACAATGTCTTGTCTGTAACTGGCTCATGAAATGTCTCACTGCTTCTCTCACAAGGTTCACACTGTTATCAGTTAGAATCTCACATGGCATTTCATAGTTGATATAGATCTCATTGTGTAGGAACTTTGCTATCATCTTCTCTGTTACCTCTGAAACTGCTTTCATGACTGGCCAGCCAGTAGTGTAATCAATAGCAGTGATTATTCATCAATTTCCATTTGATGTTCACAGTAATATGTCTATGAGATTCACCTCTCATCATTTGAACAGTTGTATTGTACATTTCATCTGATGTTATACTTTCTTATGTTTCAACTCTTTCTTAGATTCTTTTGCAACCTGGTAATTCAGGCACTTGTGAGTGTATGCCTGGATATTCTCAGTCATGCTTGGCCAGTATGCTCTTGATTCAAGTACATTCATAAGTTCAGGGCTTTCTAAGTGACTGAATTCCTTGTGCATATAAGTCATCAAGTCACATCTAAATGAAGATTCTAGATAGAGAGCTTCTGTGTATTCTAGATCATGATAAAGCACAACATCATTTTTCAATTTCCTCAGCTTGAAGTTCAGAAGCATCTCTTCTACTATTTTTATGAGACACTTATCATTCAACATCTTGTCATTCTTCAAGTGAGAGATCATGATGTTCACTCATTCTGATTTCTTGCATTCTCTCAGCATGTTTAATGTGAACATTCCTTGTGCCTGGTTCACAGAACTCTCACTCATGAAATTGAGTCTGTGACTGATTGCATTCAACATCACTGTGTTCAATCCCTTTCAGTATTTGATATGGAGATTGTACACTTAGAACTCTGAGATTCAACATGCTAAACATTTGAAAGGTTTTATTATTAATTATAGATAGACAAGGCTTTCATGATCCATGATCATCATTGTTATATGCTCATTATCAATATATCTATTCTACAATGTCAGTGCATGCTTGATCACTAGTAATTCCTTTTCATACACTGAGTAATTGAGCTCAATGCTCAATAGTTTCCTACCATCATATATCATCAGGTGCAGCTTGTCATTCTTACTCATCTGTAGAAGGGCGTCTCTGATAGCTCATTTAAATGCATTCATCTCAATGTAGAAAGATTTATCATAATCTGATTGAATAAGCACTGAGGATGTTGTTACACATTCTCTCAGTGTGAGAAAAGCCTCTTCACACACAGCATTTCAGATGATTAAACAAAACTTCTTCTTTCACAGATTTGCATTCATTTCTCTTAAGAGATCTGAGAGTGATGCAGATATTCATTTGAAATTCTTGATGAACCTGCAGTAGTATGAGATCAACTCAAGAAACTGTTATACATGATGTACATTTCTCAGCTGCGGTCAATTCACTATGACATTCAATTTCTCTGAGATGAGGTGTATACAGTTACTACTCACTACATATCTCATGAACTTCAACTCTTTCATTTCAAACACACACTTGATTGATTTGGCATAGAGCTTATGCTCTGCCAGAGTTGTAAGCACTTTATCAAGATACTTCAGATGTTCATTATATGAGTTTAAAAAGACTAGGATGTCATCAAGGTATACAAGGCATGAGGTTTCATTCTATTTATGAAGAATTGTATTCATCATTATTTAGAAGATGACAGATGTATTTATCAGATCAAATAACATTGCTAGGAATTTAAACTTCTCTCATTGCATATTAAACACAGTTCACAGGACTGACAGTTCATCTACACAGATCTGCCAGTATTCTGAGAGAAGATCAATCTTTAATAGATATCAGGCATTTTCAACTGTATTCAACTATTGTTGGATCTGTGACAGTGAATATTTATTCTTGATTATTAGCTTGTTGAGTGCTCAATAATTGATACACATCTGTCACTCTTCACTTATCTTTTTCATGAATAGGACTGGAAAGCCTCATGTGCTTGATGAGGATTGTATGAGATCACATTCTAGAAGGTCTGTGATCTGACACTTCTGTTCTTCAAGATGCATTTGTGACAGAGGGTATGCATTCTGGTTGACTGGTTTTGCATCCCTCATGTCAATCTCATGTACAAATCCTTGTTTCAGCAGCAATTCTGGTGAAAGATCTGTTCAGAAGACCTTCTCATACTTCTTCAGAAGCTTCTTCATACACTTATTCTCCCACATATCTTTTATCTTGATTTCCTCCACTTCCGGGTCCTGTATAACATACAGAATGCTTTCAGATGAGGTCTTGTGAATCATTCTCTTTGCTTGTTAATGTATAAGCAGATTTAACCCTTCTATATCAGGGGTGTGAAATGTTCTTCTCATATCAGTTGATAGAATTGTATGAACCATTTTCTTCCTATCAGTCAACTGCATATGACATGTACATCATTGAATCTGCGGATTGAACCTTTGAAATCAATCAAGTTCAAGAATAAGATTGTATTCCACATTCTGCAGCTCTCATGCTCAAATATAGCAAGATCATTCTCTGAAGTGCAAGGGAACTCTTACTTTTGCAGGTGATATCAAATATCAGTTATCAGATAATCTTATGCATCAGGGATTCTTCACTCAGCAAACTTCTTTCAATCTTCAGATTATATAATTATTAATATATTATGTCAAAGCTTCTGTGTTCACTAACACTTTTGCAGCCATCTCTCAATTCTTACTCAAGTGTCTCTTATACATTAACATTTCGGGTCTCAAGGCATTGAGATGAGTGTTCACTTTATTCTCACTCACACCTCAGTCAGAAGCCTGCTTCTTCTTTGCATTCACAGAATTCAGAGAGTCATCTAACATGAGTATCTCTTTCACTTTGAAGACTTTTCATAGAATATCAGCAAGTGCCTCTGAGCTCACTGATTCTGCTAGTTTTTTAACTGCATACACTGAGTGCAATCTTTTGCACCATGATTTTGACATCTGCAGTTGAAACAAGCTTGATGCTTGCAATACCAAGGTTTTCACTCAGAGAATCTCTTTTTCAGGGGATTCAGTGCTTTAGTGATAGCATTCAGATCTAGATTCATTACATTCAGATATGTGACTTATGTTATAGAAGTCTGATTATTCATTCTTCACTGAGACATACTTGATTGCAGTATTTTCTGTCACAATTGACTTACTTGTTCTCATATGATGAGAATGTTATATACTTCCTTCACTGTGTCTGGCTGTGAGGTTAAGCATTTTCATTCCACTCTCAACTCAGATATAAGATCATGAATAAAGATCTGTAAACAGAAAGATGTTGAAAGCTCTTCATTCAACACAAGATAGTATAAGCTGAAGTGTGTGAAATATGATGTAAGATCACTTACTTGTCTACACTCAGTGAAGTGTTCATAACACTTATCTCACACATTCACTTTCTCAAAGTTGTGCAAGATTCACTTGGAAAACTCATTTCATATTTATGAGAATGAATATCACTTCAGGTCTGTGAGATTTATCTTTTCATCAGTTATTTATAATGACTTCACTTTTCTATGTAGAAACATGGCAGATCTTAAGACTTGTTGAAATTCTGTTGACTGTCTGTCTGTGAGTTCATGTTCAATTCAATAATATGATCATATCTGACTTAGTCAGTTGATTGCAGCATCATTTTTTCAGTCATCATTGAAGCTTAGTGACTTCAGCAGATCTCTCAGCTTGATATATTTCATACTCAGATTCTCATTCTGCACAGTGATCTTCAATGATGTGTACACTTCTGAAGAGGTCATGAACAATTGTAGTGAAATCTTCAGGTTCAGTGTAGTCATCTGTCTGTGTAAACATTTAATCTTCTGCTGCAGGCCTAAGATCTGGTTTTCTCTATTCTTATTGATGATGATGATTGCATCAGTGAAGCTCTTCATAGTGAATGCTTAGTCTGCAGCAAATGTCAATTGTTGTTTGATCTCTGTCTCAGCCTGCCACTGCATACACAAGATCTCAATCTCATTTAGAATTCTCATATGCATACAGAGCTTCAATTCCAGTTCAGCAGTCTCAGCTGCTTTTCTTACTGCTTCAAGTAAACTCTCTGAGAGGTTCTGCATACCTTCTGATTCAGGTAGCAGAGAAGGGTGTTGTTCATATCAGCTAGAAGAGGTATTTATTTCAGTGATTTCTCATTGATTGTATGATGTCTATTATTATCACTGTATTGTTATATCACTATATTGCTGTATTATTATATCACTATATCATTATATCACTATATCACTCTGTTATCATTGTACAACTTTGATGGTGGTCATCCTCTCTTTTATCCTTCTTTTGAGTAGAGAGTGAACTTCTTTGAATCTGATTCACTGCTTCCATTCTCTTTCTCACATCTCATTCATTCACATCTCATACATGGCATTCATCTGGGTGTGAAGTTTTCCCTCAACAAGCAAAGCAGCATCAATCAGATGCTCTTTCACTCACTGCTCTTCATACACTATCTTTTGAGATGTTCTAGAACCACACTGACATGATAACTACAAATTGCTTCATAGGTGAAATTATCACACTCTGAAGAAGCCTGCACTTCTCACTGGTTTTTAGACATGCTACCAGATGTGATTCAAAGGTTGCTTAAGCCAGTGTATGATTACAGGCGTATGCCGGCTTCTTATATTGTAATCTCATACGCTAAATTAATTAGTGTATGCTATGGCCCCTTTACACTCGTATGCGTACGCTAGTAGTTCGGAAGCGGCCGCGTGATTATCCGACGGTCGTACGTTCTTCCGAACCACATATGCGTGTTTATAGTGGCTGAGAATTGATGATTGGAAATGACTGAGAATCGGAGTGTACACTATGCATGTTCATAGCAGCCGTGGATTGATGATTGAAAGTGACTGAGAATCAGAGTATACACTACATATGTTCATAGCAGCTGCAGATCAGTGATTGAAAATGAAAGAATCTATGAAGTGTAATGAAATAGTCTATATAATTGATCAGGCACAGTCTGTCATATTAGCTCTCTCTTTTCAGAAGCAGTTCTCATTGATCAAGAGCTGCTGTTTCAGATAATATGAAACTCAGAGTTCAGATCAGTTAATTATAGCTGACTTATTTCATCAGATATTATCAGCTGCAGCTGTAAGATCTCTTATCAAGAATATCTTCAATCTCTCACTTAAGCTCATTATCTTCTTCTATGATGCCTGATGACTGTCAGTCAGAAGTCAGCTAAGAAGAAAATAAATCAGTGATAATATGACAGAGTAAGCTTATATAAAATATATTATAAATCTCTAGTAATATGTTAAGATAGTAGTTATAACTATCTAGAACTTCTATCACTTTATATCTGATGTGATAGTAGTCTAGTATATGAGATGAATATGTGATTTGTATATTCTTGAGATTCAATTATACAAGATCTTCTATCTTATACTGCTCTGTGAGATCTTGTTAAATATTGATTTAATCTTCTTAATCTTATTTTATAATTGTCATGAAGATCTCTACTCAGTCATAGATATCTTAAAGCTTTATTACTATATTATCAGTGATCTGAATTGAACTGCAGAGATTCAGTGTGCACTGTGTAATCTCTAGAAGATTCAATACTTTTATATGATACTTGTGTGTAAGAAAGAACAGACTTATATCTATTAAAATAGTATCTTAATCATTGATAGTGATCTCTGCATGTAGAAGAAGATCATATCAATTATCTTATAAGTGATTACAGAACTTATAAAGATAATTCTTTACAGTCTGAATTATTCATTTCAATACATTATCAGTCTTGAGATGATAGACAGTTAACAGATAATGTGTAATCTTGAGAATTTAACAGATTCTTGTTCAGAGAATGCTCATGAATTGACAGTTTTAATCTGATACTATCAATCTCAGTAATTCATGTATCTGATAGAATGAACTCTGTAAGAAGACTTCAGCAACTTGTTCAGTATTCATCTTATCATAAGATTTTAATATTATACTCTTACTTAGTCAGTCAATAATAATCAGAATATTTCTGCAGTTCTTACTCTCAGATAGATTAATAGTGAAGTCAATCACTATATCTTATCAGATTCTATCAGAGACATTGAGTGATTTCAGTAGATCTTTTCTATGATTCTTTTATAAGATAATAGAAGAACAGTAATTACAGTTTTGAATAAAGTATCTAATACTGTTTAATATCTCAGATCAGTAGAATTCTTGAGAGATTATTCTATACAGTTATTCACAGCTCAGATGACTGATTATACATGAATTATATATCTCTTATATTATCTGAGTGTGTAAGAGTTCAGAGTGAGAAACTCAGCATTATTTACAGAATTGTAGAATATTATTATTATTGATTGAGTATTCTGAGATATCAGTTCTGATACATAGTTCTGAGAGAAATTAAAGTGCTTCTTGATATACTGCTTCAGTGAGAATCTGAAGAAGTTCATCAGTCTGAGCTGCTGTATGCCATAGTTCATTCAGTATAGAGAAAGTGAAGATATTAATATCAGTTCTAATCAGAGAAGCATGTATGATGCTGTGAGCTGTTCTATCTTGATCAATTAATATCTTCAGGTTCAAGAGCTGATGCTCTCAGTTCATTCAGTGAGTATCTGTTATATCAGATGACATATCTTACTCTTGTTATAAGAGAGCATCTGTCATTGAGTTCTGACTGCCAGAACAGTAGTGTATTGTAAAATGAAAGCAGCTTAGAAACTCAGACCATCGCATCTATCATTCAGTAAGCCGCTTTCATTTTACAATATACTACTGTTCTGGCAGTCAGAACTCAATGACAGATGCTCTCTTACAATGAGAGTAAGATATGCCATCTGATATAACAGATACTTACTGAATGAACTGAGAGCATCAGCTCTTGAATCTGAAGATATTAATTAATCAAGATAGAATGACTCATAACATTATACATGCTTCTCTGATTAGAACTGATATTGATATCTTCACTTTTTCTACACTGAATAAACTATGGCATATGTGTATAACAACCGCTCCACCACGAACTCGCTCGATTTTTCGAATAAGAACCCGCCGATAGATCCATCGAAAAGCCCTCGATCATACGAGCATTCTGACCCCATCGCCGACCGCATACCCTGTGTGGTGGTGGAGTTATCCAGCCAAACGTGAACCGGACGTTGTTCGAAACTCCTGTGTGGGAGTATCCCCCGTTCTCCCCTACCACACCACAACCCCGGGCCAAAGTGCCATACAAATTGTAAGGTGAAGAGACCTAGCCATATGCACCAATCTTCTTGATTTTGGAAGATCCCTGATCTGTAGTTGTGGAGATATCTGAGGAGTGACCTCCGCGAAAACCCTGTCCATCTTTGATGTTCCAAAACACCAACGCCAAGTCTCACCGTTGTACCGCCCTTCCTAATCTGGCCCATCCCCAGCAGAAAAATACAAAAAGATACCTCGGCGATAATATCAAGCACATAACCAACGGCCACTTCTGAAGTGCAACCTCCGCGGTCTGTCTTCAGTGTATCTGGACATCAACGCCAAGTCTCGCCCTTGTACCACCCCTCTCAATCTGGCCCATCCCCGACAGAAAAGTACAAAAAGATACCTCAGCAACTGTACTCAATACATAATCGGCAGACACGACAACTATAAAATCAGTATACCCCAAGGTCTGACTGAGCCTTTGATCCCTGCACAGTGAGATATATTAAATCTAGTTTTAATATCTCAATATTCAATAGATTCTGCAAGGGATTGAGAACAGCAACACTAGGTTTCTATTGAATTTGAGAATTAACTCTATATTGATATAATCATTGACAAAGTCTTCTATTTTGAGATATAAATAACCAGTTCCTCTACATCCCGCTGACAATATTTATATTATCATATAGAAACAGACTTATATTCTCTATAATATCAAGACCCTGAAGAGAGAAAGTCTTGATAGAGAGTATACAGTAGTGCATATCTTAGCAGTTTCTATCTCATTCTTCTGCAGCAGTTAATGCAAAAAAAAGATTTTAGAAATAGTTTTTTACTTCTCTTAAAAAAGTAAGGTGTTTTTCTCTGAGTTTTACACAATATTCTTACAAAGAATTAAAAACAGAGTTGTTTTCTGTCATAATTTCATATTCTTTTAAGTAAGAATTACTTTTTCAGTGGCTGAAGAGCTTTCATTAATACTTAATTCTTTTTTACACTCTTTATTAACTGATTTGAGTTGCACACCTGTTGTGTGAGGAGAATTGAATAATTTAGAATAAAATTGAATAGTTTTAATCAATTTCTCTTCAAAAAATTGATTTATTTTTTGTCAGTTTTTCTCTCAAAAACTGTCATATTATCTGATTTACTATTAATTGATATCATACTTTTCCTCACTGTATCCCAAGAAAGAGATTGTAAAGATTTTATTGATTTATCTTAAAAATCAATTTTAGTTTATTAGATTCTCTTCAAAAATCTAACCTAGTTACTGAACTAGTGTGAAAAAAATCAGGTGTTTTATACACAAAAGTCTGTGATTCTTCTTTTGAAATAGTCTGACCAACTTTTCAATTGAAAACAGACTTAGAAACCTCTTAATTGAAACAGTCTGACCAACTTTTCAATTCAAAAGAGTTTAATAAATATCTCAATTGAATTAGTCTGATCAACTTTTCATTGAGTAAGAACAATGAGTTCAAAAGTACACTCAGTTGATGTGAAAAAAGATGCTTTCTCAAATGCTATTCCTGAGATTGAAATTCTGAAGAGAAGAAAGAAAGAAGAGATAGAGAAACAACAAGTTCTTGAAATACAGAAACTTGAAAAAGTAAGTAAAATTCTTGAAAAGCAGTGTCTGAGTGAGATGAATGAAGAAGTTCTGTTAATTCTTCATGCTCAGGCTAGACAACTACAGAAAGTGATCAAGTTCAAACTTGGAATTTCAAACACAGTTCAAAAAACTTTGAAAATTTCTAATACAATCACTGACTCTTCAGTTTACTCTTCTTTCTTTTCTACTTCTTCTTCTTCTTCTTTGAATCAGAAGAAAACATATGCTCAAGCAGCTGAATCTGCTGCCTCTAAATCTGCTGTCTCTAAATCTGCTGTCTCAAAACCTGCTCAAAATCCTGAGAAAACTGAGAAGAATACTGCTCATGCCTCTATTCATAGAAAAGTGGAAAAGAAAATGTAAAAAGAGAAAAACTTTCAAATCTCCAGAAATAGAAGACTTATTCTCAAAGTCTCAAATCAGGACATTCTGCAAAGAAACAAGTTAAACTCAAATCTCATTTTCAGAATCAGAAATGAAATTAACCAGCAGTTCTTTTCTCAGTTGATAACTGATATTGAAGTTCAAAAACCAGTTATAGCTTCAATTGAATTATCATTCTTTGAAAACTCCATCATTCTGACTACAATGCCTGAATTCAGTGCTGAATTCCTTATTCAGAATGAGAATCTCTGAAAGTCAGCAGTAGAATCTTTGTTAAACATAACAATTCTATCTGAAAGAGATGAAAAGTGAGACAAATTCATTCTTTATGATATTCCAGTTGAAATTTTTGACTGTGAAGAAGGAATGCTACTTCTCAAAAATGAATTGAAAGAATACAACTCTATTCAACTGAGAAAGAAGCCTGTATGACTAAATTCAATTGAGTTCAGACAAAGCAGGAGAAATGTCTCTGTTCTAGTATATACAAAAACACTTGAACAGTCAAAGATCTCTGAAGTAAGAGTAGCAGATTTGAAAATGAGAGTTCATGAATACAAAGACTCAAGAATGAATCTCAAAGCTCAAACACAGTGTTCAAACTGTCAAAGATATGGACACTTTGCAATCTCATGTTTTAGAGACTCAAAATGTGCATTCTGTGCCAGAGATCACAAAACTAGTGAGCATAAATGTGAAACATGCTCAAAAAGAGGTGAAATTTATCAACATACTCTGCTTAAGTGCTCTAATTGCAAAGAAAAACATGCATCTAGCTCAAAAGAATGTATGTTTGCTTCTAGAACTCAAAAGAACTGGAGAAAAGATGAAGCTCAAAGTCAATCTAGAACTGAAGAGAAGAGTCAAGCCAGTAAACTCACAACTGCAAGCTCAAAAAGAAGAAACTCTCAACTATCTAAGTCTTCAAACTTCAACTCTCCAGCTAAATGTAAATAGAACTTGAATTCTCAAACTTCTGTTAAGATTAGAGAATTGAGAAATGACTCTGATGATAAACTAGATATAATACAAGCAGTTGAGATTCCTACTTTTCAGAACAGTTATAATCTACTATCTGATGATAGTGATTAGATTCTACTCTACTCTCTTTTAGTATGAATATACAACAAAAACAATAAAAAAAGTTTAAAAACTCTTCAAAAATCACATTTATTCAAAATAATGTGGATAGAAACTCAAATTGTATTTATTCTTGTCTTCAAATTGTATTTGAACAAAAAGTTGATTTTATACTGCTTCAGGAGCTGAATTTTGATGCTGAGTAAAAATATGTTATTTCTCATTCAAGCTACTACTGCTTTTTACCTCAAAAGTCTGAGATAAAGTCAAGAGTAGTGATCTATGGAAGAAAGAGATCAAGATATCAATTTAATCTAAGATTTGATATCATGTCTGACTCTGATATTCTGGTGAGTGATATTATAGATAAAGAAAATGAGTTTGATACTATACAGCTCATAAATATCTATAATGAAAAGTCATTGAAGGAAAATAACAATATCTGAACAATTGATAGAGGATTTCTGAACATAACTCTATCAAGAAACTCTATAATTACAGAAGATTTCAATGCGCATTATCTCTGATAGAATTCAGAATGCAAGAGAGCAGTGAGAGCTGATAATCTGATTGAATGAACCTTTGAGCATTCAATAGATTTGATTAATAAGTCTGATCAACAAACATTCTTTAGAAAAGGCATGAAATAGAAGTCTATTATAGATCTAACCTTCATATCACAAAATCTAATAGAAAGAAGACTTGTAAACTGGTTTATTGATTCAAATGAGACATCAGGATCAGGTCATGAGATTATTCAATTTGATATTGAACTGAGTGAAAAACAAATGAGTGAAAATCCTCTTCTCTCTAATCAGTATAACTTTGAAAAAGCTGATTGAAAAGCAGTTGAAGAAAGTATAAAACTGCTAAAATCTGAAAGACAGAATGAGCTATATTGAAATTCTGGTCAAGATATCTCAAATGAAATGCTTAAGAATAGAGTGAAGCTTATTACATCTATTATTCTAACAAGTGTTAGAGATAATATTTCAAAAAGAAAATCTTCTGAGTATTCAAAACCTTGATGAAATGAGAATATCTCATCTAAAAGAAAAGAATTAGCTACTGTTAGAAGAGATTGAAAAAATGATGTAATATCTGATGAAGAGTTCAAAGCTGTCAGAAATGAATATTTTTCAGATATCAAAAGAGCTAAAACAGACTGCTGAAATAAATTTCTTGAAGAAGCATAAGAGAAGGAAATTTTTAAAGCTTTTAACTATACTAAAACAAGAAGTGTAGCAAAACTTTCAGCCTTAGAATATGAGTTTCAGAATGAATCATATACAGCAAACTCTTTTGAGAAAAAATGTCAAGCTTTCATAAGAATTCTCTTTCAGAACTCATCAGACTCAGATTCAGATTCAGAGAAAGAGAATATATCACTTCTCAACTATATTGATGAAAATGACTGAGAATGGCCTGATCTTACACAAGATGAATTAGAGTCAGCTATCTTCTCAAGTTCTGTTAAAACTGCTGCAGATCCTGATTCAATTAATCACTTGATTATTCAAAATACATATTCCTACTTAAAGAATGAATATTTTGAGCTCTTTTTCAATCTCTTGAAAAATGAATATCATTCTGAATGCTGAAGAGAAGCCACTGGAGTGATTCTTGCAAAACCTAATAGAAAAACTTCAATTCCTAAGTCATATAGAGTAATATCTCTATTGAACTGTTTAGAAAAGGTTTTAGAAAAGATAATAGCTACTTGACTATCTTTTATAAGCTCTATAGATGATTCTCTTTTATTCAGTGAATAAATGAGAGATAGAAAACAGTGTTCTGCAATTGACACTGTTCTCTCAGTTGTTCATGATATTCAAATAGCAAAGCATGAGAGTCTGGTCTCAACTGCAGTTTTTATTGATATAAAGAGAGCATTTGATCATGTTTCAAAGTCAAAGTTAATTCAGACATTGAAGATATTAAAACTGCCACTTTCTCTAATAAAATGAATTAACTGTTTTATGTCTAAAAGAATTATACAACTCTCCTTTGATGGAATGAAACAAGACAAGACTGAGATAAAAATAGAAGTACCACAGAGATCTTCAATCTCACCCATTTTATTTGCAATATACACTGCATATCTATTCAAAAATAGAAATATGAGAATAGTGCAATCTTCAAGTTATGTGAATGATATTGGTCTAGTCTACAGCTCAAAAACTATCAAAGAGAATTTGAAAGTAATTGAAGAAGCTGTAAAGGAAATCTTTGTTAGAGCAGATATCAATCAAATTCAATTTGATATGAATAAAACTGAGTTAATTCATTTCTTTTCTAGACTCAATGAGAAAGAACTATCTCTAACTCTTTTAAATAGAGAGATTAAACCCAGTGTAAATGTTAAATGATTAGAAGTATGGTTAAACTCCAAGTTGAATTTTAAATATCACATTCAACAAAGAACTGTCAAGGCAGAAAGACTATTGAACAACATAATCAGACTATCAAATACAGAGAGAGGTCTATTCTTTCAGGCTATGAGACAGTTATATATAGCCTGTATTACATCAGTAGCTGATTATGAAGTTCAAGTTTGATGAAATAATCAAGGGAATTTCACTGAACTCTTTCAAAGTCTGTAAAACAGAGTCTTGAGAAGAATTCTGAGAGCATTCAAATCATCTCCTATTAAAGCAATGGAAATTGAAGCTTCAATTCCTCCTCCTGCTATTAGATTTGAAAAGGCCTGTATAAACTATGCTCTGAGAGTTGTAAAGATGAGCTCAAATCATATAATCAGAGAAAGAGTCTCTTCTTCATTTCCATCAATTAACTCTGGAAATGAACTGGATTGGAATAGATTTCTTGATTGAAATGAAAATAATTCCTCAAAGAAAATGCCTTCTCAACTGTACAGACTATGCTCTCTGATTAAAAATCAATTTTCTTCTTTAAATATTGAAAAAGTTGATCATGAGAAGTTATCTCTCTGAAGAGAAAAGCTTGAATCTCTTATAGACTTACAAATAAGTGAACTATCAAAAGAGAAAGAATATGAACAGCATTTGAAGAGAATTTCTACAATCAATATAAAAGACTCTATTCTGGTTTATTCAGATGGCTCAAAAAATGAGAACTTGAATAGATTAGGCACAGGCATTGCTTATACTGAAGATAATATTAATTTTATCTCAGATTTCTGAAATCTAGGCTCTGAATGTGAAGTCTTTGATACTGAACTATTTGCAATAGTGAAAGCTTTCAAACTCATTGAAATAAAATCTCATAAAAGAGGAAATTGTTTGAAAGAGGCATGGATATTCTCTGATAGTCAAGCTGCTTTAAAAAGACTTAGAAATAGTCAGATTCATAATGATCAAATGAATCTTGAACTGATCTTAAACTCTGTTTTGAAAATTCAAAAGAGAAGAATATTAAAGCTGATAATTCATCTGCACTGAGTTCCTGCTCACATGAATATTCATGGTAATGAATTGGCTGATTCAGCTGCAAAAAAGAGTGCAGAATTAAGCAGATCTATTCAAAAAATTATGTCCTGGTCTTTTATAAAGAGAAAAATAAAAGAATCTTGTTTAGACAAGTGAAATGAAAGCTGGCAGAAACAAAAGAAGAGTATACATTATTCAAGATTTGAAACAAAACCCAAGTGGAAATCTTGTTCAATTAAATGTAAAAAGAAAATATTCTCATCTATAATACAGCTGAAACTAGGACATGGCTATTTCAAATCTTATATACAAAGATTTGATGATAGATTTGACTCAATAGAATGCTCATTCTGCAATACAAATGAGAATTCTGAGTATATTGTAATGCACTGTGCATTATACAATAGTCTCAGAGCCAGATTGAAAGAGAAGTATGATCTAAATCAATTAAATATGAGATTCTTATTCTCAACTGAGACAGGAATTAAATACTTAATAGACTTTCTATCAGAAACTCAAGCAGCTATAAGAAAATGGCTAAATTCAGAATTATCTGAGTATGAAGAGAAGGAAATTAATCAGATATAGTCTGTTAAAACAGCTATACACTCTCTTTTAATAATTTGTTTTATTATAGTCTCTCTTTACTTTATCTTTTTCTTTATCTTTTTCTTTCAATTTCTTTCTATCTATTTATTTAATGTGTCTATCTTTGAGACTGTGTTCTTTTTCTCTTTTCTTTTGTCATGATATTGTCAAATGATTTCAAAGTATCAAAAGATGTTAAAACACTGCAATTTGTAAACAGTTTTTGTATTCTGGGCTGGAATTTTCTGATTTTGCATATCTGAAATTGATGAATGTATAATAGTTAACTTTACAGACATAGAAAAAACCCTGAGAACTAAAGTTCTCAGGTAGATGTCATAGTCTCTAACTGCATACATCTATAATTGAAGAATAATAATAATAATAATAATAAACTATGGCATACAGCAGCTCAGACTGATGAACTTTTTCAGACTCTCACTAAAGTAGTATATTAAGAAGCACTCTGATTTCTCTCAGAACTACATATCAGAACTGATATCTCAGAATGCTTAATTAATAATAATAATACTTTATAATTCTGTGAATGACACTGAGTCTCTCACTCTGAACTCTTACACACTCAGATAATACAAGAGATATATAATTTATATATAATCAGTCATCTGAGTTATAAATAACTGTATAGAATGATCTTCTGAGAATTCTACTGATCTGAGATATTAAACAGTATCAGATACTTCATTCAAAACTGTAATTACTATTCTTCTATTATCTTATAAAAGAATCATAGAAAAGATCTACTGAAATCACTCAATATCTCTGATAGAATCTGATAAGATATAGTAATTAACTTCACTATTAATCTATCTGAGAGTAAGAACTGCAGAAATATTCTGATTATCATTGACTGACTAAGTAAGAATATAATATTGAAATCCTGTAATAAGATGAATACTGAACAAGTCACTGAAGCCTTCTTACAGAGTTCATTCTATCAGATATATAAATTATCAAGATTGATAGTATCAGATCAGAATCATTAATTTATAAGTACTCTCTGAATAAGAATCTATCAAGTTCTCAAGATTATACACTATCTGTTAACTGTCTATCACTCTGAGACTGATAATACATCAGAATGAATAATTCAGACTGTAAAGAATTATCTTTATAAGTTCTATAATTATTTATAAGATGATTGATATAATCTTCTTCTACATGTAGAGATCACTATCAACAGTCAAGATACTGTTTTAACAGATATAAATCTGTTCTTTCTTATATACAAGTATCACATGAAAGTGTTAAATCTTTTAGAGATCACACAGTGTATACTGAATCTCTGCAGTCTGATTCAGATCACTGATAATATAGTAATAAAGCTCTGAGACACTCATAACTGAGCAGAGATCTTCATAACAACTGTGAAACAAGATTAAGAAGATTAAATAAATATTTAACAAGATTCTGCAGAGTAGTATAAGATAGAAGATCTTATATAATTAAATCTTAAAAATATATGAATCACATATTCATCTTATACACTAGACTATCATCATATCAGATATAAAGTAATAGAAGTTCTAGATAGCTATAACTATTATCTTAACACATTATCAGAGATTCATAATGTATTTCATATAAGCTTGCTTTATTATATTATCACTGATCTGTTTTCTTCTCAGCTGACTTCTGACTGACAGTCATCAGATATCATAGAAGAAGATAATGAGCTTAAGTGAGAGATTGAAGATATTCTTGATAAGAGATCTCACAGTTACAGCTGATAATATCTGATGAAATAAGTTAACTATAATCAACTGATCTGAACTCTGAGTTCTGTATTATCTGAAACAGCAGCTCTTGACTGATGAAAACTGCTTTTAGAAAGAGAGAACTAATGTGACAGACTGTACCTGATCAATCATATAGACTATTTCATTACACTTCATAGATTCTTTCATTTCTGATCACTGATTCATAGCTGCTATAAACACATGTAGCATATGCTCTGATTCTCAGCCACTTCTGATCATCAATTCACAGCTGCTATAAACACATATAGTATACACTTCAATTCTCAGCCATTTCTGATCACCGATTCTCAGTCACTACAAACACGTGTATATTCTTCCACTCTGAAGCTTCATCATGTACACCATCACATACATGTATAAATATCTATCTCAATCACTGATTCTCACACTTTCTCTTTCTTTCCTTCTCTAACATTTTTATCATGTAAGAGGTCTACGCCGAATAGATCGGTATAATAGATAGGTCTTATATAACAAAGATAAAAATGTTAGAGAAGGAAAGAAAGAGAAAGTGCGAGAATCAGTGATTGAGGTGAATATTTATACGCGTATGTGGTGGTGTACGTGGTGGAGCTTCAAGGTGGAAGAATATACACATGTTTGTAGTAGCTGAGGATCAGTGATTGAGAATGGCTGAGAATCAGAGTGTACACTACACGCGTTCATAGCGGCCGCGGATCAGTGATCAGAAGTGGCTGAGAATCGGAGTGTATGCTACGCGCGTTCATAGCGGCCGCGGATCGGCGATCGGGAATGGAAGAATCTATGAAGTGTAATGGAATAGTCTATATGATTGATCGGGCGCAGCCCGCCACAGCAGACAATAAAAGAAAAATAATCAGAAAATTACTACTAAGCTGATAAATTACTCTATCAGATAATGATTTTTAATAATGCTAACTTTCTAATTTGAAGAAAATTATGTGAAAATAATCATGTATCAGTACTCTGATTTCATAACTCTCATCTAATAACTTCTGTGAATAATTACTTTGTATGTATATATCTCTGAATCTTTCTCTTTAATCAATTGAAAATCTCAAATTCTGAACACTTCTTCAAATGCTTAATTTAAATCTTTATATTTCACATTAATTCTGTCTTCAGTTCAATCTTAAGACATACTATAAAGTTAATATACAATATCTAGAATCAGAGTTGAAGAATCATTGAAGAGTGTCTCTCACAGTGAATGTATAAACTAGTATAAACAATCTTACATTTATAAGAGTTATATGTTATTATATTGATGAGAACTGAACTTATTAAGAGATATTAATTGAATTTGAATTATTAATCAGTAGTTATACTGAGAATTATATAACAGAGATATTAATGACTGTGATTAAAAATAACTATTGAGATATTAGTCTCAGTCTTCTTACAATTATAACTGATAATGCTGTGAATAACTACACTATAGTGAAGAGCTTGAAGTAAAAATTGACTTTGTATTTCTGAAATAATAAACAAGGTCATATTCTCTGCATTGCTCATGTGATTCAACTTATAATGTAAACACTGATAAAGAATCTTAATATTGAGATGAAGAATAATGAGATAACTGATTCTTGAAATGAGAATAAGATGAAAGTAGTTACTCAAGTAACTTTTGTATTCACTTTGTAAAAGATAATGTTTTTTGACAACACTTTTTAATATTGCTTTTTAATAATGCTTTTTGATAATACTACTGTTAATTTTGAATAGATTGACTAATAATTTAAATATCACAGATTTAAAACATTGCTAATATAATTTATATCTTCTCTAAATAATAACAACAATTTCATGATATTCAATAAATAAACAAATCAGTCACATTACTGAATATGATACAGAATATTAGAATATAATGAAGTTTAATATATGAGATAACTGTTCAGACTCTTCAATTGTATCAGATGATTGATCATTGAGTATAACACTCTGATTAGAAAAAGATTCAGATATTGAAACTTTCTGATATGAAGTGAACTCAGTTGAAATATGTAATTGATTTACTGTTTCAGTTTTATAAGATAATAAAGACAGTCTCAATCACTCATACATCAATACTGCAGTCAGTCTGATGAGTGTATAACAGTTTATTTACTTATCTTGAGAAGTAGTTAAATCACTCAAAAAGAAATTCAGTCTGGAATAATGCTATAGCACAGGCTATTATTGCTGTAAGAGATAAACTAGTATATTACTACAGCAAAACTGAACAATCTTTTACAGAGTACTATACTGTAGCAGCTCTACTAGATTTCTTTCATTGAGTTAATATCTACACTTCTCAAGATTGAACAGAGAAGAAATGAGACTTATATGTCAAATTAGTCTGAGACTACTATAATGTCAACTATCAGAGATTTGAATAAGTAGATGTTTAAGATGTGAAGACAGTGAAATACAATTCTCTAGTAAGTAATGATCTTTGATAACACTTTATATTTCATAGAATTATAATACTAACTTTGAAACAGAACTTGCATACATTGATTACAACTGAAAATCAGGCAAAACTACATGCTTGTAAAACTGAATTTAACTGCTATCTTCAAGATGATTCAATAAATTTATACATCAAATCAATTCTAGAGTTATGAAAAATTATTGAGAGTATATATTCAACTGTTATACTGATAACATGTGATATTCTGACAATTTCATTGACAGAGATGAGAATGAAGTGAAAGTTTAACTCAAGTTAAGATATTTATCACTATTACTGAGAACAATTACAAGAAGAAACAATCAAGAAACTCATGATTGTAAAATATGAAATTATCAGACAGTTTAATACCTCTGATCACAGTATATCAGAGAAGTGTAGTTTTCATAAGAAAGTGAAGAATAAACTTGCATAAGAATGTATTTAGTTGTTTCATGAGTGTTATCAATAATTATTATCAAATTCTGATTATATAAGCAATCACTGAATAAACTGAATGAGACTGATTTTAATCTTCAGTCTCAGTCTCATTCTGATTTTGAAAGAATAATCATCTTTCACAGTTTATTCTGAGAAATTACTCTCATTTCACTGTTCTTGAATTAAATCTGGTTATTTTTCACATCATTTCTCTCAGAAATGGTTCATTTTCAGATTTTTTTGAGGCTTGATTCTGGTGAGACTCACGCCAAGAAATGTATGAGATCAGATCAAATGAGATCAAATGTGAAATTCATGATTCTGCCGGTCAGTCTAATCACAGTGACTCTGAGCAATGTTGAAACTATAATAATAATAAATAGCTGATGTGCATGCAACTCAATAATATCAATATAAAGAGATTCAATAATTATCATAATAAGAAACTCATGCAATTTCAACATCTACAGAATTGAATACAAAAGTATTAAAAGAACACTTAGATACTTCTGTATATTTCAATACTTTTAATCTCACTCTCTACTCATCATGAAGAATGAAAATGCTTGTGAAACTGAATATAGATGAAGATTTCATCAGTTTATTAATTAATCAAGATTGATATATCAATGAAAGATTGAAGAATTGCATAAAACAGAAGTTTTATTCATGAATAAAAGCATGTGAATCAGTGTTGTGAATATCTGATAATATCATGAGACATCTTAATGTTCTGTTTCAAGACACTATCATGTAATAGAAAGTATTAGATTGATTACAGAGTATCTGATAGAGAAACACTTCTCTTATAATATTCATCTCTGACTTCAACATCAAGATTCTAGAAGCAGATGATCAATCTTGAGAGAATTAAATAAAGATTAACATGCTTAAGAAGATATTGACTTTCAAACTCTTACAGACTCTTGTAAGTGTAAATAAAGACTTAACTTATAAAGGCTTCTGTACACAGCTCTGAACATTGAATGATCATCTTATCAAGCTCAAGAGTATATAGAACAGTGGCAGAAGATGTTACATCTTAGTCACTTATACATCTGCACTGAAGAACAATGATGCAGAGATTATGAACTGAATAGATTCAAATGCCTATATACAAGCAAGAGTTTCCGTCATTTGAACAGGCTTCTGAGTCTCTGAGATTACTTCTGAAGAAGTTGCTGATTGATGTCAATGTAAAGTGTGTATCAACTGTAACTGATCAGAATACATTACTTTCAACTGTCAATCAATCTATATATCTTCTCATTCAAAGAATGAATCAGTGCCTGTTCATGTCAATTATGTTACATTAGAGAAAGATTTGAAGAATAACTATAAGAATGCTCTGATGAAACAGGAAAAAGATTAGCTTCTGTTCAAATTTATAAACAGAAGCTTGAAGAGATCAAACAACAATAATTTGAAGAGAAGATAATAATGAATGTGATTCTTATATCTACTGTGATTAATAACATGTATAATATGAAGACTATGATAGACAGCAGTCTATGTCACTATGCAATGATAAAATCTTCAGTTGTAAGATATCATAATCTTCAGTATATTTCTCTATTAAAACTCTGACTTCTCACAGAATTTGATGATTCAAAAGACATTTGTACCTGTTATATGATAAAGCTGACTATAGATGTGAGAGAACATCAATATGAAGATGTCTACATATATGAAGTTGATAATCTTGATTACAATCTTATATTAGAACTTGTCTGACTATCTGAACAAGGCATCTTATTGAACACTTGAAACAGAAGCTTGATATTCCCTAACAATAATAGAGTTCATGAAGATGATATTTACAAGACTATGAATCTGACACAGATCTCTGTTAACATCTATAAAATGCTCAGAAAAAGAAGTCACTGAAAGAATCACTGATAGTAGAATTATGTATCAATCTATTCTGTCAGTCTGACTAATATTAAAAAGACTCTAGAAAAGTTATTTCATATTACAATAATAGATTCTTATATGAAACTCTCTTAATAATATTATGAATATCTAGATATCTTCTGATAAGATAATATTATGAATATACTCTTCTTACAAGGTTCTGAAGTGAATCACAGTATTAAGTTAGAGAAAAAGAATAATAAGAACTCTGAATTATTATAAGACTCTCTTTATAACATGTTCTGAGATGAACTTCTTCTTCTTTGAAAGACACTCAATGATCTGTTGAATAAGAAATTTATATATATTAGTAACTCTTTCACTGCAGTCTCTATTCTCTTTGCAAAGAAATCAGATGAAGAACTCTGATTCTGTGTGAATTATTGAGAATTGAACAGATTAATGAAGAAAGACTGTTATTCTTTATCTCTTATCAATAAAACACTAGCTTGTATTGAACAAGCTCAATGATTTACAAAGTTAGATGTCAATACTGTGTTTTATAAAATTCACATCACTGAAGAAGATGAGTGGCTTACAGCATTCTGAACATGATATGATCTCTTTAAATGAGTAGTCACACTCTTTGAACTGATCAATGTTCTCAGCATATTTCAGAAGTATATCAACTGAGCATTTTAAGACTTTCTTAATGAATTTGCATCTACTTATCTAGATGATATTCTCATCTTCACTGATAAATTCAGAAAGAAATATCAAGAGTATGTGCAAAGAGTATTACAATGACTATAAGAAGTGAGACTATCAATTGATATTGATAAGTGTGATTTCAAAGTCAAGAGTATTAAGTACTTAGATTTTATCATAGAAGCTGATAAGAGAATCTGAATAAATTCTGAGAAGGTCTCTGCTATTCTTGAATGAGAGGCTTTATACACTGTGAAAGATGTATAAAGCTTCATCAGATTTGCTAACTTCTATCAGTGATTTATATAAAACTTCTCAGATATCACAAGATCACTTACAGATCTCACAAAGAAAGACTTAGTATTTCAATGATCAGCAGACACTGAAGCTGCATTTATACAGATGAAGAAGATATTCATTAATATCTCTCTACTGACAACATTCAATTCTGATTATAAAACAGTTATTGAGACTGATTTCTCTGACTATGTAACAGAAGAAGTGATATTGTAATATGATAATAAAGATGTTCTATAACTATATATCTTCATGTCTAAGAAACTGAGTCTCACTGAATGCAATTATGAGATCTATAACAAGAAACTTCTCACAATCATACACTGTTTAGAAGAATGAAACTCTGAACTCTGAAGTATCTCTGAATTTGAGATAATTACAGATTATAAGAATCTCAAATACTTCATGACTATCTGTAAACTCACTGAACAACAGATGTAATAATCTGAGTTTCTAAGTCACTTTCATTTTATAATACACTATCATCTCAGCAGTCAGAACTTGATGACAGATGCTCTTTCATAATGAGAATAAGATATATCATTCAATGTGACAGATATACACTGAATGAACTGAGAACACTGACTCTTAGATTTAAAGATATTGATTGATTAAGATAGAATAACTCATAACACTATATATACTTCTTCAATCAGAACACTCTCTCTTCAAACTGATACTGATATTAATATCTTCACTTTCTCTACACTAGATGAACTGTGATATACAGCAGCTCAGACTGATGAACTTCTTCAGATTCTTATTAAAGCAGTATATTAAGAAGCATCTCAATTTCTCTCAGAACTATATATAAGAACTGATATCTCAGAATATTCAATTAATAATAATAACACTCTATGATTTTATAAATAATGCTGAGTCTCTCACTCTGAACTCTTATATATCTGAATAATACAAGAGATGCATTATTTATATATAACTGATTATTTAGACTGTGAATAACTATATAGAATGATCTTCTGAGAGTTCTATTAATCTGAGATATTAAATAGTATCAGATACTTTGTCTGAAACTGTAATTATTGTTCTTCTATTATCTTATGAAAGAACTGTAGAAAAGATCTACTGAAATCACTTAATATTTCTAATAGAATCTGATAAGATATAGTAATTAACTTCACTGTCAATCTATCTAAGAGTAAGAATTGTAGAAACATTCTAATTATCATGAATTAATTAAGTAAAGATATAATGTTGAAATCTTGTAATAAGATAAATACTGAACAAGTTACTGAAACTTTTCTACAGAGCTTATTCTATTGAATACATAAATTACTGAGATTTATAGTATTGAATTGAGATCATCAATTTGTAAGCACTCTCTGAACTAGAATCTGTCAAGTTCTTAAGATTACACACTGTCTGTTAACTATCTATCATTCTGAGACTGATGATGCATCAGAATAGATAATTCAGACTGTAAAGAATTATCTTTATAAGTTCTATAATCACTTATAAGATAATTGATATGATCTTCTTCTACACATAGAGATTGCTATTAACAGTTAAGATGCTATTTCAACAGATATAAGTCTGTTCTTTCTTACATATAAATATCATATGAAAGTGTTGAATCTTCTAGAGATCACACACTTTATACTGAATTCTTATAGTTCAATTCAGATCACTGATAATATAGTAATAAAGCTCTGAGATGTCTGTAATTAAGCAGAGATCTTCATAATAACTGTGAAACAAGATTAAGAGAATTAAATTAATATTCACTGAGATCTCACTGAACAATATAAGACAGAAGATCTGATATAATTGAATCTTAAGAATATATAGATCACACATTCATCTCATACACTAGATTATTATTATATCAGATATAAAGTAATAGAAGTTCTAGATAGTCACAACTACTATCTTGACACATCATCAGAAATTCATGATATATTTCATATAAACTTACTTCACTATACTGTTACTGATCTGTTCTCTTCTCAACTGACTTCTAACTGATAACTGCCAGAGATCATAGAAGAAGATAATGAACTTGAGTGAGATATTGAAGATATTCTCAATAAGAGATCACACAGCTGCAGCTGATAATATCTTGTGAAATAAGTTAACTATGATTAACTGATCTGAACTCTGAGTTTCATGTTATCTGAAATAGCAGCTCTTGACTGATGAGAACTGCTTCTGAAAAGAGAGAACTAATGTGATAAGCTGTGTCTGATCAATTATATAGACTATTTCATTACACTTCACAGATTTCATGTACACTCTAATTCTCAGTCATTCTCAATCATCAATCCTCAGCCGCCATCTCAATAAATCATATAGACTATTCTGTTACACTTCACAGATTTCATATACACTCTGATTCTCAGCCATCACCTCAATCAATTATATAGACTATTCTGTTACGCTTCACAGATTCAGCATACACTTCGATTCTCGGCCATTCTCAATCACTGATCCTCGGCCACTACAAACGCGTATATATTCTTCCGCCCCGAAGCTCCACCGTGTACACCACCACATACGCGTATAAATATTCATCTTGATTGCTGATTCTCGCACTTTCTCTTTCTTTTCTTCTCTAATGTTTTTATCTTTGTTATATAAGATCTATCAATATTATATCAATCTATTCAGTGTAGGCCTCTTACAATTATTAATTCAACTGATTTCATTACACAGTTTTAACATTAGATAGTAGTCTTATACTGTCTCAGTGAGACTTACTATCTACTCTTATCATATTTTTCAAATAAGATCATCATTTTCACTTCTCAATTTAAATTATTTTTATTGCTTTAAATGACTTTAAATCTCATTTGAGTGTTATCAAAAAGTGTTACTTTGTAAAAAATTAAAAATAGTCTAAAAAAACCTTAAAATGTCTAAAAATAGTAACTTTATACTAAGAATGAAACTAAATGAGATTAAATGAGATCACTTTCTTATTTTTTTCAAGTCATGATTTCATTTTAAGATCTGATATATAGTCACTTTACATGTTTTTTTGATAGTCAGTCTCAGTGAGATTCACGCCAAGAAATGTATGAGATCAGATCAAATGAGATCAAACATGAAATTCATAATTCTGATGACCAGTCTAAATATATCAATGAATAATTGAAGAATTATATGAAATAGAAGTTTCATTCATGAATGAAAGCATGTAAATCAGTGTTATAAACACCTGATAATATTATAAAATATCTTGATATTCTGTTCTGAGACACTGTCATATAATAGAAGATATTAGATTGATTACAGAGTACTTAACAGAGAAATACTTCTCTTATCACATTTATCTCTGACTTCAACATCAAGATCTTAGAAGCAGATAATCAATCTTAAGAGAATTGAATGAAAATTAGCATGCTTAAGAAGACATTAACTTTTAAACTCTTACAGACTCTTATAAGTGTAAATGAAGACTTAACTTATAAAGGCTTCTGCACACAGCTCTGAACATTGAATAATCATCTTATCAAGCTCAAGAGTATGCAGAACAGTGATAGAAGATGTTATATCTCAGTCACTTATACATAGACTGACCGTGTGACCGTGTCTGAGATCAGGATCAGATTTTTTAATAGTCTCATTATCAATTTGACTGATCTCATTACATGGTTTTAACATTAGATAGTAGTCTCATACTGTCTCAGTGAGACTTACTGTCTACTCTTATCACATTTTTCAAATGAGATCATGATTTCCACTTCTCAATTTAAATTATTTTTATTACTTTAAATGACTTTAAATCTCATTTGAGTGTTATCAAAAAGCATTACTTTTTAAAAAATTAAAAATAGTCTAAAAAAAACCTTAAAATGTCTAAAAATAGTAACTTTATGTCAAGAATGAAACTAAATGAAATCAAATGAGATCACTTTCTTATTTTTTTCAAGTCATGATTTCATTTTAACATCTGATATATAGTCACTTTACATGTTTTTTTAATGACTAGTTCCAGCGGGATTCACACTAAGAAATGTATGAAACCAGATCAAATGAGATCAAATGTGAAATTCATGATCTCAGTGATCAGTCTACTTATACACTCATACTGAAGAGGAGTAACAGCAATGATACAGATATTATAAACTGAATAGATTCAAATGTCTATACATAAGCAAGAGTTTTCACTGTTTAAACAGGCTTTTAAGTCTCTGAAATCACTTTCAAGAAAGTCACTGATCAATGTCAATGTGAAGTATATATCAACTGTAACTGATTAGAATACATTGCTTTCAACTGCTGATCAATCTATGTATCATCACACTTAGAAGAAAGATCATCATCTTCTTATTCAAGAGAAAGATCAGTGTCTTCTCATTCAAAGAATGAATCAGTGTCTGTCCACATCAATCACATTGCAGTGAAGAAAGATTTGAAAGACAACTATAAGAATGTCTCAATGAAATAGGGAAAAGATTAGCTTCTGTTCAAATTTATAAACAGAAGCTTGAAGAGATTGAATAATAATAATTTAAAGAGAAAATAACAATGAATATAATTCTTATATCTACTGTGATTGATAACATGTATAATATAAAAGTCATGATAGACAGTGGTCTATGCTACTATACAATGATAAAATCTTCAGTTGTAAGATATTATAATCTTCAGTGTATCTTCTTATCAAAACTCTGACTTCTTGCAGAATTTAATGATTCAAAAGATGTTTGCACCTATTATATAATGAAACTAAACATATATATTAAAGAACATCAACATGAAGATGTCTATATATATGAAGTTGATAATTTTGATTATAATTTTATATTAGAACTCACCTGACTATCTGAATAAAGCATCTTATTAAATACTTGAAACAGAAGCTTGATATTCCTTAACAATGATAGAATTCATAAAGATAATATTTACAAGACTATGAATCTTACACAGATCTCCGTCAATGCTTATAAAATGCTCTGAAAAAGAAGTTATTAAAACTGCTGACAAAACTATTAACAGTAAGATTATGTATCAATCTATTTCATCAGTCTGGCTGATATCAAGAAAGCTATAGAGAAGTTATCTTATACTATAATAACAGATTCTTATACAAAACTTTCTCAATAATATCATGAATATCTAGATATCTTCTGATAAGACAATATTACAAATTTACCCCTCTTACAAGGTTAAGAAATAGATCACAGTATCAAGTTAGAGAAGTAGAATGATAAGAACTCTGAATCATTATAAGCCTCTCTCTATAATATGTCTCAAGACAAACTTCTTCTTCTTTGAAAGACACTCAATGATCTGTTGAATAAGAGATTCATATATATTAGTAACTCTTCTGCTGCAGCTTCTATTCTTTTTACAAAGAAATCAGATAAAGAACTTTGATTCTGTGTGAACTATTGAGATCTGAACAGATTAATAAAGAAAGATTATTATCTCTTATCTCTTATCAATGAAATCTTAGCATGTATTAAATGAGCTTAATAGTTTACAAAGTTAGATGTTATCATCATGTTTCATAAGATTTGTATTACTGAAGAAGATGAATAACTTATCACATTTCAAACATATTATAATCTCTTTGAATGAGTAGTTATATTCTTTGAACTGATCAATACTCTCAGTACATTTCAGAAGTATATTAACTGAGTACTTTAAGACTTTCTTAATGAATTTGCATTCACTTATCTAGATGATATTCTCATCTTCACTAATAAATTCAGAAAGAAATATCAAGAGTATATATGAAGAGTATTACAATAACTACAAGAAGCAGAACTATCAATTGATATTAACAAGTATAATTTCAAAGTTAAGAGTACTAAATACTTAGATTTCATCATAGAAGCTGGTAAGAGAATTTGAATGAATTCTGAGAAGATCTCTGTCATTCTTGAATGAGAAGCTTCACACACTGTGAAAGATGTATAAAGCTTCATTGAATTTACTAACTTCTATCAGTGATTTATACAAAACTTCTCAGATATTACAAGATCACTTACAGAGCTCACTAAAAAGAACTCAGTATTTCAATGATCAGTGAATACTGAAGCTGCATTTACACAGATAAAGAAGATATTCATTAATATCTCTCTGCTGATAACATTTAATTCTGATCATAAGACAGTTGTCAAAGCTGATTTCTCTGACTATATCACAGAAGAAGCTATATTGTAATATGATAATGAAGATATTCTATAACTATATATTTTCATATCTAAGAAACTGAGTTCTGCTGAATGCAATTACAAGATCTATGATAAGAAACTTCTTGTGATTATACACTGTCTAGAAGAATGAGACTCTGAACTCTGAAGTGTCTCTGAATTTGAGATAATCACAGATTATAAGAATCTTAAATACTTCATAATAATCTGTAAACTCACTGAATGACAGATATAATAATCTGAGTTTCTAAGCTGCTTTTATTTTATGATACACTATCACTTCAGCAGCCAGAACTTGATGACAGATGCTCTCTCACAATGAGAACAAGATATGCTGTCTGATGTGACAGATACACACTAGACTGATCATGTGACCGTGTCTGAGATCAGAACCAGATTTTTTGATAGTTTCATTATCA
The DNA here is from genome assembly GCF_000003525.1 of Blastomyces dermatitidis ER-3. Classification (NCBI taxonomy): domain Eukaryota; kingdom Fungi; phylum Ascomycota; class Eurotiomycetes; order Onygenales; family Ajellomycetaceae; genus Blastomyces; species Blastomyces dermatitidis. The sequence continues at coordinate 9,658,558 of NW_025544774.1, forward strand.
ATTCAACTGATCTCATTACACGGTTTTAACATTAGATAGTAGTCTCATACTATCTCAGTGAGACTTACTGTCTACTCTTATCACATTTTTCAAATGAAATCATGATTTTCACTTCTCAATTTAAATTATTTTTTATTGCTCTAAATGACTTTAAATCTTATTTGAGTGTTATCAAAAAGCATTACTTTTTAAAAAATTAAAAATAGTCTAAAAAAAACCTTAAAATGTCTAAAAATAGTAACTTTATATCAAGAATGAGACTAAATGAGATCAAATGAGATCACTTTCTCATTTTTTTCAAGTCATGGTTTCATTTTAAGATCTGATATATAGTCACTTTACATGTTTTTTTAATGACTAGTCCCAGCGGGATTCACATCAAGAAATGTATGAAACCAGACCAAATGAAATCAAACATGAAATTCATGATCCCGGCGGCCAGTCTAATACACACTAAATGAATTGAGAACATCAACTCTTGAATCTGAAGATATTAGTTAATCACAATGAGATCACTTATAACACTATATATACTTCATCAATCAGAACATTCTTCAGATCTATACTAAATGAATTGTAGCATACAACAGCTTAAACTGATGAACTTCTTTAAGCACTTACTGAAGCAGTATGTTAAGAAGTTTTCTGATTTCTCCCAGAACTACATATAAGAACTGATATCTTAGAATGTTTAATCAATGATAATAATACTCTACAATTCTGTGAATGATGCTGAGTCTCTCACTCTGAACTCTTACATATCTGAATAATACAAGAGATGCATGATTTATATATAACTGATTATTCAGGTCATGAACAACTGTATAAAATAATCTCTCAAGAGTTCTACTAGTCTGAGATATTAAACAGCATCAGACACTTTGTCTGAAACTACAACTACTGTTCTTCTGTTATCTCATGAAAGAACTGTAGAAAAGATCTACTGAAATTACTTAATATCTCTAATAGAATCTGATAAGATGTAGTGATTAACTTCACTATTAATCTATCTGAGAGTAAGAGTTGTAAGAACATTCTGATCATTATTAATCAATCAAGTAAAGATGTAATATTGAAATCTTATAATAAGATGAATACTGAACAAGTTGCTGAAGCCTTATTATTATTATTATTATTATTCTTCAATTATAGATGTATGAAGTCAGAGACTATGACATCTACCTGAGAATTAAAAGTTCCCAGGGTTTTTCCTATATCTATAAAGATAACTATCATACATTCATCAATTTCAGATATGCAAAATCAGAAAATTTCAGCTCAGAATACAAAAACTGTTTATAAATTACAGTGTTTTAACATCTTCTGATACTTTGAAATCATTTGACAATATCATGACAAAAGAAAAGAGAACACAGTCTTAAAGATAGACACATTAAATAGATAGATAGAAAAGAATAGAAAGAAAAAAATAAAGTAAAATAAAGAGAGACTGTAATGAAACAAATTTTTAAAAGATAGTATATAGCTGTTTTAACAGACTATATCTGATCAATTTTCTTCTCTTTATATTCAGATATTTCTGAATTCAGTCATTTTCTTATAGCTGCTTGAGTTTCTGATAGAAAGTCTATTAAGTATTTAATTTCTGTCTCAGTTGAGAATAAGAATCTTATATTTAATTGATTTAGATTATACTTCTCTTTCAATGTGACTCTGAGACTATTGTATAATACACAGTGTATTACAATATACTCAGAATTCTCATTTACATTGCAGAATGAGCATTCTATTGAATCAAATCTATCATCAAATCTTTGTATATAAGATTTGAAATAGCCATGTTCTAGTTTTAGCTGTATTATAGATGAGAATATTTTCTTTTTACATTTAATTGAACAAGATTTTCACTTGGATTTTGTTTCAAATCTTGAATAATGTATATTCTTCTTTTGTTTCTATCAGCTTTCATTTCACTTGTCTAAATAAGATTCTTTTATTTTTCTCTTTATAAAAGATCAGAATATAATCTTTTGAATAGATCTGCTTAGTTCTGAACCTTTTTTTGCAGCTGAATCAGTCAATTCATTGTCATGAATATTCATATGAGCAGAAACTCAGTGCAGATGAATTATCAGCTTTAATATTCTTCTCTTTTGAATTTTTAAAACAGAGTTTAAGATCAGTTCAAGATTTATTTAATTATTATGAATCTGACTATTTCTAAGTCTTTTTAAAGCAGCTTGACTATCAGAGAATATTCATGTCTCTTTTAAACTATTTTCTCTTTTATAAGATTTTATTTCAATAAGTTTGAAAGCTTTCACTATTGTAAATAGTTCAGTGTCAAAGACTTCAGATTCACAGTCTAGATTTCAGAAATCTGAGATAAAATTAATATTATCTTTAGTATAAGCAATGTCTGCATTTAATCTATTCAAATTCTCATTTTTTAAGTCATCTGAATAAATCAGAATAGAGTCTTTGATATTGATTGTAGAAATTCTCTTCAAATACTTTTCATATTCTTTCTCTTTAGATAGTTCACTTATTTGTAAGTCTATAAGAGATTCAAGCTTTTCTCTTCAGAGAGATAACTTCTCATGATCAACTTTTTCAATATTTAAAGAACAAAATTAATTTTTAATCAGTGAGTATAGTCTGTACAGTTGAGAAGACATTTTCTTTGAAGAATTATTTTCATTTCAATCAAGAAATCTATTTCAATCCAGTTCATTTTCAGAGTTAATTGATGAAAATGAAGAAGAGACTCTTTCTCTCATTATATGATTTAAGCTCATCTTTATAACTCTCAGAGCATAGTTTATACAGGTCTTTTCAAATCTAATAGCAGAAGAAGGAATTGAAGCTTCAATTTTCATTACTTTAATAGAAGATGATTTGAATGCTCTCAGAATTCTTCTCAAAGCTCTGTTTTACAGACTTTGAAAGAGTTCAGTGAAATTTCCTTGATTATTATACTTTTAATCTTAAAATTATACTTATCTATATTTATCAGTAGTTCTGTTTCTTGTAGTTATTGTGATATCTTTTATACATATTCTTGATGTTCATTTCTAGACTCATCAGTGAAGATGAGAATGTCATTAAGATATACAGATATAAATTCATCAAGAAAATCTCAGAGTGCTAAGTTGATATACTTCTGAAATATACTGAGAACATTAGTCAGTCTGAAGAGTGTGACTAGACTGACCGTGTGACCGTGTCTGAGATCAGAACCAGAATTTTTGATAGTTTCATTGCCAATTCAACAGATCTCATTACACGGTTCTAATATTAGATAGTAGTCTCATACTGTCTTAGTGAGACTTACTGTCTACTCTTGTCACATTTTCCAAATGAGACCATGATTTTCACTTCTCAATTTAAATTATTTTTATTGCTTTAAATGACTTTAAATCTCATTTGAGTGTTATCAAAAAGTGTTACTTTTTAAAAAATTAAAAATAGTTTAAAAAAAACCTTAAAATGTCTAAAAATAGTAACTTTATGTTAAGAATGAAACTAAATGGAATCAAATGAGATCACTTTCTCATTTTTTTCAAGTCATGATTTCATTTTGAGATCTGATATATAACCGTGCCATGCTTACTCACTCTCTGTAGTGAGTGCGCCACAGCGTACGGAAAACCACACTGTAAAGAAAATATTTTGAATATAGTAATCTTCAAAAATTAATTAATAATCATCATCACATCTATCTATAATATAAAGATTATCTATATACTCATTAGAAGGTGTAGAATTCACTGTAAGTTGAGATTCTATAGAATTATCTTGTTGTAGTTGAGTGACTATAGATTTTATAGGTTTGATTTCAATTGATTAAAGAGTCTTATTGAATGTCTTTTTCATCTCATCTGCTCTATGAGTTGCAATCTTGCAATTGGCATTCTTAATAGTGAGAACTTCACCTACTTGCATCTGCCTGTGAGAGGATTTGACAATCTGACATCTATTTGCTTAATAATGATCTGCAAGTTCACTCTCACAGTGTGTATTCAATTCCGCCTGAACCATGCTACTCTTGAAGATCTTGTTCAACTGTCTTGTCAAACCAGGTGTAAGAGTATTCTTCACATCTTCTAAGGCCTTGACTGCTGCATTGATTTAGTGACATAGTTTTACAACCATCTCTGAGAAGGTTAATTGTAAGAAGACAGTTGACAGTCAATCTGCAGGTGGCGGGGTAAAGTGATCATATACATCATCATCATCATTGTATATGTTGAGATTCAGGGCATCATCAATGGTAAGAGATCTCAATCAATTGAGAATTATATCGCGATTAACTGGATACATTTCACAGTTGACAAAGCCAGCTCTCACAGTGCCAGGTTTGAATGCTTGTAGTCAGATACTCTTCAGATTAGCAAGGAATTATCTGCCATCATACTGCTCATATCTGTAGCAGGCAGCCTCATTAACTGTCTTTGTATGATAATGCTTATACTGCTGAAAAGGTACATTATCAAGAGATTGTAGAATATGACTTATATGAGATGAGAATCTGAACAGAATAATCTTATGAAGATTGCAGTATTAAATGAATTCTTCTATGAGATGAGAATCATGATTATTCATTAATAGCAGTTGATGACTGTTCATTTGATGCTTTTTTGTCATCTTATTGAACCGCTTGATTCATTCAAATTCAATCTCATCATTTGTAAAGCCAGACTCAGATGTGGTGATGGCATAGTTGTCAGGTAAGTTAAAGTGTGTATATCAATTCTCTAGATGAATCTTTAATTTCATTATAATCAATGAATTCAATACTGTATCATCTGCACTGACACACTTCATCACTGTTATTAACCCGCGGGAGTATGATGACTGTATGACAGAATTTGTGTCTTTAAAGGTGATTATAACCCACTGTTCATATTCTTCTTCTTCTTGAAATTCAATCTCATCAAAGTTGTAGATATCACAGTGAAAAAATTGATATTGATTGAAGACAGCTTCATATTGATCAAATCAGTTGATAATGAAGCTTATATTCTTGTAAGACACTTGTTTTGAATTCATGAGTTTTTACTTGACTTGTTTGTAATCTGGCAGGTGTTTGATGAATTGATATGTTCACATCTTGCTTACTGTGAGAGATGCAGTCTCTGAATCTGTATGATGCTGTCTCAACATGCGGTTCGCGGCAGCTTTGATATGCTTGATAGTGAGTGGGTAAAAATTAATGTTCAATTGATGAATTCATATCTTAATTGCCTCTTTCTGGCTGTCATTCAATGCTCAATTCAGTGAAACCCTCATAGTTCTTGATTTCTTCCTGTTGATCCTCTCATACAAGGTGGTATATGAGACTTTGAATTCTCATAACAGAGATGTGATTTTTAATTTTGAATTGCTTTTGTATGTGTCAACAGCTCTTTACAACTGCTTCTTAATGTAATTAGAAGATTTAGGCATGATTATAATTAATGATAATTATTTGAAGATGAAGAATAAAGATATTGAAAATATTTTCTTTACAGTGTGGTTTTCCGTACACTGTGACGCACTCACTACAGAGAGTGAGTAAGCATGGCACGGTTAGTCACTTTGCATGTTTATTTAATGATTAGTCCCAGCGGGATTCACGCCAAGAAATGTATGAGACCAGACCAAATGAGATCAAACGTGAAATTCATGGTCCCGGCGGCCAGTCTAAGTGTGACTACTTATTCAAAGAGATTATATTGTATTCAGAATACTGTAAGCCACTTATCTTCTTCAGTGATATGAATCTTATGAAATGCAGTGATGATATTTAGTTTTGTGAATTATTGAGCTTATCTGATATGAGCTAGAGTTTCATTAATAAGAGATAAAGAATAGCAGTCTTTCTTTGTTAATCTGTTCAGTTCTTAATAATTCACACAGAATTGAAGTTCTTGATCTGATTTCTTTGTAAAGAGAATAGAGGCTGCAGTAGAAGAGTTGCTAATATGTATGAATTCTTTATTTAATAGATCATTAAGTGTCTTTTGAAGAAGAAGAAGTTTCTCTTAAAACATGTTATAAAGAAGATCTTATAATGATTTGAGATCTTTATCATTCTTCTTTTCTAACTTGATACTATGATTCACTTCTAAGTCTTGTAAGAGAAGTATATTTGTAATATTATCTTGTTAGAACACATCTAGATATTCATGATATTATTAAGAGAGTTTAGTATAAGAATCTGTTATTATAGTATGAAATAAGTTTTCTAAAGCTTTTTTAATTATTATTATTATTATTATTCTTTAATTATAGATGTATGCAGTCAGAGACTATAACATCTACCTGAGAACTTTTAGTTCTCAGGGTTTTTCCTATATCTATAAAGTTAACTATTATACATTCATCAATTTCAGATATGCAAAATCAGAAAATTCTAGCTCAGAATATAAAAACTGTTTACAAATTACAGTATTTTAACATCTTCTGATACTTTGAAATCATTTGACATGATAAAAGAAAAGAGAACACAGTCTTAAAGATAGACACATTAAATAGATGAATAGAAAAGAATAGAAAGAAAAAAGTAAAGTAAAATAATGAGAGACTGTAGTGAAACAAATTATTAAAAGATAGTATATAGCTGTTTTAACAGACTATATCTGATTAATTTTCTTCTCTTCATATTCAGATATTTCTGAATTCAGTCATTTTCTTATAGCTGCTTGAGTTTTTGATAGAAAGTCTATTAAGTATTTAATTCCTGTCTCAGTTGAGAATAAGAATCTTATATTTAATTAATTTAGATTATACTTCTCTTTCAATCTGACTCTGAGACTATTGTATAATGCACAGTACATTACAATATACTCAGAATTCTCATTTATATTGCAGAATGAGCATTCTATTGAATCAAATCTATCATCAAATCTTTGTATATAAGATTTGAAATAGCCATGTTCTAATTTCAGCTGTATTATAGATGAGAATATTTTCTTTTTACATTTAATTAAACAAGATTTTCACTTGAGTTTTATTTCAAATCTTGAATAATGTATACTCTTCTTTTGTTTCTGCCAGGTTTCATTTCACTTATCTAAACAAGATTCTTTTATTTTTCTCTTTATAAAAGATCAGGACATAATTTTTTGAATAGATCTGCTTAATTCTGAACCTTTTTTTACAGCTGAATCAGTCAATTCATTATCATGAATATTCATATAAGCAGAAACTCAGTGCAGATAAATTATCAGCTTTAATTTTCTTCTCTTTTGAATTTTTAAAATGAAGTTTAAAATCAGTTCAAGATTCATTTGATTATTATAAATCTGATCATTTCTAAGTCTTTTTAGAGCAGCTTGACTATCAGAGAATATTTATATCTCTTTTAAACTATTTTCTCTTTTATAAGATTTTATTTCAATAAGTTTGAAAGCTTTCACTATTATAAATAGTTCAGTATCAAAGACTTTAGATTCACAGTCTAAATTTCAGAAATCTGAGATAAAATTAATATTATCTTCAGTATAAGCAATGTCTGCATCTAATCTATTCAAATTCTCATTTTTTAAGTCATCTGAATAAATCAGAATAGAGTCTTTTATATTGATTGTAGAAATTCTCTTTAAATACTGTTCACATTCTTTCTCTTTAGATAGTTCACTTATTTATAAGTCTATAAGAAATTCAAGCTTTTCTCTTCAGAGAGATAACTTCTCATGATCAACTTTATCAATATTTAAAGAAGAAAATTAATTTTTAATCAGTGAGTATAATCTGTACAGTTGAGAAGATATTTTCTTTGAAGAATTATTTTCATTTCAATCAAGAAATCTATTTCAATTCAGTTCATTTTCAGAGTTAACTGATAAAAATGAGAAAGAGACTCTTTGTCACGCTCCCGGCCGCGTCAAGGCCCTGTTGCGGTTTCACACGGCTCATCACTTTCATGCGGATGATTTCATCCTGTCTGAACCGGTTTCCAACCACTCTATGACATCATTCAGATATATTATAGAAAGATCTGATTGATGAATATGAGAACCCCGCTTCTATACAAGGTTAGCAGATTACTCTTTCTTGGCAATGAGATGCTGCTGAGGTATCACTTCAGCTATTCTCACTTGTGAAATGAGAGAAGAGTATCTGCTCATTATCTATATAGAATAGCTAGATGCTGACTTCTTATCAAAGAAGTCAGTGATTTATTTCTTTTCTTCTACTGAAATATATACAAGAGTTACTGCATGTCTCATACAATCTTCTTAGTATACTAAGTATCATATCTGTGATATTCTTGCAATAACTCTGTAGCCTATGAGCTTGCTATTCAAGCAAGATAGTCAAGCTCACTTATATAGCTTCTCAAATAACTATCTCTATATAATATTATTAACTAGTCACTGCTTCAGTTCTGCTACATTACAATTCAAATCACTTGATCTGATTATACATTGAAATCAGTTGAGCTTTAACAGACTGATATAATCTCATGCATCTGCACTGAGACTGACTCAACTTCACTCTCTGAAGAAAACACTACATCATTCTCTAGAGTGTATACATCTCTACTCTGACAGAAATCTGAGATTTCTGAACTCACTGCATATTTTGACATGAGCTCTTCAACTGTTCTATCATCACCGCGGCCTCTACACACCTACATCTATTATGAAGATAGAGAGATTAAGATCAGAGATTTACTAAGATATAAGAGAAATATCTTGTCTGAATTTCACAGCTTTATCTGTACTCTTGAACAGAAATTCCACCTTAATCTGAGCCAGTATAATACTTATGAGATATAAGTAATATATATCACTAATCTTCTTAAAGGTATCTCTGCAACTACTTGAGTTATCAAGAAGAGAGAGCTTGAGTGTATCAATACTGTTATAACTTGAGAAGAATTCAAGAACTTTCTACTGAATCAAATCAAAGATCACTGTAATCACAGCTTCACAGCAGTACAGTGATTCAACTTATTATATTAATAAGATGATAAGAATTCTTTCAATTTCAATGTAAGATTTGAAGAATATTGAAAGAAATTAGCTGATAATTTAAATCAATTAAAAACACAGCTTTATCTCATAAAGCTGACTTACAAGGTGTAAATAATAATATCATAATATCAAAGTTTATTAATCAATTACACTGAGCTTGTCAATCTGGCTTTCTAAATCTATTTGAATAATCAATTCTTTAAGAAAAAGACTAATAAGATCTCTTCTAAGTAATTCATGATAGAATCTAAGCAGTGCTGTGACAGCTTTAGTATAGAAAAAGTAAAGAAGAATTTCAAGTATTCTGATTCTTCACTCACTGTAAAGAAATGTTAAAAAAGATTTAATAAAAATCTCTGTTTCAACTGCAGAGCTGATAATTACTATATCAGTAATTGTAAGAAGCTGAAGAAGAGAAGAAACTGAGAAGACATCTTCTCAAAGTTAACTTCTCTTCTGATAAACATATTCACAGAAGATAAAGAAGAGAAAGAAAAGAATTAATAATTCTTACATCTCTGAGTTCATATTACAATCATAATACATATCTCAAATGAGAAGATACTAGTGAGATGTCTACTTGACTTCAGAGTAAATATCAACTTCATATTCTATTTCTTTTCTTTGATAAAGAATTGAAAGAAGATAGATCTGTCAGATCATGTGAAATTTATTAATAAAACAAAATGTCACTGTTTTAGCATAATTCAAGTGAAGTGTGTGATCACAGACTTAGAAGAAATCTTCAAGAAAAGCAGTTTACTTCTTCACACAGTTAACATCATAGATGAGAATGTCATTTTAGATCTTTCATAATTAAGAGAAAATAATTCTCTCATTGACTGAGTCATTCAGATATGATGATATCATCTCACTAATAAAGAGACAGTAATAGAGGAATCTGAAGAGTTCTATCAAAAGAATCTTGAGAAAAAGATTGAGTTAATATACTGCATAGCAGATGATTGAGACTTGAAGATAGATGAAGAAGTTATCACTCTCACTGCAAGATTAGCAGCAGTATTCATTATTAAAGATGAATGTACATGACATCTCTTTACAGATTTTAAGAATGTCTTTTTAGAAAGGAAAGTAGTGAAGTTTTCTGATATTAAGATGTAATATAAGATTCATCTTGAAGATGATGCAACAGTATTATACAGACTTCTTTACAACTTATCAGTAAAGAAATTGAATGTTCTGTATAAATATCTTGAAGAAGTGCAATCAAAGAACTGAATACATTTATTAAAGAGTCTGACAGAGACATCTATACTCTTTGTGCTTAAAAAGAATGATAGACTACATCTATGTATAGACTACAGAGATCTTAATAAGATAATAGTTAAGAATTACTATTCATTACTATTAATTGATGAGATAATCAATCAATTATCTGAAGTAAAGATGTTCTCAAAGATTAATATACAGAATGTCTATCATAGAATCAGAGTTAATAAAGATAATATTTGAAAAATGACTTTTCATATCAAGTACAGTAATTTTGAATATCTTGTTTTATCTTTTGATCTTTATAACACTTCAGCCATCTTTCAGGCCTATATAAATGAGATACTATGAGGCCTTGTCAACATCTTCTGCATAGTATACTTGAATGACATTCTAATCTTCTTAAAAACAGAGAAAGAACATGATACTCATATTCAAGAAGTGTTGAGTTGCTTGAGACAGTATCAACTCTATATAAACACTGAAAAATGCTTATTCTACATACAGAAGATTGATTTCTTAGATTATATTATTGAGATGAATGACATTTCAATGAATAGAAGTCAGATCTCTGTCATTGAGAACTGGCCAGTGCTGCAGATGTATCATGAGATGCAGATATTTCTAGAATTTATGAATTTCTACAGACAATTTATCTATATATATTCACAGATTACTGCTCTTCTTACAGATCTGTTAAAGAAAAGTATGAAAGATAGAAAAATGAAACTATTTACTCTCACTCAAGACACTGTGTAGATATTTATAGAATTGAAACAAGTTTTCACAGATGTTACAATACTAAATCACTTTGACTTCAACTTACTCAGTTAGTATGAGACTGATATATTCAGAAATGAGATCTGTGAAATCTTTTCACAGTTGACACTGAAGATCTCTCAATATTGAAAGAATTAGAGAATAATCATCTCTGAGAAAACAGACAATGAATTATCTGTAAGAGAAGGCTTTTTCACAGAGTCTATAAAATACTGTAAATGAAGATTAGTGATCTTCTTCTTCAAGAAGTTATCACTCATGCAGAGAAGATATGATACTCATGATTAGAAGATATTAGTAATTATTAAATTCTTTAAGATCTGATAACATTATCTTCAGAGTAGTAAGTACTCAGTGTAAGTTCTCACTGATTATACAAATCTGTGTTACTTCTTGATAACAAAGAGCTTGACAGAATGTTAAGCCAGATAAGTGAAGCTGCTTTCAGAGTATGATTTCTATATCTGATATCATTCAGATCAGCTTAACTCTGCTAATACACTGTCTAGACAGTCTGATTATAATATTATTGATATGAAGAAGAATTCTATAAAAGAATCTCTGTTATTACTGCAGAAGAAGCTGACTGCAGAGAATTAAGATTCTCTGAAACTCAGAAACAGTGTCAGTAAGACAGCTGTGTGACTTAGTATAAAAGATGAAAGAAAACCTGAGTCTCTGCAGAGAACTGACACTGAAGATTATAAGCTTCTTATATCATATCTTACTGTTATTGAATTGATAAAGAATGAAACAGTCTATAATCTTTCAATCTGACTACTTTTGAAATTTATTAATAAGTTATAGAAGAGGAATATCTCTACTGCAGCTTGAATTCAGAAGTTAAAGAAGAAAGAATTCAGTTCAAACTTAAAAGAGACAGACTCTGAGCAGAATAATACTGCTAAGAAATCAAGTCACTGATAACTAAAAGAATATGAACTTCTACTGCTGAATAATTCAGTCTTCATCTCTTATAGTAGAGTGATGCATCAGAAGTTATTAAGAATTCATTATAATAATTCTCATGCAGAGTACTTTAGATTAGAGAAGACTGAGAAGCTTCTAAAATATAAATATATTTAAGACAAGCTTCAGACAGATGTTAAAGAGTATATTAAGACTTATAATATCTGTCAAAGAATAAAGATTCTGTGATATAAGTAATATAGTGAGTTGACATCACTGTCTGTTTCAAAGAGTTTATAACAGAATCTATCAATGAATTTCATAGTTGATCTGCTGAAGTTAACAAGAGTCAAAGAATATGACTTAATTTTAGTTATTATTGACTACTTTACAAAGATAATCAGATATATTTCTACTTATAAAAAGATTAAAGCCTCTGAATTGACTGATCAGTTTTTAAATATCATTATTCATAATCACAGTACTCTGAAATCATTGATAACAGATCAAGAATCCCTCTTCATCAGTAAATACTGATTGACTTTTTATTATTATCTTATAATAAAATGTCTTCTCAGTACTGTATTTCATCTGCAGACAGATAATCAGACTGAATACTAGAATCAGATACTAGAACAGCATCTTCAAGTGTTCTATTTATATTATCAGAATAATTAGTTTAAACATCTTCTGATCACTGAATTCATATGCCCCGGTGGCCGAATGATTAATGCGGCCACCTGGTAGTGCCTTGGCGTGGGAAACCAAGGCGCGTGGGTTCGAAACCCGCAGGGGATACATTAAATCCGGAACTCAAGCACCTCAGGTTTCTAATAAATACAGAGGTGTACAAATCGCTTCAATGAATCGCTCTATGTTCCTGGGCTGGGAAGTTATTATCACATGTATCTAATTGTCACTTCTTTGTATTTTCCTATGTTCTTGTTATCTTGGCGTGGTCTCAACACCTGTATTTCCTCCTGTATAACCAACACTTGACCTGTATTTAACATCACGCAAGGACTCATCATAAGCTCCGCTTGCATATGAGTATAATGGAAGAATAATAATAATAATAATAATAACTGAATTCATATATAATAATACAAAGAATGCAATCTTAAAGATATCTTCTTTCTATACTTATTATGAATATAATTCTTCATTACTCAGTGATATCACAGACAATGTTTTAAAAAGAGAGATAGACAGTCAGAATATTGAACAGATATAGAGAATAAAGTATCTCTCAGTATCAGAAGTAAAAGTGAGATTAGAACTTTTAAATAAAATTTATAAAAAGATAATGAAAAGCATCTATTATACTTAGAAGTGATAGATAAAATACTATAATTAAAAATATCTTTCAATGAAGTTCTTGATAGAGAATCAAGTACTACTTTCAGTAAAGAATATTAAGATAATAAGATTATATAAGAAGCTCAGTGAGTAGTGACTAGAATCTTTCTCAGTAACAAGAGTAATGAATAAATAGATATATAAGTTGAAATTACTCACAGAATTGAAATCAATTTATTCTATTTTTCATATTTTCTATTTAAAGCTCTATAAGCAATATTCTGAGATGCAGTCATCTCAGTCAGATAATATTAAGATCAAGAGTGATACTGAATATCATATGAAGAAAATATTGAATAAGTGAATATATTACAGTAAGCTTCAATATCTCATTAAATGAGAAGATTATTCATTATCAGAGAATTCATAAGAACTGCTTAAATATTTGAAAAATGCTGAGAAAGAGATTGTAAGTTATAAGATAACTAGTAGAGATCACTCTATTATATATCAGAGATATTAAGCAAGAAATACTGCTTAAGACTTCTTATTTTTCTTAAAGAATTTTTTAGAGATAATCTTACAGTGATGAGCTGATGTCTTATAAGCTTTATAACACTCTTCTTCTATTTTCTCTCAAAGAGTTTTTAGAAGTTTAATGAGACTACACAAGTGTAAAATTCCTGAAGTGATTAAAAGAAAAGAAATATTTAAAACTAATAAAAAGATTAATATTATTGATCTGCAGACTGCTGCTATTCTAATAAGGCTGCAGCTCACTGAAAAAGTAAAAAGAGAGATCAGAGTCTACTTATTAATAATCACACTCTCATCAAACTTATTCTTTATCATTGAAGTCTCTGATACTAATATCTTTGTCTACTGAGAAGTTAGCACTGCAGCACTGCAGAAGAGTATGAGAAATATATAAAAAATATCAACTTACTAACTTATAAAGCATCTCAGTTATCTGCTTCAATTGAAGCAAGATTCTCTTCAATCAGTGATTAATCTCTGTGATACTTTTAACAGTAATATCAGCTGATCTCTTCTTAAAATTAGTCATTCTGAGATGTTTTTTCATCTCAGAGATTCATGCTTTCATCTTCTTTTACAGATGAGTAAGAGAGACTTTCTCAGTCTTGATAAAATTCATTAATACTTGAAGCTCTGAGACTCTTGCTCTGTACTGCTTGAGCATCTGAGCTTCTTGTCAGAACTGACATAATATCTTCTTATAGAGTAGATAATACATACAGAGAGACAGAAGTCATTGTTATAAGTATAACAGAAACAACAGAAGTGAGAGAAGAAGTGAGTATATAAAATCTCTCTCTTCTTTAGCTGCTTAGTGCAGTGCAGACAAGTAGTGATACTGATCAGAGACTGTATCAGAGTCTTCTCACAGAGAGAAGATGAAGAAACTGCAGAACTCTGCAGACTCAACTCAGCAGCATCTCAAGCAGAGCTCAGATATGTGAGAGAAAAACTATGAATTAAGCTTCTCAGAGTCACTGTTTTCAGAATCAAGCTCTCTCTGAGTTTCTCTCTGAATGATCATACAGGGTCATATATCACTGTATTGACTGAGAGGGGAGGCGGCGTCACAACAGCGGTGAGAAAGGTAGAGAACAGACTGAATGCAGATGCACTGACTGGCAGAAGGAACAACACCTCACTGCACAGTGTGACTACTATCACCGCAGCTGCAAGAGATGCAGAAGGGAGAGAAGATGTGACAATGAGAGCAGTGCTTCTGCGGCTCATTGACACTGTCTTCACCTTCAACCTGGCTTTCTTGACAAGTCATGAAGGCCGCAGCCACACCATGAAGACATTTATTCACTAGAAAACATCAGAATAAGCCTCTTATTGTCTTCTAAGAATGATGCTCCCATGCACTCACTATTACAGATGAGAAAAGGGAAGAAAAATGTATCATAAGAGAGAAAGATCTTTTTGAAAAATCCTGCCACTACTGTTAGTTTTGTCTCTAAAACACATCACTTTTGCAGAGAATTTCATACATAGAATGAAATATAATGAGAGATTTGTAAGTCACTTATTAACTACATTTTTCACATTTCAAATTAATATATAAGAAACTCACTTATTACATGTTTGATTTGAATGAAGATGAGAAAGAAAGATCTACACAGTCAGTAGAAAAACTCATCTATTTCTTTGTATCATACACAGTACATGCACTATCAAATCAGTTGATAACTGTTATTATATAACAAAGATAATTTCTAATCTGATAATCTTAAGAGTATCAGAACTATGCTCTTAAAGAGAAGAGTATTATCATACTCTCAATCATGTCAAGACTCTGTTGCAGTTTCACACAGCTTATTACTTTCATGCAGATAATTTCATTCTATCTGAATCAGTTTTCAATCACTCTATGACATTATTCAAATATATCATAGAAAGATTCAATTGATGAATATGAGAATCTTACTTCTATATGAGATCAGCAGATTACTCTTTCTTGACAATGAGACACTGCTGAGGTATCACTTCAGCTATTCTCACTTGTGAAATGAGAGAAGAGTATTCACTTATTATCTATATAAAATAACTAGATGCTGACTTCTCATCAAAGAAGTCAGCAATTTGTTTCTTTTCTTCTACTGAAATATATATGAGAGTTACTGCATGTCTCATACAATCTTCTTAGTATACTAAGTATTATATCTGTGATATTCTTGTAATAACCCTGTAGCCTACAAGCTCACTATTTAAGCAAGAGAGTCAAGCTCACTTATACAGCTTCTTAAACAACTACCTCTACATAACACCGCTGACTAGCCACTGCTTCGGTTCCGCCATGTTACACTCTTTCTCTGATTATATGATTTGAGCTCATCTTTATAACTCTCAGAGTATAGTTTATACAGATCTTTTCAAATTTAATAGCAGAAGAGAGAATTGAATCTTCAATTTTCATTGCTTTAATAGAAGATGATTTAAATGCTTTTAGAATTCTTCTCAAAGCTCTATTTTACAGACTTTGAAAGAGTTCAGTGAAATTTTCTTAATTATTTCATTAAACTTGAACTTCATAATCAGCTACTGAGATAATACAGGCTATATATAACTGTCTCATAGTCTGAAAGAATAGATTTCTCTCTGTATTTGATAGTCTGATAATGTTATTCAGTAGTCTTTCTGTCTTGACAGTTCTTTGTTAAATATGATATTTAAAATTCAACTTGAAGTTTAATCATACTTCTAATTATTTAATATTTAAACTGAGTTTAATCTCTCTATTTAAAAGAGTTAGAGATAGTTCTTTCTTATTGAATCTAGAAAAGAAATGAATTAACTCAGCTTTATTCATATTAAATTGAATTTGATTGATATCTACTCTGATAAAGACTACAGATGCTAGTCACCTGCAGAATGCATCTTAAGCTAACTGCATTTAACTCTCTATAATTAACTGACTACTGTGTCTGTTCTCTCAGGCCAGCCACTAATTTTCAGAGATGTTAGTTAGTGACTGTCACTGCTCATTTAATAGTGTACATATCAAGCTTCTGATTGCTGATCTCAGCCTTATTAGATACTCATAGATCTATCAATCAGCTGTTGTGATCTTATTCTGTGTTAAGAACTAATTATAATTGTCAAATGGTTTCAAAGTATCAAAAGATGTTAAAACACTGCAATTTGTAAACAGTTTTTGTATTCTGGGCTGGAATTTTCTGATTTTGCATATCTGAAATTGATGAATGTATAATAGTTAACTTTACAGACATAGAAAAAACCCTGAGAACTAAAGTTCTCAGGTAGATGTCATAGTCTCTGACTGCATACATCTATAATTGAAGAATAATAATAATAATAATAAAGAACTAATTATAGACTTGATAACTGCAGTTCTCTCTATCAGTATTAGAGCTTAACAGTGAGCTTACAGACTCTAACCTATCAGAGTACTCTGTCTAGAGTCTAGATATATATCTAGATCTGCTAGTTAAGTGATTTTCAAAATCATTCTTTGTATTTAAGAGAGAGCTAGGCTCTGATGACAGCTTTAGTTAGAGACTTACTTAAGTAGTGTATAATCACTATATTAAACTTAACTCTATATTGTTAGAACCTTGACAGATGTATAGTAGAATAGTGAGATATTGATATTCTATATCAGCTCTGATAAGTGTTCACAGAATCTTACTTAACTAGTGACTTAACTTACAGTAGAGAGTTCTACTCTGTATCAAGTCTTACTAATTAAGCTCAGCCTCTATTACATAAGAGCTTTCATAGGTAAGAAGTAGCAGATGCCAGCGATGAAATTCGAACTCATGCATCTCTAATGTGTGCGGCCTTGGTTACCAGTCTTATCAACTGAGTCACGCTGGCGAGCTTTTTTAATATTGATCAGACTGATGAAATAGATTATTATATAGTTCTACTATCAATAATCTTTTCAGTGACTTCTTTTTCAGAGCATTTTATAAGTGTTGACAGAGATCTGTGTCAGATTTATAGTCTTGTGAATATTATCTTTATAAACTTTATTATTATTAGAAAATATTAAGCTTCTGTTGTAAGTATTTAATAAGATATCTTATTCAGATAGTCAGACAAGTTCTAATATAAGATTATAATTGAGATTATTAACTTTATATACATAGATATCTTCATGTTGATATTCTCTGATTGTAAGAAATCCCGCTTCTCACGGATTCTTTACCTCTATTTCTATCTCTCACGTAATCAATAGAGTTAGCAGCTCTTGACTACACACAACTATATAGACTGACGTTTGTGAATACTATTCACAACTCAGCTTGAATACTATTATACATTTAATCTCTATATTTTATCTTTCTACTGTGAATACTTCTAGTAGTTAATAGTCATGTCAAGCTGCAAACATCTGAATAATTGTCTGTGAGCACTTATTCTTACATTTCAAGCTCAGTCAGTCAGCAACTGTCTGTTATAACTAAAAGAACTAGAAACTCATATGCTTCAATCTCTGTAAACTCTACTGCAGACACTCAGAAGCAGTCATCTGAATCATGAATAACTCTTATAAAAGAAGTCTTAGAGAACTTATTAATTACTTACAGAACATTATTCTCTATATCTGTAATAGAGAAACTCTCTGAACTCATAAATGAATCAATCTCAGTGAAGAACATTCTTGAGCATCTTCTGTAAAATCAAGCTATTTTTCTATAAGAAATACTTACTGTCTTGAAACACTCTTGAACTGAGTCTCTAGACATGATCTTCAGAGACACTTATAAACTAAAAAGAAACTTTCTTAAGCTATAATTACTTAAGATCACTTATTGAATCACAATCTATAAAAGCTTTTATGAGTTTGTATTTGAAATTGACTCACAAGTCTGACTGTGTGATATGAAAGATGAAGAAGCTGTTATCTATATAATGACAGATCTCTACTAGACTACTACACTGAAGTCAAGAACTGACTGAATAATCTAGAGAATGATTACAAGAGATTCTGCTGATCTATTCTCAAGATCTATCTAGAGAATAAGTTAAAGAACTTCACAAGCTGAATAGAGAACATCTGAACTGTAATTATCAATATTAGAAAAAGAGATGAGAAATCTGATAAAAACTACTCACAGTGCTTTATAAAATTGTGATATGAATTGAAATCTGTAAAAACAGAGCTCTGAAACAAGATCTGAATAATGATATTTATAAAGAGACTGAATAAAGACATGCAGAACAAGCTCATTAAATAAAACTCTAAGTTCTTAACTTTGAAGAAACTAATAACTCTTATTCACTACTTACAGATCACTGTGAGAGTCACAGATCTGCAGAGAGTGAATCACTAATCAGTTCTATAAGAGTCAGAATAACAGGGAACAGATTTGTTAGAGAAAGATGATAAAATATAGAGAGATTTATATCTGACTGCTGAGCAGAAAGAGAGAGCTTCACAAGCTTCTATAAATAGAGTATATAATAGAGAGATTAAGAAAAAGAAACTCTGCTTTATCTATTTTAAATCTGAATATCTTTATACAAACTGTTCAGATAAATTAAAATAGAAATTTAAGAAGTTACAGACAGAGTCAGTAACAGTCTTCTTAAAAGTCTTGAAACTGATATCTGAATCTGTTACTTCTCTGATGAAAATACTTGCTTATGAAAAGAGACTGTACTACAGTACTGTTGTTCTGCAAGTATGAAAACTATTGATAAACTCAGAATCTCAGATCACTGTAGTGTCTCTAAAGCTCACAGAGTGAATGAACTGAATAATGAAAACTGAGAATCTGCTCTTATAATAAGCAGAGTATGAGAACTCAGATCTGAGAGCTGAGAGACTTCTAAGAGTTATCTTTGAATTATAAGATCTCTTCAGAATCTGAAGAAGATTTGCAGAAACTGTGATTATTATAGACATTACAGATAACATGTACTTGAGACTTGTATAACTTCAAAGACATAATTCATATATAGCTGTCTATGAGTCAGGTTTATACTTCTGATCAGTGTTGACAGACTTACTTATAAAGATAGAATCAGTTAATACTGTAGAGTTGCTTAGAGAAGACAAGCTCATCTAGACTGACCGTGTGACCGTGTCTGGGACCAGGACCAGATTTTTTGATAGTCTCATTACCAATTCGACTGATCCCATTACACGGTTTTAACATTAGATAGTAGTTCCATACTGTCCCAGTGAAACTTACTGTCTACTCTTGTCACATTTTCCAAATGAGACCATGATTTCCACTTCTCAATTTAAATTATTTTTATTGCTTTAAATGACTTTAAATCTCATTTGAGCATTACCAAAAAGTGTTACTTTTTAAAAAATTAAAAATAGTCTAAAAAAAACCTTAAAATGTCTAAAAATAGTAACTTTATGCCAAGAATGGGACTAAATGGGACCAAATGGGATCACTTTCTCATTTTTTTCAAGTCATGGTCCCATTTTAAAATCTGATATATAGTCACTTTGCATGTTTTTTTGATAGCCAGTCCCAGCGGGATTCACGCCAAGAAATGTATGAGACCAGACCAAATGGGATCAAATGTGAAATTCATGATCCCGGCGGCCAGTCTAAGCTCATCTATATAATGACTTTATAAATGTCTAAGAACTTCACAGTCATGAAAACTGAGCTTCAGATATTAGAGAAATACTGAGATCTTGTAGAGATATTCAGCTCAGCAAAGACAGCTGAGCTTTCTTCTCACTATGAGAAGAATCTGATAATAGATTTGATAGAAGAATAGAAATTCTTCTGAGAATTAATCTATAAGCTCTTTCATTATAAAACAGAGATCTTACAGATCTATGTGAAGAAGAATCTGAAGAATAACTTTATCTAATCTTCACAGGCCTTCACAGAAGTCTCTGTAATATTCATAAAGAAGAAGAATAAAGATTTCAGATTATGTGTAAACTATTACAATCTGAACTTCAAGATAATAAAGAGTTACTATTCTCTATCTCTGATTAAGAATATAATTAACTGTCTCACAGAAGCTGTCATATTTATACAACTGAATATGATTAATATATATATATAGCTGTGAATACAGTCTGAGAATGAATGAAAGACTGTCTTTAGAACTGCACTGAGATTGTTTAAATATCTAGTAATATCTTTTAATCTGACTAATACTTCTATGATATTTCAGTCTTTCATTAATAAAACACTTTGTGTATATCTGAATGTCTTTATAATAATATATCTGAATGATATGATAATGTACTTCATAAAGAAGAAAGAACACACTGAGTATATACAAAGTGTGTTGAAGATCTTAGATGAGATAGAACTGTATATTAAACTTATAAAGTATAACTTCAGTACTTATCAGATTAATTTTCTAGAATATGTAATTACTACAGATGATATTCAGATGAAATCTTTATAAATTAAGACTATTCTATTATAACTGAAGTTAACTAGTATTTATGAGATTCAGATCTTTCTGAGCTTTGTGAATTTCTGTAGATAATTTATCTTTATATTTATAAGAATCTTCTTGACTCTTATAGACATACTGAAGAGTGAAAATAAGAAGAAGTTATTCTATAAACAGAGAATGAAAAGATTATTAAGAAGAAAGATGTAAGGGGCCTACGCTGAATAGATTGGTATTAAGATATAGGTCTTATATAACAAAGAAGAAAAATGTTAGAGAAGAAAAGAAAGAGAAAGTGTAGAAATCAGTGATTGAGATGAATTTGTGACAGCCGAGAATCGGCGATTGAGAATCAGAGTGTACATGTTTGAGAGTGGAATGAAAGAATCTATGAAGTGTAACAGAATAGTCTATATGATTGATCGGGCGCAGCCCGCCACATTAGCCCCCCCCTTCTAAAAGCAGTTCTCATCGGTCAAAAGCCGCTGTTTCAGATAACACAGAACTCAGAGTCCAGGTCAGTTGATTGTAGCTGACTCATTTCATGAGATATTGTCAGTCACAGCTGCGGGGTCTCTCATTGAGAATATTCTCAATCTCTCACTCAAGCTCATTATCTTCTCCTATGATGCCTGGTGGCTGCCAGTCAGAAGTCAGCTGAGAAGAGAACAGATCAGTGACAGCGCGGTGAAGCAAGCTTGTATGAAATACATTATGAATCTCTGATGATGTGTCAAGGTGATAGTTGTGACTATCTAGAACTTCTATCACTTTATACCTGGTGTGGCGGTAATCTAGCATATGAGATGAATATGTGATTTGTATATTCTTAAGATTCAATCATATCAGATCTTCTATCTTATATTGTTCAGCAGGGTCTCAGTGGACATTGATTTGATTCTCTTGATCTTGTTTCACAGTTGCCATGAAGGCCTCTGCCCAATCGCGGGCATCTCAGAGCTTCATTACTATATTGTCAGCAATCTGAATCAGACTGCGGGGGTTCAGTGTGAACTGTGTAGTCTCTAGAAGATTCAACACTTCCATGTGATAACTGTGTGTAAGGAAGAACAGGCTTACACCTGTTGAAACAGCATCTCATTCATTGATAGCAACCTCTTCAAGCTCCTGTTTATGAATTTGAACAGGAGCTAATCTTTTCCCTGTTTCACTGAGGCATTCTCATAGTTATCTTTCAAATCTTTCTCTAATGTAACATGGTTGGCGCGGACAGATGCTGATTCATTCTTCAAATGAGAAGGCACTGATCTTTCTCTCAAGTATAAAGGCACATAGATTGATTGACAGTTGAAAGCAATGTGTTCTGATCAGTTACAGTTGATACACACTTTATATTGACATCAATTAGCAACTTCTTCAGAAGTGATCTCAGGAACCTGAAAGTCTGTTCAGACAGCAGAGACCCTTGCTTATATGTAGACATTTGAGTCTACTCAGTTCATAGCATCTGCATCATTGTTGTTATTCTTCAGTGCAGATGTGTGAGTAGCTGAAATGTAATGTCTTCTATTACTATTCTGTATACTCTTGAGCTTAGTAAGACAGTCATTCAATATCTGAAGCTATGTGCAGAAGTCTTTATAAGTCTAGTCTTCATCTACACTTATAAGAGTCTGTAAGAGTTTGAAAGTCAATGTCTTCTTAAGCATGCTAATCTTCATTTAATTCTTTCAAGATTGATTATCTGCTTCTAGAATCTTGATATTAAAGTCAGAAATGAATGTTATAAGAGAAGTGTTTCTCTATTAAATACTCTATAATCAATCTAATACTTTCTGTTGTATAACAGTGTCTTAGAACAGAACATCAAGATATTTCATGATATTATCAGGTGTTTGCAATGCTGATTCACATGCTTTTATTCATGAATGAAACTTCTGTTTCATGTGATCTTTCAATTATTCATTGATATATTAATCTTGATTGATTAGTGAACTGATAGCATCTTCATCTATACTCAGTTTCATGAGCATTTTCATTCTTTATAATGAGTAGAGAGTGAGATCAGAAGTATCAAAATACATGAGAGTATCTAAGTGTTCTTTCAGTGCTTTTGTATTCAATTCTGTAGATGTTGAAATCACATGAATTAATTATTGAATCTCTTTGTATTAAAGTTGTTGAGTTACATGCATATCAGCTATTTATTATTGTTGTAATTTCAACATTGCTCAGAGCCACTGTGACATCACGTCTATGCTCACATTCAAGAGTTTCATATTATCATTAGACATAATTGTATCGATTATCAGATGTGTAATTGTATGAATATCTCATATGACTGAGTGTCAGAACTCTCAGGTCTTTCACTGATATTCTCTTATAAGATCTTACTCTCTTCATAAGATCTTGTTACAGGGCCAGAGTGACTGGCAAGTAAGCTTCTATCTGAGAACTATCTGAGAACTCAGTGTCTGCTTAACTGTTTGACTGTTTCTCTATTTCTTACGCGTTGTTACGTGTTCAGATATCTCTTGATGAATAATCATTTCTAATGAGAAGATGATGAACATTTTTATAGTGTAAGAGGCCTACGCCGAATAGATCGGCATTAAGATATAGGTCTTATATAACAAAGGAGAAAAATGTTAAAGAAGAAAAGAAAGAGAAAGTGTAGAAATCAGTGATTGAGATAAATTCATAGCGGCTGAGGATCGGCGATCGAGAATCGGAGCGTACATGTTCGAGAGTGGAACAGAAGAATCTATGAAGTGTAACAGAATAGTCTATATGATTGATCAGGCGCAGCCCGCCACAAAAGAGCTGTAAGAACTTTCTTATCTCAGAAGCTTACAGAGTCTTTACAAGATTGAAACAGATATTTATAAATACAGTGATACTGTTTCACTTTGATCTCTTACTCTTAATTAGATTAAAGATAGATATCTTCTTCTTTGTAATTTCAGAAACAGTCTCATAACTACAGTTAAATAAGAACTGAGTTTCAGTGATCTTTTTCTCATAGAAGATGTAATCTGTAGAGATTAACTATGACATTTATAATCAGAAGATGCTTATAATAGTGAAATTCTTCTATCACTGATATTACTATTTTAAGAGCCTTGTAACAGTGATTACTGTTAGAACTGATTATAACAGCTTATAATAGTTTATTTCAATCAAGAAACTCTTACAATAGCAGATTCACTGAACTCAGAGACTGAGTGAGTTCTGATTCAAGATAGAATATATTAAGAGAACTAAGAACTCAGCAGACAGACTCTTTTACAGATCAGACTATGTTAAGAAGATCAGAATAACAGATACAGAGAGACTAGAGAAGATAGAAAAGCTTCACAAAATACTTAAACTAAGTGTTATAAAGAGATTAACTGAAGAGTTTTTCAATTCTCTGTAAGAGAAGAGAGAGAAGAGAGAGAAGAAGTCTGTACAATTACTCTCTATAACACTGAGAGTCAACACTCTGAGAATCTCTGTGAGAATTCTTGAAGAGAATATCTATAATCTGAAGAGTTTACAGACTTTGAAAAGTGCTGTGAAAGACCTGATATAAGAGAAAACAGAGTATAAGTCTTTATAAAATCTTCTATTCAGATTGTTGAACTGTAACTGAAGAATAAATATACTCAGTATATTTAAAAACTACTCACAGCAGGGATTAACCCTGCAGAAATAAAAAATTGAAGAGACTTAAATAATCTCTTATGAAGAGAGAGCTGAATTTATATATCTGTGAATAAGTTTCTATGTATAGAACTCATTAAAAGGTATTATAACTCTTCTCTAGCAGGTCATTTTACAGATACTAGAACTCATGAGTTATTTATAAGAAAATTAGTTTATAGTTCTATAGATTAAAACTGTTATCTGAGTTACAGATATACAATGTTGTTCATATCTCTTTACTTTATAAATATAAGAAATTCTTAGAAGAGAACTCTGTGACTTATCACTCTATTCATAAGATATTAGAGAGTGAAAGAGAATATCAAATTAAAGAAATTATTAACTCAGAGAAGTAAGATTACAAGCTCTGATTCAAGATTCAGTAGTAAGAGTATTCTGATAAAATGAATAAGTTCATTTGAGAATTAACTAAGTAGATAAGATATCTGCAGAAGCTGAGACATGACTTTCATACTATAAATTCTGATAAGTCAGAATAATGTGATCTTCACTAAGAATCTGATTGTGATAAAAATATTAACACTGTTATTTACAAACTCTAGTCTATAAGATGATGAGTTTCTACTGAGATGAACAGTCTGCAGTGTATGCAAAGAGAAGAAGAAATCATGTTCTTATTAAAGCTAAAAAACAAGAAAATAAAAACAGGGCTGTGAACACAACTTAGAGACTAACAAAGAAAAAAAAAAAAAACAAAGAAAATTCACACTTATATTCTTCACACTTGTGACACTCAATTCTCTCACAACTATCAATTTCTCTCTTCAAAGAAGCAGAGAGTATTATGCTTATAATACAGATAATTATTATATTTAATATGAAGACTGTCAGAAATGCACAGACTTCAGAGAAGTCAGACATCAGAGTGTATACAGTTACAGCAGAGTCTTGAAGACTGACTATCTATGTGTATAACTAGATACTTTTTATAAAGCTGTGTTCACTTTCTCAGTTATGCTGAAGTATTCAGCCTGAAAACAATTAAGATGTGAAGAGAAGACTTATCTGCTCAGATTAACTTCTGTCATGAATTCCTGACATTCACATTATCTTAATTACTCAGATTTTGTGAGTATCTGAGAACTCATCTCTTATTAACAATGAGA
Source organism: Blastomyces dermatitidis ER-3 (assembly GCF_000003525.1). Classification (NCBI taxonomy): domain Eukaryota; kingdom Fungi; phylum Ascomycota; class Eurotiomycetes; order Onygenales; family Ajellomycetaceae; genus Blastomyces; species Blastomyces dermatitidis. Next base: position 9,684,368 of record NW_025544774.1, read on the forward strand.
TTGTGAAAATGCACTACAGTGTAAGAATCATTGATAGAGAATCTAGACATATTTGCATATATCTGATCAGAGATTATGCAGATAGAAGAGAGATAATCATAGACTCACAGAGCAGTAGAAGACACTGACAATACTAGACACTTTATAAGAACTATTAGCTAGAGTCTGTAAGAAATTACTTATGAGAAGACTTACAGTAAAGAAAAAGACTACACTGCTTAAAGTCAGAGACTGATTTAAGAGAGATATGAGATTGATTACTAATCTAAAAATTGAGTGCAGTGATAAGACTAAGAGAGATGAAGATACTGTTATAAGTAGTAATATCTCTGCTTCATCAGCTGATAAAAAGTGATCAGAGAAGTTACAGAGACACTCATGAGAAGCTCAGCAGCAGTCAGATATTATTTATAAAGATATTAAAATTGAAAAAATTTTTATTCTTGAGAAGTTCTTGAATTAATATACAGATATTATTAGAAACACTCTCTCTCTATTATCTGAGTGAAAACACTTCACAGATGAATGAGAATACTCATAGTTTATAAGAATGAAAACTGTTATAAAAAAAGAGAAAAGAAGATAAGATTCTGTAGATAAATCTGAGATATTTATACTACTCTAGAGAGATTTACTTACACTGTAAGTGATTCTATAGAACAGTCAGATCACTCTAGTAAATAAAGAGTAATTATGAATTACAGATCTGAATCTTTCTATATAACTATAAAGAGTAATTGCAGACTGCAGATATCTTAATTCTACAATTCTATAGAGTTAATGAAAGAATGAAAAATTCCTCACAATTCTACAGTGTTAAAGAACAATGATTTATGAGAATGAGTGAAAGATTAACTTGTAAATACTTCTCTTTAATAAGAGTGATCTCACAGAGAGTGATTCATCTGTGAGATAAATCTATATAATAATTACATAAGAATCTTATGAAAATAATTGAGAGTTAACTGAAACTCTTCTATATAAAAGATATGAGATGAATCTGTGTAATAGTTAGAGAAGAATCTGTAGATTATAAAGAATCTTATAAAATAAGAAACTGAGTGATAGACTCTTTTCTCTTCACAGTAACAAGGGATTTTTTCTCACTGAGATTTTTTATAGATATGAAGAATTTTTAGTGAGTATTACTGTAGTACTGAGCTGATTCTATAAAGTCACTTAGTGAAAGGCTTCACAGACAAAGTCTTAGAGAGAGAGAGATATATAAGAAATCTCACTTCTTATAGATTCTTTACTTCTATTTCTATCTCTTATATAATTAATAGAGTTAGCAGCTCTTGACTACACACAACTATATAGACTGAAGTTTATGAATACTATTTACAACTCAGCTTGAATACTATTATATATTTAATCTCTACATTTTATCTTTCTACTGTGAATACTTCTAGTAATTAACAGTACATATCACACCAAGCTGCAAACACCTGAATAATCGCCTGCGAGTACTTATTTCTACACTGATATCTATGAGTTTTCTTATATAACAGATGCAAATGTCTTTTGAATCATTAAATTCTGTAAGAAGTCAGAGTTTTAATAAGAAAATATACTGAAGATTATGATATTTTATGACTGAAGATTTAATCATTGCATAGTAATATAGATTACTATCTATTATAATCTTTATATTATACATATTATTTATTACAGTAGATATAAGATTTACATCTATTATTATCTTTTCTTTAAATTATTATTATCTGATCTCTTCAAGCTTCTGTTTACAAATTTGAACAGAAGTTAATCTTTTCTCTATTTTATTAAGATATTCTCATAGTTATCTTCTGAATCTTTCTTCAATGTAATGTAATTAATATGAACAGGCACTGATTCATTCTTTAAGTGAGAAGACACTGATCTTTCTCTCAAGTGAGAAGATGCTGATCTTTCTCTTAAGTGAGAAGATATATAGATTAATTAGCAGTTAAAAGTAATATATTCTGATTAGTTACAATTGATGTATATCTTATATTGACATTAATCAGTAACTTCTTTGAAAGTAATTTCAGAAACTCAAAAGTCTGTTCAGATAACAGAGACTCTCACTTCTATATAGATATTTAAGTCTACTCAGTTCATAACATCTGTATCATTGTTGTTATTTCTCAGTATAGATATATAAGTAACTGAGATATAATATCTTCTATCACTGTTCTGTACACTCTTGAGCTTGATAAGACAGTAATTCAATGTCTAAAGTTATACACAGAAATCTTCATAAGTCTGATCTTTGTCTACACTTATAAGAGTCTGTAAGAGTTTAAAAGTTAATATCTTCTTATGTAAGAAATCCCGCTTCTTGCGGATTCTTTACCTCTATTCCTATTTCTTGCGTAATCAATAGGGCTAGCGGCCCTTGGCTACACACAACTATATAGACTGGAGTTCGCGAATACTATTTACAACTCAGCTTGAATACTATTATATATTTAACCTCTACATTTTATCTTTCTACTGTGAATACTTCTAGTAGTTAACAGTACATATCACACCAAGCTGCAAACACCTGAATAATCACCTGTGAGCACTTATTCTTACATTTCAAGCTCAGTCAGTCAGCAACCATCTGTTATAACTGAAAGAACTAGAAACTCACATACTTCAACTTCTATGAACTCTACTGCAGACACTCAGAAGCAGTCATCTGAACCATGAATAATCTCTGTAAAAGAAGTCTCAGAGAACTTATCAATCACTCACAGAACATCATTCTCTACATCTCAGACAGAGAAACTCTCTGAACTTATGAATGAATTAATCTCAGTGAAGAACATTCTTGAGCATCTCTCACAGAATCAAGCTATTTTTCTACAAGAAATGCTTACTGTCTGTAAACACTCTTGAACTGAGTCTCTAGACATGATCTTCAGAGATACTCATGAACTGAAAAGAAACTTTCTTAAGCTACAATCACTTAAGGCCACTTATTGAATTATAATCTATAAAAGCTTTTGTGAGTTTGTATTTGAAATTGACTCACAAGCTCAGCTGTGTGATATGAAAGATGAAGAAGCTATCATCTATGCAATGACAGATCTCTATTACACTGAAGCCAAGAACTGACTGAATTATTTAGAGAATAATTATGAGAGATTCTGATGATCTGTTCTCAAGATCTATCTAGAGAATAAGTTGAGAGACTCTGTGAGCTGAACAGAGAATACCTGAACTGTGATCATCAATATTAGAAAAAGAGGTGAGGAATCTGATGAAGACTACTTGTGATACTTCATGAAATTGTAATGTGAATTAAGACCTGTGAAAACAGGGTCCTGAAACAAGACCTGAATGATGATATTTGTAAAGAGACTGAATAAAGACATGCAGAACAAGCTTATTGAGTAAGACTCTAAGCTCTTGACTCTGAAGAAACTGATGACTCTTATTCACTGCTTACAGATTACTGTAAGAGTCACAGAATTATGAAGAGTGAATCACTGATCAGTCTCATGAGAGTTAGAACAACAGAGAACAGATTTGCTGAGAAAAGATGATAAGATATAGAGAGATTCATGTCTGACTGCTGAGCAGAAAGAGAGAGCTTCACAAGCTCTTATGAACAGAGTGTATAACAGAGAGATCAAGAAAAAGAGACTATACTTCATCTATTCTAAATCAGAACATCTTTACACAAACTGTTCAGATAAATTAAAATAGAAATTTGAGAAGTTACAGACAGAGTCAGTAACAGCCTTCTTAAGAGTCTTGAAGCTGACATCTGAATCTGTTACTTTCTCAATGAAAATACTTGTTTATAAGAAGAGATCACACTGTAGTACTGCTGCTCTGCAAGCATGAGAAGTATTAATGAACTCAGAATCTCAGATCACTGTAATGTCTCTAAAGCTCACAGAGTGAATGAGCTGAAAGATGAAAACTGAAAATCTGCTCTTATAATAAGCAGAATGTGAGAACTCAGACCTGAGAACTGAGAGACTCATGAGAGTCATCTTTGAATTGCAAGATCTCTCTGAAATCTGAAGAAGATTTGTGAAAACTGTGATTATTACAGACATCACAGATGACATGTATTTGAGACTTATATGACTTTAAAGACATAATTCACATATAACTGTTCATAAGTCAGGTTTATACTTCTGATCAGTGTTGATAGACTCACTTATGAAGATAGAAGCAGTTAATACTGCAGAGTTAATTAGAGAAGACAAGCTTATCTATATAATGACTTTGTAAGTGTCTGAGAATCTTGCAGTTATGAAAACTGAGCTTCAGATATCAGAGAAATACTGAGATCTTATAGAGATATTTAGCTCAGCTAAGACAGCTGAGCTTTCTTCTCACTGTGAGAAGAATCTGATAATAGATTTGATAGAAGAGTAGAAACTCTTCTGAGAATCAATCTATAAGCTCTCTCATCATAAGACAGAGATCTTGCAGATCTATGTGAAGAAGAATCTGAAGAATAACTTTATCTGATCTTCACAGGCCTCTGCAGAAGCCTCTGTGATATTCATGAAGAAGAAGAATAAAGATCTCAGATTGTGTGTAGATTATTATAATCTGAACTTCAAGATAATAAAGAGCTGCTACTCTCTGTCTCTGATTGAGAATGTGATTAACTGTCTCACAGAAGCTGTCATATTCACATAACTGAATGTGATCAATACATATACATGACTGCAAATACAGTTTGAGAATGAATAAAAGACTGTCTTTAGAACTGCACTGAAATTGTTTAAATATCTAGTAATGTCTTTTGATCTGACTAATGTCTCTATGACATTTCAGTCTTTCATCAATAAAATACTTTGCACATATCTGAATGTCTTTATAATAATATATCTGAATGATGTGATGATGTACTTCATGAAGAAGAAAGAACACACTGAGTATGTATGAAGTGTGTTGAAGGTCGTAGATGAGACAGAACTGTATATTAAGCTTATGAAGTGCAACTTCAGTGCTTACTGAATTAATTTTCTAGAATATGTAATCACTATGAATAATATTCAGATGAAATCTTCATGAGTTGAGACTATTCTATCATAGCTGAAGTTAACTAGTATTTATGAGATTCAGATCTTTCTGAGCTTTGTGAATTTCTATAGACAGTTTATCTTTATATTTATGAGAATCTTCTTGGCCCTTACAGATATGCTGAAGAGTGGAAATAAGAAGAAGTCATTTCATGAATGAAGAATGAAAAGATTATTGAGAAGAGAGAACTGTAAGAACTTTCTTATCTTAGAAGCTTGTGAGATCTTTATAAGATTGAAACAGATATTTATAGATGTAGTGATACTATTTCACTTTAATCTCTTGCTCTTAATCAGATTAGAGATAGATGTCTTCTTCTTTACAATTTCAGAAATAGTCTCATAACTACAGTTAAATGAGAACTGGGTTTCAGTAGCCTTTTTCTTATGAAAGATATAATTTATAAAGATTAACTATGACATTTATGATCAGAAGCTTCTTATAATAGTGAAATTCTTTCACTACTGATGTTACTACTTCAAGAGCCTTGTAACAGTGATTACTATTAGAACTGATTATAACAGCTTATAATAGTTTACTTTAATCAAGAAACTCTCACAGCAGCAGGTTCACTGAGCTCAGAGACTGAGTGAGTTCTGATTCAAGATAGAACATATCAAGAGAACTAAGAACTCAGTAGACAGACTCTCTCACAGATCAGACTATGTTAAGAAGGCCAGGATGACAGATATAGAGAGACTAGAGAAGGCAGAAAAGCTTCATGAAATGCTTAAACTGAGTGTTATAAAGAGATTAACTAAAGAGTCTCTCAATCTCTTATAAGAGAAGAGAGAAGAGAGAGAGAAGAAGTCTGTATAACTACTCTCTATAATACTAAGAGTTAACACTCTGAAAATCTTCATGAGAATTCTTGAAGAGAGTATCTATAATCTGAAGAGTTTGCAGACTTTGAGAAGTACTGTGAAAGACCTGATGTAAGAAGAAACAGAGCATAAGTCTTTATAAGATTTTCTATTCAGATTGTCTGAACTGTAACTGAAGAATGAATATACTCAGTATATTTAGAAACTGCTTACAGCAGAGATCAATTCTGCAGAAATAAAGAATTGAAGAGACTTAAATAACCTCTTATAAAGAGAGGACTGAATTTATGTATCTATGAATAAGTTTCTATATATAGAACTTATTAAAAGATATCATGACTCTTCTCTAGTGAGTCATTTTACAGATACTAGAACTCATAAGTTACTCATAAGAAAATACTTCTGACTGAAGATGTAAGAACTTGTGAAGAAGATAGTGAATTCTTATACTGTTTATCAGAATTCACAGAGAGTGTGATTCAGATTATATAAAGAACTTACTCCTCTACTCATCTCATGAAAACCTTGAGAACAGCTAGAAATGAATGCTCTTGTGAGCCTCTCTGAAAGTAAGAACATATATAATGCCTGCTTTGACAGTGTGCTGATGATAGTGAATCACTTTATCAAGATAACACACTTTATATCCACCTGTAAGAACTTGAAGTCAAAGAATTTAACTTATATTTTTGTCTGCAATGTGATTCAGTTGCATGAATTGTCTATGAATATTATCTCAGATAGAGAATTAATCTTTGCAGAAGAGTTCTGATCTGATCTGATAACTATACTAAAGATCTCATAAGATCTAAGCACAGCTTTTCATTAATAGACAGATGATCAGACAGAATATCTGATGAGTATATTAAAACAGTATCTGTGATACTTTGTCAATTACAATCAGAATGACTGAGTGCATTGATTATCACTTGTGAAGTTCATATATAACAACTCAAAGCATGTCAGCATAGATAAAACCCCAAAAAATTTTCAATGCATATCAAACCGCTCCACCACGAACTCGCTCGATTTTTCGAATAAGAACCCGCCGATAGATCCATCGAAAAGCCCTCGATCATACGAGCATTTTGACCCCATCGCCGACCGCATACCCCGTGTGGTGGTGGAGTTATCCAGCCAAACGTGAACCGGACGTTGTTCGAAGCTCCTGTGTGGGATTATCCCCCGTTCTCCCCTACCACACCACAACCCCGGGCCAGAGTGCCATACAAATTGTAAGGTGAAGTGACCTAGCCATATGCACCAATCTTCTCGATTTTGGAAGACCCCCGACCTGTAGTTGTGGAGATATCCGAGGAGCGACCTCCGCGAAAACCCTGTCCATCTTTGATGTTCCAAAACACCAACGCCAAGTCTCACCCTCGTACCGCCCTTCCCAATCTGGCCCATCCCCGGCAGAAAAATACAAAAAGATACCTCGGCGATAATATCAAGCACATAATCAACGGACTCTTCTGAAGTGCAACCTCCACGGTCCGCCGCCAGTGTATCTAGACTTCAACACCAAGTCTCACCCCTGTACTACCCCTCTCAATCTGGCCCATCCCCAGCAGAACGATACAAAAAGATACCTCGGCAACAGTATTCAATACATAACCAGTGGACAACAAGTCAACAGCACATCAACAACTATAAAATCAGTATACCCCAAGGTCTGACTGAGCCTTTGATCCCTGCACAGTGAGATATATTAAATCTAGTTTTAATACCTCAATATTCAATAGATTCTGCAAGGGATTGAGAACAGCAACACTAGGTTTCTATTGAATTTGAGAATTAACTCTATATTGATATAATCATTGACAAAGTCTTCTATTTTGAGATATAAATAACCAGTTCCTCTACATCCCGCTGGCAATATTTATATTATCATATAGAAACAGACTTATATTCTCTATAATATCAAGACCCTGAAGAGGGAAAGTCTTGATAGAGGGTATACAGTAGTGCATATCTTAGCAGTTTCTATCTCATTCTTCTGCAGCAGTTAATGCAAAAAAAAAAGATCTTAGAAATAGTTTTTTACTTCTCTTGAAAAAGTAAGGTGTTTTTCTCTGGGTTTTACACAATATTCTTACAAAGAATTAAAAACAGAGTTGTTTTCTGTCATAATTTCATATTCTTTTAAGTAAGAATTACTATTTCAGTGGCTGAAGAGCTTTCATTAATACTTAATTCTTTTTTACACTCTTTATTAACTGATTTGAGTTGCACACTTGTTGTGTGAGGAGAATTGGATGATTTAGAATAAAATTGAATAGTTTTAATCAATTTCTCTGCAAAAAATTGATTTATTTTTTGTCAGTTTTTCTCTCAAAAACTGTCATATCATCTGATTTATTATCAATTGATATCATACTTTTCCTCACTGTATCCCAAGAAAGAGATTGTAAAGATTTTATTGATTTATCTTAAAAATCAATTTTAGTTTATTAGATTCTCTTCAAAAATCTAACCTAGTTACTGAACTAGTGTGAAAAAAATCAGGTGTTTTATACACAAAAGTCTTTTATTCTTCTTTTGAAACAGTCTGACCAACTTTTCAATTGAAAACAGACTTAGAAATATCTCAATTGAAACAGTCTGACCAACTTTTCATTGAGTGAAAACAATGAGTTCAAAAATACGCTCAGTTGATGTGGAAAAAGATGCTTTCTCAAATACTATTCCTGAGATTGAAATTCTGAAGAGAAGAAAGAAAGAAGAAATAGAGAAACAACAAGTTCTTGAAATACAGGAACTTGAAAAAGCAAGCAAGATTCTTGGAAAGCAGTGTCTGAGTGAGATGAATGAAGAAGTTCTGTTAATTCTTCATGCTCAGGCCAGACAACTACAGGAGGTGATCAAGTTCAAACTTGGAATCTCAAACACAGTTCAAAAAACCTTGAAAATTCCTAGTACAATCACTGACTCTTCATCTCACTCTTCTTCTTCCTTTCTTCCTACTCCTTCTTCTTCTTTGAATCAGAAGAAAACATATGCTCAAGCAGCTGAATCTGCTGTCTCTAAACCTGCTGTCTCAAAACCTGCTCAAAATCCTGAGAAAACTGAGAAGAATACTGCTCATGCCTCTATTCATAGAAAAGTGGAAAAGAAAATGCAAAAAGAGAAAAACTTCCAAATCTCTAGAAATAGAAGACTCATTCTCAAAGTCTCAAACCAGGACATTCTGCAAAGAAACAAGCTAAACTCAAATCTCATTTTCAGAATCAGAAATGAAATTAATCAGCAGTTCTTTTCTCAGTTGATGACTGATATTGAAGTTCAAAAACCAGTTATAGCTTCAATTGAGCCATCATTCTTTGGAAACTCTATTATTCTGACTACAATGCCTGAATTCAGTGCTGAATTCCTTATTCAGAATGAGAATCTCTGGAAGTCAGCAGTAGAATCATTGCTAAACACAACAATTCTATCTGAAAGAGATGAAAAGTGGGGCAAATTCATTCTTCATGATATTCCAGTTGAAATTTTTGACTGTGAAGAAGGAATGCTACTTCTCAAAAATGAATTGAAAGAATACAACTTCATTCAACTGAGAAAGGAGCCTGTATGGCTAAATTCAATTGAGTTCAGACAAAGCAGGAGAAATGCCTCTGTTCTAGTATATACAAAAACACTTGAACAGTCAAAGATCTCTGAAGTAAGAGTAGCAGGTTTGAAAATGAGAGTTCATGAATACAAAGACTCAAGAATGAATCTCAAAGCTCAAACACAGTGTTCAAACTGTCAAAGATATGGACACTTTGCAATCTCATGTTTTAGAGACTCAAAATGTGCATTCTGTGCCAGAGATCACAAAACTAGTGAGCATAAATGTGAAACATGCTCAAAAAGAGGTGAAATTTGTCAACATACTCTGCTTAAGTGCTCTAATTGCAAAGAAAAACATGCATCTAGCTCTAAAGAATGTATGTTTGCTCCTAGAACTCAAAAGAACTGGAGAAAAGATGAAGCTCAAAGTCAATCTAGAACTGAAGAGAAGAGTCAAGCCAGTAAACTCACAACTGCAAGCTCAAAAAGAAGAAACTCTCAATTATCTAAGTCTTCAAACTCCAATTCTCCAGCAAAATGTAAACAGAATTTGAATCCTCAAACTCCTGTTAAGATTAGAGAATTGAGAAATGACTCTGATGATAAACTAGATATAATGCAAGCAGTTGAGATTCCTACTTTTCAGAACAGTTATAATCTACTATCTGATGATAGTGATTAGATTCTTCTCTACTCTCTTTTAGTATGAATATACAATAAAAACAAAAAAAAAAGTTTAAAAACTCTTCAAAAATCACATTTATTCAAAATAATGTGAATAGAAACTCAAATTGCATTTATTCTTGTCTTCAAATTGCATTTGAACAAAAAGTTGATTTTGTACTGCTTCAGGAGCCGAATTTTGATGCTGAGCAAAAATATGTCATTTCTCATTCAAGCTACTACTGCTTTTTACCTCAAAAGTCTGAGATAAAGTCAAGAGTAGTGATCTATGGAAGAAAGAGATCAAGATATCAATTTAATCTAAGATTTGATATCATGTCTGACCCTGATATTCTGGTGGGTGATATTATAGATAAAGAAAATGAGTTTGATACTATACAGCTCATAAATATCTATAATGAAAAGTCATTGAAGGAAAATAACAATATCTGGACAATTGATAGAGGATTTCTGAACATAACTCCATCAAGAAACTCTATAATTGCAGGAGATTTCAATGCACATCATCTCTGGTGGAATTCAGAATGCAAGAGAGCAGTGAGAGCTGATAATCTGGTTGAATGGACCTTTGAGCATTCAATAGATTTGGTTAATAAGTCTGATCAACAAACATTCTTTAGAAAAGGCATGAAACAGAAGTCTATTATAGATCTAACATTCATGTCACAAAATCTAATGGAAAGAAGACTTGTAAACTGGTTTATTGATTCAAATGAGACATCAGGATCAGGTCATGAGATTATTCAATTTGATATTGAACTGAGTGAAAAACAAATGAGTGAAAATCCTCTTCTCTCTAATCAGTATAACTTTGAAAAAGCTGATTGGAAAGCAGTTGAAGAAAGCATAAAACTGTTAAAATCTGAAAGACAGAATGAGCTATATTGGAATTCTGGTCAAGATATCTCAAATGAAATGCTTGAGAGTAGAGTGAAGCTTATTACATCTATCATTCTAACAAGTGTTAGAGATAATATTCCAAAAAGAAAATCTTCTGAGTATTCAAAACCTTGGTGGAATGAGAATATCTCATCTAAAAGAAAAGAATTAGCTACTGCTAGAAGAGATTGGAAGAATGATGTAATATCTGATGAAGAGTTCAAAACTGTCAGAAATGAATATTTTTCAGATATTAAAAGAGCTAAAACAGACTGCTGGAATAAATTTCTTGAAGAAGCACAAGGGAAGGAAGTTTTTAAAGCTTTTAACTATACTAAAACAAGAAGTGTAGCAAAACTTCCAGCTCTAGAATATGAGTTTCAGAATGAATCATATACAGCAAACTCTTTTGAGGAAAAATGTCAAGCTTTCATGAGAATTCTCTTTCAGAACTCACCAGATTCAGATTCAGATTCAGAGGAAGAGAATATATCACTTCTCAACTATGTTGATGAAAATGACTGGGAATGGCCTGATCTTACACAAGATGAATTAGAGTCAGCTATCTTCTCAAGTTCTGTTAAAACTGCTGCAGGTCCAGATTCAATTAATCACTTGATTATTCAAAATACATATTCCTACTTAAAGAATGAATATTTTGAGCTCTTTTTCAATCTCTTGAAAAATGGATATCATCCTGAATGCTGGAGAGAAGCCACTGGAGTGATTCTTGCAAAACCTAATAGAAAAACTTCAATTCCTAAGTCATATAGAGTAATATCTCTATTGAACTGTTTAGGAAAGGTTTTAGAAAAGATAATAGCTACTTGACTATCTTTTATAAGCTCTATAGATGATTCTCTTTTATTCAGTGAACAAATGGGAGGTAGAAAACAGTGTTCTGCAATTGACACTGTTCTCTCAGTTGTTCATGATATTCAAATAGCAAAGCATGAGGGTCTGGTCTCAACTGCAGTTTTTATTGATATAAAAGGAGCGTTTGATCATGTTTCAAAGTCAAAGTTAATTCAGACATTGAAGATATTAAAACTGCCACTTTCCCTAATAAAATGGGTTAACTGTTTTATGTCTAAAAGAATTATACAACTCTTCTTTGATGGAATGAAACAAGACAAGACTGAGATAAAAATAGGAGTACCACAGGGGTCTCCAATCTCACCCATTTTATTTGCAATATACACTGCATATCTATTCAAAAATAGAAATATGAGAATAGTGCGATCTCCGAGTTATGTGGATGATATTGGTCTAGTCTACAGCTCAAAAACTATCAAAGAGAATTTGAAAGTAATTGAAGAAGCTGCAAAGGAAATCTTTGTTAGAGCAGATATCAATCAAATTCAATTTGATATGGATAAAACTGAGTTAATTCATTTCTTTCCTAGATTCAATGAGAAAGAACTATCTCTAACTCTTTTAAATAGAGAGATTAAACCCAGTGTAAATGTCAAATGGTTAGGAGTATGGTTAAACTCCAAGTTGAATTTTAAATATCACATTCAACAAAGAACTGTCAAGGCAGAAAGACTATTGAACAACATAATCAGACTATCAAATACAGAGAGGGGTCTATCCTTCCAGGCTATGAGACAGTTATATATAGCCTGTATTACATCAGTAGCTGATTATGGAGTTCAAGTTTGGTGGAATAATCAAGGGAATTTCACTGAACTCTTTCAAAGTCTGCAAAACAGAGCCTTGAGAAGAATTCTGGGAGCATTTAAATCATCTCCTATTAAAGCAATGGAAATTGAAGCTTCAATTCCTCCTCCTACTATTAGATTTGAAAAGGCCTGTATGAACTATGCTCTGAGAGTTGTAAAGATGAGCTCAAATCATATAATCAGAGAAAGAGTCTCTTCTTCATTTCCACCAATTAACTCTGGAAATGAACTGGATTGGAATAGATTTCTTGATTGGAATGAAAATAATTCTTCAAAGAAAATGCCTTCTCAACTGTACAGACTATGCTCTCTGATTAAAAATCAATTTTCTTCTTTGAATGTTGAAAAAGTTGATCATGAGAAGTTATCTCCCTGGAGAAAAAAGCTTGAATCTCTTATAGACTTACAAATAAGTGAACTATCAAAAGAGAAAGAATATGAACAGCATTTGAAGAGAATTTCTACAATCAATATAAAAGACTCTATTCTGATTTATTCAGATGGCTCAAAAAATGAGAACTTGAACAGATTGAGCGCAGGCATTGCTTATACTGAAGATAATATTAATTTTATCTCAGATTTCTGGAATCTAGGCTCTGAATGTGAAGTCTTTGATGCTGAACTATTTGCAATAGTGAAAGCTTTCAAACTCATTGAAATAAAATCTCATAAAAGAGGAAATTGTTTGAAAGAGGCATGGATATTCTCTGATAGTCAAGCTGCTTTAAAAAGACTTAGAAATAGTCAGATTCATAATGGTCAAATGAATCTTGAACTGATCTTAAACTCTGTTTTAAAAATTCAAGAGAGAAGAACATCAAAGCTGAGAATTCATCTGCACTGGGTTCCTGCTCATATGAATATTCATGGCAATGAATTGGCTGATTCAGCTGCAAAAAAGGGTGCAGAATTAAGCAGATCTATTCAAAAAATTGTGTCCTGGTCTTTTATAAAGAGAAAAATAAAAGAATCTTGTTTAGACAAGTGGAATGAAAGCTGGCAGAAACAAAAGAAGAGTATACATTATTCAAGATTTGAAACAAAACCCAAGTGGAAATCTTGTTCAATTAAATGTAAAAAGAAAATATTCTCATCTATAATACAGCTGAAACTAGGACATGGCTATTTCAAATCTTATATACAAAGATTTGATGATAGATTTGACTCAATAGAATGCTCATTCTGCAATACAAATGAGAATCCTGAGCATATTATAATGCACTGTGCATTATACAATAGTCTCAGAGCCAGATTGAAAGAGAAGTATGATCTAAATCAATTAAATATGAGATTCTTATTCTCAACTGAGACAGGAATTAAATACTTAATAGACTTTCTATCAGAAACTCAAGCAGCTACAAGAAAATGGCTAAATTCAGAATTATCTGAATATGAAGAGGAGGAAATCAATCAGATATAGTCTGTTAAAACAGCTATACACTCTCTTTTAAGAATTTGTTTTGTTATAGTCTCTCTTTACTTTTTCTTTTTCTGTATCTTTTCCTTTCAATTTCTTTCTATCTATCTATTTAATGTGTCTATCTTTGAGACTGTGTTCTTTCTCTCTTTTCTTTTGTCATGATATTGTCAAATGGTTACAAAGTATCAAAAGATGTTAAAACACTGCAATTTGTAAACAGTTTTTGTATTCTGGGCTGGAATTTTCTGATTTTGCATATCTGAAATTGATGAATGTACAATAGTTAACTTTACAGACATAGAAAAAACCCTGAGAACTAAAGTTCTCAGGTAGATGTCATAGTCTCTGACTGCATACATCTATAATTGAAGAATAATAATAATAATAATAGATAAAACCCTCTTTGAGATACTCACTGAGACTTATTCACAGATAATCTTGATGAACTCATGAGAGTATACTATAGAGTGTGATGATATCTGTGAACAGACTGAGAGAATTCAGAAGATTTAGAAGAAAGCTTACAAATTCTTAAGAAAGACTCAAGAGTATCAGAAGAGATACTATAACTTCAAGTATATTATAAAGAGTTTCAAGAAAGATGATAGAGTCTGACTGAGTCTAGAAAATATCATCATATAAAGATCTAGTAAGAAGCTGAATCTCTTGTGAATAGAGTCTTCTAAGATTGTGAAGAAAGTTAGCTTGCAGTTCTACAGATTAAAACTGTTATCTGAGTTGTAGATATATAATGTTTTTCATGTCTCTTTACTCTGTGAATATAAGAAATTCTCAGAAGAGAACTCTGTGACTCATCACTCTGTCTATGAAGTACTAGAGAGTGAAAGAGAATATCAGATCAAAGAAATTATTGACTCAGAGAAGTGAAATTATAAACTCTGATTCAAGATTCAGTGATAAGAGTATTCTGACAAGATGAATGAGTTTACTTAAGAATTATCTGAGCAGATAAGACATCTGCAGAAGCTGAGACATGACTTTCATACTGTAAATTCTGATAAGTCAGAATAATACAGTCTTCACTAAGAATCTGATTATGATAAAGATATTAACACTGTCATTTATAAACTCTAGTCTACAAAATAATGAGTTTCTACTGAGATGAACAGTTCACAGTGTATGCAAGGAAAGAAGAAATCATGTTCTCATTAAAGTTAAAAAATAAGAAAATAAACAGGGCTGTAAATACAATTTAGAGATCAATAAAGAAAAAATAAAGAAAACTCACACTCACATTATTAACACTTATGACACTTAAATTCTTCACAACTATCAATTTCTCTCTTTAAAGAAGCAGAGAGTATTATGTCTATAATACAGATAATTATTATATTTAGTGTGAAGACTATCAGAAATGTACAGACTTCAGAGAAGCTGAACATCAGAATATGTACAGTTGTGACAGAGTCTTGAGAACTGACTGTCTGTGCATGTGATCAGATATCTCTCATGAAGCTGAGTCTGCTCTCTCAGTTATACTGAAGTATTCAGTCTGAAAACAATTGAGATGTGAAGAGAGAGCTCATCTGTTCAGATCAACTCTCATCACAAATTCATGACATTTACATTGTCTTGATTATCTGGATTTTGCAGGTATCTGAGAACTCATCTCTTATTGACAATGAAATTGTGGAAATGCACTGCAGTGTGAGAATTATTGATAGAGAATCTAGACATATTTGCATATACCTGATCAGAGATTGTGCGGGCAGAAGAAGAGTGATTGTAGGCTCACAGAGCTGCAGAAGACACTGACAACACTGAGAGCTTCATAAGAACTATTAGCTAGAGTCTGTAAGAAATTACTTGTAAGAAGACTTACAGCAAAGAGAAGAACTACACTGCTTGAAGTCAGAGACTGATCTGAAGAAGAAATGAGATTAGTCACTGATCTGAAGATTAGATACAGTGATAAGACTGAAAGAGATAAAGATACAGTTGTGAATAATGATACTTCTGCTTCATCAGCCAGTAAAAAGCAATCAGAGAAGTCATGAGAATGCTCATAAGAAGCTCAGCAGCAGTCAGACATTGTTTGTAAAGATATTGAAATTGAAAATTTTTATTCTTGAGAAGTTCTTGAATCAATATGTAAACATTGTCAGAAACACTCTCTCTCTGTCATCTGAGTGAAAACACTTCACAGATGAATGAGAATACTCACAGTTTATAAGAATAAGAGCTGTTATAAAAAAAGAGAAAAGAAGATGAGATTCTGCAGACAGATCTGAAATATTTATACTACTCTAGAGAGGTTTGTTTATACTGTAGATAATTCTGCAGAACAGTCAGATCACTCTAATAAATAAAAGTAATTATGAATTACAGATCTGAATCTTTCTATATGACTATAAAGAGTGATTACAGACTGCAGACATCTTGATTCTACAATTCTATAGAGTTGATGAAAGAATGAAAAATTCCTTACAATTCTACAGTGTCAAAGAGTAATGATTTATAAGAATGAGTAAAAGATCAACTCATGAATGTTTCTCTTTAATGAGAGTGATCTTATAAAGAGTGATTCATCTGTGAGATGAATCTGTGTAATAATCACACAAGAATCTTATGAAAATGATTGAGAGTTAACTGAAACTCTTCTGTATAAAAGATGTAAGATGAATCTGTGTGATAGTCAGAGAAGAATCTGTAGATTATAAAGAATCTCACAGAATAAGAAACTGAGTGACAGACTCTTTTCTCTTTGTAATAACAAGGGATTTTTTCTCACTGAGGTTTTTTATAGATGCAAAGAGTTTTTAATGAGTATCACTGCAGTGCTGAGCTGACTATAAAGTCACTCAGTGAAAGGCTTCACAGACAAAGTCTTAGAGAGAGAGAGATATGTAAGAAATCCTGCTTCTTGCAGATTCTTTACCTCTATTTCTATCTCTTGTGTAATTAATAGAGCTAGCGGCCCTTGACTACATACAACTATATAGACTGGAGTTCATGAATACTATTTATAACTCAGCTTGAATACTATTATACATTTGATCTCTACATTTTATCTTTCTACTGCAAATACTTCTAGTAGTTAACAGTACATATCATGTCAAGCTGCAAACACCCGAATAATCGCCTGCGAGCACTTATTCTTACATCTTAAGCATACTAATCTTCATTCAATTCTTTCAAGATTAATCACCTGCTTCTCCCCAGTGACTGAATGGTTAATGCGGTCACCTGATAGCGCCTTGGCATGAGAAACCAAGAAGCGTGGGTTCGAAACCCGCAGGGAATACATTAATTCCGGAACTCAAGCATCTCAGGTTTCTAATAAATACAGAGGTGTACAAATCGCTTCAATGAATAGCTCTATGTTTCTGAGCTGGGAAGTTATTATCGCATGTATTTAATTGTCACTTCTTTGTATTTTCCTATGTTCTTATTATCTTGATATGATCTCAACACCTAGACTGGCTGCTGAGATCATGAATTTCACATTTAATCTCATTTAATCTGGTCTTATACATTTCTTGGCGTGAATCCCGCTGGGACTGACTATTAAAAAAACATGTAAAGTGACTATATATCAGATCTTAAAATGAAACCATGACTTGAAAAAAATGAGAAAGTGATCTCATTTAGTCTTATTTAGTTTCATTCTTGACATAAAGTTACTATTTTTAGACATTTTAAGGTTTTTTTTTAGACTATTTTTAATTTTTTAAAAAGTAACGCTTTTTGATAATGCTCAAATGAGATTTAAAGTCATTTAAAGCAATAAAAATAATTTAAATTAAGAAGTGAAAATCATGATCTCATTTGAAAAATATGATAAGAGTAGACAGTAAGTCTAACTGAGACAGTATGAGACTACTATCTAATATTAAAACTGTGTAATGAGATCAGTTGAATTGATAATGAGACTATCAAAAAATCTGATTCTGATCTCAGACATAATCACATAGTCAGTCTATTAACACCTGTATTTTCTTCTGTATAACTAATACTTGATCTGTATTTAACATTATGCAAGAACTTATCATAAGCTTCACTTGCATATGAGTATAATGAAAGAATAATAATAATAATAATAATAATCACCTGCTTCTAGAATCTTGATATTGAAGTTGAGAATAAATGTTATAAAAGAAGTGTTTCTCTGTCAGACACTCTATAATCAATCTAATACTTTCTATTGCATGACAGTGTCTTAAAACGGAATATTAAGATATTTGATAATATTGTCAGATATTCGCAATGCTGATTCATATGCTTTTATTCATAAATGAAACTTCTGTTTCATATAATCTCTCAATTATTCATTATTATATTAATCTTGATTGATTAGTAATTGAAGAATGAAAAAAGTTAGTAAATGAGTGATGTAATATAGTGAAAGTTTCTTTATAAGAGTGTATAAGAGATGCTAGCTGAATCAGAGATAGACTGTATAATTATGAATACTAGCAGCATGTTAATCTGCATGAGACTAGAGCTTATATTGCAGTCACATGAGTGTGACTGAATCTGATGAAGAAGAATATGATTTGAAAGAATATACAATCACTGAATAATAACACAGCTGCTTCTGAACATGCTTACAAACGTAAAGAGACTCTAGCGGTCACTAATTAATTTAGATAATATATATAAGAAGTCGGTGTACACCTGTAATCGTACACTGACTCAAGAAACCTTTGAATCACAAAGAATATATATAAAAGATATTATAATAACTACAGAAAGTAAAACTACTGATAGATATAGACAAGTATAATTTTAAGATTAAAAGTATAAAATATCTAGACTTTATCATAGAAGCTGATAAGAGAATCTGAATGAATTGTGAGAAGATCTCTGCTATTCTTGAATGAGAGATCTCACACACTGCGAAAGATATACAAAGCTTCATCAGATTCACTAACTTCTATCAGTGATTTATACAGAACTTCTCAGATATTATAAGATTACTTACAGAACTTACTAAGAAAGACTCAGTATTTTAATAATTAGTGAACACTGAAGCTGCATTTATATAAATGAAGAAGATATTCATTAATACCTCTCTACTAATAACATTCAATTCTGATCATGAGACAGTTATTGAAGCTGATTTCTCTGACTATATCACAGAAGAAGCTATATTATAATATAATGATAAAGATATCTTACAATTATATACCTTCATATCTAAGAAACTGAGTTCTGCTGAATACAATTATAAGACCTATGATAAGAAACTTCTTACTATTATATACTATCTAGAAGAATGAGACTCTGAACTCTGAAGTGTCTCTGAATTTAAGATAATCACAGATTATAAGAATCTTAAGTACTTCACTACTATCTGTAAACTTACTGAATGACAGATATAATAATCTGAGTTCTTAAGCTGCTTTTATTTTACAATACACTATCATTCTGATAGTCAGAACTTGATGATAGATGCTCTCTTATGATAAGAGCAAGATATGTCTTTCAATATAATAGACACTCATTGAATGAACTGAGAACACTGACTCTTAGATCTGAAGATATTGATTGATCAAGATAAAACAGCTCATGACACTATACATACTTCTCTGATTAGAACTATCACTGATATCTTAACTTCTTCTGAATTTATATTAGATAAACTATGACATACAGCAGCTTAAACTGATGAACTTCTTCAAGTACTCACTGAAGCAGTATAATACAAAGCATTTCAATTTCTCTCAGAACTATGTATAAGAATTGACATCTCAGAATATTCAGTCAATGATAATAACACTCTATGATTCTGTGAATGATACTAAGTCTCTCATTTCAAATTCTTACACATCTGAATAATGCAAGACATGTATAATATATATATAATCAGTTATTCAGGCTGTGAACAACTGTATTAAATAATCTCTTGAGAATTCTATTAGCCTGAGATATTAAACAGTATCAGACACTTTGTCTGAAACTATAACTATTATTCTTTCATCATCTCATGAAGAGATTATAGAAAAGACCTGCTGAAACTGCTCAATCTCTCTGATAGAATCTGATAAGATATTGTAAGAGGCCTACGCCGAATAGATCGGTATAATATTATAGGTCTTATATAACAAAGATAAAAACGCTAGAGAAGGAAAGAAAGAGAAAGTGCGAGAATCAGCGATCGAGGTGGATATTTATACACATATGTGGTGGCGTACGCGGTGGAGCTTCGGGGCGGAAGAATATACGCGCGTTCGTAGCGGCCGAGGATCGGCGATCGAGAATGGCCGAGGATCGGAGCGTACGTAGAATCTGTGGAGTGTAACGGAATAGTCTATATGATTGATCGGGGTGGCGGCCGAGGATCGGCGATCGAGAATGGCCGAGGATCGGAGCGTACGTGGAATCTGTGGAGTGTAACGGAATAGTCTATATGATTGATCGGGCGCAGCCGAGGATCGGCGATCGAGAATGGCCGAGGATCGGAGCGTACGTGGAATCTGTGGAGTGTAACGGAATAGTCTATATGATTGATCGGGCGCAGCCCGCCACATTAGCCCCCCCTTTCCAGAAGCAGTTCCCATCAGTCAAGGGCCGCTGTTTCAGATAACACGGAACTCGGAGTCCGGTCAGTTGAGAAGGGATTGGATCAGTGGCAGCGCGGCAGTTCGATGTGAAGTATTTGATAAGAGGATACACTGGAGGTTATAATGTCTTATGACTGGAGATTTTATCATTGCATAGTGGCTTCTCTTTAAATCATTGTTGTCCAACCTCTTCAAGCTCCTGTTTGCAAATTTGAACAGGAGCTAATCTTTTCCCTGTTTCATTGAGGCATTCTCATAGTTATCTTCTGAATCTTTCTCTAATGTAATGTGGTTGGCACGGACAGGCGCTGATTCATCTTTTGATCTTTCTCTTAAGTGTGGAGGCACATAGGTTGATCAGCAGTTGAAAGTGATGTGTCTCAATTGATTACAATTGATGCATACTTCACATTGACATTGATCAGCAACTTCTTCAGAAGTGATTTCAGAAACTCAGAAGCCTGTTTAAACAGCAGAAACTCTTGCTTATGCATAGACATTTGAATCTATTCAGTTCATGACATCTGCATCATTGTTCTTCAGTGCGGGTGTATGAGTGACTGAGTTATTTATTGATACAGGTGTATAAGTGACTGAGTTATTTATCAATACAGGTGTATAAGTGACTGAGTTATTTGTCAGCATAGATGTGTAGATGTAATATCTTCTGTCACTGTTCTGTATACTCTTGAGCTTGATAAGACAGTCATTCATTGTTCAGAGCTGTGTGTAGAAGTCTTTATAAGTCTGGTCTTTATCTACACTTATAAGAACCTGTAAGAGTTTGAAAGTTAATGTCTTCTTAAGCATGCTAATCTTTATTTAATTCTCTCAAGATTGATTATCTACTTCTAAGATCTTGATATCAAAGTCAGAGATAAATATTATAAGAGAAATGTTTCTCTGTTAGATACTCTGTAATCAATCTAATACTTTCTATTGTATGACAGTGTCTTGAAACAGAATATTAAGATATCTCATGATATTATCAGATGTTTATAATACTGATTCACATGCTTTCATTTATAAATGAAACTTCTATTTTATGTGATTCTTCAATCTTTCATTGATATATTAACTTTAATTAATTAATGAACTGATGAAATCTTCATCTACACTCAGTTTCATGAGCATTTTCATTCTTCATGATGAGTAGAGAGTGAGATCAGAAGTATTGAAATATGCAGAAGTATCTAAGCATTCTTTCAGCACTTTTGTATTTGATTCTGTAGATATTGAAATTGCATGAGTTAATTGTTGAATCTCTTCATATTGATGTTGTTGAGTTGCATGCATATCAGCTATTTATTGTTGTTGTAGTTTCAACATTGCTCAGAGCCACTGTGATACTGTGTCTATGCTTGTGTTCAGAGATTCTCTCATATTATCATTAGACATGGCTATATCAATTATCGGATATATGATATCTGTGTAATCTGAAGAAGTGTAATCATATTCTCATACATCTGAGTGTCAGAACTCTCAGGTCTTTCACTGACATTCTCTTTGTAAGATCTTACTCTCTTCATAAGATCTTGTTACAGGGCCAGGGTGACTGGCGAGCAAGCTTCTATCTGAGAACTCAGTATCTACTTAACTGTGTTTTCTCTTTCTTACATGTTGTTACATGTTCGGATATCTCTTGATGAATAATCATTTCCTAATGAGGAGATGATGTGTGAATAATTGTTTTCTAATAAGAAGATAATGCGTGAATAATCATTTCCTAATAAGGAGACAATGAGCATTTTTATAGTGTAAGAGGCCTACGCTGAATAGATTGATATAATATTGATAGGTCTTATATAACAAAGATAAAAATGTTAGAGAAGGAAAGAAAGAGAAAGTGCGAGAATCAGTGATTGAGGTGGATATTTATATGTGTATGTGGTGGTGTACGCGGTGGAGCTTTGAGGTGGAAGAATATACATGCATTTGTAGCAGCTGAGGATCAGTGATTGGAAATGGCTGAGAATCAGAGTGTACACTACACATGTTTGTAGCAGCCGAGAATTGGTGATCAGAAATGGCTGAGAATCGGAGTGTATACTACGCGCGTTCGTAGCGGCTGCGGATCGGCGATCGGGAATGGAAGAATCTATGAAGTGTAATGGAATAGTCTATATGATTGATCGGGCGCAGCCCGTCACAGATATGATAATTAACTTCACTGTTAATCTCTCTAAGAGTAAGAATTATAGAAATATTCTGATCATTATGAACTGATTGAGTAAGAGTGTAATATTGAAATCTTGTGATAAGATGAATACTGAACAAGTCACTGAAGCTTTTCTACAGAGTCTGTTCTATCAGATGCATGAATTATTAAGATCTATAGTATCAGATCAGAGCTGTTAATTCATAAGTACTCTTTGAATAAGAATCTGTCAAGTTCTCAAGATTATACACTGTTTATTAACTGTCTATCACTCTGAGACTGATGATGCATCAGAATAGATAATTTAGACTGTAAAGAATTATCTTTATAAGTTCTGTAATTACTTATAAAATAATTGATATAATCTTCTTCTACACACTGAAGTCACTATCAATGACTGAGATGCTGTTTCAACAGATGTAAGTCTGTTCTTTCTCATATACAGATATTATATGAAGATATTAAATCTTCTAGAGATCATACATTTCACACTGAATCTTCACAGTCTGATTCAGATTACTGATAATATAGTGATAAAGCTCTGAGATATCTGTAACTGAGCAGAAGCCTTAATAGCAAGTACTAAACAGAATCAAGAAGACTGAACTAATATTTATCAAGATTCTATTAAGCAATATAAGATAGAAGATCTGATATGATTGAATCTTAAGAATATACAAATTACACACTCATCTTATACACTGAATTATTATCATATTAAATATAAAGTGATAGAAGTTCTAGACAGTTATAATTACTATCTTAACATATTATCAGAGATTCATAATGTCTTTTATATAAGCTTGCTTCACTGCACTATCACTGATCTGTTCTCTTCTCAACTGACTTTTAATTGACAGTTATCAGGAATTATAGAAGAAGACAATGAACTTGAGTGAGAGATTGAAGATATTCTTAATAAGAGACTTCACAGCTGTAGCTAATAATATTATATGAAATAAGTCAGCTATAATCATCTGATCTGAACTCTGAGCTTCATGTTATTCAAGACAGCAGCTCTTGACTGATGAGAACTACGCACTCATGACTCTATATCAATTCTGGAAAGAAAGGGCTAATGTAGCAGGCTGTGTCTGATCAATTATATAGACTATTTCATTACACTTCACAGATTTCTACTGTTCTGATTCTCAGTCACTGATTCTTGGCTGAAAACCTATGAAATTTCTATTCTTCTGTCTCAAAGCTTCACCGCGTACGCCACTATGTATACATATAAATATTCACTTCAATTGCTGATTCTCACACTTTCTCTTTCTTTCCTTCTCTAATGTTTTTCACTTTATTATATAAGACCTATATATTATACCGATCTATTCGGCGTAGGCCTCTTACATTAAGTGTTTAATAATTGATATACATTCATCACTTCTCTTCTGTCTTTTTCATGAATAGAACTGAGAAGTCTCACACACTTAATAAGAATTGTATGAGATTATACTCTAGAAGGTCTGTGATCTGATACTTCTGTTTTTCAAGATACATTTGCAACAGAGAATACATATTTTGATTAACTGATTTCACATCTCTCATGTCAATCTCATGTACAAATTCTCATTTCAGCAGTAATTTCAGTAAGAGATCTGTTCAGAAGATCTTTTCATACTTCTTCAGCAGTTTCTTCATACACTTATTCTCTTATATATTCTTTATCTTGATTTTCTCTGCTTCTGAGTCTTATATAATATACAGAATACTTTTGAATGAGGTCTTATAAATCATTCTCTTTACTTATTAATGTATAAGCAGATTTAATTCTTCTATATCAGAAGTATGAAATGTTGTTCTCATATCAGTTAATAGAATTATATGAATTATTTTCTTTCTATCAGTTAACTGTATATAACATGTACTGTAAGAGGCCTACGCCGAATAGATTGGTATAATATATAGATCTTATATAATAAAGAGAAAAACATTAGAGAAGAAAAGAAAAGAGAAAGTGTGAGAATCAGTGATTGAAGTGAATATTTATACATGTATATGTGGCTGAGAATCAGTGATTGAGAATGACTGAGAATCGGAGCATACATATTCAAGAATGAAGCAGTTGAAATCTGTGAAGTGTAATGAAATAGTCTATATAATTGATCAGATGCAGTCTTTCACATTAGTCTCTCTCTTTCAGAAGCAGTTCTCATCAGTCAAGAGCTGCTGTTTCAGATAATATAAAACTTGAAGTTTAGATCAGTTGATTATAGCTGACTCATTTCATAAGATATTATCAGTCATAGCTGTGAGATCTCTCATTGAGAATATTCTCAATCTCTCACTTAAGCTTATTATCTTCTTCTATGATGTCTAGCAGCTGTCAGTCAGAAGTCAGTTAAGAAGAGAACAGATCAGTGATAACATAGCAGAGCAAGCTTATATAAAAAATATCATGAATCTCTAATAATGTATTAAGACAGTAGTTGTAACTATCTAGAACTTCTATCACTTTATACTTGATATAGTGATAATTCAGTGTATGAGATGAATATATAATCTGTATATTCTTAAGATTTAATCACACTAAGTCTTCTCTCTTATACTGCTCAGTGAGATCTCAGTGAACATTGATTTGATTCTCTTAATCTTATTTCATAACTGTTATGAAGACTTCTGCTCAGTTTCAGATTTCTTGAAGCTTTATTACTATATTATCAGTGATCTGAATCAAACTGTGAGAGTTCAGTATAAACTGTGTGATCTCTAGAAGATCTAACATCTTCATATAATAACTATATATAAGAAAGAACAGACTTATATCTATTAAAACAGCATCTTAATCATTGATAGTAATCTCTACATATAGAAGAAGATCATGTCAATCATCTTATAAGTAATTACAGAACTTATAAAGATAATTCTTCACAGTCTGAATTATTCATTCTGACATATTATCAGTCTCAGAGTGATACATAGTTGACAGATAGTATATAATCTTGAGAACTTGATAGATTCTTGTTTAAAGAGTATATATAAATTGACAGCTCTGATTTAATACTATAGATCTCAGTAATTCATATATCTGATAGAATGAGCTTCATAGAAAAGCTTCAGTCAACCGCTTCACCACGAACTCGCTCGATTTTTCGAATAAGAACCCGCCGATAGATCCATCGAAAAGCCCTCGATCATACGAGCATTTTGACCCCATCACCGACCGCATACCCCGTGTGGTGGTGGAGTTATCCAGCCAAACATGAACCAGACGTCGTTCGAAACTCCTGTGTGGGATTATCCCCCATTCTCCCCTACCACACCACAACCCTGGGCCAAATTGCCATACAAATTGTAAGGTGAAGAGACCTAGCCATATGCACCAATCTTCTCAATTTTGGAAGATCCCCGATCTGTAGTTGTGGAGATATCTGAGGAGCGACCTGCGCGAAAACCCTGTCCATCTTTGATGTTCCAAAACACCAACGCCAAGTCTCACCCTCATACCGCCCTTCCTAATCTGGCCCATCCCCGGCAGAAAAATACAAAAAGATACCTCAGCAATAATATCAAGCACATAATCAACAGTCACTTCTGAAGTGCAATCTCTGCAGTCTGTCTTCAGTGTATCTAAACATCAATGCCAAGTCTCACCCTCATATCACCCCTCTCAATCTGGCCCATCTCTGACAGAAAAGTACAAAAAGATATCTCAGCAACTGTACTCAATACATAATTGACACACATAACATCTATAAAATCAGTATATCTCAAGATCTGACTGAGTCTTTGATCCCTGCACAGTGAGATATATTAAATCTAGTTTTAATATCTCAATATTCAATAGATTCTGTAAGAGATTGAGAACAGCAACACTAAATTTCTATTGAATTTAAGAATTAACTCTATATTAATATAATCATTGACAAAGTCTTCTATTTTAAGATATAAATAATCAGTTTCTCTACATCTCTCTGATAATATTTACATTATTATATAGAAACAGACTTATATTCTCTATAATATCAAGACTCTGAAGAGAGAAAGTCTTGATAGAGAGTATACAGTAGTGTATATCTTAGCAGTTTCTATCTCATTCTTCTGCAGCAGTTAATACAAAAAAAAGATTTTAGAAATAGTTTTTTACTTCTCTTGAAAAAGTAAGGTGTTTTTCTCTGGATTTTACACAATATTCTTATAAAGAATTAAAAACAGAGTTATTTTCTGTCATAATTTCATATTCTTTTAAGTAAGAATTACTTTTTCAGTGACTGAAGAGCTTTCATTAATACTTAATTCTTTTTTACACTCTTTATTAACTAATTTGAGTTGCACACTTGTTGTGTGAGAAGAATTGAATAATTTAGAATAAAATTGAATAGTTTTAATCAATTTGTCTGCAAAAAATTGATTTATTTTTTATCAGTTTTTCTCTTAAAAACTGTTATATTATCTGATTTACTATCAATTGATATCATACTTTTCCTCACTGTATTTCAAGAAAGAGATTGTAAAGATTTTATTGTTTTATCTTAAAAATTAATTTTAGTTTATTAGATTCTCTTCAAAAATCTAATCTAGTTACTGAACTAGTGTGAAAAAAATCAGATATTTTATACACAAAAGTCTGTTATTCTTCTTTTGAAATAGTCTGATCAACTTTTCAATTGAAAACAGACTTAGAAACCTCTTAATTGAAACAGTCTGATCAACTTTTCAAAAAGATTTTAATACATATCTCAATTGAAACAGTCTGATCAACTTTTCATTGAGTGAGAATAATAAGTTTAAAAATACACTCAGTTGATGTGGAAAAAGATGCTTTCTCAAATACTATTTCTGAGATTGAAATTCTGAAGAGAAGAAAGAAAGAAGAAATAAAGAAATAACAAGTTCTTGAAATACAGAAACTTGAAAAAGTAAGCAAGATTCTTGAAAAGCAGTATCTGAGTGAGATAAATGAAGAAGTTCTGTTAATTCTTTATACTCAGACTAGACAACTACAGAAGATGATCAAGTTCAAACTTAGAATTTCAAACACAGTTCAAAAAACATTGAAAATTTCTAGTACAATCACTGACTTCTTATCTTACTCTTCTTTCTCCTTTTCTACTTCTTCTTCTTCTTTGAATCAGAAGAAAACATATGCTCAAGCAGCTGAATCTACTGTCTCTAAACCTGCTATCTCAAAACATGCTTAAAATCCTGAGAAAACTGAGAAGAATAATACTCATACTTCTATTGATAGAAAAGTGAAGAAAAAAATACAAAAGAAGAAAAACTTTCAAATCTTCAGAAATAGAAGACTTATTCTCAGAGTCTCAAATCAGAATATATTACAAAGAAACAAGCTAAACTTAAATCTCATTTTCAGAATTATAAATGAAATTAATCAGCAGTTCTTTTCTCAGTTAATGACTGATATTAAAGTTCAAAAATCAGTTATAGCTTCAATTGAGTCATCTTTCTTTGAAAACTCTATCATTCTGACTACAATGTCTGAATTCAGTGCAGAATTCCTTACTCAGAATGAGAATCTCTGAAAATCAGCAGTAGAATCTTTGTAAAACACAATAATTCTATCTAAGAGAGATGAAAAGTGAGACAAATTCATTCTTTATAATATTTCAGTTGAAATTTTTGACTGTGAAGAAGAAATACTACTTCTCAAAAATGAATTAGAAGAATACAACTCTATTCAACTGAGAAAAAAGCCTGTATAACTAAATTCAATTAAGTTCAGACAAAGCAGAAGAAATGTCTCTGTTCTAGTATATATAAAAACACTTAAACAGTCAAAGATCTCTGAAGTAAGAGTATCAGATTTGAAAATGAGAGTTCATAAATACAAAGACTCAAGAATGAATCTCAAAACTCAAACACAGTGTTTAAACTGTCAAAGATATGAACACTTTATAATCTTCTATTTTAGAGACTTAAAATGTGCATTCTGTGTCAGAGATTATAAAAGTAATGAGTATAAATGTAAAACATGCTCAAAAAGAGATGAAATATATCAACACACTCTGCTTAAGTGCTCTAATTACAAAGAAAAACATGCATCTAGCTCAAAAGAATGTATATTTACTTCTAGAACTCAAAAGAACTGAAGAAAAGATGAAGCTCAAAGTCAATCTAGAACTGAAGAGAAGAGTGAAGCTGATAGACTTATAACTGCAAGCTTAAAAAGAAGAAACTCTCAACTATCTAAATCTTCAAACTTCAATTCTTCAGCTAAATGTAAACAGAATTTGAATTCTCAAACTTCTGTTAAGATTAGAGAATTGAGAAATGACTCTGATGATAAACTAGATATAATGCAAGCAGTTGAGATCCCTACTTTTCAAAATAGTTATAATCTACTATCTGATATAGTGACTAGATTCTACTCTGTCTCTACTCTCTGTTAGTATGAATATACAACAAAAATAATAAAAAAAGTTAAAAAACTCTGCAAAAATCACATTTATTCAAAATAATGTGAATAGAAACTCAAATTATATTTATTCTTGTCTTCAAATTGCATTTGAATAAAAAGTTAATTTTATACTACTTCAGGAACTGAATTTTGATGCTGAGTAAAATTACATCATTTCTCATTCAAGCTACTACTGCTTTCTACCTCAAAAGTCTGAGATAAAGTCAAGAGTAGTGATCTATGAAAGAAAGAGATCAAGATATTAATTTAATCTAAGATTTGATATCATGTCTGACTCTGATATTCTGATGAGTGATATTATAGATAAAGAAAATGAGTTTGATACTATACAGCTCATAAATATCTATAATGAAAAGTCATTGAAGAAAAATAACAATATCTGAACAATTCATAGAGAATTTCTGAACATAACTTCATCAAGAAACTCTATAATTGCAGAAGATTTCAATGCATATTATCTCTGATGAAATTCAGAATGCAAGAGAGCAGTGAGAGCTGATAATCTGATTGAATAAATTTTTGAGCATTCAATAGATTTGATTAATAAGTCTGATTAACAAACATTCTTTAGAAAAGACATGAAACAGAAATCTATTATAGATCTAATCTTCATATCACAAAATCTAATGAAAAGAAGACTTGTAAACTGATTTATTAATTCAAATAAGACATCAGAATCAGGTCATGAGATTATTCAATTTAATATTGAACTGAGTGAAAAATAAATGAGTGAAAATTCTCTTCTCTCTAATCAATTTAACTTTGAAAAAGCTGATTAAAAAGCAGTTGAGAAAAGTATAAAACTGTTAAAATCTGAAAGACAGAATGAGCTATATTGAAATTCTGGTCAAGATATCTCAAATGAAATGCTTGAGAATAGAGTGAAGCTTATTACATCTATTATTCTAACAAGTGTTAGAGATAATATTTCAAAGAGAAAATCTTCTGAGTATTCAAAACCTTGATGAAATGAGAATATCTCATCTAAAAGAAAAGAATTAGCTACTGCTAGAAGAGATTGAAAGAATGATATAATATCTGATAAAGAGTTCAAAGCTGTCAGAAATGAATATTTTTCAGATATTAAAAGTATTAAAACAGACTGCTGGAATAAATTTCTTGAAGAAGTATAAGAAAAGAAAGTTTTTAAAGCTTTTAACTATACTAAAACAAGAAGTGTAGCAAAACTTTCAGCCTTAGAATATGAGTTTCAGAATGAATCATATACAGTAAACTCTTTTAAGAAAAAATGTCAAGCTTTTATAAGAATTCTCTTTCAGAACTCATCAGATTCAGATTCAGATTCAGAGAAAGAGAATATATCACTTCTCAACTACATTAATGAAAATGACTGAGAATGGTCTGATCTTACACAAGATGAATTAGAGTCAGCTATCTTCTCTAGTTCTGTTAAAACTGCTGCAGAACCTGATTCAATTAATCACTTAATTATTCAAAATATATATTCCTACTTAAAGAATGAATATTTTAAGCTCTTTTTCAATCTCTTGAAAAATGAATATCATTCTGAATGCTGAAGAGAAGTCACTGAAGTGATTCTTACAAAACCTAATAGAAAAACTTCAATTTCTAAGTTATATAGAGTAATATCTCTATTAAACTGTCTAGAAAAGATTTTGAAAAAGATAATAGCTACTCAACTATCTTTCATAAGCTCTATTAATAACTCTCTTTTATTCAGTGAATAAATGAGAGATAGAAAACAATGTTCTATAATTAACACTGTTCTCTCAGTTATTCATGATATTTAAATAGCAAAGCATGAAGATCTGATCTCAACTGCAGTTTTTACTGACATAAAAGAAGTATTTGATCATGTTTCAAAGTCAAAGTTAATTCAGACTTTAAAGATGTTAAAACTGTCACTTTCTCTAATAAAATGAGTTAACTGTTTTATATCTAAAAGAATCATACAACTTTTCTTTGATGAAATGAATCAAGACAAGACTGAGATAAAAATAGAAGTGTCACAAGAATCTTCAATCTCACTCAATTTATTTATAATATACACTGCATATCTATTCAAAGATAGAAATATGAAAATAGTGTGATCTTCAAGTTATGTAGATGATGTTGATCTAGTCTACAGCTCAAAAACTATCAAAGAGAATTTGAAAGTGATTGAAAAAGCTGTAAAGAAAATCCTTATCAGAGCAGATATCAATCAAATTCAATTTAATATGAATAAAACTGAGTTAATTCATTTCTTTTCTAGATTCAATGAGAAAGAACTATCTCTAACTCTTTTAAATAGAGAGATTAAACCCAGTTTAAATGTTAAATGATTAGAAGTATGATTAAACTTCAAGTTAAATTTTAAATATCATATTCAATAAAGAACTGTCAAGACAGAAAGACTATTAAACAACATTATCAGACTATTAAATATAGAGAGAGGTCTATTCTTCCAGGCTATGAGACAGTTATATATAGTCTGTATTATCTTAGTAGCTGATTATGAAGTTCAAGTTTAATGAAATAATCAAGGAAATTTCACTGAACTCTTTCAAAGTCTGTAAAACAGAGCTTTGAGAAGAATTCTGAAAGCATTCAAATCATCTTCTATTAAAGTAATGAAAATTGAAGCTTCAATTCCTTCTTCTGCTATTAGATTTGAAAAGACCTGTATAAACTATACTCTGAGAGTTATGAAGATGAGCTCAAATCATATAATCAGAGAAAGAGTCTCTTTCTCATTTTCATCAGTTAACTCTGGAAATGAACTGAATTGAAATAGATTTCTTGATTGGAATGAAAATAATTCTTCAAAGAAAATGTCTTCTCAACTGTACAGACTATGCTTACTTATTAAAAATCAATTTTCTTCTTTAAATGTTGAAAAAGTTGATCATGAGAAGTTATCTCTCTGAAGAGAAAAGCTTGAATCTCTTATAAACTTATAAATAAGTGAACTATCTAAAGAGAAAGAATATGAATAGTATTTAAAGAGAATTTCTACAATTAATATAAAAGACTCTATTCTGATTTATTCAGATAACTCAAAAAATGAGAATTTGAATAGATTAGACACAGACATTGCTTATTCTGAAGATAATATTAATTTTATCTCAGATTTCTGAAATTTAGACTGTGAATCTGAAGTCTTTGTATAAGAATAAGTGCTCGCAGGCGATTATTCGGGTGTTTGCAGCTTGGCGTGATATGTACTGTTAACTACTAGAAGTATTCATAGTAGAAAGATAAAATGTAGAGATTAAATGTATAATAGTATTCAAGCTGAGTTATGAATAGTATTCACAAACTTCAGTCTATATAGTTGTGTGTAGTCAAGGGCCGCTAGCTCTATTGATTACACAAGAGATAGAAATAGAGGTAAAGAATTCATGAGAAGTGAGATTTCTTACATACTTTCTCCTCTCTAAGGCTTTGTCTGTGAAGCCTTTCACTGAGTGACTTCATAGAATCAGCTCAGCACTGTAGTGATACTCACTAAAAACTCTTTATATCTATAAAAAATCTTAGTGAGGAAAAATCTCTTATTACTGCAAAGAAAAAAGAGTCTGTCACTCAGTTTCTTATTTCATGAGATTCTTTATAATCTACAGATTCTTCTCTGACTATCATGCAGATTCATCTCACATCTTTCATATAGAAGAGTTCTGATTGACTCTCAATCATTTTTATAAGATTCTTATATGATCATCACATAGATTCATCTTACAGATGAATCACTCTCTGTGAGATCACTCTTATTAAAGAGAAACATTTACAAGTTAATCTTTCACTTATTCTTGTGAATCATTGTTCTTTAACACTGTAGAATTGTGAGGAATTTTTCATTCTTTTATCAACTCTGTAGAATTGTAGAATTAAGATGTCTGCAGTCTGCAATCACTCTTTATAGTTACATAGAAAGATTCAGGTCTGTGATTTATAATCACTCTTATTTACTAGAGTGATCTGACTGTTCTGTAGAATCACTCACAGTGTAAGCAAACCTCTCTAGAGTAGTATAAATATCTCAGATCTGTTCACAGAATCTCATCTTCTTTTCTCTTTTTCTGTAACAGCTTTCATTCTCATAAACTGTGAGTATTCTCATTCATTCATAAAGTATTTTCACTTAGATAACAGAGAGAGAGTGTTTCTGATAATATCTGTATATTAATTCAAGAACTTCTCAAGAATAAAAAATTTTTTTAATTTCAATATCTTTGTAAACAATATCTGATCACTGCTGAGCTTCTTATAAGTGTCTCTGTAACTTCTCTGATCACTTTTTACTGGCTGATGAAGCAGAGACACTGTCATTCACAATCACATCTTTACTTCTCTCAGTCTCACTACTGCATCTGATCTTCAGATCAGTGACTCACTTCATCTCTTCTTCAGATCAGTCTCTGACTTTAAGCAGTGCAGTTTCTTTCTTTGCTGTAAGTCTTCTTATAAGTAATTCCTTATAGACTCTAGCTGACAGTTCTTGCAAAGCTCTCAGTATTGTCAGTGTTAGACTGACCGTGTGACCGTGTCTGGGACCAGGACCAGATTTTTTAATAGTCTCATTACCAATTCGACTGATCCCATTACACAGTTTTAACATTAGATAGTAGTCTCATACTGTCCCAGTGGGACTTACTGTCTACTCTTGTCACATTTTCCAAATGGGACCATGATTTTCACTTCTCAATTTAAATTATTTTTATTGCTTTAAATGACTTTAAATCTCATTTGAGTGTTACCAAAAAGCGTTACTTTTTAAAAAATTAAAAATAGTCTAAAAAAAACCTTAAAATGTCTAAAAATAGTAACTTTATGCCAAGAATGGGACTAAATGAGACCAAATGGAACCACTTTCTCATTTTTTTCAAGTCATGGTTTCATTTTAAGATCTGATATATAGTCACTTTATCTGTTTTTTTAATAGCCAGTCCCAGCGGGATTCACGCCAAGAAATGTATGGGATCAGACCAAATGGGATCAAACGTGAAATTCATGGTTCTGATGACCAGTCTAGTCAGTGTCTTCTGCAGTCTCACAGGTCTACAACTATTTCTTCTCTGCCTGCACAATCTCTGACCAGGTATATACAAATATGTCTAGATTTCCTATCAATGATTCTCGCGCCGCGGCGCATTTCTGCAATCTCATTGTCAATAGAAGATGAGTCTCTGAGTATCTGCAAAATCCAGGTAATCAAGACAATGTGAATGTTATGAATTTGTGATGAGAGTTAATCTGAGCAGATGAGCTCTCTCTCTGTATCTCAATTATTTTCAGGCTGAATACTTCAGCACAACTGAGAGAGTGAACACAGCTTCATAAGAAGTATCTAATTACATGCACAGACAGCCAGCTCTCAAGACTCTGCTACAACTGCATACACTCTGATGTTCAGCTTCTCTGAAGTCTGTGCATTTCTAATAATCTTTGTATCAAATGCAATAATTGTCTGTATCACAGATATAATACTCTCTACTTCTTTAAAAAGAGAAATTGATAGTTGTGAGAAGATTGAATGTCATGAGTGTTGAGAATGTAAGTGTGAGTTTTCTTTATTTTTTCTTTATTAGTCTCTAAATTGTGTTCACAGCTCTGTTTATTTTCTGTTTTTTAGCTTTAATGAGAATATAATTTCTTCTTTTCTTGTATACACTGCAGACTGTTCATCTCAGTAGAAATTCATTATCTTATAGACTAGGATTTATAAATGACAGTGTTAATATCTTTATTATAATCAGGTTCTTAGTGAAGACTGCATCATTCTGACTTATCAGAATTCATAGTATGAAAGTCATGTCTCAGCTTCTACAGATATCTTATCTATCTGAATAGTTCTTAAGTGAACTCATTCATCTTGTCAGAATATTCTTATCACTGAACCTTGAATCAGAGCTCATAATCTTGCTTCTCTGAGTTAATAATTTCTTTGATCTGATATTCTCTTTCACTCTCTAGTGCTTTATGAACAGAGTGATGAGTCACAGAATTCTCTTCTAAGAATTTCTTATATTCACAGAGTAAAGAGACATGAAAAACATTGTATATCTACAACTCAGATAACAGTTTTAATCTGTAGAACTGTGAGCTAACTTTCTTCACAATCTTGTAAGACTCTGTTTATAAGAGATTCAGCTTCTTACTAGATCTCTGTATAATAATATTTTCTAGACTTAGTCAGACTCTATCATCTTTCTTGAAACTCTTTATAATATGCTTAAAGTCATAGTATCTCTTCTGATACTCTTGAGTCTTTCTCAAGAATTTGTGAGCTTTCTCTCAGATCTTCTGAATTCTCTCAGTCTGTTCACAGATATCATCACACTCTATAGTATACTCTCATGAATTCATCAAGATCATTTATGAATGAGTCTCAGTGAGTATCTTAAAGAGGGTTTTATCTGTGCTGACATGCTTTGAGTTATTATATATGAACTCTGTGAGTGATAATTAATACACTCAGTCATTCTGATTGTAATTAACAAAGCACTGCAGATACTGTTTTAATATACTTATCAGGTATTCTATCTGATTATCTGTTTATTGATGAAAAGCTGTGCTTAAATCTCACAAGATCTTCAGTATAGTTATCAGATCAGATCAGAATTCTTCTGTGAAGATTGATTCTCTATCTGAGATAATGTTCACAGATAACTTATACAACTGAATCACATCATGAATGAAGATATAAGTCAAATCCTTTGACTTCAAGTTCTTGTGAGTGAGTATAAAGTGTGCTATCTTGATAAAGTGATTCACTATTATCAGCACACTGTCAAAGCAGGTATAATATATGTTCTTGCTTTCAGAGAGACTCATAAGAATATTCATTTCTAGCTGTTTTCAAGATTTCTGTGAGATGAGTAGAGAAGTAAGTTCTTTATATGATCTGAACTGCACTATCTGTGAACTCTGATAAATAGTATAAGAATTCACTATCTTCTTCACAAGTTCTCATATCTTCAGTTAGAAGTATTTTCTTATGAGTAATTCATGAGTTCTAGTGTCTGTAAAATGATCTGTTAGAGAAGAGTTATAATATCTTTTAATAAGTTCTATATATAGAAACTCATTCACAGGTATATAAATTCAGCTCTCTCTTCATAAGAGATTATTTAAGTCTCTTTAACTCTTTATTTCTGTAGAATTAGTCTCTGCTGTGAGCAGTTTCTGAATATACTGAGTATATTCATTCTTCAGTTACAGTTCAGATAATCTGAATAGAAGATTTTATAAAGACTTATACTCTATTTTCTCTTACATCAGATCTTCTACAGTGCTTCTCAAAATCTGTAAACTCTTCAGATTATAGATACTCTCTTCAAGAATTCTCACAGAGATCTTCAGAGTGTTGACTCTCAGTGATATAGAGAGTAGTTATACAGGCTTCTTCTCTCTCTCTTCTCTCTTCTCTTATAGAGAATTAAGAGACTCTTCAGTCAATCTCTTCACAATACTCAGTCTGAGTATTTTATAAAGCTTTTCTGTCTTCTCTAGTCTCTCTATATCTGTCATTCTGATCTTCTTAATATAGTCTGATCTGTGAGAGAGTCTGTCTGCTGAGTTCTTAGTTTTCTTGATATATTCTATCTTGAATCAGAACTCACTCAGTCTCTAAGCTCAGTGAATCTACTACTGTGAGAGTTTCTTAATTGAAGTAAACTGTTATAAGCTATTATAATCAGTTTTAATAGTAATCACTGTTATAAGACTCTTAAAGTAGTGATATCAGTGATGAAAGAATTTCACTATCATAAGAAGCTTCTGATTATGAATGTTATAGTTGATCTTCATAGATTACATCTTCTGTGAGAAAAAGGCCACTGAAACTCAGTTCTCATTTAACTGTAGTGATAAGACTATTTCTGAAATTGTAAAGAAGAAGATATCTGTCTTCAATCTGATTAAGAGTAAGAAATCAAAGTAGAACAGTATCACTGTATTTATAAATGTCTGTTGCAATCTTATAAAGGCCTTACAAGCTTCTGAGATAAGAAAGTTCTTATAATTCTTTCTTCTTAATAATCTTTTCATTCTCTATTTGTGAGATGACTTTTTCTTATTTTCACTCTTCAGCATGTCTGTAAGAGTTAAGAAGATTCTCATGAATATAAAGATAAAATATTTATAGAAATTCACAAAGCTCAGAAAGATCTGAATCTCATAAATACTAGTTAACTCTGATTATAATAGAATAGTCTCAATCTGTGAAGATTTCATCTGAATACTATCTGCAGTGATTACATATTCTAGGAAATTAATCTGACAGACACTGAAGTTGCACTTCATAAGCTTAATATACAGTTCTGTCTTATCTAAGATCTTCAACATACTTTGCACATGCTCAGTGTGTTCTTTCTTCTTCACAGAGTATATCATCACATCATTCAGATATATTATTATAAAGACATTCAGATATACATGAAGTATTTTATTAATGAAAGACTGAAATGCTGCAGAGACATTAGTCAGATCAAAAGACATTATTAGATATTCAAACAATCTCAGTGCAGTTCTAAAGACAGTCTTTCATTCATCTTCAGACTGTATTCACAGTTATGTATATATATTGATTATATTCAGTTGTATGAATATAACAGCTTCTGTAAAACAGTTGATTACATTCTCAATCAGAGATAGAGAGTAGCAGCTCTTTATTATCTTGAAGTTCAGATTGCAGTAATCTACATACAATCTGAGATCTTTATTCTTCTTCTTCATGAATATCACAGAGGCTCTTACAGAGATCTGTGAAGATTGAATAAAGTTATTCTTCAGATTCTTCTTCACATAGATTCACAAGACCTCTGTCTTATAATAAGAGAGCTTATAGATTGATTCTCAGAAGAGTTTCTGCTCTTCTATCAAATCTATTATCAGATTCTTCTTATAATGAGAGAGAAGTTCAGCTGTCTTTACTAAGCTGAACATCTCTGTAAGATCTCAGTATTTCTCTGATATCTGAAGCTCAGTTTTCATAACTGCAAGATTCTCAGACACTTGTAAAGTTATTATATAGATAAGCTTGTCTTTTCTAATCAACTCTACAGTATCAACTGATTCTATCTTTGTAAGTGAGTCTGTCAATACTGATCAGAAGTATAAATCTGACTTATAAACAGCTATGTGTGAATTATGTCTTTAAAGTTATACAAGTCTCAAATACATGTTATCTGTGATGTCTGTGATAATCACAGTTTCTGTAAATCTTCTTCAGGTTTCAGAGAGATCTTGCAATTCAAAGATGACTCTTATAAGTCTCTCAGTTCTCAGATCTGAGTTCTTACACTCTGCTTATTACAAGAGCAGATTCTCAGTTTTCATCTTTCAGCTCATTCACTCTGTGAGCTTTAGAAACATTACAGTGACCTGGGATTCTGAGTTCATTAATACTTTTCATACTTATAAGACAGCAGTACTGCAGTGCAGTCTCTCTCTATAAGTAAGTATTTTCATTGAAGAAGTAACAGATTCAGATGTCAGCTTCAAGACTCTCAAGAAGGCTGTTACTAACTCTGTTCATGACTTTTCAAATTTCTATTTTAATTTATTCAGACAGTTTGTATGAAGATATTCTGATTTAAAATAAATAAAGCAGAGTTTCTTTTTCTTGATCTCTCTGTTATATACTCTGTTTACAGAAGCTTATGAAGCTCTCTCTCTCTGCTCAGCAGTCAGATATGAATCTCTCTATGTCTTATCATCTTTTTCTGATAAATCTGTTCTCTGTTATTCTGATTCTTATAAGACTGATCAGTGATTCACTCTCTGCAGATCTGTGACTCTCACAGTGATTTATAAGCAGTGAATGAGAGTCATCAGTTTCTTCAGAATTAAGAACTTAGAGTCTTACTCAATGAGCTTGTTCTATATATCTTTATTCAGTTTCTTTATAAATATCATTATTCAGATCTTGTTTCAGAGTCCTGTTTTCACAGATCTCAATTCACATCATAATTTTATAAAGTACTGTAAGTAGTCTTCATCAGATTTCTTATCTCTTTTTCTAATATTAATAATTATAGTTCAGATATTCTCTGTTCAGCTTATAAAATCTCTTAACTTATTCTCTAAATAGATCTTGAGAATAGATTAGTAGAATCTCTTATAATCATTCTCTAGATGATTCAGTCAGTTCTTAACTTCAGTGTAATAGAGATCTGTCATTATATAGCTAACAGCTTCTTCATCTTTCATATCACACAGTCAGGCTTATGAGTTAATTTCAAATACAAACTTGTAAAAGCTTTTATAGATTATGATTTAATAAGTAATCTTAAGTGATTACAGCTTAAGAAAGTTTCTTTTCAGTTCATGAGTGTCTCTGAAAATTATATCTAGAGACTCAGTTTGAGAGTGTTTGCAGATAGTAAGTATTTCTTATAGAAAAATAGCTTAGTTCTGCAGAAGATGCTCAAGAATATTCTTTATTAAGATTGATTTATTCATGAATTTAGAGAATTCCTCTATCACAGATGTAGAGAATAATATCTCATGAGTGATTTATAAGTTCTCTGAGACTTCTTTTACAGAAATTATTCATAATTCAGATGACTGCTTCTGAGTATCTGCAGTAGAGTTTGCAGGGATTAAAGTATATAAGTTTCTAGTTCTTTCAGTTATAACAGATGATTGCTGACTGACTGAGCTTGAAATATAAGAATAAGTGCTTGTAGACAATTATTTGAGTGTTTGCAGCTTGATGTGATATGTACTGTTAACTACTAGAAGTATTTATAGTAGAAAGATAAAATGTAAAGATTAAATATATAATAGCATTCAAGCTAAGTTATGAATAGTATTCGTGAACTTCAGTCTATATAGTTGTGTGTAGCCAAGGGCCGCTAGCCCTATTAATTACACGAGAGATAGAAATAGAGGTAAAGAATCCGCGAGGAGCGGGATTTCTTACACTTTGATACTGAATTATTTGTACTAGTGAAAGCTTTCAAACTTATTGAAATAAAATCTCATAAAAGAGAAAATAGTTTGAAAGAGATATGAATATTCTCTGATAGTCAAGCTGCTTTAAAAAGACTTAGAAATAGTCAGATTTATAATGATTAAGTGAATCTTGAAGTGATCTTAAACTTCATTTTAAAAATTCAAAAGAGAAGAATATCAAAGCTGATAATTCATCTACACTAAGTTCCTGCTCATATGAATATTCATGATAATGAATTGACTGATTCAGCTGTAAAAAAAGGTTCAGAATTAAGCAAATGTATTCAAAAAATTATGTCCTGATCTTTTATAAAGAGAAAAATAAAAGAATCTTGTTTAGATAAGTGAAATGAAAGCTGGCAGAAATAAAAAAAGAGTATACATTATTCAAGATTTGAAATAAAACCTAAGTGGAAATCTTGTTCAATTAAATGTAAAAAGAAAATATTCTCATCTATAATACAGCTGAAATTAGAACATGACTATTTCAAATCTTATATACAAAGATTTGATGATAGATTTGATTCAATAGAATGCTCATTCTGCAATGCAAATGAGAATCCTGAGTATATTATAATACACTGTGCATTATACAATAGTCTCAGAGTCAGATTGTAAGAGAAGTATAATCTAAATCAATTAAATATGAGATTCTTATTCTCAACTGAGACAGGAATTAAATACTTAATAGACTTTCTATCAGAAACTCAAACAACTACAAGAAAATGACTAAATTCAAAATTATCTGAATATGAAGAGGAGAAAATCAATCAGATATAGTCTGTTAAAACAGCTATATACTATCTTTTAATAATTTCTTTTATTACAGTCTTTTTTTACTTTATCTTTTTCTTTCAATTTCTTTCTATCTATCTATTTAATGTGTCTATCTTTAAGACTGTGTTCTCTTTTCCTTTGTCATGATATTGTCAAATGATTTCAAAGTATCAGAAGATGTTAAAATACTGCAATTTATAAACAGTTTTTGTATTCTGAGCTGGAATTTTCTGATTTTACATATCTGAAATTGATGAATGTATAATAGTTAACTTTACAGATATAGGAAAAACTCTGAGAATTAAAAGTTCTCAGATAGATGTCATAGTCTCTGACTGTATACATCTATAATTGAAGAATAATAATAATAATAGATTTCATAATTGCATTCAACAGAACTCAGTTTCTTAGACATGAAAACATATGATTATAGAACATCTTCATTATTATATTACAATATTACTTCTTCTATCACATAGTCAGAGAAGTCAGCTTTAATAACTGTTTTATAATCAGAGTTAAATATTATTAGCAGAGAGATGTTAATGAACATCTTCTTCATCTGTGTGAATGCAGCTTCAGTGTCTACTGATTACTGAAATACTGAGTTCTTCTTAATGAGTTCTGTAAGTGATCTTGTAATATCTAAGAAGTTCTATATAAATCACTGATAAAAGTTCGTAAATTCAATGAAGCTTTATATATCTTTCACAGTATATAAAGCTTCTCATTCAAGAATGATGAAGACTTTCTCAGAATTCATTCAAATTCCCTTGTCAGCTGCTATAATAAAATTCAGATACTTAATACTCTTAACTTTAAAATCACACTTGTTAATATCTATCAGTAGTTCTGCTTCTCATAGTCATTGTAATATTCTTCACACATATTCTTAGTATTCTTTTCTGAATTAATCAGTGAAGATGAGAATATTATCAAGATATATAGATATAAATTCATTAAGAAAATCTCAGAGTACTCAGTTAATATACTTCTGAAATGTACTGAGAGCATTAGTCAGTTTAAAGAGTGTGACTACTCATTCAAAGAGACTATATTATGTTTGAAATGCTGTAAGCTACTCATCTTCTTCAGTGATACAAATCTTATGAAATGTGACAATGACATCTAACTTTGTAAATCATTGAGCTTGTTCAATACAAGCTAGAGTTTCATTGATAAGAGATAAAGAATAACAGTTCTTCTTCATTAATCAATTCAATTCTTGATAATTCACACAGAACTGAAGTTCTTCATCTGATTTCTTTGTAAAGAGAATAAAGACTGCAGTGAAAAAGTTGCTAATATGTATGAATTCTTTATTTAACAGATTATTAAGTGTCTTTTAAAGATGAAGAAGTTCATCTTGAAACATATTATAAAGAGAGTTTCATGATAATTCAGAATTCTTACTGTTCTTCTTTTTCAACTTGATACTGTAAGTCACTTCTGAATCTTATAAGAGAGGTAAATTTGTAGTATTATTATCTTATCAGAAGACATCTAGATATTCATAATATTATTAAGAGAGTTTCATATGAGAATCTGTTATTATAATGCAGAATAACTTTTCTAGAGTCTTTTTAATATTAGTCAGACTGATGAAATAGATTGACATATGATTCTGCTATTAATGATTCTTTCAGTGACTTCTTTTTCTGAGTATTTTATAGGTGTTAACAGAGATCTGTGTCAGATTCATAGTCTTGTAAATATCATTCTTATGAACTCTATTATTGTTAGAGA
The DNA here is from genome assembly GCF_000003525.1 of Blastomyces dermatitidis ER-3. Classification (NCBI taxonomy): domain Eukaryota; kingdom Fungi; phylum Ascomycota; class Eurotiomycetes; order Onygenales; family Ajellomycetaceae; genus Blastomyces; species Blastomyces dermatitidis. The sequence continues at coordinate 9,726,953 of NW_025544774.1, forward strand.
ATATTAAACTTCAGTTTCAAGTATTTAATAAGATATCTTATTCAGATAGTCAGACAAGTTCTAATATAAGATTATAATCAAGATTATTAACTTCATATATATAGATATCTTCACACTGATATTCTCTGATATCTATGTTTAGTTTCATCATGTAACAGATATAAACATCTTTTGAATTATTAAATTCTGCAAGAAGTCAGAGTTTTAATAAGAAGATACATTGAAGATTATAATATCTTACAACTGAAGATTTAATCATTGCATAGTAACATAGATTACTATCTATCATAGCTTTCATATTATACATGTTATTAATCACAGTAGATATAAGAATTACATTTATTATCATTTTCTCTTCAAATCATTATCATCTGATCTCTTCAAGCTTCTGTTTATGAATTTGAACAGAAGTTAATCTTTTCTCTGTTTTATCAGAGTATTCTCATAGTTATCTTCTGAATCTTTCTTCACTATAATGTAATTGATGCGGACAGGCGCTGATTCATCTCTTGATTGAGAAGATACATAGATTAATTAACAGTTAAAAGCAATGTGTTCTGATCAGTTACAGTTGATGTATACTTTATATTAATGTCAATGTCACGCTCCCGGCCGCGCCAAGGCCCCGCTGCGGTTCCACACGGCCCATCGCTTCCATGCGGATGATTCCATCCATCCCGCAGGCCGTCCGAACCGGTTTCCAACCGCCCTATGACATCATTCAGATATATCATAGGAAGATCCGATTGATGAATATGAGAACCCCACTTCTATATGAGGTCAGCAGATTACTTTTCCTTGGCAGTGAGGCGCCGCTGAGGTATCGCTCCAGCTGTTCTCACTCATGGAATGAGAGAAGATATCTGTTCATTGTCTATATAGAATAGCTAGATGCTGGCTCCTCATGAAAGAAGTCAGTGATTTATTTTGTTTTAACTGAAATATATACAAGAGTTACTGCATGCCTCATACAATCTTCTTAATATACTAAGTATCATATCTGTGATATCCTTGTAATAACCCTGTAGCCTACAAGCTCACTATTCAAGCAAGATAGTCAAGCTCACTTATATAGCTTCTCAAACAACTATCTCTACATATCACTGCTGACTAGTCACTGCTTCAGTTCTGTCACATTATAATTCAAATCACTTGATCTGATTACACATTTGAATCAGTCAAGCTCTAACAGACTGATATGATCTCATACACTCATGCTGAGACTGATCTGACCTCACTCTCTGAAGGAAACACTACACTATCTTCTAGAGTGTGTACATCTCTTCTCTGACAGAAATCTGAGATTCCTGAACTCACTGCATATTTTAACATGAGCTCTTCAGCTGCTCTGCCACTGCTGCAGCCTCTACACACCTACATCTATTATAGAGATAGAGAGATTAAGATTGAAGATTCTCTGAGATATAAGGAAAATATCTTATCTGAATTTCACAGCTTTATCTGTACTCTTGAATGAAAATTCTGTCTTAATTCAAGCCAGTATAATACTCATAAGATATAAGTAATATACACTGTCAACCTTCTTGAAGGCATCTCTGTGACTACTTGAGTCATTAAGAAGAGAAAGCTTGAGTGTATCAATACTGTCATGATATGAGAAGAATTCAAGAACTTTCTACTGAATTAAATTAAAGATCATCACAACTGTGACTTCACAGTGATGCAGTGATTCAACTTATTATATTAACAAGATAATGAGAATTCTTCTGATTTCAATGTAAGATTTGAAGAATATTGAGAGGAACTGACTGATGATTTAAATCAATTAAAAACACAGCTTTATCTTATAAAGCTGACTCACAAGATGCAGATAATAATATCATAATATCAGAGTTTATCAATCAATTATACTGAGCTTGTCAATCTGGCTTTCTGAATCTATTTGAATAATCAATTCTCTGAGAAAAAGATCAACAAGATCTCTTCTAAGCAATCAATGATAGAATCTAAACAGCATCATGACAGCTTCAGTGTGAAGAAAGTAAAGAAGAATTTCAAGTATTCTGATTCTTCACTCACTGTGAAGAAATATTAAAAAAGATTTGATAAAGATCTCTGTTTCAACTGCAGAGCTGATGATCACTATGTCAGTGATTGTAAGAAGCTGAAGAAGAAAAGAAACTGAGAAGATATCTTCTTAAAGTTAACTTCTCTTCTGACAAATGTATCTGTGAAAGATAAAGAAGAGAAAGAAAAGAATTGACAATTCTCACATCTTTAAGTCTATGTTACAATCACAATGTATACTCTGAATGAGAAGATATCAGTGAGATGCCTATTTGACTCTGAGACAGATATTAACTTCATATTCTATTTCTTTTCTTTGATGAAGAATTGAAAGAAGATAGATTCATCAGATCATGCAAAATTTACTGATAGAATGAAATGTCACTGTTTTGACATAATTCAGATAAAGTGTGTGATCACAGACTCAGAAGAAATCTCTAAGAAGAGCAGTCTGCTTCTTCATACAGTCAATATCATAGATAAGAACATCATTCTAGATCTTTTATAATTGAGAGAAAACAATTCTCTCATTAACTGAGTCACTCAGATATAGCAGTACTGCCTCACTGATGAAGAGACAGTAATAGAGAAATCTGAAGAGTTTTATCAGAAGAATCTTGAGAAAAGAATTGAGTCAATATACTGCATAGCAGGTGATTGAGACTTGAGAATAGATGAAGAAGTCATCACTCTCACTGCAAGATTAGCAGCAGTATCTGTTATTGAAGATGAATGTACACAATATCTCTTTACAGATTTTAAGAATGTCTTTTTAAAAAGGGAAGCAGCAAAGTTTCCTGATATCAAGATATGATATAAGATTTGTCTTAAAGATGATGCAACAGTATTATACAAGCTTCTTTATAACTTGTCTGTAAAGAAGTTGAATATTCTGCATAAATATCTTAAAGAAGTGCAATCAAAGAACTGAATACATTTATCAAAGAGTTCAGCAGAGACATCTATACTCTTTGTGCTTAAGAAGAATGATAGACTACATCTATGTGTAGACTACAGAGGTCTCAATAAGATGATAGTTAAGAATTACTATTCACTATCATTGATTAATGAGATGATCAATCAATTATCTGAAGCAAAGATGTTCTCAAAGATTGATATACAGAATGCTTATCATAGAATCAGAGTTAATGAAGACAACATTTGAAAAATGATCTTTCATACTAAGTATGACAATTTTGAATATCTTGTTTTGTCTTTTGATCTCTGTAACACTTCAGCCATCTTTCAGGCCTATATAAATGAGGCACTGCAGGGCCTTGTCAACATCTCCTGCATAGTATACTTAGATGACATTCTAATCTTCTTAAAAATAGAGAAAGAACATGATACCCATGTTCAAGAAGTGTTAAGTCACTTGAGACAGCATCAACTCTATACAAACACTGAAAAATGCTTATTCTACATGCAGGAGATTGATTTCTTAGATTATATTATTGAGATGAATGACATTTCAATGAACAGGAGCTGAGTCTCTGTCATTGAGAACTGACCAGTGCCACAGATGTACTGTGAGATGCAGATGTTTCTAGAATTTGTGAATTTCTACAGATAATTCATCTATACATATTCACAGATTACTGCTCCTCTTACAGATCTGTTGAAGAGAAGTGTGAAAGACAGAAAAACAGAATTATTTATCCTCACTCAAGACACTGCACAGATGTTTGCAGAATTGAAACAAGCTTTCACAGATGTTATAATGCTGAATCACTTTAATCTCAACTTACTCAGTCAGTGTGAGACTGATGTATTCAGAAATGAGATCTGTGAAATCTTTTCACAGTTGATACTGAAGATCTTTCAATATTAAAAGGATTAGAGAATAATCACTTCTGAGAAAACAGGCAATGAATTGTCTGTGAGAGAAGGCTTTTTCATGAAGTCTATAAGATACTGTGAATGAAGATCAGTGATCTTCTTCTTCAAGAAGTTATCACTCATACAGAGAAGGTATGATACTCATGATCAGAAGATGTTAGCAATTATCAAATTCTTTAAGATCTGATAATATTATCTTCAAAGTAGTAAGTATTCAGTGTAAGTTCTCACTGATCATACAAATCTGTGTTACTTCTTGATAATAAAGAGCTTAATAGAATATCAAGCCAGATGAGCAGAGCTGCTTTCAGAGTATGATTTCTATATTCAATATCATTCAGGTCAGCTTAACTCTGCTGACACACTGTCTAGATAGCTCAATTATAATATCATTGATGTGGAGAAGAATTCTATAAAAGAACCTCTGTCATCACTGCAGAAGAAGCTGGCTGTAGAGGATTGAGATTCTCTAAAGCTTGAAAACAGCGCTGGAGAGGCAGCTGCATGACTCAGTATAGAAGGTGAAAGAGAACCTGGATCTCTGTGAGGAACTGACACTGAAGATTATGAGCTTCTTATATCATATCTTGTAATCATTGAATTGACAAAGAATGAAACAGTCTACAATCTTTCAATCTGACTACTTTTGAAATTCATTGATAAGTTACAGAAGAAGAATATCTCTACTACAGCTCAAATTCAGAAGTTGAAGAAGAAAGAGTCTGATTTAAACTTGAAAGAGACAGACTCTGAGCAGAACAGTGCTGTTAAGAAACTAAGTCACTGATAACTAGAAGAATGTGAACTTCTACTGCTGAATAATTCAGTCTTTATCTCTCATAGCAGAGCAGTGTATCAGAAGTTATTGAGAATTTATTATAATAATCCTCATGCAGGGCACTTCAGGTTAGAGAAGACTGAGAAGCTTCTAAAATATAAATATACTTGAAACAAGCTCTGAGCAGATGTCAAAGAGTATATTAAGACTTATGATATCTGTCAAAGAATAAAGATTCTGCAGTATAAGTAATACAGCAAGTTGACATCACTGTCTATTTCAAAGAACTCATGACAGAATCTATCAATGAATTTCATAGTTGATCTGCTAAAGTTGATAAGAGTCAAAGAATATAACTTAATTTTAATCATTATTAATCACTTCACAAAGATGATCAGATATATTTCTACTCATAAAAAGATTAAAGCCTCTGAATTGACTGACCTATTTTTAGATATTATCATTCATGATCACAGTGCTCTGAAATCATTGATAACAGATCAAGAATCTCTCTTTACTAGCAAGTACTGATCAGCTTTTTGCTATTATCTTATAATAAGGCATCTTCTCAGTATCACATTTCATCCGCAGACTGATGATCAGACTGAATATCAGAATCAGACACTAGAACAGCATCTTCAAGTGTTCTGTTTATATTATTAGAATGATTGATTCAAACATCTTCTAATCACTGAATTCATATATAATAATGCAAAGAATGCAATCTTAAAGATATCTTCTTTCTATACTTATTATAAATATAATTCTTCATTACTTAGTGACATCACAGACAACATTTCAAAGAGAGAAATAGACAGTCAGAATGTCAGACAGATATAGAGAATAAAGTATCTCTCAATATTAGAAGTAAAAGTGAGATTGAAACTTTTGAATAAAATTTATAAGAAGATGATGAAAAGTATCTATCACACTCAGAAGTAGTAGATGAAATACTATAATTAAAAATATCTTTCAATGAAGTTCTTAATAGAGGATTAAGTACTACTTTCAGCAAAGAATATCAAGATAATAAGACTATATAAGAAGCTCAGTGAGTGATGACTAGAATCTTTCTCAGTAATAAGAGTAATGAGTAAGCAGACATATGAGTTAAAATTACTCACAGAATTGAAATCAATTCATTCTGTTTTTCACATTTTCTATTTGAAGCTCTATAAGTAATACTTCAGAACAGAGTCATCTCAGTCAAATAATATCAAGATTGAGAGTGATACTGAATATCTTATGAAGAAAATATTGAATAAGTAAACATATTACAGCAAGCTTCAATATCTTGTTAAATAAGAAGATTATTTATTATCAGAGAATTCATGAAAATCACTTAAGTATTTGAAAAATGCTGAGAAAGAGATTATAATCTATAAGATGACTAGTAGAGACTGTCTCATTACATGTCAGAGACATTGAGTAAGAAATGCTACTTAAGACTTCTCATTTTTCTTAAAGAATTTTTTAGAGATAATCTTATAGTGATGAGTCAGTATCTTATAGACTCTGTAGTACTCTTCTTCTATTTTCTCTTAAAGAGTTTTTAGAAGTTTAATAAGACTATACAAGTGTAAAATTTCTGAAGCAGTTAGAGAAAAGAGATATTAAAAATCAATAAAAAAATTAATATTATTAATTTACAGACTGCTGCTATTCTAATAGAGCTACAGTCTACTGAAAAAGTAAAAAGAGAGATCAGAATCTACTTATTAATAATCACATTCTCATTAAACTCATTCTTCATTATTGAAGTCTTCAGCACTGATATCTTTATCTGCTGAGAAGTTAGTGCTGTAATATTATAGAGAAGTATGCTGCAGAAGAGTATGAGAGATGCTGAAAGTATTAATTTATTAATTTACAAAGCATCTCAGTTATCTACTTCAACTGAAGTAAGATTCTCTTTAATCAGTAATTAATCTCTATGATACTTTCAACAGCAGTGCTGACTGATTTCTTCTTAAGATCAGTTATTCTAAGATGTTTTTTCATCTCAGAGATTCACACTTTCATCTTCTTCTGTAGATGAGTAAGAGAGATCTTCTCAGTCTTAATGAAATCTGTTAATACTTAAAGCTCTGAGACTCTCACTCTGTACTACTTAAGTATCTAGACTTTTTATCAGAGCTGATATAACATCTTTCTGTGAGATAATACTTATAGAGAGACAGGAGTCATTGTTACAGACATAATGAAAATAACAGAAGTGAGAGAAGAAGCAGATATATAAGATTCCTCTCTTCTTCAGCTGTTTAACACAGTGCAGACAAGTAGCAGTGCTGGTCAGAGACTGTATCAGAGCCTTCTCACAGAGAGAAGATGAAGAAACTGCAGGACTCTGCAGACTCAACTCAGCAGCATTCTGAGCAGGGCTCAGGTGTGCTGCAGGAGGGGAACTACAGATTGAGCTTCTCAGAGTCACTGTTCCTGAAATCAAACTCTCCCCGGGTTCCTCTCTGAATGACCACACAGGGTCATACACCACTGTATTGACTGGGGGAGGGGGCGGTGTCGCGACAGCAGCAGGGGGGGCAGAGGATGAAACAGACATGGACAAACTGATCAGCAGAAGGGATGACATCTCACTGCAAGGCATGGTGACTACCGCTGCAGCTGCAAAAGAAGCAGGAGAAGAAGAAGATATGACAATAAGAGCAGTGCTCCTGTGGCTCATTGATGCTGCTGTCTCTGTCTTCAATCTGGCTTTCTTAGCAGCCACGGAGGCCGCTGCCGCATCACAAAGATGTTTACTCACTAGAAAATATCAGAATAAGTCCTCTACTGTTCTTTAAGAATAATACTCTCATGCACTCACTATTACAGATGAGAGAGAGAGAAGAAAAATATATCACAGAGAAGAGAAAATCTTTTCAAAAAAATCCTGCTACTACTGTTAGCTTTGTCTCTAAAACACATCACTTTTACAGAGAATTTCATATATAGAACAGAATATGTTGAAAGATCTGTAAGTCACTTATTAACTACATTTCTCACATTTTAAATTGATATATAAGAAACTCACTTATCATATGTTTAATTTGAATAATAATGAGAAAAGAAAGATCTACACAGTCAGCAGAAAAACTCATCTATTTCTTTATATCACACACAGCACACATGCTGTCAAATCAGTTGATAACTGTTGCTATATAACAAAGATAATTTCTAATTCAGTAATCTTAAGAGCATAGAGACTATGCTCTTAAAGAGAAGAGTATTATTATACTTTCAGCCATGTCAAGACTCTGCTGTGATTTCACACAGCTTATTACTTTCATGTGAATAATTCTATTCATTCTACAGACTGTTTGAACTGGTTTTCAACTGCTCTATGACATCATTTAAATATATCATAGAAAGATCTGATTGATGAATATGAGAATCTCACTTCTATATAAGATTAGCAGATTACTTTTTCTTGACAGTGAGACATCACTGAGGTATTACTTCAGCTGTTCTCACTCATGAAATGAGAGAAGGTATTTATTCATTGTCTATATAGAATAGCTAGATGCTGGCTTCTTATAAAAGAAGTCAGTGATTTATTTTACTCTGACTGAAATATATACAAGAGTTACTGCATGTCTCATATAATCTTCTTAGTATACTAAGTATCATATCTGTGATATTCTCATAATAACTCTGTAGTCTACAAGCTCACTATTTAAGCAAGATAGTCAAGCTCACTCATACAGCTTCTCAAACAACTACCTCTACATGTCGCCGCTGACTAGTCACTGCTTCAGTTCCGCCACGTTACAGTCAATCAGTGACTTCTTCAGAAGTGATCTCAGAAACTCAGAAGCCTGTTTAAACAGTGAAAACTCTTGCTTATGTATAGACATTTGAATCTATTCAGTTTATAATATCTGCATTATTACTGTTACTTCTCTTCAGTATGAGTGTATAAGTGACTGAGATGTAATATCTTCTGCCACTGTTCTGTATACTTTTGAGCTTGATAAGATGATCAGTCAATGTCTGAAGCTGTGTGCAGAAGTCTTTATAAGTCTGATCTTTGTCTACACTTACAAGAGTCTGTAAGAGTTTAAAAGTCAATACCTTCTTAAGTATGCTAATCTTCATTCAATTCTTTGAAGATTGATTATCTGCTTCTAGAATCTTGATATTGAAGTCAGAGATGAATATTGTAAGAGAAGTGTTTCTCTGTTAAGTACTCTGTAATCAATCTAATACTTTCTGTTGTATAACAGTGTCTTGAAACAAAATATCAAGATGTCTCATAATGTTATCAGGTGTTCACAATACTGATTTACATGCTTTTATTCATAAATGAAATTTCTGTTTTATGCAATTCTTTAATTGTTCATTGATATACTAATCTTGATTAATTAATGAACTGATGACATCTTCATCTACACTCAGTTTTATGATCATTTCCATTCTTCATGATGAGTAGAGAGTGAGATTAAAAGTATTAAAATATATAGAAGTATCTAAGCATTCTTTCAGTACTTTTATATTCAATTCTGTAGATGTTGAAATTGTATAAGTTAATTATTGAATATCTTTGTATTGAAGTTATTGAGTTGCATGCATGTCTGCTATTTATTACTGTTGTAATTTCAACATTGCTCAGAGTCACTGTGATATTATCTCTATACTCACACTTAAGAGTTCTCTCATATTATTATTAAACATGATTATATCATTTTATCAGATGTATAATATCTGTGAAATCTGAAGAAGTGTAATCATATTTTCATATATCTGAGTGTCAGAACTCTCAGGTCTTTCACTGACATTCTCTTTATAAGATCTTATTACAGAGTCAGAGTGACTGATGAGTAAGCTTCTATCTGAGAACTTAATATCTGCTTAACTGTGTTTCTCTTTCTTACATATTGTTACACATTTAGATATCTCTCAATGAATAATCATTTCTAATGAGAAGATAATATGTGAATAATCATTTCTAATAAGAAGACAATGAATGTTTTTCTAGTATAGAGAGCCTACGCTGAATAGATCAGTATAATATATAGATCTTATATAACAAAGAGAAAAACATTAGAGAAGAAAAGAAAAGAGAAAGTACAAGAATCAGTGATTGAAGTGAATATTTATACATATATATAATAGCTGAGAATTGATAATTGAGAATGGCTAAGAATTGAAGTGTACACATTTGAGAATTTTTTTTTTTTCTTCAATTATAGATGTATGCAGTCAGAGACTATGACATCTACCTGAGAACTTTAGTTCTCAGGGTTTTTTTCTATGTCTGTAAAGTTAACTATTATACATTCATCAATTTCAGATATGCAAAATCAGAAAATTCCAGCTCAGAATACAAAAACTGTTTACAAATTGCAGTGTTTTAACATCTTTTGATACTTTGAAACCATTTGACAATATCATGACAAAAGAAAAGAGAAAAAGAACACAGTCTCAAAGATAGACACATTAAATAGATAGATAGAAAGAAATTGAAAGGAAAAGATAAGAAAAAAATAAAGTAAAGAGAGACTATAACAAAACAAATTATTAAAAGAGAGTGTATAGCTGTTTTAACAGACTATATCTGATTAATTTCCTTCTCTTCATATTCAGATAATTCTGAATTTAGTCATTTTCTTGTAGCTGCTTGAGTTTCTGATAGAAAGTCTATTAAATATTTAATTCCTGTCTCAGTTGAGAATAAGAATCTCATATTTAATTGATTTAGATTATACTTCTCTTTCAATCTGGCTCTGAGACTATTGTATAATGCACAGTGCATTACAATATGCTCAGGATTCTCATTTGTATTGCAGAATGAGCATTCTATTGAGTCAAATCTATCATCAAATCTTTGTATATAAGATTTGAAATAGCCATGTCCTAGTTTCAGCTGTATTATAGATGAGAATATTTTCTTTTTACATTTAATTGAACAAGATTTCCACTTGGGTTTTGTTTCAAATCTTGAATAATATATACTCTTCTTTTGTTTCTGTCAGCTTTCATTTCACTTGTCTAAACAAGATTCTTTTATTTTTCTCTTTATAAAAGATCAGGACATAATTTTTTGAATAGATCTGCTTAATTCTGCACCCTTTTTTACAGCTGAATCAGCCAATTCATTGCCATGAATATTCATATGAGCAGGAACTCAGTGCAGATGAATTATCAGCTTTGATGTTCTTCTCTTTTGAATTTTCAAAACAGAGTTTAAGATCAGTTCAAGATTCATTTGATCATTATGAATCTGACTATTTCTACACATTTGAGAATAAAGCAGTTGAAATCTGTGAAGTGTAATGAAATAGTCTATATGATTGATCGGACGCAGCCCGCCACATGAGAATTTGAAGAGTTTATTGATATTTTTCAGATTTGCTAATCAATAGATTGATGATCAATAGATTGAGAATCTGATTACTTCAGAATCATTTCTTCTAGAACTGCTTTATCTATTATATCTGTATTTGTGAATAAATCTCTAAATATTACATAATTAATATATCTCTTCAATTCTTGATTCTTAAGAGCTTGATTAATCTGAGTTCTCTTCTCTCTGTTTTTCTTTTATTCATGTGACTTTCTTAAATAATTGAGATAGTAGCACTGAGTGTATCAGTGACAGACTTTATAGATACAGTTTCTGAATGTCACTGATCTTTTATTAAGAGTAGTGAAGTTCATAGATTTATCTTCTTTAAGAATATCTATTTCTCTATATCATTTCTTGAAGTTGTTAACTAACTTTATCAAAGATATGACATCTTTATTATATTGAATATTCTTAGCTCATACTTGTATATAATCTGCATTAATAGCTAGATTTATATTTAAGAAGTCTTTCTTCAAGTTAAACTATTCAGTTATATCTATCTCTTTGATATTATCTTTGATAAGAGATTAGTTATTTAATCACTTCTCTATATCTCTGTTTTTCAGTGCTTTGTAGAGATTATAATATCAGGTTCTCACATTATTCTGATAGTTCACAGTTGTGAAGAAGAGTCAATCTCTTAATGAATAGATAATCTTCTTCACATCATCATTCTCACTGTGTACATGTTATAGCTCTGTGACATTCACTATTCTTTATATAACATCTTATATCTTTGTTATATCTTCATTCATTTTCTCATATTTCATATATTTGATTTTCCATGTAGTGATCTTGATATCATATACTATCTTAGCCTCCGCGGTCTGCTATTAGATTTGAAAAAGCCTGTATAAACTATGCTCTGAGAGTTATAAAGATGAGCTTAAGTTATATAATCAGAGAAAGAGTCACTTCTTCATTTTCATCAATTAACTCTGAAAATGAACTGAATTGAAATAGATTTCTTGATTGAAATGAAAATAATTCTTTAAAGAAAATATCTTCTCAACTGTACAGACTATACTCTCTGATTAAAAATCAATTTTCTTCTTTAAATATTGAAAAAGTTGATCATGAGAAGTTATCTCTCTGAAGAGAAAAGCTTGAATCTCTTATAAACTTATAAATAAGTGAACTATCTAAAGAGAAAGAATATGAATAGTATTTAAAGAGAATTTCTACAATTAATATAAAAGACTCTATTCTGATTTATTCAGATAACTCAAAAAATGAGAATTTGAATAGATTAGACACAGACATTGCTTATTCTGAAGATAATATTAATTTTATCTCAGATTTCTGAAATTTAGACTGTGAATCTGAAGTCTTTAATAATAGTAAAAGCTTTCAAACTCATTGAAATAAAATCTTATAAAAGAGAAAATAGTTTAAAAGAGATATGAATATTCTCTAATAGTCAAGCTGCTTTAAAAAGACTTAGAAATAGTCAGATTTATAATAATTAAATGAATCTTGAACTGATCTTAAACTCTGTTTTAAAAATTCAAAAGAGAAGAATATCAAAGCTAATAATTCATCTACACTAAGTTTCTGCTTATATGAATATTCATGACAATGAATTGACTAATTCAGCTGTAAAAAAGAGTGCAGAATTAAGCAGATCTATTTAAAAAATTATATTCTGATCTTTTATAAAGAGAAAAATAAAAGAATCTTATTTAAATAAGTGAAATAAAAGCTGACAGAAATAAAAGAAGAGTGTATATTATTTAAGATTTAAAATAAAACTTAAGTGAAAATCTTGTTTAATTAAATATAAAAAGAAAATATTCTCATCTATAATACAGTTAAAACTAGAATATAACTATTTTAAATCTTATATATAAAGATTTAATGATAAATTTAACTTAATAGAATGCTTATTCTACAATATAAATGAAAATTCTGAGTATATTATAATATACTGTGTATTATATAATAGTCTTAGAGTCAGATTGAAAGAGAAGTATAATTTAAATCAATTAAATATAAGATTCTTATTCTCAACTGAGATAGAAATTAAATACTTAATAGACTTTCTATCAGAAACTTAAGCAGCTATAAGAAAATAACTAAATTCAGAAATATCTGAATATAAAGAGAGAAAAATTAATCAGATATAGTCTGTTAAAATAGCTATATACTATCTTTTAATAATTTATTTTATTACAGTCTCTCTTTACTTTATCTTTTTCTTTTAATTTCTTTCTATTCTTTTTAATATATCTATCTTTAAGACTGTGTTCTCTTTTCTTTTATCATGATATTATCAAATGATTTCAAAGTATTAGAAGATGTTAAAACACTGTAATTTATAAACAGTTTTTATATTCTGAGCTGGAATTTTCTGATTTTATATATCTGAAATTGATGAATGTATAATAGTTAACTTTACAGATATAGGAAAAACCCTGAGAACTAAAAGTTCTCAGGTAGATGTCATAGTCTCTGACTGCATACATCTATAATTGAAGAATAATAATAATAATAATTGACCTCCGCGGTGACTTCTGGACACTCAGGTTCCAGAGTTTCTTCTAGTTCAGAGAAGATATCAGGTTTATCAAGGTTGATGAAGTCTGATATCTTCTTGTCCTTTGCATATCCCAGCATATGCTTGTACCAAAGTTCCAATCTCCAGGAATGCTAAGGTGTACTGTTGCACTAGACATTGTCTTGTCTGTCATATCGGTTATATTGAATTGATTGTGGAATTGGTTCAAGTATTTGAGAATATGATCAGAATTCGGGGTGTATAACAGTCAAGTATTTCGGAATGTATATGTGTGAGAATCAATCATCTCAGTTCAAATGATAGTTATCAGTTTGAATGAGGATTGGGATTGTGTATAATCGTCTCAGTTCGAATGATAGTTATCTAATTCGAATGAGGATTGGGATCAGTGTATCGCGCTTCTCTTCAGATGCTGCTTACCGGGATTCAGTGTATAACGGTTGAGTAGATCGGACTGTATACGAATGAGGATCAATTGTCTCAGTTTGAATGATAGTTATCAGTTCAAATGAGGATTGGGATCGGTGTATTGCACTTCTCTTCAGATGCTGCTTACCGGGCTCATAACTGTCGGAATGGGTGTCACGGATGAATATGTTGAAGACATATGAATCTTATGTGTATCAAGATCTGCTTGTTATATTATCTGTACACTATCTAATATATCTATTTCATACAAAAGATAGAGCTATTTATAGTAAAATATATGTGCGAGCCAAGAGAGCTAGCATAAGCGAGTATTAGACGAGCATTGTAGTAAGCTGATGATGATGAGAAATATAGTAGTAATACGATGTTGGTGGCGTTCAGTAGTGTATAACCTCTTTTTCCTGACAGATATTTACTTATAAAGATGCTGGTGACGGATTTTGCCCGTATAAGTCTATTTCAGAGTGTTCATTTATCCATACGTGACAGGCTCATATGACAGACTGTATCCTGACAGGACCAATAATAATAACAATACAATACCAGGGATAGATTTAGACTCTCCGTCCCGCCAAGCTAGGGGTTTGACTATTGGGCAATTGCGCTTTGGCTTGTTGATGATGAGATAGATGGTGTGGAAATTTTGGGGCGGCGCCATATGAAGCATGGCTTGGTTTATCCCCACATCGGACTCGGAGAAGCGGCCAGAGAAGAGTCGAAGAGCAAAAGAAAAGAAAAGGGAAAGGAGAAGGAGAAGGAGGAAGGACCAGAGAGTGCAAAGGGAGAAACAAACCCCTGAGTGGGTTCGGATTCTTCCACTACTAACCAACGATAGTAAAATAAACGTAATAAAATAAAATCGCGTCATAAAAACGGGGGACGAGTCGCGTGTCTTTTTATGCTGGAGGGAGCAGGGTTAGTTGTACTAGTAATAATGATAATAGAATAATAATAATGATGGTGATGAGTTTGTATGAGTTCGCGACCGCGCGGCATGATAACATGGAAGCATGAATTACTTCATTATATTTATCAAGTAATTAATAGCAAATAGTCGGCCTTCTGCCTTGCATGAACTAGTGAGTCAGTACGGAGTACAGTAGTACATACATAGTATACATACATACTAGGGGAAGGCATTCCGCACTCTGTACAGAGTATACGCTACGTGGTAAAGAGTACTGTAGCGTACTGCGCTATCCTATTCTTGGTCCGTCTTCAATAATACCGGGCTTGTTTGTATTTCTGCTGGTTGCGGGAGTGACAGAAGTACCGCCGAGGTACCCGTCCAGCGGTGTAGTGGCTACAGGATACCTTTCCGTGACCCGACCCACTATCAACCCACCAACCAGGCGGTTGGTCCACGCTGGACAGACTTACAGTAATCTTTCGGTCATGAGTGCAGTAATAATTGTATTTAATGGTGTGCCGCTGATAAAGTGTCGGTAATAATGTGTGTAATGCAGGCGTAATTTCACGGTGCCAGACACACACTAACCGCCTCTGGCTGCAGCAACAGCAACGGGGGTTCATTCCTTTCTTTCTTTCTTTCTTTCTTTCTCCACGCTCGTTTTTTTTCTCTTTCTCCTCCGCCTCAACCTCAACGTCAACCTCAACCTCATCCTATCCCCATCTTCATCCCTATCCCATCCGCCTTCATCCTTTTAATTTCGCCTGTCGCCCTTCTCTTCTCTCTTCTCCCTTCTCTCTTCTCTTCTCTTTTCATTCTCTTCATCTCTTGTTGCTCCTCGTTCTTCTGCTTCGTCTCCGTCTACTTCTTCCCTCTCCCTCCGTGTATTCGGAACCGCTATATATATTTCTCTGCTGTCTCTTTGGCTGTTCTCCCGTTTGGGTTCGTCGGCGTCTCTCTCGTGTTACCCTGCCTCCTGTCCCCCCTCTCCGCTTATTACTGAACTCCCTCCTCCCCCCATTCGGTCAGCCATCTCGTTCATCCTGTTCGACTCCTCTCTATCGCTTGATCCCCTTGGCGGCTCGAGCAAAATCCCGCTTGCCTGGACCCTCCCGGACTACGACAACTGGACAAACGGCGAGGTGCTGAGCGTTTGGTCTTGGTCTCCCCCGTTTCCTTCCTCTTGCCCCCCCTCCCCCTCTTTCCCCCCCGGGGAACAGCCCATCGTAGCCCATCTCGTCACTTACCGTCCTGGCTGGCACCCATCTCTCCCTCCAACCAAAACCGTATCCCTTCCGGCTGCTTTTTCCTCGTGCTGGTCTGTTCTGCTGCCTTTGTGTGTACATGACATGTACAGGTTCCTTTGCATGCATCTCGACAACTAATTCCGCCCGCTGAACACACAGACCAGATTCGGATCCTAGCTGGCCCCTCCCGTCCCGTCTCGTGTCGGAGCAAATCAAATCAAATCAAATCAACCAAAAAATAAAAATAAAAAAAATAAAATAAAAGAATAAAAAATAAAAAATAAAAAGAAATTCCAAAAAAATTCCACCAGACCAGCATCAAATTGAGTCTTTGGTGGTGGTCCCTTCCGCGCCTCTTTCGTTCTCCTGTAACGACTTGATGCTGCATACGACTGATGAACACGATTTGGCCTACCGCGTCTGATTCCCTGTATTCCCCCAAAATCCGCGACTTTAATTCTTTTCCCTTTCATTCGTTGTTGTCCACGGCCCCGAACGAAATTCCTGCAGATTTCCCAGTCTGTCGACAAAACACACAAAACCACTTGCCGTTAGCATCTGATCCTGGAGTCTACCACTTAGAAACCAAGTGACACAAAATCGACCAACCAAAATCTTCCTGATTTTTTACGCGTTTACGGAAAGTTTGATATCCCTCAGAAGAAATTAATAGCGAAGTCTTTAACTGCGCGATCCTATACTCATATTCTCGTTACGATCTCCGCCTCTTATGGTTGAATAGTTGCTTTTGTGGCCTCGTGTCTTACCCATTTGCCATTTACAAACGACGAAAAAGAAAGAAAAAATTCCTCAATCCTCTACCACCCACACACTCCCCTCTGGCAGGCTTCCGTTCATTAGCGGTCGCCATGAGTAATTACCATCCTCAGCCTCAGGACATGTATCACGACAACCCCTCCTCCCGATCCCCAGGTTCGCAACGCCATCATTCCCACCAGCAACTTCACCGTCAATCATCTAGGCAATTCGATGCCTATGGCCCGATGACCACTGGACTATACGACGATCCGATGGCTAGATATGACTCCGTTCGGCTGGATCGCCTAAACCCAGTCCTTCAAGGGAACTCCTATGCATACGATATGTCTGGCTCTCAGACTTGGAATTCAAACGGATTTGGAACTACAAATACTCTTAGCGGCATCGGGTCTGGAACTGGAGCCAGCACGGGAAGGATGAAGCCGACTGCGCGCGGCAGGACTGGACTGCCCGCTGTAAGTCCTTGATTTCAACAGTTACCTGCCTTACCCAGATCCCCTTTTGTGATTGACTTTGTGATTTACTTTGAGTGGGAGAAGAAGAAAACAAAAGTTCATTTAACCCCCTTTTGATCTCGCCCAAACTAACATAAGTGGTCGAAGACTTGGCTTGACCAACAACCAGGACTCGCAGGCCCGTTCAGCTTAGGACCCAATTCCCTCCAGCCGATGCAGAACCGTTCAGAGAATCTCAGTCCTGAAGGAGACGACGAGCTTATTCCGACCGCTATAGTGATCAAAAATATCCCATTTGCGGTGAAAAAAGAACAGCTAGTCCAATTGATGACAGAGATGAATCTCCCCCTCCCCTACGCGTTTAACTATCATTTCGACAACGGTGTCTTCCGGGGTTTAGCGTTCGCCAATTTCACTTCTGCTGAGGAAACAGCCACTGTAATCGAAGTCTTAAACCATTTCGAGTTACAGGGAAGGAAACTTAGAGTTGAATATAAGAAGATGCTTCCCTTGCAGGAAAGGGAGCGGATTGAGCGTGAAAAGCGTGAGCGCAGGGGTCAATTAGAGGAGCAACATCGCCCAATGCCAAACTCCCAACTCAATTCCCAGCCTTCATTGTCATCGTTGACATCGCACATTCCCGTGACTTCCCCGTCTCCAGTCTCCCAACGTGGTGCGGAATTAAGTGCGTTATTTCAACTCTCCTTTTTGTGATACTTTTTCTCCATTCACTGGCTGACTCAAATAGAAGTTAACATGAACGAACCCGAAACTCTTCAATACTACTCTCAACTTCTCTTATTTAAGCAAGATTCGAGCAAGGAAGCCCTGATATTCCCTGCGAAGTTATCGCCACTGCAACGCCGTACAGTTCATACCCTTGCTCATAATATGGGATTAGGGCATGCGTCCCGAGGTACTGGTGACCAGCGTCAGGTTCACGTGTTCAGAGCAACAGACTCGAATGTTAGCCCTCAGGGACCAGCGAATCCGGCCACTGTCCAGACGGCCGACACATCCCGCCGTGGGCTCAACCGTGCTGCGACAATCGACTTCAGCGAGGCTAGAGGTGATGGCCCTGGTCCTTTTAACACCCTTCGTGGACATCACTCTGGTTTCCTCAGTGTGCTCGACTCGCCCAGTAGCTTTGGTAATGCACAAAACCTTCGAGCAGCCAAGTCCTTCGCCGACCTGCGATCCTATACGCCATCTCCGGTGCCTTCTTCTGCTAGTTTTCCTGCGGCTCTCCAGTCTAATGGGACTCGTTTCCAGCCTTTCGATGGAAATACTAGCGCTGCATCTAACACACCAACTTTGACCCCTACTCCTTCCGGTTCTTCAATGGCAATTCAACGCGATGATAACCTACTGGTAAACACTTTAGGTGGACTCTCCCTTGGAACTGGCATTGGTGGGCCTAATTCCGGCAGCCCTAGACGGCTTCGCGGAATGTTTTCCTGGGAACAACAGGATTCCCAATCATCCGCCACTGCTCCAATTGGGAGTAATAGATCAATTGGTCTGGGTTTTGATTCACAACCTTCTCAGGAGCGCATCCCCATGAGACAGCCTAGAGGCCCAGCTCCCGAGCGCGGCTCAGGTTTTCGCCGCCAGAATGGACATCAGACTCGAGGGAGCGACGAGCTGAGATCTGTCTCTAACGTCGAGATAATTGTTGAGTAAATACTTCATAAAGCCCTGATCACCGAATCAATTTACGGCGACAAATGTATACCATTTCATGAATGAAAGACAATACCCACAAATCCACTCAGGCCCTCTATTTACCCCCAGCGAGGGTAATGTCTTTACGATTCAATGACGCATGACGAAATGAACCAAATCAAAAGAGAGACTAAAATACAAAAGTTATTTACACCGGGATTATATGGAAACGTTAGATCTTAATTTTTGGGGCACCCTAACAATCATAAAATTTGGAGCCTCGTCCCCCCCTTCCCTCCCAAAAACAATCCACAACTCTTCCTTGTTTGCTCGACAAGAAATGTCAACAGACATTCTATCAGATTTGGACACTGTGATCGGAGGGTGCGCATTCTTTCCTACAACTGAGTGTTTGTGAAGAAAATATATGACAAAACGACAAAAACATGTTTCAAAAACCGTCTTCCTCGCTGCTGTTGTATTTTTCTTTTCCCTGCGTGATTCCTGTTTGCGTTGCAAACGCACTTCTTTTTCTTTAATCTTGGAAAACTCGCGGGATATCATGTTCATCTGAATTGCATTATAGTCGTCCAGTTGTATAAGGATTACGTTTTTTCACCGTATATTTCATATAATCATTTTCCGTATTCTGTTTCTTCATATTTTCTCCTTTTTGGCTTTTCTCCTTCGTTCCTTTCCTTGCGCTCTCACGAATATACCTTGCTCTGACGTCGGCACTCTACCAGGTACCTAATTGGAGGAAACCAAATATTCTGATTCCAACTAAGTTGTTTCCTGATCAGCAAATATTAGAACTGGGACCAAGCGCCTGTATATCCAGTATGTGCTAGGATTAGAGAAACGGGCCACTAATTCAGCTTCAATTTCTACAATACATCATCAACCTGGTTGTTTCGCAAAATCCTAGCCCACAGCCCTTTGAACCGTTTCTTTTAAGCACGCCCTCTCTGTCTACATAATCGTTTGTAGATAGATGGAACCCTCTTCTCCATTGCCTTTGATTCAAGATGTACGTCCTTCGACCTCTTTTCGTTACTACCAGTCCGTTAATTTACACCTGTCTTTGGATATATGATGGCAAAGCCGTGGCCTGCCATGCCGCTAGGAAGAAGAGGAAACAATGGAAGTCACGAGCATTCGCTTTCTAGCTGTTGTTTTTAATGTCTACTTTGTCTATCTATTTGTCCTTTTTATTTGATACTCCCCGCCCCTTCTCCTACTCTATTTGTCACCACGCTCAATCATTTCAAATCATTTCTGGCGTTGTGTTGGCCCTCCCTTTTTCATTCTCTTTTTTCCTTTTTCCTTCACTTATGGTCTTCACTTCTCGTAGTGGCTGCTTTTTGTGTTATACTGTGCTGTGATCGTCATAGGACCTACCCACCTACGCGTCTTACCCTGCGTCTGGGTTGTAGTCTGGCCATGCCCATTATGTGGGAGCTATGACGAGTACCGGGCCCGTATTCTAGCTCAATACGAGTATTTTATATTTGGCTTTGCCTTTTTTCCTTTCTCATCTTTGGCTGTCATGCGCCGGTTCTTCTGCAGTCCTTTTTTTAATTTTTAATTCTTTTTACCTCGTTTTCAACCCTCACTGTTTGGGAAATACCGTCAGTTGGCTACTTCGCAACTGTGGCAAGATGTAAATCTTCGAGGGGATTTTAACTTATCCTATTTTATTTTTCTTTCAACTCCTCATTGATTATTATAATAATATATATATAGCTCGATCCGCTTCAGCTTCCTTGACCATTTTTTCCCACTGGCTGACATTAATTCATGAACATATAACAGGGCTCTGTTGGTGGCCGTGGGGAGTTATCGGGGGCCGGCTCTTTTGCACTTCATTTTGAATGGACAAAAGGAAAGGTGGTTGGTTGTGCTTCTTCCGTATACGTCCTAGGTAAAGAAGAACGAATATATATCAAGGATTTTTATTTTGAATCCCACACTTTCCGTGAATGGGCACGAAGGGGATTGATGGAGTAAGGGGGGAAATATTCACTAGATGGCAAATACATGACTGGAGATAGCACATCCCATAAACCCCGAGTTGTATGTAAACCGAAACGGGTTCAGGGGGCAGACAAATGTATGTACATACCTGACTGATATGAGGATTGTTTACATCGCCTCTTTACCTTACAGGAATAGGGGGGTATATGCATCAAATACATTGAACTCCTATTACTCTGCGAGGAAATGGAAACATCTAATAGGAGAAAAACATCATCCATTCATCAGATAATATAGGCACTCTACATACAGCACATGGCCTTCTATCGCCCCTTCCGGTCCCACTCCCTCCGATGGCCCATCTCTATCTTCCGCTTGCGCTCGCGCTCGCGCCGCCTCCCACCACCACCACCACCACCAGCAGCAGGACCATTTCCAACAACCTCCTTCTCCTTCTCGCGTGGATCAATCACT
The DNA here is from genome assembly GCF_000003525.1 of Blastomyces dermatitidis ER-3. Taxonomy (NCBI): domain Eukaryota; kingdom Fungi; phylum Ascomycota; class Eurotiomycetes; order Onygenales; family Ajellomycetaceae; genus Blastomyces; species Blastomyces dermatitidis. The sequence continues at coordinate 9,748,399 of NW_025544774.1, forward strand.
ACGAGCCCATCCGCGTCCTCATGAGTGCGCTTCCAGTTCAGATCCTTGCCCAGCATGTCCTTGCCAAAGGTTAGCCTATGCGTCATCCAGTCAATGGGGTTGTCATCGTCGTCATCCTCACGGCCATGGTTGCGGGTAGTGGTTGCTAGGTCAGTGTCTATTTGCGCGGCGATCGCGCTCGTGTCCCACGCGCGGCAGGATTGACAGTTCGCGATAAAATGGAGGTCGCAGACTTGCTCTTCATGCTCCTCATCTTCTTCTCCCTCCTTGCCTTCTTCCCCTGCTTTGGTAGAAGGAGGTTTCTTGTCATTAGTGTGTTTGGAATTTGTGTCTTTGCTGTCGTCTACTTTATCCGTGGGTTTGGATCGAGTGGATATCAAATCCGCCTGTTCTAATCGCGCTTTAAACGCATTGAAGATTCTCATTGCCTCGCTATCCTGCGATGTCCCGTTCCCTAACCCAGCGCCGCTAGTGCTGCCCGGGGCAGGTCGTCGGCGGCCCCTTATTGATGTTTCGGGTATCAATGACTCAAGTGCAGACTTTTTCCGCGTAGGTTCGGTGGTTGTAGCGACATTGCGACGCATGGATGCTTTGAGTGCATCAATCTCGGCAGTGGTACGTGATAAGACTGATTGCTTTGCGGGAGGGGCGGGGGAGGAGGAGGGAGAGCGGGATGGGACTTCTGGGTCCGGAAGAGGCAGTTGGGTATTAGGATCTCGTGATGATGGTCTCGGTCTTGTGAGCGGGGAATTTGAAGGGGATATAGATGTTCGTCTTTTCGGGTGGGTTTGCTGTAGGTCGATATCTACTTGGCCTTTGTGCGTAGGAGAAGTTCTTGCGGCTTTGGGTTGTTGTTTATGTTCGTATCTTTCGTATCTGTTTTCGCTATGCTCCTGAACCGTATCTTTTCCCGCTGTGACAAGCCTTGTATTGAATTTGGGCTTCTTCGTTTCCCGAGTTGTTTCTATGATATCCTCTTCGTCGCCCGCAAAACTCAATAATACCTTCGCGCCTTTACCCTTTTTCCTCTTCTTAGCCACGTCCCGCTTTCCTTCCGCTTTTTTCTCCGGCGCAACATGCGCTAACTTTTCTCGCTTCTTCAAAACTTCCTTGAAAGGACCCAAATCGCCCACTTCGCACCCTGTAACTTTTACAGCATATACGGGTCGTTCTGTCCCCCCCACCAGTTCCCCTTCTGCAATCCTCACGACATTATAGATACTATCCCCTTCAATGCGTCCAAACATCGTACATGTCCCCGTTAACTGCCGGTCCGCACCACTCCCCAGAGTCACGAAGAACTGGCTCCCGTACGTCCCATCCTCTGCCTTGGCCATCCCAACCAATCCCCGCCGATTAAATCGTAATCTACTGTGTATCTCATCTTTGAATATCACTTTTTCCCCATCACGTGGGTCGAATTCGAACTCTGGATCTTCGTAGATGGATGAGCCTCCCGAGCCTGTTCCTGTGGGGTCACCACCCTGGATGATGAAGTCTGGTATGACACGGTGAAAAACTGTCCCATTGTAGTACCCGTCTAAACAATGTTGAAGGAAATTTTTGCATGCGAGAGGTGCCTGTTTGGCGAAAAGGGAGATGTGGAGCGGGCCAGCGGTGGTGTTGAGGGTGGCGGAGGCCGTTGGTGGTGGCTCCGTATTGTAATGTGATGACATTATACGGAGTTCCCTCTCCAGGGGCCGGAAATCCTTATCAAAGTGACTTCCTTTGTCGTCTCGTTATTTATGTATGCTTATAGCAGAGAGGCGGCGTTCAATAAGCTCTACGGGAATTCGGCGAAGTGTCGAACTAATGAAGCTATGGTGAACGCGATAGGCCAAGATATTTGCGCAAAGTTATCGAGGAAATACCATGGACATATACAAATCCATTGGCCTGGGGTAGAGCCAAAAAGCGACCTTAGGGGTGGGTAGTATCAAAAAGAATTGGTAGAAGTTGTACGGAAGGAGTAAGACATTGGGTGACGAATTAATTGCGCGAAGCAGTTGAAAGCAGTGTTGGAGTTGGAGGATAATGTTGTCATGTACTCGTGCCGCTGCTTACTCACTCACCTCTAGTGAGTGCACCACATCAAAATGATAAAAACACTGAAATGATAAAAATCTTGTAAATTCTTAATTTTCATCTTCATTAATTAATTAATAATCACCACAGTATTGAATAAAGATGAAAATATTAAAGAGTGTATTCAGCAAGTCATTACTGTCTATAAAAAAAATTCAAAATTTAAAATACTATCTCTTTTATGAGAATTTAATATTCTCTATTAATATCTCTGAGTGTATATTAATGAAAGAAATCTGAATACTGCAAAGATACTAGTTAATAAGAGATTAAATAAGAGTCAGAAGAACATGATTAAATAATGAATTAAGATACTAGATGAAAAAAATTACCCTCTTATAACTGAACACATTCAAGATTTTATGAATTTAATTCTTAAATATTATTATACAGATTCTACTATCTCTCTCTTAAAAGTCAGTAAGATATAAATATACAGGTTTATTAAATGTCTATCTGAGTATAAGAGAGTGAAGTAGAAGTCAATGAATCTGAAGCAGCTATCAGTTGAAGATATTAAATATATTAAAACTTAATTTAACAGTCTCTGAATTCTATTCAAGTAGTATAAGTTTTATACCTGCAATGTTTACAACTTTGATGAAATTGAATTTCAAGAAGAATAAGAAAGAGAAGAATGAATTAGAACTACTTTTAAAGAGATTAATTTTATTATTTCTTCATATTCTTTAAGAGATTTAATAACAGTTATTAAGTATGTATTCATTAGCTGTTATATTATTTCATTATGAATAATCTTGATCTTAAAATCATATTTGAAGAATTGATATACACAGACTGATTTGTCTGACAATTATAAGATTACTATATTAGATACTGAATTTATAAATAATGAGATTAATTTTGAATAACTTAAACACTTCAATGAGATTATAAAAAAGAGATAAAAGAGTAGTTATTAATTACTTTTAATAATTAATTATAAATCTTATATAATAGAGAAGTTTCTGTGATATACTAATTTTCATAATATAATTTTATATGAATTTTCTTTATATATCACTCATTTACTTCATTCTTTGAACAGTCTATTATTTCAGTAATATAAGTATTATTATTTGAAAGCAGTCAACTATACTATATATTACAGCTTTGAAAAGTATGAAAAACAGTAGTTTTCACAAGATCTATCAGATATTCAGAAGTAGATATTTAAATATAATATAATAGCTACAGAATAAGATGAATATAATATATATTTATAAAACTCTGATCATCTTCTTAATACTCTTAAGTAGAGAATTTCATTATCTTCTTCACTTAAGATATATGATGAAGATGATGAAACTTCTAATTATATAACTATCTTCTCTTCTCAGCTATTCTTATTAAAGATAATTTAAAAGCTGTAACATCAGATTAATATGATAATATTATAGAAAAAGCTATTTAAAGTATTAAGAATACTCTGAATTTGAAATCACTCAGTTTGACAGATCATCTGAAAAAGATCTTCAAAGCTAGTCTATCTTATGTAAAACTTAATGAGCAGTAAACAGCTGAATTAAAGAACTATTTAATTGTAAATAGATATTACAGAGTTAAAACAAATCATCAGTAGATTCAGCTGAAAAGTATTCTCACTGTTAAGAATGTAAATGGAAAAATCATGTGATATAGAGAGAATAAAGCAGAAAAAGAGCAGAATAAGAAGAGATGAAAATAGAGAATTAATCTTATTAAAATTGATAATAACTCACTCTTATCACTCACTGAGAAGAAAATGAAACAATTCAGAGATAATATGCATACTGAGAATGATGTAAATAATTTATTTATTATAGATTAACTACTGATTATTAATATAGAGAGCTATAATAAGAATGTAATTCTTGATTTTTATTATTTCAGTGTTTTTATTGTTTTGATGTGATGTACTCACTAGAGATGAGTAAGTAAGTATCAGTATGAGTATAATCTATCTAAGTAAAACTATAGTTAAAATATTTTTATAGTATATGAGTCTTGATATACTAATTATTACAGAGCTAGTCTGTATTAGAAAACAGCAATTCTACAGATGAACTGTAATATAGTAGAATTGTATATTTTTATTATTATTATTATTCTTCTCTGTAAATCATTAATTTAATTGCTCTGTAATAACTAATTTTTTTTAAAAAAAACAATATCTGTATAGCTCAGTCTGTAAGCTATTTAATTATCTTTGATGAATTTAACAGCTATTTTTAAGAGATACTGCACATGGTTTAATTTTCTCTGAAGAGATATATTCTTATAATACAGATATTTAATCTTAACTAAACTGACTATGTAACTGTATCTGAGATCAGAATCATAATATTTAATAGTCTTAATATCAATTTAATTAATCTCATTATGCAGTATTAAGATTTAATAGTTATTATTATTATTATTCTTTCATTATACTCATATGCAAGCGGAGCTTATGATGAGTTCTTGTGTGATGTTAAATACAGGTCAAGTGTTGATTATACAGAAGGAAATACAGGTGTTGAGACCACATCAAGATAACAAGAACATAGGAAATACAAAGAAGTGACAATTAGATACATGCGATAATAACTTCCCAGCCCAGGAACATAGAGTGATTTATTGAAGCGATTTGTACACCTCTGTATTTATTAGAAACCTGAGGTGCTTGGGTTTCAGATTTAATGTATTCTCTGCGGGTTTCAAACCCACATGCCTTGGTTTCCCACGCCAAGGTGCTACCGGGTGGCCGCATTAACCATTCGGCCACCGGGGCAAGATTTAATAGTAGTCTAATACTATCTCAGTGAGATCTACTATCTACTCTTATTACATTTTTAAAATAATATCATGATTTTCACTTCTTAATTTAAATTTATTTTATTACTTTAAATGACTTTAAATCTTATTTAAGTGTTATAAAAGATTAGTACTTTTTAAAAAAATAAAAATAATTTTAAAAAAACTTTAAAATCTCTAAAAATAGTAACTTTATACTAAGAATAAGAGTAAATAAAATTAAATGAAATTATTTTCTTAATTTTTCTAAGTTATAGTGTTATTTTAAAATCTGATTAATAATTACTTTATATATTTTTATAATAATTAGTCTCAGTGAGATTCATGCTAAGAAATATATAATTATTATTATTATTATTATTCTTCAATTATAGATGTATACAGTTAGAGACTATGACATCTATCTAAGAACTTTTAGTTCTCAGAGTTTTTTCTATATCTGTAAAGTTAACTATTATATATTCATCAATTTCAGATATACAAAATCAGAAAATTTCAGCTCAGAATATAAAAACTGTTTATAAATTACAGTATCTTAACATCTTCTGATACTTTGAAATCATTTGACAATATCATGACAAAGAAAAAGAGAATACAGTCTTAAAGATAGACACATTAAATAGATAGATAGAAAGAAATTGAAAGTAAAAGATCAAGTAAAGAGAGACTGTAATAAAACAAATTATTAAAAGATAGTATATAGCTGTTTTAACAGACTATATCTGATTGATTTTCTTCTCTTCATATTCAGATATTTCTGAATTTAGCTATTTTCTTGTAGCTGCTTGAGTTTCTGATAGAAAGTCTATTAACTATTTAATTCCTGTCTCAGTTGAGAATAAGAATCTCATATTTAATTAATTTAGATTATACTTCTCTTTCAATCTGACTCTGAGACTATTATATAATGCACAGTGTATTACAATATACTCAGAACTCTCATTTGCATTGCAGAATGAGCATTCTATTAAATCAAATCTATCATCAAATCTTTGTATATAAGATTTGAAATAGTCATATTCTAGTTTCAGCTATATTATAGATGAGAATATTTTCTTCTTATATTTAATTAAACAAGATTTTCACTTGAGTTTTATTTCAAATCTTGAATAATGTATACTCTTCTTTTATTTCTGCCAGCTTTTATTTCACTTGTCTAAATAAGATTCTTTTATTTTTCTCTTTATAAAAGATCAGAATATAATTTTTTGAATAGATCTGCTTAATTCTGCATTCTTTTTTACAGCTGAATCAGCCAATTTATTGTCATGAATATTTATATAAGCAGAAACTCAGTGTAGATAAATTATCAGCTTTAATATTCTTCTCTTTTGAATTTTTAAAACAGAGTTTAAGATCAGTTCAAGATTTATTTGATCATTATAAATCTGACTATTTCTAAGTCTTTTCAAAGCAGCTTGACTATCAGAGAATAATCATATCTCTTTCAAACTGTTCTCTCTTTTATGAGATTTTATCTCAATGAGTTTGAAAGCTTTCACTATTATAAATAGTTCAGTATCAAAGACTTCAGATTCACAGTCTAAATTTCAGAAATCTCAGATAAAATTGATATTATCTTCAGTATAAGCAATGTCTGCATTTAATCTATTCAAATTCTTATTTTTAAAGTTATCTGAATAAATCAAAATAGAGTCTTCTATATTAATTATGAAAATTCTCTTCAAATGCTGTTCATATTCTTTCTTCTTTAATAGTTCACTTATTTATAAGTCTATAAGTAGACTGGCCGCTGGGATCATGAATTTCATGTTTGGTCTCATTTGATCTGGTCTCATACATTTCTTGGTGTGAATCCCGCTGGGACTAATCATTAAATAAACATGTAAAGTGACTATATATCAGATCTCAAAATGAAATCATGACTTGAAAAAAATGAGAAAGTGGTCTCATTTGGTTCCATTTAGTCTCATTCTTGGCATAAAGTTACTATTTTTAGACATTTTAAGGTTTTTTTTCAACTATTTTTAATTTTTTTAAAAGTAACACTTTTTGATAATGCTCAAATGAGATTTAAAGTCATTTAAAGCAATAAAAATAATTTAAATTGAGAAGTGAAAATCATGGTTTCATTTGAAAAATGTGATAAGAGTAGACAGTAAGTTTCACTGAGACAGTATGAGACTACTATCTAATGTTAGAACCGTGTAATGAGATCTGTCGAATTGACAATGAGACTATCAAAAATTCTGGTCCTGGTCTCAGACACGGTCACACGGTCAGTCTATCTATAAGAGATTCAAGCTTTTCTCTTCAGAGAGATATCTTCTCATGATCAACTTTTTCAATATTTAAAGAAGAAAATTAATCTTTAATCAGAGAGTATAGTCTATACAGTTGAGAAGACATTTTCTTTGAAGAATTATTTTCATTTCAATCAAGAAATCTATTTTAATTCAGTTTATTTTCAGAGTTAATTGATGAAAATGAAGAAGAGACTCTTTCTCTGATTATATAATTTGAGCTCATCTTTATAACTCTCAGAGCATAGTTTATACAGGTCTTTTCAAATCTAATAACAGAAGAAGGAATTGAAGCTTCAATTTTCATTGCTTTCATAGAAGATGATTTGAATACTCTCAGAATTCTTCTCAAAGCTTTATTTTACAGACTTTGAAAGAGTTCAGTGAAATTCCCTTGATTATTCTATCAAACTTGAACTTCATAATCAGCTACTGAGATAATACAGGCTATATATAACTGTCTTATAGTCTGGAAGAATAGATCTCTCTCTGTATTTAATAGTCTGATTATGTTATTCAATAGTCTTTCTGTCTTGACAGTTCTTTGTTGAATGTGATATTTAAAATTTAACTTAGAGTTTAATCATACTTCTAATCATTTAATATTTACACTGAGTTAAATCTCTCTATTTAAAAGAGTTAGAGATAGTTCTTTCTCATTGAATCTAGAAAAGAAATGAATTAACTCAGTTTTATTCATATTAAATTGAATTTAATTGATATCTGCTCTAATAAAGATTTTCTTTACTACTTCTTCAATCACTTTTTAATTCTCTTTGATAGTTTTTGAGCTGTAGACTAGATCAATAACATTCATATAACTCAGAGATTGCACTATTTTCATACTTCTATCTTTGAATAGATATACAGTATATATTACAAATAAAAGAAGTGAGATTGAAGATTCTTATAATACTTCTATTTTTATCTCAGTCTTGTCTTATTTCATTCTATCAAAGAAAAGTTATATGATTCTTTTAGATATAAAACAGTTAACTCATTTTATTAGAGAAAGTGATAGTTTTAACATTCTCAAAGTCTGAATTAACTTTGACTTTAAAACATGATTAAATGCTTCTTTTATATCAATAAAAACTGCAGTTGAGATCAGATCTTCATGCTTTGCTATTTAAATATTATGAATAACTGAGAGAACAGTGTCAATTGCAGAACATTGTTTTCTATCTCTTATTTATTCACTGAATAAAAGAGAATTACTGATAGAGCTTATAAAAGATAGTTAAGTAGCTATTATCTTTTCTAAAACCTTTTCTAGACAGTTCAATAGAGATATGTAAGAAATCCCGCTTCTCGCGGATTCTTTACCTCTATTTCTATCTCTCGCGTAATCAATAGAGCTAGCGGCCCTTGGCTACACACAACTATATAGACTGGAGTTCACAAATACTATTCATAACTCAGCTTAAATACTATTATACATTTAATCTCTACATTTTATCTTTCTACTGTGAATACTTCTAGTAGTTAACAGTATATATCACATCAAGCTGTAAACATCTGAATAATTATCTGTAAGCACTTATTCTTACATTTCAAGCTCAGTCAGTCAGTAATTACCTGTTATAACTGAAAGAACTAGAAACTTACATACTTCAATCTCTATGAACTCTACTACAGACACTCAGAAGCAGTTATCTGAATCATGAATAATCTCTGTAAAAGAAGTCTTAGAGAACTTATTAATTACTTACAGAATATTATTCTCTATATCTGTGACAGAGAAACTCTCTGAACTTATAAATAAATCAATCTCAGTAAAGAACATTCTTGAGCATCTTTCACAGAATTAAGCTATTTTTCTATAAGAAATACTTACTGTCTGTAAATATTCTTGAACTGAGTCTCTAGACATGATCTTCAGAGATATCTGTAAACTGAAAAGAAACTTTCTTAAGCTGTAATTACTTAAGATCACTTATCAAATCACAATCTATAAAAGCTTTTACAAGTTTGTATTTGAAATTGACTCATAAGCCTGACTATGTGATATAAAAGATGAAGAAGTTATTATCTATACAATAATAGATCTCTATTACACTGAAGTCAAGAACTGACTGAATTATCTAGAAAATAATTATAAGAGATTCTGCTGATCTGTTCTTAAGACTTATCTAGAGAATAAGTTAAAAGACTCTATAAGCTGAATAGAGAATATCTGAACTACAATTATCAATATTAGAAAAAGAGGTGAGAAATCTGATAAAGACTACTCACAGCATTTTATAAAATTATAATATAAATTAAGATTTGTGAAAACAGAGCTCTGAAATAAGATCTGAATAATAATATTTATAAAGAGACTGAATAAAGATATGCAGAATAAGCTTATTAAGTAAGACTTTAAGCTCTTAACTCTGAAGAAACTAATAACTCTTATTCACTGCTTGTGAATCACTGTAAGAGTCATAGATCTGCAGAGAGTGAATCACTGACTGATCTTATAAGAGTCAGAATAACAGAGAACAGATTTATCAGAAAAAGATAATAAGATATAGAGAGATTCATATCTAACTACTAAGCAGAGAGAAAGAGCTTCACAAGCTTCTGTGAATAGAGTGTATAACAGAGAGATTAAGAAAAAGAGACTCTGTTTTATCTATTCTAAATCAGAATATCTCTGTGCAAACTGTTCAGACAAATTAAAATAGAAATTTAAAGAGTCATAGACAGAGTCAGTAATAGTCTTCTTAAGAGTCTTGAAGCTGATATCTGAATCTGTTACTCTCTTAATGAAAATACTTACTTATGAGAAGAGACTGTACTACAGTACTGCTGCTCTGTAAGTATGAAAAGTATTAATAAACTCAGAATCTCAGATCACTATAGTGTCTCTAAAGCTTGCAGAGTAAATGAGCTGAAAGATGAAAACTGAGAATCTGCTCTTATAATAAGCAGAGTATAAGAACTCAGATCTGAGACCTAAGAGACTTATAAGAGTCATCTTTGAATTACAAGATCTCTCTGAAATCTGAAGAAGATTTACAGAAACTGTGATTATTATGAACATTACAGATAATATATACTTGAGACTTGTATAACTTTAAAAACACAATTTATATATAACTATCTGTAAGTCAGGTTTATACTTCTGATCAGTGTTGACAGACTTACTTATAAAGATAGAATCAGTTAATACTGTAGAGTTGATTAGAGAAGATAAGCTTATCTATATAATGACTTTATAAGTGTCTGAGAATCTCACAGTTATGAAAACTGAGCTTCAGATATCAGAGAAATACTGAGATCTTATAGAGATGTTCAGCTCAGTAAAGACAGCTGAGCTTTCTTCTCACTATGAGAAGAATCTAATAATAGATTTGATAGAAGAGCAGAATCTCTTCTGAGAATTAATCTATAAGCTTTCTCATTATAAGATAGAGATCTTACAGATCTATATGAAGAAGAATCTGAAGAATGACTTTATCTGATCTTCACAGACCTCTGTGAGAGTCTCTGTGATATTTGTAAAGAAGAAGAATAAAAATCTCAGATTGTATGTAGATTACTATGATCTGAACTTCAAGATAATAAAGAGCTACTATTCTCTATCTCTGATTGAGAATATGATCAACTGTCTTATAGAAGCTGTTATATTCATACAACTGAATGTGATTAATGTATATACACAGCTGTGAATATGATCTGAAAATGAATAAAAGACTGTCTTTAGAACTGCACTGAAATTATTTGAATATCTAGTAATATCTTTTAATCTGACTAATATCTCTGCAGCATTTCAGTCTTTTATTAATAAAATACTTTATACATATCTGAATATCTTTATAATAATATATCTGAATAATGTAATAATGTACTCTGTGAAGAAGAAAGAACACACTGAGTATGTATGAAGTATATTGAAGATCTTAGATAAGACAGAACTGTATATTAAGCTTATAAAGTACAACTTCAGTATCTATTGAATTAATTTCCTAGAATATGTAATCACTGCAGATGATATTCAGATGAAATCTTCACAGATTGAGACTATTCTATTATAGCTGAAGTTAACTAGTATTCATGAGATTCAGATCTTTCTGAGCTTTGTGAATTTCTATAAATAGTTTATCTTTATATTCATAAGAATCTTCTTGACTCTTATAGACATGCTGAAGAGTGAAAATAAGAAGAAGTTATTCTGTGAATAGAGAATGAAAAGATTATTAAGAAGAAAGAACTGTGAGAACTTTCTTACTTCAGAAGCTCACAGAGTCTTTATAAGATTGAAACAGACATTTATAAATACAGTGATACTGTTTCATTTTGATTTCTTACTCTTAATCAGATTGAAGACAGATGTCTTCTTCTTTATAATTTCAGAAATAGTCTTATAACTACAGTTAAATGAGAACTGAGTTTTAGTGATCTTTTTCTTATAAAAGATACAACTTATAGAGATTAATTATAGTATTTATAATCAGAAGCTTCTTATAATAGTGAAATTCTTCTGTCATTAATATCACTACTTTGAGAACTTTATAACAGTGATTACTATCAGAACTGATTATAACAGTTTATAATAGTTTACTTCAATTAGAAAACTCTTATAATGACAGATTCACTGAGCTTACAGACTGAGTGAGTTCTGATTCAAGATAGAATATATTAAGAAAACTAAGAACTCAGTTAACAGACTCTCTCACAGGTCAGACTATATTAAGAAGGTCAGAATGACAGACACAGAGAGACTAGAGAAGATAGAAAAGCTTTATAGAATGCTCAGACTGAGTGTTGTAAAGAGATTAACTGAAGAGTCTCTCAATTCTCTGTAAGAGAAGAAGAAAGAGAGAGAAAAGAAGCCTGTACAACTACTCTCTATAACACTGAGAGTTAACACTCTGAGAATCTTCATGAGAATTCTTGAAGAGAGTATCTATAATCTGAAGAATTTGCAGACTTTGAGAAGCACTGTAGAAGATCTGATGTAAGAGAAAACAGAGTATAAGTCTTTATAAGATCTTCTATTCAGATTGTCTGAACTGCAACTGAAGAATGAATATACTCAGTATATTCAGAAACTACTCACAGCAGAGATCAACTCTGTAGAAATAAAGAATTGAAGAGACTTAAAGAGTCTCTTGTAAAGAGAGAGCTGAATTTATATACCTGTAAATAAGTTTCTATATATAGAACTTATTAAAAGACATCATGACTCTTTTCTAACAGATCATTTTACAGATACTAGAACTTATAAGTTACTTATAAGAAAATACTTCTGACTGAAGATATAAGAACTTATGAAGAAGATAGTGAATTCTTGTACTATTTATCAGAATTTGTGAGTAGTGCAGTTCAGATTATATAAAGAACTTACTTCTCTACTTATTCTGCAGAAATCTTAAAAATAGCTAGAAATAAATATTCTTATAAGTCTCTCTGAAAGCAAGAACATATATAATATCTACTTTGACAGTGTGCTGATAATAGTGAATTACTTCATTAAGATAGCACACTTTATATTCACTTATAAGAACTTGAAGTCAAAGAATTTGACTTATATCTTTATCTGTGATGTGATTCAGTTATATAAATTATCTGCAAACATTGTCTCAGATAGAGAATCAATCTTCATAGAAAAGTTCTGATCTAATCTAATAACTATACTGAAGATCTTATAAGATCTAAGTACAGCTTTTTATCAACAGACAGATAATCAGATAGAATATCTGATAAGTATATTAAAACAGTATCTATGATACTTTGTTAATTATAATTAGAATGACTGAATGCATTGATTATCACTTATAAAGTTTGTATATAACAACTCAAAGCATGTTAGCACAGATAAAACTCTTTTTGAAATACTCACTGAGACTTATCTGTGAATGATCTTGATAAATCTGTGAGAGTACACTATAGAGTGTAGTGATATCTGTGAATAGACTGAGAGAATTCAGAAGATTTGAGAGAAAGCCTGCAAATTCTTGAGAAAGACTCAAGAGTATTAGAAGAGATAATATGACTTTAAGTATATTATAAAGAGTTTTAAGAAAGATGATAGAGTCTGACTGAGTCTAGAAAATATCATTATATAGAGATCTAGTAAGAAGCTGAATCTCTTATAGACAGAGTCTTATAAGATTATGAAGAAAGTTAGCTCATAGTTCTATAGATTGAAATTGTTATCTAAGTTGTAGATATATAATATTTTTCATGTCTCTTTACTCTGTAAATATAAGAAATTCTTAGAAGAGAACTCTGTGACTCATCACTCTATTTATAAAGCACTAGAGAGTGAAAGAGAATATCAGATTAAAGAGATTATTAACTCAGAGAAGTAAGATTACAAGCTCTGATTCAAGATTCAGTAATAAGAATATTCTGATAAGATAAATAAGTTCACTTGAGAATCATCTGAGTAGATAAGATATCTGTAGAAGCTGAGACATGACTTTTATACTGTAAATTCTGATAAGTCAGAATAATATAATCTTCACTAAGAATCTGATTGTGATAAAGATATTAACACTGTTATTTATAAATTCTAGTCTATAAGATAATGAGTTTCTACTGAGATGAACAGTCTACAGTGTATATAAGAGAAGAAGAAATCATGTTCTTATTAAAATTAAAAAACAAGAAAATAAACAGAGCTGTGAACACAATTTAGAGATTAATAAAGAAAAAATAAAGAAAATTCATACTTATATTCTTAATATCTGTAACACTTAACTCTCTTATAACTATCAATTTTCTTCTTTAAAAAAGCAGAGAGTATCATATCTGTAGTACAGATAATTATTATATTTAATACAAAGACTGTCAGAAATGCACAGACTTCAGAGAAGCTGAACATCAGAATACACACAGTTATAGCAGAGTCTTGAGAACTGACTGTCTGTGTATGTGATCAGATACTTCTCATGAAGCTGTATTTACTTCTTCAGTTATACTGAAGTATTCAGTCTGAAAACAATTGAGATATGAAGAGAGATCTTATCTATTCAGATTAACTTCTGTCACAAATTCATAGCATTTACATTGTTTTAATTACCTGAATTTTGTGAGTATCTGAGAAGTTATCTCTTATTAATAATGAGATTGTGAAAATATGCTGCAGTGTGAGAATCATTGATAGAGAATCTAGACATATTTATATATATCTGATCAGAGATTGTGCAGACAGAGAAGAGGTGATTATAGACTTACAGAGTCACAGAAGACACTGATAACACTGAGAGCTTTATAAGAATCATCAACTAGAGTCTGTAAGAAATTACTTGTAAGAAAACTTACAGTAAAGAAGAGAACTACACTACTTGAAGTCAGAGACTGATCTGAAGAAGATATGAGATTGACTGCTGATCTGAAGATTGAGTGCAGTGACAGAGCTGAGAGAAGTGAAGACACAGTTGTGAACAGCAGTATCTCTGCTTCATTAATCAGTAAAAAGTGATCAGAGAAGTTGCAGAGACACTCACAAGAAGCTTAGCAGCAGTCAGACATTATTTATAAAAATATTGAAATTGAAAAAATTTTTTATTCTTAAGAAGTTCTTGAATCAATATACAGATATTGTCAGAAACACTCTCTTTCTATCATCTAAGTAAAAACACTTCACAGATGAACAGAGATACTTACAGTTTATAAGAATAAAAGCTGTTACAGAAAAAGAGAAAAGAAGATGAGATTTCACAGACAGATCTGAGATATTTATACTACTCTAGAGAGATTTATTTACACTGTGAGTAATTCTACAGAACAGTTAGATTACTCTAGTAAATAAAAGTAATTATGAATCACAGATCTGAATCTTTCTATATGACTATAAAAAGTAATTACAGACTGCAGACATCTTGATTCTATAATTCTACAGAGTTAATAAAAGAATGAAAAATTCCTTACAATTCTACAGTGTTAAAGAACAATAATTCATAAGAATGAGTGAAAGATTAACTCATGAATACTTCTCTTTAATAAGAGTGATCTCATAGAGAGTAATTCATCTGTAAGATGAATCTGTGTGATAATTACATAAGAATCTTATAAAAATAATTAAGAGTCAATCAGAACTCTTCTGTATAAAAGATATGAGATGAATCTGTGTAATAGTTAGAGAAGAATCTGTAGATTACAAAGAATCTCACAGAATAAGAAACTGAGTGATAGCCTCTTTTTTCTTTATAGTAATAAGGGATTTTTCCTTACTGAGATTTTTTATAGATGTGAAGAATTTTTAGTAAGTATTACTACAGTACTGAGCTGATTTTATAAAGTCACTCAGTGAAAGACTTCACAGACAAAGTCTTAGAGAGAGAAGAGTATGTAAGAAATCTCACTTCTCACAGATTCTTTATCTCTATTTCTATCTCTTATATAATTAATAGAGCTAGTGACTCTTGACTACACATAACTATATAGACTGGAGTTCGCGAATACTATTCATAACTCAGCTTGAATACTATTATACATTTAATCTCTATATTTTATCTTTCTACCATGAATACTTCTAGTAGTTAACAGTACATATCACGCCAAGCTGCAAACACCCGAATAATTGCCTGCGAGCACTTATTCTTACAAGATATTACTCTATATAACTTAGTAATTGAAGTTTTTCTATTAGGTTTTATAAGAATCACTTCAGTGACTTCTCTTCAGCATTCAGAATGATATTTATTTTTCAAGAGATTGAAAAAGAGCTCAAAATATTCACTCTTTAAGTAGAAGTATATATTTTAAATGATTAAGTGATTAATTGTATCAGGCTCTGCATCAGTTTTAACTGAACTTGAGAAGATAGCTGACTCTAATTCATCTTATATAAGATTAGATCATTTCTAGTCATTTTCATCAATATAGTTAAGAAGTGATATATTCTCTTTCTCTGAATCTAAATCTGATCAGTTTTAAAAGAGAGTTCTTATAAAAGCTTGACATTTTTTCTTAAAAGAGTTTACTGTATATGATTCATTCTGAAACTCATATTCTAAGATTGAAAGTTTTGCTACACTTCTTATTTTAGTATAGTTAAGAGTTTTAAAAACTTTCTTTTCTTATACTTCTTTAAGAAATTTATTTCAGCAGTCTGTTTTAGCTCTTTTAATATCTGAAAAATATTCATTTCTGACAGCTTTGAACTCTTTATCAGAAATTATATAATTCTTTCAATCTGTTCTAACAGTAGTCAATTGTTTTCTTTTAGATGTGATATTCTCATTTCATTAAGATTTTGAATAGTCAGAAGATGTTCTCTTTAAAATATTATCTTTAACACTTACTAGAATAATAGATGTAATGAGATTCACTCTATTCTCAAGCATTTCATTTGAGATATCTTGATCAGGATTTCAATATAGCTCACTCTAGACTGACCGTGTGACCGTGTCTGAGACCAGAACCAGATTTTTTGATAGTCTCATTATCAATTCAACTGATCTCATTACACAGTTTTAACATTAGATAGTAGTCTCATACTGTCTCAGTGAGACTTACTATCTACTCTTATCACATTTTTCAAATAAGACCATGATTTTCACTTGTGAATTTAAATTATTTTTATTGCTTTAAATGACTTTAAATCTCATTTGAGCGTTATCAAAAAGTGGTACTTTTTAAAAAATTAAAAATCGTCTAAAAAAAACCTTAAAATGTCTAAAAATAGTAACTTTATGCTAAGAATGAGACTAAATGAGATTAAATAAGATCACTTTCTCATTTTTTTCAAGTCATGATTTCATTTTAAGATCTGATATATAGTCACTTTTAGACTGATTATATGACTGTGTCTGGGACCAGGACCAGATTTTTTAATAGTTTCATTATCAATTCGACTGATCTCATTACACAGTTTTAACATTAGATAGTAGTCTCATACTATCTCAGTGAAACTTACTGTCTACTCTTATCACATTTTTCAAATGAGATCATGATTTTCACTTCTCAATTTAAATTATTTTTATTGCTTTAAATGACTTTAAATCTCATTTGAGTGTTATCAAAAAGCATTACTTTTTAAAAAATTAAAAATAGTCTAAAGAAAACCTTAAAATGTCTAAAAATAGTAACTTTATGTCAAGAATGAGACTAAATGAGATCAAATGAGATCACTTTCATATTTTTTTCAAGTCATGGTTTCATTTTAAGATCTGATATATAGTCACTTTACATGTTTTTTTGATAGCCAGTCCCAGCGGGATTCACGCTAAGAAATGTATGAGACCAGATTAAATGAGATTAAACATGAAATTCATGGTCCCGGCGGCCAGTCTAGTCACTTTACATGTTTTTTTAATAGTCAGTCTCAGTGGGATTCACGCCAAGAAATGTATGAGACTAGATCAAATGAGATCAAACATGAAATTCATGATCTCAGCAGCCAGTCTAGCTCACTCAGTATTTCAGATTTTAATAGTTTTATACTTTCTTCAACTGTCTTTCAGTCAGCTTTTTCAAAGTTAAACTGATTAGAGAGAAGAGGATTTTCACTCATTTATTTCTTACTCAGTTCAATATCAAATTGAATAATCTTATAATCTGATTCTGATGTCTTATTTGAATCAATAAATCAGTTTACAAGTCTTTTTTTCATTAGATTTTATGACATGAAGATTAGATCTATAATAGATTTCTGTTTCATGTCTTTTCTAAAGAATGTTTGTTGATCAGACTTGTTAACTAAATCTATTGAATGCTCAAAGATTCATTCAATTAAATTATCAGCTCTTACTACTCTTTTGCATTCTGAATTTCATCAGAGATGATGTGCATTGAAATCTTCTATAATTATAGAGTTTCTTGATAAAGTTATGTTCAGAAATTCTCTATTAATTATTCAGATGTTATTATTTTTCTTCAATGACTTTTTATTATAGATATTTATGAGCTGTATAGTATCAAACTCATTCTCTTTATCTATAATATCACTCACTAGAATATCAGGGTCAGACATGATATTAAATCTTAGATTAAACTGATATCTTGATCTCTTTCTTCTGTAGATCACTACTTTTGACTTTATCTCAGACTTTTAAGATAGAAAGCAGTAGTAGCTTGAATGAGAAATAATATAATTTTGCTCAGTATTAAAATTCAGTTCCTGAAGTAGTATAAAATCAACTTTTTATTCAAATACAATTTGAAGACAAGAATAAATACAATTTGAGTTTCTATTCAGATTATTTTGAATAAATGTGATTTTTAAAGAGTTTTTAAACTTTTTTTATTGTTTTTGTTGTATATTCATACTAAAAGAGAGTAGAGATAAAGTAGAATCTAGTCACTATCATCAGATAGTAGATTATAGCTATTTTGAAAAGTAGAGATCTCAACTGCTTGCATTATATCTAGTTTATCATCAGAGTCATTTCTCAATTCTCTAATCTTAACAGAAGTTTGAGGATTCAAATTCTATTTATATTTAGCTGAAGAATTGAAGTTTGAAGATTTAGATAGTTGAGAGTTTCTTCTTCTTGAGCTTGTAGTTATAAGTCTACTAGCTTAACTCTTCTCTTCAGTTCTAGATTAACTTTGAGATTCATCTTTTCTCCAGTTCTTTTGAGTTCTAGAAGTAAATATACATTCTTTTGAGCTAGATGTATGTTTTTCTTTGCAATTAGAGCACTTAAGCAGAGTGTATTGACATATTTTATCTCTTTTTAAGCATGTTTTATATTTATACTCACTAGTTTTGTGATCTCTGGCACAGAATGCACATTTTGAGTCTCTAAAATATGAGATTACAAAGTATTTATCTCTTTGACAGTTTGAACACTGTGTTTGAGCTTTGAGATTCATTCTTAAGTCTTTGTATTCATGAACTCTCATTTTCAAATCTGCTACTCTTACTTCAGAGATCTTTGACTGTTCAAGTGTTTTTATATATACTAGAACAGAGGCATTTCTTCTGCTTTGTCTGAACTCAATTGAATTTAGTCATACAGGCTTCTTTCTCAGTTGAATAGAGTTGTATTCTTTCAATTCATTTTTAAGAAGTAGTATTTCTTCTTCACAGTCAAAAATTTCAACTGAAATATTATAAAGAATGAATTTATTTCACTTTTCATCTCTTTTAGATAGAATTATTATGTTTAGTAAAGATTCTACTGCTGACTTTCAGAGATTCTCATTCTGAATAAGGAATTCAGCACTGAATTCAGGTATTGTAGTCAGAATAATGAAGTTTTTAAAGAATGATGACTCAATTGAAGTTATAACTGATTTTTGAACTTCAATATCAGTTATCAACTGAGAAAAGAACTGCTGATTAATTTCATTTCTAATTCTGAAAATGAGATTTAAGTTTAGCTTGTTTCTTTGCAGAATGTTCTGATTTGAGACTTTGAGAATAAGTCTTCTATTTCTGAAGATTTGAAAGTTTTTCTCTTTTTACATTTTCTTTCTCACTTTTCTATGAATAGAGATATGAGCAGTATTCTTCTCAGTTATCTCAGGATTTTGAGCAGGTTTTGAGACAACAGGTTTAGAGACAGCAGATTCAGCTGCTTGAGTATATGTTTTCTTCTGATTCAAAGAAGAAGAAGAAGTAGGAAAAAAAGAAGAAGAAGAGTAAGATGAAGAGTCAGTAATTATACTAGAAATTTTCAATGTTTTTTGAACTGTGTTTGAGATTTCAAGTTTGAACTTAATCATCTTCTATAGTTGTCTAGCCTGAGTATGAAGAATTAACAGAACTTCTTCATTCATCTCACTCAGACACTGTTTTTCAAGAATCTTGCTTGCTTTTTCAAGTTTCTGTATTTCAAGAACTTGTTGTTTCTCTATTTCTTCTTTCTTTCTTCTCTTCAGAATTTCAATCTCAGAAATAGCATTTGAGAAAGCATCTTTTTCCACATCAACTGAGTGTATTTTTAAACTCATTATTCTCACTCAATGAAAAGTTGATCAGACTGTTTCAATTGAGATATTTCTAAGTCTGTTTTCAATTGAAAAGTTAATCAGACTGTTTCAAAATAAGAATAAAAGACTTTTGTGTATAAAATATCTGATTTTTTTCACACTAGTTCAGTAACTAGATTAGATTTTTAAAGAGAATCTAATAAACTAAAATTGATTTTTAAGATAAATTCATAAAATCTTTACAATCTCTTTCTTGAGATACAGTGAGGAAAAGTATGATATCAATTGATAATAAATCAGATAATATGACAGTTTTTGAGAGAAAAACTGATAAAAAATAAATCAATTTTTTGCAGAGAAATTGATTAAAACTATTCAATTTTATTCTAAATTATTCAATTCTTCTTACACAACAAGTGTGCAACTCAAATCAGTTAATAAAGAGTGTAAAAAAGAATTAAGTATTAATGAAAGCTCTTCAGCTACTGAAAAAGTAATTCTTACTTAAAAGAATATGAAATTATAACAGAAAACAGCTCTGTTTTTAATTCTTTGTAAGAATATTGTGTAAAATCCAGAGAAAAACATCATACTTTTTCAAGAGAAGTAAAAAACTATTTCTAAGATCTTTTTTTTTTTGCATTAACTACTGCAGAAGAATGAAATAGAAACTGCTAAGATATGCACTACTGTATACTCTCTATCAAGACTTTCTCTCTTCAGAGTCTTGATATTATAGAGAATATAAGTCTGTTTCTATATAATAATATAAATATTATCAGCAGGATGTAGAGGAACTGATTATTTATATCTCAAAATAGAAGACTTTGTCAATGATTATATCAATATAGAGTTAATTCTCAAATTCAATAGAAATCTAGTATTACTGTTCTCAATCTCTTACAGAATCTATTGAATATTGAGGTATTAAAACTAGATTTAATATATCTCACTGTGCAGGGATCAAAGGCTCAGTCAGATCTTGAAGTATACTGATTTTATAGTTGTTGATATGCTGTTGACTCATTATCTGCTGATTATGTATTGAATGCTGTTACTGAGGTATCTTTTTGTATTATTCTGCTGAGGATGGGCCAGATTGAGAGGGGTAGTACAAGGGTGAGACTTGGTGTTGAAGTCTAGATACACTGACGACAGACTGTGGAGGTTGCACTTCAGAAGTGTCTTATGGGTATGTGCTTGATATTATCGCTGAGGTATCTTTTTGTATTTTTCTGCCGGGGATGGGCCAGATTGGGAAGGGCGGTACGAGGGTGGGACTTGGCGTTGGTGTTTTGGAACATCAAAGATGGACAGGGTTTTCGCGGAGGTCGCTCCTCAGATATCTCCACAACTACAGATCGGGGATCTTCCAAAATCGAGAAGATTGATGCATATGACTAGGTCTCTTCACCTTACAATTTATATGGCAATTTGGCCCGGGGTTGTGGTGTGGTAGGGGAGAATGGGGGATAATCCCACGCAGGAGTTCCGAACGACGTCTGGTTTACATTTGGCTGGATAACTCCACCACCACACGGGGTATGCGGTCGGCGATGGGGTCAAAATGCTTGTATGATCGAGGGCTTTTCGATGGATCTATCGGCGGGTTCTTATTCGAAAAATCGAGCGAGTTCGTGGTGGAGCGGTTGATTATTATATAAAGATCTAGTAAGAAGCTGAATCTTTTACAGATAGAATCTTATAAGATTATGAAGAAAGTTAGCTCACAGTTCTACAGATTGAAACTGTTATCTGAGTTATAGATATACAATGTTTTTCATGTCTCTTTATTTCATAAATATAAGAAATTCTCAGAAGAGAACTCTGTGACTCATCACTCTGTTCATAAAGTATTAGAGAATGAAAGAGAATATCAGATTAAAGAGATTATTGACTCAGAGAAGTGAGATTACAAGCTCTGATTCAAGATTCAGTGATAAGAGTATTCTGATAAGATGAATAAGTTCACTTAAAAATCATGTAAGTAGATAAGATATCTGCAGAAGCTGAGATATGACTTTCATATTATAAATTCTGATAAGTCAGAATAACATAATCTTCACTAAGAATCTAGTTATGATAAAGATATTAATACTGTTATTTACAAGCTCTAGTCTACAAGATGATAAGTTTCTACTGAGATGAACAGTTCATAGTATATATAAGAAAAGAAGAAATTATACTCTTATTAAAGTTAAAAAAAATAAGAAATAAAAACAGCGCTGTGAACACAATTTAGAGACTAATAAAGAAAAAATAAAGAAAACTCAAACTTATATTCTTAATATCTGTAACACTCAATTCTCTCATAACTATCAATTTTTCTCTTTAAAGAAGCAGAGAGTATTATATCTGCAGTATGAACAATTGTTACATTTAATATAAAGACTGTCAGAAATACACAGACTTCAGAGAAGTCAGATATCAGAGTGTGTATAGTTGCAGCAGAGTCTTGAAAACTGATCATCTGTATATATAATCAGATATTTCTTACAAAGCTATATCTGCTTTTTCAGTTGTACTGAAGTATTCAGTCTGAAAACAATTGAGATGTGAAGAGAGAACTTATCTGTTCAGATTAACTTCTGTTATGAATTCATAGTATTTACATTATCTTGATTATCTGAATTTTATAAGTACTCAGAGTCTCATCTCTCATTGATAATGAAATTGTGAAAATGTGCTGCAGTGTGAGAATCATTGATAGAAAATCTAGATATATTCATATATATCTGATCAGAGATTATATAAGCAGAGAGAAGATGATTATAGACTTACAGAGTCACAGAAAACACTGACAATACTGAGAGCTTTATAAGAACTGTCAGCTAGAATCTGTAAGAAATTACTTATAAGAAGACTTACAGCAAAGAAGAGAACTGCACTGCTTGAAGTCAGAGACTGATCTGAGAAAGACATGAAATTAACTGCTAATCTGAAGATTGAGTGTAATGATAAGACTGAGAGAAGTGAAGATACAGTTGTAAGTGACAGTATCTCTACTTTATCAGCTGATAAAAAGCAATCAGAGAAGTTGCAGAGATGCTTATAAGAAGCTCAGCAGTAGTCAGATATTATTTATAAAGATATTAAAATAGAAAAAATTTTTATTCTTGAGAAGTTCTTGAATTAATATACAGATATTATCAGAAATACTCTCTCTCTGTCATCTGAGTGAAAATACTTTGTGAATGAATAAGAATACTCATAATTTATAAGAATGAAAGCTGTTATAAAAAAAGAGAAAAGAAGATAAGATTTCATAGATAGATCTGAGATATTTATACTACTCTAGAGAGATTTACTTACACTGTGAATAATTCTGTGAAACAGTCAGATTACTCTAGTAAATAAGAGTGATTATGAATTGCAGATCTGAATCTTTCTATATGATTATAAAGAGTAATTATAGACTGTGAATATCTTGATTCTATAATTCTACAGAGTTAGTGAAAGAATGAAAAATTCCTCACAATTCTACAGTGTTAAAGAATAATGATTTATAAGAATAAGTGAAAGATTAACTTGTAAATACTTCTCTTTAATAAGAATAATCTTATAGAGAGTGATTTATCTATGAGATGAATCTATGTAATAATTATATAAGAATCTTATAAAAATAATTAAGAGTCAACTGAAACTCTTCTATATAAAAGATGTAAGATGAATCTGTATAATAGTTAAAGAAGAATCTATAAATTATAAAGAATCTCACAGAATAAGAAACTGAGTGACAGACTCTTTTTTTCTTCACAGTAATAAGGAATTTTTTCTCACTGAGATTTTTTATAGATATGAAGAGTTTTTAGTAAGTATCACTGCAGTGCTGAGCTGATTCTATTAAGTCACTCAGTGAAAGGCTTTGCAGACAGCCCTGGTGGCTGAATGGTTAATACGGCCACCTGGTAGTGCCTTGGCATGGGAAACCAAGGCGCGTGGGTTCAAAACCCGCAGGGGATACATTAAATCCAGAACTCAAGCACCTCAGGTTTCTAATAAATACAGAGGTGTACAAATCACTCCAATGAATCACTCTATGTTCCTGGGCTGAAAAGTTATTATCGCATGTATCTAATTGTCACTCCTTTGTATTTTCCTATGTTCTTGTTATCTTGGCGTGGTCTCAACACCTGTATTTCCTCCTGTATAACCAACACTTGACCTGTATTTAACATCATGCAAGGACTCATCATAAGCTCCGCTTGCATATGAGTATAATGAAAGAATAATAATAATAATAATAATAAGACTTTGCAGACAAAGCCTTAGAGAGAGAAGAATATATAAGAAATCTTACTTCTTATGAATTCTTTATCTCTATTTCTATCTCTTGTATAACTAATAGAGCTAGCAGCTCTTGACTACACACAACTATATAGACTGAAGTTTATGAATACTATTCATAACTTAGTTTAAATACTATTATACATTTAATCTCTACATTTTATCTTTCTACTGTGAATACTTCTAGTAGTTAATAGTACATATCATGTCAAGCTGCAAACATCTGAATAATTATCTGTAAGCACTTATTCTTACAATATTAGAATTAAATACTAGAATAGTATCTTCAAGTATTCTATTTATATTATTAGAATGATTAACTCAAACATCTTCTAATCACTGAATTTATATATAATAATGTAAAGAATATAATCTTAAAGATATTTTCTTTCTATATTTATTATAAATATAATTCTTCATTACTCAGTAATGTCATAGATAATATTTTAAAAAAGAGAATAGATAGTCAGAATATTAAACAGATATAGAGAACAGAGTATCTCTCAGTATTAGAAGTAAAAGTAAGATTGAAACTTTTAAATAAAATTTATAAGAAGACAGTGAAAAGTATCTGTCATACTCAGAAGTAATAGATAAAATACTATAATTAAAAACATCTTTCAATAAAGTTTTTAATAGAGAATTAAGTACTACTTTTAACAAAGAATATTAAGATAATGAGACTGTGTAAGAAGCTTAGTAAATGATAACTAAAATCTTTCTCAGTAATAAGAGTAATAAATAAGCAGATATATAAGTTGAAATTACTCACAGAATTAAAATTAATTTATTCTATTTTTCACATTTTCTATTTAAAGCTCTATAAATAATATCTCACAGCAGAGCTGTCTCAGCTGAATAATATTAAGATTAAGAGTGATACTGAATATCTTATAAAGAAAATATTGAATAAGTGAATATATTATAATAAGCTTCAATATCTTGTGAAATGAGAAGATTATTTATTATCAGAGAATTTATAAAAACTGCTTAAATATTTGAAAAATATTGAGAAAGAGATTGTAAGTTATAAGATAACTAGTAGAGACTACTCTGTTATATATCAGAAATATTGAATAAGAAATACTACTTAAGACTTCTCATTTTTCTTAAAGAATTTTTTTAAAGATAATCTCACAGTGATAAGTTAATGTCTTATAAGCTCTGTAGCACTCTTCTTCTATTTTCTCTTAAAGAATTTTTTAGAAGTTTAATAAGACTATACAAGTATAAAATTCCTGAAGCAGTTAGAGAAAAGAGATATTTAAAATTAATAAAAAAGATTAATATTATTGATTCACAGACTGCTGCTATTCTAGTAGAGCTGCAGTCTGCTGAAAAAGTAAAAAGAGAGATCAGAACCTACTTATTAATAATCACATTCTCATCAAACTTATTCTTTACTGTTGAAGTCTTCAGCATCAGTATTTTTATCTGCTGAGAAGTTAGTGCTGCAGTGCTGCAGAGAAGCATGCTGCAGAAGAACATGAGAGATGCTGAAAGTATCAACTTATCAACTTATAAAGTATCTTAATCATCTGCTTCAACTGAAGTGAGATTCTCTTCAATCAGTAATTAATCTTCACAGCACTTTCAACAGTGACACTGACTGACCTCTTCTTAGAGTCAGTCATTCTGAGGTGTTTTTCCATCTCAAAGATCCATGCTTTCACCTTCTTTTGCAGATGAGCAAGGGGGACCTCCCCAGCCTTGATGGAATCCACCAATGCTTGGAGCTCCGAGACCCTCACTCTGTACTGCTTGAGCACCTGGGCTCCTTGTCAGAGCCGACACGACGCCTTCCTGTGGGGTAATACTTACAGGGAGGCAGGAGTCGTTGTTGCGGGCGCAACGGCGGCGGGGGGGGCAGGGGAAGGACCGGACACGGACGAACCGACCGGCAGAAAGGACGACACCCCACTGCAAGGCACGGCGACTACCGCCGCGGCTGCAAGAGAAGCAGGAGGAGGAGGAGGAGGAGATGTGACAATGGGAGCGGTGCTCCCGCGGTCCGTCAACACCGCTGCCTCCACCTCCAATCAAGCTTTCTTAGCAGCCACAGAGGCCGCAGCCGCATCACAAAGACATTTACTCACTAGAAAATGTCAGAATAAGCCCTTTATTATTCTTTAAGAACAATACTCCCATGCACTCACTGTTGCAATTGAGGAAAGAGAAAGAAAAATGTTTCATGAGAGAAGAGATCTTTTCAAAAAATCCTGTCACTACTATTAACTTTGTCCCTGAAACACATCACTTTTGCAGGGAATTTCATATATAGAATAGAATATGATGAGAGATCTGTAAGTCACTTATTAACTACATTTTCCACATTTCAAATTGATATATAAGAAACTCACTTATCACACATTTGATTTGAATGAAGATGGGAAAAGAAAGATCTATACAGTCAGTAGAAAAACTCATCTATTTCTTTATATCACATACAGCATATATACTGTCAAATCAGTTAACAACTGTTGCTATATAACAAAGATAATTTCTAATCTGATAATCTTAAGAGTATCAAGACTATGTTCTTAAAGAGAAGAATATTATCATACTCTCAGCTATGTCAAGACTCTGCTATAATTTCACACAGCTCATTGCTTTCATGTGAATAATTTCATTCTATTTAAACTGATTTTCAATCACTCTATAATATTATTCAGATATATTATAGAAAGATTTAATTAATAAATATAAGAACTCTGCTTCTATACAAGATTAGCAGATTACTCTTTCTTAATAATAAGATATTACTGAGATATCACTTCAGCTATTCTTACTTATGAAATGAGAGAAGAGTATTTACTTATTATTTATATAGAATAGCTAGATACTGACTTCTTATTAAAGAAGTCAGTGATTCATTTTTCTTCTACTGAAATATAGACAAGAGTTACTGTATATCTTATATAATCTTCTTAATATACTAAGTATTATATCTGTGATATTCTCATGATAACTCTGTAATCTATAAGCTCACTATTCAAGTAAGATAGTCAAGCTCACTTATACAGCTTCTTAAATAACTATCTCTATATAATATCACTGACTAGTTACTGCTTCAGTTCCGTCACATTACAAATATTAAGATATTTACTATTATCAGTGAATACAGATCTGTTAATATATAAAGATTTTATATGAAGAAAAATAATCAGTATTTACTTCTATATAAAATTATATCAGAAAATACAATCAGATATCTGCTGAGAAGAAAAGAGTTAAGAATATATAAGAAGATAAAGAAGATATGTTATTTATAGTAATATATTCTAATAATTATTAGAAAAACAAGTTCTGATCATATTTTATAATGTGTTTTACTTAGACTGACTATGTAACTGTATCTGAGATCAGAATCATATTTTTTAATAGTTTTATTATCAATTTGACTGATCTTATTACACAGTTTTAACATTAGATAGTAGTCTTATACTGTTTCAGTGAGACTTACTGTCTACTCTTATTATATTTTTTAAATGAGATTATGATTTTCACTTCTCAATTTAAATTATTTTTATTGCTTTAAATAACTTTAAATCTCATTTAAGTATTATCAAAAAGTGTTACTTTTTAAAAAATTAAAAATAGTTTAAAAAAAACCTTAAAATGTCTAAAAATAGTAACTTTATATCAAGAATGAAACTAAATGAAATTAAATGAGATCACTTTCTTATTTTTTTCAAGTCATGATTTCATTTTAAGATCTGATATATAGTCACTTTACATGTTTTTTTGATAGTCAGTCTTAGCAGAATTCATGCCAAGAAATGTATGAGATCAGATCAAATGAGACTAAATGTGAAATTCATAGTCTCAGCAGCTAGTCTAGTTTTACTTACTGCTAATAAACTGCTTAGTATGAGTACTATAATAATACTTATAATAAGAACAGAGAGCTATTATCAGAAACATGTATAATATAATAGATGAACAGATTAAAAAGAATATAATAAAGAGAGAAGAGACAGAAATCTTGTATAAGATAATAATATTTAATAATGATAATAATGAGAATGATGATTGAAGAATGAAAATATTAGTAAATAAATAAATAATGTAAAATAGTAAAAGCTTCTCAGAGAGTAGCTTATATTATAGTTATATAAGTATGACTGAATCTGATGAGAAAGAATATAATTCAGAAGAATATACAATCACTGAATAATAACACAGCTACTTTTAAACACACTTATCAATGTAAAGAGGCTCTAGCAGTCACTAATTAATTTAGTATAATGTATATAAGAAGCTGATGTACGTCTGTAATTGTACACTAACTTAAGCAATCTTTGAATCACAGTATGAATCCTGCTGAGACTAATTATTGAAAAAACATATAAAGTAACTATTTATCAGATCTTAAAATAAGATCATGACTTAGAAAAAATAAGAAAGTGATCTTATTTAATCTCATTTAGTCTTATTCTTGATATAAAGTTACTATTTTTAGATATTTTAAGGTTTTTTTAGACTATTTTTAATTTTTTAAAAAGTAACACTTTTTAATAACATTTAAATAAGATTTAAAGTTATTAAAAGTAATAAAAAGAATTTAAATTCAGAAGTGAAAATTATAATTTTATTTAAAAAATATAATAAGAGTAGACAGTAAGTCTTACTGAGACAGTATAAGACTACTATTTAATCTTAAAACTATGTAATAAGATCAGTTAAATTGATAATAAAATCATTAAATATTCTTGTTCTGATCTCAGACATGATCATATAATTAGACTGGCTGTCAGAACTATGAATTTCATGTTTAATCTCATTTAATCTGATCTCATACATTTCTTGATATGAATCCCGCTGGGACTGGCTATCAAAAAAACATGTAAAGTGACTATATATCAGATCTTAAAATGAAATCATGACTTGAAAAAAATGAGAAAGTAGTTTCATTTGATCTCATTTAGTCTCATTCTTAGTATAAAGTTACTATTTTTAGACATTTTAAGGTTTTTTTTAGACTATTTTTAATTTTTTAAAAAGTAACACTTTTTGATAACACTCAAATAAGATTTAAAGTCATTTAAAGCAATAAAAATAATTTAAATTGAGAAGTAAAAATCATGATTTCATTTGAAAAATGTGATAAGAGTAGACAGTAAGTCTCACTGAGACAGTATGAGACTACTATCTAATGTTAAAACTGTGTAATGAAATCAGTTGAATTGATAATGAGACTATCAAAAAATCTGGTTCTGGTCTCAGACACGGTTACATGATCAGTCTACATATAATCAGTCTAATTAAGACTATACTTTTAAAGAGAAAAACATTATTACACTTCTAACTGTGTCAATAGTCTGTGATAGCTTTACACAGCTTATTACTTCTCTGCAGATGATTTCATTCATCTCACAGATATTTAAATCAGTTTTCAATCACTCTATAACATTACTTAAATGCAATATAGAAGGATTTAATTGATGAATATAAGAATCTCACTTTTATATAAGGTTAGCAGATTGCTGCTTTCATGTCAGTAAGACACTGCTGAGGTATCACTTCAGCTATTCTCACTTATAGAATATAGACTGACTGTGTGACTGTGTCTGAGATCAGAATTAGATTTTTTAATAGTCTTATTATCAATTTAACTGATCTCATTACACAGTTTTAATATTAGATAGTAGTCTTATACTATTTCAGTGAGACTTACTGTCTACTCTTATCACATTTTTCAAATAAGATCATAATTTTCACTTCTCAATTTAAATTATTTTTATTACTTTAAATGACTTTAAATCTCATTTAAGTGTTATCAAAAAATGTTACTTTTTAAAAAATTAAAAATAGTCTAAAAAAAACCTTAAAATGTCTAAAAATAGTAACTTTATGCCAAGAATGAGACTAAATGAGATCAAATGAAACCATTTTCTCATTTTTTTCAAGTCATGGTTTCATTTTAAGATCTGATATATAGTCACTTTACATGTTTTTTTGATAGTCAGTCTCAATGGGATTCACGCCAAGAAATGTATGGGACCAGACCAAATGGGATCAAATGTGAAATTCATGGTCCCGGCGGCCAGTCTAATAGAATAGAAGAGAAATGTTCACTCATTGTCTATATAGAATAGCTAGATGCTGACTTCTCATCAAAGAAGCCAGCAATTCATTTTTTCTCTCTGATAATATATACAAGAGTTACTGCAATTCTCATACAATCTTCTTAGCATACTAAGTACTGTACCTATGACATCCTTGCAATAACCCTGTAGCCCATGAGCTCGCTATTCAAGCAAGATAGTCAAGCCTACTCATACGGCTCCCCAGATAACTACCTACGTGACGCCGCCGATTAGCCACCGCTTCGGTTCCGCCACGTTACAGCTTTTTGGAGTCAACGTGTCTTGAGAGCAAGGCCAGATTCGCCCAACCCCAACACCACCAAGACTACTCCTCAATCATACGGAGTACATGCAGCATGCTGCCCCGGTCTGGGACTGTCCTGCTATGATTTTTATTGAGCCAGCAGAACACCGACACAGTACGCATCCTAGTGCGCATCTGCTGCATCACTTTCTCCTGGGAAGAACAAACGGTGTAACTTTTTGTATCTGGGTCCAAGATCATCAAGCGAGGCGAACCACTGCGCTGCAGATCACGCAAATTACAGCTAATCTCTGTATTTATATGTCCATCCCGACACCACCCACATCGGCATGGTGGAAGCGGTCGGCTCCGCTGCCATGGGGGATACAGCTCTGAGGAGTCGAGGACCCCCCCCGTGCCTGCCCACTTGTTGAAGCAGGTTGGGGAGACGTGCTCAGTGTGTGTATCCTCGACTCCACGAGAGACAAATCTCCCTCTTATTGGCTTCTCAGATGGAGAGTTTCTGATCTGAACGGGAAAGATGAAAGTATTCTTATTTGTGTTCCTCGTCTTACTCTTTATAACTAACTATTATTACATTTTACGCTATGGACTCTTCTAGCTTATATTCTATACTTACTGAGGATGACCCGACGGTTGAAACCCACTTTGCTCCAGGTGAATGTGGATCCACCGGACGGGAGACTCTCCATGGGACGAAGGGGGAAACTTGGGGCATCTCCAATCAGGTCTGCTGCCTGTCTGACTGACTACAAGCATATGCTTGACTCGTTGGTTTTGATTGCTCTTCCGCTTTTGGTGGCTATCTCCATACCTCCCTGGCCCCAGGGAGACGAGCGAAAGGGAAAAAGAAAAAAAAGAGCAAAGAAATAGGGCAGAACCCCTGGCCATTATGATCTCCTGCGCTGTGCAAAGAATCCATCAAACTCCCTCGACCCCGCCGCTTTGAGCGTCTAACCCGCCATCTGGGAAATTCTCACTCGGCAAGCTTCTCATCGTTATTCTTCGTTGTCCTTTTCGCAGCCTGCCCCCAATCCCCCTCGAGCCATGGCGAGAACAAAATAAAAAATTAACCCCCAGCTAGCCCAGCTGTCCCAGCGGAGCCAGCGAACTCTTTGCATTGTGGCTTCATCAAAGCTCCCAACTTATACAATGCACGGGCTAGCAAGCTTCGCTGTCATTGGCGCTTTGCGACTTGCTCCCTTCTTGCAAGCTATTCATCTGAATCACAATCATCAAGGCGTCCTTCAATCCGCTCCTCTACCAATATGATACATATATACTTTCTACCCATTTTTTCTGCTTAACTGCATGCTTGCTATCTGTCTATGCTACTCTTGTCTCCTGTCTATACTTCTCTTGTCTGAATATATTCACCCCCGCCACATTCTCCTGTCCACTGCGGAATGGTAGCTGAGAAATGACCGCTGGCCATCCTCACTACCTGCCATCATCCCAGTCTTGCTACTCAATATGTTCCTGTCAATAATCCGCGAGAGCTGGTGGTGCTACACTACGCTCGAGAGACGCAATATAGCCCTCTACATCCTGGGTATTATGCTTTACAAGTTCGGGCTAGAGGCCTTTAACGGATCCATTGTCGCCCTCGCCACCAACAGATATGACTATGACGCCTTCGTCTCTAACTCGACTTCCAAAACCTTTGAACGAGTCGGCCTCCTTACTGGACTCAACCAGGCATTCCAATGTATCGGAGCCATCCTGATAGCACCGCTCGTCCGCAGAGCTCCCACCAAGTTGGTCCTGGCAGTTTCCGTTCTCGCCTTTGGCCTCTTAACCGCGTTGCTCCTGATCGTGGATGCCAGTACCGGTGGGACATTCGTGCCCAAGCGCTTCCGCGAGAACCATCCCAGGAATCATTTCTCCTACTACAAGAAATACAACACCGACGGTATAATTCCTATTTACTCAGTTACAAGCATTGCCTACAAGATGGTGGAACTGATCCGCCATATCATGCCGAGAGATCTTGTGGGAGGAAATGTACTGAAGCTTCGTCGATTGGATGCGCTGGTTCATATATTTTATGAAATTGCTGGCACCAGCGGCGCGTTCTGCACTGCGCTGGCGCTAATACCCAATCTAGGAAATAACTATTCTTTCATAATTACCCCCGTTTGCTTTACCATGGCCGCGGCCACATGGTACTCTATAACCAATCTGGACTTCCAGCCTCAAGCGCAAGAGGTTCTTTCTGAGCGACCTGCATACGTCAAAGCCATCGTTGGGTCGTTTCTACTCTTCTTCGAGTCCTTCTGGACCGGCGGTAAACTTATATTCACTAATCGACGCTTCATCTGGCTGCTGCCCGGATATGCCATTGCACTCTATGGCCATCGTT
This sequence comes from Blastomyces dermatitidis ER-3, assembly GCF_000003525.1. Lineage (NCBI taxonomy): Eukaryota > Fungi > Ascomycota > Eurotiomycetes > Onygenales > Ajellomycetaceae > Blastomyces > Blastomyces dermatitidis. The sequence continues at coordinate 9,781,345 of NW_025544774.1, forward strand.
ATTTGGAAAATGGGATAGCACCGGCTATTGCCCGGCGATACTTGGGCAATTCCGCCTGGTCACAGTTAATCGTTGGAGGCTCGAACTTGGGCGAATTGCTAGGTGCCACATTCGTGTTCTTCTTCACAAATCTCATCACCACTCCTATTCCATGGATCCGGCTTGATGCGGTAATGTTATTGATTGTCTGGTACCTGCCCTTTTGGCGCCCGCCAGCGGGTCAGGTTGCTTATGCCTGGATAGTTGCCGCCACTTTCCTCCCCATATCCTTCGGCTGGGCAGCTGGCGATGTCTCCCTCGCCGCATACATTCAGGCGACATTAGCACGTGTAGAGTCCAAAGCAAAGAACGTCTCTGCTCTGGGCGCGGTGATGGCATTCCTTTATACCACCTACATCGTCCTGTACGCTATCACCTCCCCAGTACTGGGCAGGTACATAGACCACGTCTTCAACGAGTCTGGTGGAACCGAGAACGGCGGTGACATCCACCTAGCGATCCTAAACATAGGCGCCGTTCAATTCACCATCCTATCCGTCGTGATCTTGGCGGCGACATTTGTGCCCCAGGGCGCCTTCGCCTTGAATCCAGACGTGATTTTCGACGAGCAGCTGGACACGGAGATAGTCAAGCCGAAAAAGCTTGACGGGATCGATCTAGCGAATCGCCGTAGCGACGGTGAGTATCCCGATACCTACTCGACCCGCAATGGCAGCCGGTATGGCAGTCGTCATGCTACTCGCCATGGTAGTGCCTACACCTACCGCCATGAGAGTTGTCACGGGGTCTATGATGGCGGCCGTCGGTATCAGAGTCATGCAAGCGTAACATAGTACCCAGCTCCAGCTCCAGTTCTTATTTTTATTTTTATTTTCTTTATATTCCATCTTTTTCAAAATTATGTCTCCTTCACTTATTTAATGATGGCTCAGCAATTCTCCCATCAATTCGATTTTTCTGATACCAGCGTTTTGTGTCTTGTCTTTTTGACTCTGGGTAACCATCCTAACTCCCATTAACTGCAATCACACATTACCCGTCTCGAGAATATAATATACCCAAATACTTCTCCCCAGTTTTGATACCCCTTTTGTTACATTATACATGCACGCGAAAGCATACGCTCACGAGGTTAATATCACTCAAGCAATCAAGCAAGACACTGGACACAAGTACAGTACACATCATGATACCCCATCTCGCTCACTCACTTTTTATCCCGCCGCCTCACATACTATACATGTACAATGTGTGTGTGTGTGTTTTTCTTTTGCTGTTTTGTGTATCTGTGATAGATAAATGTAGATATGCGTACATCAGTAGCAGCAACAGCAGACTATGTGGTTCAACCACTCGTCCACTAAATATAAAAATATCGCAAAATCGCTACTGAATGCTGGTATGTACATGTACAATAGTTAAATAATCCATTTGTTTCTTTTAAGTAGGCTCTAGTAGACCTTACCTCCACATGTAGCTCTCAAAAGAAGGAATAAGTTTCTATTCCCCTGCTACATTCTATCAACCGTTGCACGGCTAGCGGAATAGAAAAGCGCATAAGACAATAAAATAATGTAATGGAAATGATGAAACGAAAAAAAGAGAAAAAAACAAAAGGAAAGGAAAAGAAAAAAGAAAAAAAGGAAAAGAGAAAAGAAAGGGAAAGTGATAACAAGCATGAAACCGCGATGTGTATTTTGCATCATAAAAGAAAAAGGAACGGGTGGCATATAAAACATGAAGAGGCCAAGTAACAGGAATAAAAACGCATAAAGAGAGCCTCCATCTTCACAGGTGTTTTCCCATAAACTTTCGTTTGGCAAAAGCGAGCCACCACTAGAAGACAAGACAAGTCAGCCGTTTATGCGCCTCTTACACAGAGAAAAAAAAAAAAGTGTAAGCGCATCATGTACACCATACCTTTGAAGGCCCGACCCCTCCAGGGTAGAGGCGGGAATGTAATCGGATAGCAAGTTCTTGTCGGACCTGAGAGATGTATCTAACGTGAAACGTCTAAGTTTTTTTTTTATTTTTACGAGAATAATCACAACTAGAGAGATTCCTGTGAACGTACTGTCTTAAAGTCTCTGCATCTTGCCGATCACGGGGTGACTCGAACGCCTGGTTTAGGGGGAAGGAGGCGTCTCCGGGGATCGCGAAGTGGTCGAGAGAAGTGTTGATAAGGACCTACATATATATTATATGTATTGAATTTCAGAATCAGCAATCCGAATATAATCTAGCCCAACAGCGGCCCAAGGCGAGAGATATTCATTCTTTTACCTTCTCCGCCTCCCTCGCTGCCATGCCCGGCTTAACCTTCGTCAGACACTCGCTCACGAAGAGGATGCCATATATCAGCATACGGTCGGCAGGGCCCTTGATTTCGAAATTACGGAAGAACGTGTTGGCGCGGTACAGGGAGAGGATTTCGTCGAGGCAGTCATACGATTCGCTGTCCGGGTCTATGTTGAATTCTGCGGTGCCGGGGGCAAGTGGGGGGAGTGTGTAGGCGGGGCCACGCGTGCGAGTGCGGAGGGGGAGGAGGGGGAAGTTTCCTGGTTTTATGTTAGAAATAAGATATTGTTTGAGTTTCTTGGGAAATACCTATGGTTGGGACATCTGCCTCGTGGAGGAAGATGGAGTGGTATGCCTAGGGGAGAGGTCAGCGGAGGGCGCGCTTCAATCAAAACATACGAATTGGGAACAGGATTTTAAACCCACCGGCATCTTCGAATGGGTTCAATTTATCTAATGTATGATCTTCTTCGGAATTCCTAGCTAGATTCTTGCTGCCAGAAATATCTCGTTCGTCGTCGTCGTCGCCGTCGTCGCCGTCGTCCGTTACCTCTCAGCGTCAACTCGCTCTTTGGTTGGTGTCATGTGATGTCATGGTGCCGGGTCTCGCGCTAGTCTGATTTCATACTAGTCTGCCCTGCCAGTTTTTCCGGTTCCGAGCGCTCAACGCGTCTTTTAGCGGCTCAACTTTCGAGCGCGTTAAATGGCTCAATGCGGAAATCCTCTGCGCATCTTCGATAGAATCAGGAAAATTACATCGACAGTTCCGAACTTTATACGTTGTTCCTATACACACGTTTCCCAATCGCTAGATCATAGTTTTGGATTTTGGATTTCTAGTGAAGGCGTTATACGGGAGTCATCAATTCTATCCCACCCCGGCCATGTCGGACTTCGAAGATGAAATGGATGTGGATGCCCCGCCCTCCAAGAATACTGTCCAGTTCAGCTCCGATAATACCAATGCGAGAGGCAAAAGAATAACAGCCGACCTTCCCATTGAAGCAGAGGATAATCTACCATGGTGATATTTTCCCCTCAATTATCGTCATTTCCCCCCTGTCCAGCTGTGGTTGGTGGAGCTGATAGATTATCTCGGGAAGGGTTGAAAAGTACCGCCCAAATACCCTAGAAGACGTATCCGGACACCAAGATATCATTGGTACTATAAACAGATTTATCGATACGAATGTAAGATGGGCGAGATCAAGGTCATGTGTTAAACCCTCAAAACGTTGAACGGGCTAATTGTTGTTTACTGTCTAGCGATTGCCTCATTTACTGCTCTATGGTCCTCCAGGGACGGGGAAGACGTCAACCATCCTTGCCCTAGCACGCCGGATATATGGAGTCAAGAATATGCGGCAGATGGTCCTGGAGTTGAATGCCAGTGATGACAGAGGAATTGATGTTGTCAGAGACCAGATCAAAACATTCGCCAGTCCGTTCTCCACCTCTTTACATATATATATCTGCTGTTCCCCTGTTGCACAAGGCATTATGAAATTGACAAGCATTATTTATATGCTAGGCACCAAACAAATATTCTCGATGGCTCCAGCCGCTAAGGCAGAATCAACCCTTGGGGCATTCAAATTGATCATCCTAGATGAAGCCGACGCGATGACTGCCGTAGCGCAGATGGCCCTCCGTCGCATTATGGAGAAATACACCGCGAACGCTAGATTTTGTATAATTGCAAACTATTCCCATAAGCTCTCTCCCGCTTTACTGTCGCGATGCACACGATTCAGATTTAGCCCGTTGAAGGAGAAAGATATCCGTGTTCTAGTGGACCAGGTCATCGAGACGGAGCAGGTGCGGATACAGCCCGAAGCAATTGATAGCCTTGTCAAGTTGAGCAAGGGAGACATGCGGCGAGCATTGAATGTACTCCAAGCTTGCCATGCAAGCAGTAAGCTTATTCAAACCGAAGCGCTTCGTAAGGCTGAACAATGCGTACCGTTTCTTACTGATCTGATGTTTTACGATGTGGTTCTCAGGTATACCCCTTCCCATCAAGAACGCCCCAAAGGACCAGCCCACTCCCGACCATGAGACCATCACCGACGAAACAATCTATACTTGCATCGCGGCCCCACACCCATCCGACATCAAAACGATTATCACCGCGCTATTAACAACCAGCGACGTGACGTCGTGTTTGAACACTATCAAAACATTGAAATCCAATAAGGGACTTGCTCTGGCGGATATCTTGACATCAATATCGACAGAGTTGCAGCACATTGAAGTGCCTGCGGCGACACGGATAATCTGGATGGAAGGGCTGGCAGATATCGAATGGCGCCTAGCTGGGGGTGGAGGGGAAATGGTCCAGACCGGTGGGCTGGTTGGAGTGGTGCGCGGGGGATGTGAACTAGCAGGAAAACTAGATGCCCCTCACCATACCTCGTCTATGGATATATGAATCCCACACAACTATATATTATTGAACGCCATTTCAGGACTAGGATTGAAAAAAGAAAAAAAGAAAAAATACGCCTGTCCTCTGGACACCTTTATCTTTTTGACTTAACATTCGGACATCATGATAACCCCCGTTTCAGGTAACTCAAGAACTTAAAGACAAAACTTTATCTATCGTCCGAGACAAAGCATCGGACGAAGAAGGGCGGAAGTGGGGGGTGGCAAGAAATCAGCCCACGCTGCAGCCATTCAAGAAGTGGGGAACGAATGGATGTATGAAGCTCGAGATGCAGAATTATCCAAATCACCATTTCAACTTTGACCTTTCTTTTCAAAAACCATTATGAACCGCTTCTGTCGGAGTGTGGTCAATAGGATTTCAGAAAAATATACATAACTAATTGATAAAATAAAGTAATTAAAAATCGTAATCCACCAGTGCTCACAGATTCTATCTATCCATATTCCATAGACTCAATTTGCTTTCTTTTTTTTTCCTCTTCCCCGCACGGCTCCACACATGTTGGCTATTTAAGCATTGGATTCCGCATATTTATTTGCGACTGTGCCCGTCGTCCACTTCGCCTCCCTTCTCTCCTTCTCTTCTTTTTCCACAACATTCAACAATACGAGAAGCGCATCGCATAAAACTATAACCTGATATAACCCTAAATTCCGTTTCTCCGCCACGTGCTCTCGCTCAATGCAACCGTTGTCGACAGTGTTGGCCCTTGTAGCGGCTCTAGCGGCCCTTGCGCCGCAAGCCTCCGCAGAGACAGTCCTGGGTGCCTATGTCTTTGCCCGCCATGGAGACCGCACTGCCAAGTCCACGCCGCCTACTGACTTGACTAGCCTGGGTTACCAGCAGGTGTTCAACACCGGCTCTTACTTTCATAACCGCTACATTTCCTTAGCGTCCCAATCACACATTTTCGGCATAAGCCCGGAAATTGTAAAACCTAGCCAACTCGTCGCCTCCGCGCCTGACGACGATGTGTTGCAGAAATCCGCTATTGCGTTCCTGCAGGCTCTGTACCCGCCCGCTGGCAGAGCCGCCATATCTACTCTTCGCAATGGCACCGTTGTCGAGTCGCCTATGAACGGATACCAGCTCATTGCTGTTGAGCAAGTGTCAACTGGCGGCAACAGCGAGAATCTCGCCTGGCTGCAGAGTGCGACCAAATGCCAGAAGGCTAAGACTAGCAGCAACCAGTTCCGCGAATCCAAGGAGTATCATGAACTGCTCCAGTCGACCACCGATTTCTACAAAACCATCGCGCCCATGGTGGAGGGAACCTTCCCGGAGTCAAAGGTTAACTTCGGCAATGCGTACCTGATCTGGGATCTCCTTAATGTTGCTAGGATCCATAACTCCACCGATTCACTGCCAGAAGATAAACTGCCGTCGGAGGCCACATTTGCTCGTCTGCAAGAGCTGGCGAACATGCATGAATTCAACCTTGCCTACAACTCCTCCTCCCCCATCCGGGCAGTGAGCGGTTCGATCTTGGCTGGCGAAGTTCTCTCCAGTTTCAAGGAACTAATCTACTCAGCTGGCACCAAGACCAAACTCAGCGTCCAATTTGGCGCCTACGCCATCTTCCTATCCTTTTTCGGCCTGTCAAAGCTTGCAGAGACGAAGTCCATCTTCACCAGCGTTCCAGACTACTCATCCAGTATGGCATTTGAGTTGGTAACCAACGCGTCGACCTCGCCATCAGCTCCCTTCCCCGACCCATCCGAGATTAGTGTCCGCTACCTCTTCCGCAGCGGCGGCATAGTCCCCGACTCCCCCGAAACCGAGCCAGTCGCGTACCCGCTTTTCGGCCAATCGAGCACGCTCATGCCGTGGTCCGAGTTCGAGTCCAACATGAAGAAGATCGCCATTTCCTCCGAGCAGGAATTCTGCGACGCCTGCAGCGAGACTCCTGAGAGATGCGGGGCCGAAGGCGGCACAGACAATGGCGCAAATGCGCCTTCAGGTAGAAGCAGTGGCCTATCGAGGGTGGGGGCCGGTGTTGTGGGTGCACTTGTGACCTTGGCTGTCATCCTGGCGCTTCAGGGGTTGGTTTTCTTGCTTGGTGGGCTTAGACTTGTCAAGAAAGGTGATGCCAAAGCGATTAAAGAGATGGAGAAGGCTAGTGTGTGATCGAACTGCTTTGAGGCCAGAATATGTGTCTGTGAGAGCTGTTTTAATCTCCGCGATAAATCGGAATAAAATCGATGGGGTATTTGAAGGGGACGGGAGAGGGGAGCCTCGATTTTACTGCATCCCTGCCTGGAATGGCATGAATAGGATGATTTGACGATGGATAGGGGGAAATGAGGAACGTCTATGTATAAGTGAGGTTATATATACATATTACATATGTAATA